>NC_064889.1:37879594-38504594 GCF_929443795.1 Astur gentilis
GGCTCAAGATGGGTTTTTACCAGCTGAGAGGGAGGAATTGGCTCAGAAACCCACTGCTTCCCAGCACAGCATGTTCCCTTTCTTCCACCAGCAAAGAGCTCCAGACTCTTGTCGTGTTCATACCCTGCCGTGCTCCCTCTCGTCACTGGAGAAATAATATATATATTAAAAAGAAACAAGCGAGATGAGCCAGGGAGCTGCTGTTGGGGGGTGCCCGCTGCTCTGGCTGCAAACCATGCACTTTGCTGATCAAAACTCAGCCTGTCTCTTCCTCCTCTCCCAAGAGAACACTGCTGATTATGGGTTGCTGGCAATCAGGAGATGCTATCAGCACCAGCCTGCCGGCAAGAGGCCAGGAGGACTGGTTAAAATACAGTGGGAACATTTGCTTGCTTTGCTAAGGGCTCTAGCACATTTTGTCACACTTTCAGCCAGGGAAGTGCTGTCTGGTTTGAATTTTGTAGAGCCAGAAGCCACTTCCTGATGCTGGTTGATGGGTGGAGATCCATGCAGAGGTAAATATCAGCAGAAGCACTGCTAAAGGAGCCAGGCTCTGGGATGAGCTCACCTCAAGCACAGAGACACCATGAGGCACAAGCCCCATTGAGGTCTCCCTTCAGATCACTGGAAACTCTGCACAGAGGTGACCTCACCCTGAAAGCCACAGAGGAGACAACAGGAAAACTGTCTGCCCCCATCTGATTGCAAGAAGTCACCGGACTCACTGAGTGCAAAGCAAAACTCAAGTTGATAAATGATAAGAAAAAGCATCACTGCATTTCAAGAGCACATGGGAAGCCCCAGGGAGAGTGAGGGTCCTCTCTGCAAATGATCAGCAATTGATGGGTTGCCCAGGATTCTGGAGGAGGATGGATCCAGCACAGATGCTTTCCCACAGGAGGGAGAAGTGGGGGCAGATGAGCACTGATGGATTGCTTGGGTAAGTTACCCCAGGTGTGTTTCTCACCTTTGTTTCTCTGAGTTTTACCCTTTGGGCACCTGGGTCAGGGTATCTGCACCGCAGAAGCATCAGGCTCCAGCTGCTGAAACTCTGACATGCAACAGCAAAACACTTCCAAGGGGAGGAGTTCAGCCCCTCTCAGCATCAACCCAGACAGAGGCATCTTTGCTTCAGATGTAAGCAAGAAAAATTTTCCCGGCAGGCTCCGGCTCACAGCTGAATGCCCACTCGTGGTGCTATAATTAAACATCTGCTGCTTTCTCCATCCTGAGTATTTGCCCAGTTCTAGCCCCCCTCACTGCCTGGTACTGTTTGCAAAGATCATCCCTCCTTGCTCTGATCTCCAAGGTAGCAATACAGTCCTTCATCACAGCTCTGGCCTCAGAAGGCTAATTCAGTTATTTTCTAGGTCTACAACTAACAATCCTGTTTTGCACATTCATGGATGATCAGAAAAAAAGAAGAAATGAGAAAAAAAAATAATCAATTGCTGACCACCTAAAACTTCCTGCTTTTTCTTAATTAAAGCCGAGAGCAGGAGGCCTGTTCCCACCCAGTGCACAGCAATCCCAGGCCCAAAGGGAGCAAATCTGTGAATGGGGATGGCAGGGCTATAGCTGGCTCTTTCCACATGCTCCCTCTTCCCTCACTATGCTGCCATCACTCCGGCCAAGCCTCCTACTTAAACCCACATGGCAACAAAACCAAAACCGAAGCACAGTCCCACCTGGCTGAGCACACCACCTCTCACCAGGGCTGCTCGGAGCATGTTGCACTCAGCATGACACTCCACAGAAATGTGTAGCACCTGCATCTCCCTGACTGGGACAGGGAAAGGGAGGATGGGATGAGGCTGAGCTTAGCCTAAGGCTCAGCTTTGGCCATGTCCAGGACCTGACTTAAACAGAGAGCAGGAGTCTGACGGATAGCTCCTTCCAGCAAAAACACAATTCAGACACTCACACACCTCGAGCAAGGCCCAGGCAGATGAGGGCCAGCAGCTGCTGGAGAATCGAAGCCAGGCTGGAGAAGTCCCCAGCCATGCTGCGGACCCCAGGCCAATCCCTCCCCAATTGCAGCACTGCCTCAGGAGGAGCCATCGGGGACCAGAGGAAGGAGGAGGCAGACGAAAACAGCAAGCGGCATCCATCAGTCCTACCCACGAGCTATGAGTCACGATGCAGCTTATGTAGCACAGCAAGGAAAAATACACAGCCCAGCAGCTCCTAGGGAGTACAATCCTGCCCGGCGCTGCCTCCTGATGCCCAGCGGAGGCCAGATCCGGGCTGCTGGGGCAGGCATAGGCACCAACAGCTTGAGCTGGTTCAAGTTCTCCCTTGCTTCAAGCTGGTTCAAGAATCTGGCCAAGCGCACACAGTCAAAACACATTTCAGAGTCTTCCTTCCTGTCCCAAGAGACTTTTGCACCAATATTCTTCCTATCAAGACAGTTTAGGAGGGGAAGAAAATAGAATAAAACAACCTAAGCATTAGTCATGAGTATTTCATGGACTAGCAGGTGTTGCAGGCCCTTGGAGGGGGCTCTCCGATTCCCCCATGGTTCACCCATGAAGACCAAGCTCTACATCCAGTCCAAGTCATGCAAAGCAGCCTCACAGCAAGTACATGGCACTGCCCACTGCCCCCAAAGCAACCCCCTTTCCTCTCCCCCTGTCCGATGGCAGGATTGCTGCGGTCACAGGCTGCCTGCTGGAGAACGAGCGCACAGAGATGCGTCGTAGCTGCAAAGGCACAACAGGGCCAGCAGCCTGACAGCACAGCAGGAATCCCTCCATGCAGCCAGACCAAACCCACGGTTACAGCCTATGTGCCAGCTGGTGGCAAAGCTTGAGCACAGACTTAAGCAATTAAGAAAGCTTCTCTCTAGGATCTTAGCTCCTCGTGCACCTAAGCCTGCAAGGTGCTTGCTGGATGCATGCTGAGCATCCTCAGCTCCCACCACAGGGAACAAGTAAAGGTGCTCTGTATTTCAGGGCAGCTCTGAGGATGCGGCCATCCACGTACGGACCACACTGCCATGTAACAGCTGAGGCTCCGTACACAGCTTCCCCAAGGTCTGGAAAAAATAGAGGAGGAATGAAAGCAGAGATGAGAGTCAAAGCCTTTTTCTGGGACCTTCCTTTCCTAGTGCTAACAGGTCTTTGACTTGCAAAGTGCTGTAATTACTCAAACCCTCTCATTCCTCACAGTGGGAGTGGCACATGCTCTGTAACAGCAGTTCACTGTATTTTAACGGATCTTCCCACCTGAGGAACTCAGAGCACTTTGCAAAGATTGCTATGCTCCTACAGAGCAGCTAAAGCACAATTGCTGGTGGTTGTTCTCTCAAAGCACACAGCTTCTCCTCTCCACCCCCACGCATGACTCCACGGAGTATTACGCAGTGCAGAATTTGGCCCAGAGTATTTCCTTTGGCAGGGTTCCCCAGTCAAATTTACCTTGGAAGGCACCGCACCAAAGAAAATACCTTTTTTACTTCCTCTGGCATAAAAAGTATGGTATTTGTATTGCTAGGCTCATACCTTAGCACTGAATAGCCCCAAATTTCCCCCCAGAACCCTCCTTAGGTTGTGGGTGTTGCAGGAGAGCTAACTACAACTCAAACTGTCTGGCTGTACTTGTCACTGGAAATTCAGTTAATTCCACTCAACAGGATAAGCCACAGGCAGGAGAGGTGGGTGGGAGAAAAGCTAGCTTAACACTCTGCTTTTTAAAATCTGCAGATACCAGTTATACTAAAGCTGGCTACACTTTTGAATGAATGCTACAGAAAAAACCCCATCAAATGCTTTACGAAATTACGCATCACATCCAAAAGCGTAGGTGTACATCTTGCAACTCTTTCAACTGTTTCTGGTCACAAATACGCTCGTTTCTGAAAAAGTGGAAAGAAGCAGAGAACAGACAGTTGGCCATGATACATCCTCTGAAAGCGGACATCAGCTGGAAGCACTGGGAACGCACACGCTGGACCAACTCTGGCCCAGAGCTCAACTGAGTGGCCTGGCACCGCAGATGATGGGTTTGCCCCTGGCAATGACACAGTTTTGCAGGTCTTTGGGAAAAAAGATGGGATAGGGAGAAAATGTGTCAGGAGAATAATTCAGCTGAGGCTAAGCTACAAAAAATAAACAAAATTACTGCTTTATTTCCTCCAGGACTCCAGCACACATTGCTCCTCGGCCCCCCAGCTGAAACCCCGGAGCCAGCTGGGATCCACAGGGCTCCGCAACAGGTCATGGCCCCAAATCCCCACGGATGGGGCTGTCACCCCTCGGACTCCACACACCCAGAGGAGCCCCGGGGAGCCTTGGCCGGGCAGGATGCTACGAACACGGGTGTCGTCGTCGTCCCCCCCCCCCCCCAGCCTGGAGCACCGGGCAGCGCATCACCCCGCCCGGCCGCGGTCCCGAGGTGGCGTGCTGATGCCCATAACGGTGCGGCTGTCTCCCGGCGCTGCTCAGCCCTCACCTTTTTCAAGAAGGCCATCCGCGGCCGGTAGCGCTGCCCCTGGTCGAGCCGTGTGACGGTCATGGTGCCGGGCCGGGCCGGGCCGGACAGCGCGGTGCGGTGCGGTGCGGCGGGCGGAGCGGGCTGGCGGAGCGGCGACCCCGACCGAACGCACCTCGCTACGGCCACCCGCCTCCTCTCCCTGCCGAGGGCGGCACCCGTGCTGCGCGTCGCAGCCAATCAGCACCCGCCGCCGCACGCTTATTTACATGAAGAGGTGGGGCGGCGCCGCTGCCGCCTTGGGGCGCTAGCGGGAGCCCGTTCGGCCCCGCGGCGGGGGCGGGGCCTGAGTAGGCGCGGCAGGGGGCGGGGCATAGGTAGGCGCGGCAGGGGGCGTGGCCATGGCCGGGCGCAGGGGAGGGGGCTGATGGAGGTCCGGCACGGTTCTGGAAGGTGCTGGGTGTCTGCAGCCGCCCGCGTGAGGCGAGCTTGGTAGTCACGCTGGAAGCAGTCCTTACGAAAGGAGGGGATTTGGGCAGTGCTGGTGGCGTTAGGGAGGGGGAGGCAGGAGGTGGCGAAGCCCCCACACGCCGCTCATTCCTCCGGAGAGGGGTGAATCCCTCTCCGAAGCGCTCCTAGAGTGGAGCCAGGGTAAAACGAGGGTGCCTAAGACCAAGCTGTTGCAACTTGGGTGTGCAAGAGGTAGGCAGTGCTTCGGGAATCTGCTCCTCGAATGCCACCAGCCTCGGTCAGCTCAGCTGTGGATGGATGCAGGAGCCAGGCGGGTGTTTTTTGGGCAGTCGGTGGCTTTGCTGTGTGGGGAAATTGTGACTAACGGTGACCAGAGGAAGACCACAGGGTTACAGAGTGCTTCCTCACGATGGAACTGTCTCATGCCAGTGGGTGGGGGAACAGTACCTGACTGGCAGTGCTGGAAACCAAGAGCTCTGTTTTTCTGTTTTGTTCAGAAAAGGGTGGAATTTCCTCCTGCTGCCCAGGGCTTGGCCTGCCAGCACAGCCGGGCAGGAGGAGAGGGCCGGGTCCTCACTCGGGCAGAATCTAGTTGTGCCAGGGCTTGTAGGAAGCATTCTCAGGAATTCCTGCCAGCCATGTGGGCGCGTTGCTTTTTGCACGTCATGCACCTACACATGGTGTGTTCCTACCTCCCCACACACCGCACAGAGAACATGCGTGCATGGGAGTGCGTGCTCACACCTCGGAGTGCACGGAGTGCCATGAGTCGCCGTACTGAGCAGGCGCTCACACCGCACTCTCCGTGAGCAGATCCCACCCAACGCTGCCAGCATGCTCCCATGTGTCCCTTGGACACACGGGCACGGGTCATGCAGGCACTTTTATACCTCATCCACATGCATGTCACACAGGGAGCGCCCCATGCTTCCCACACATGTGCATAGCTGTTTCTTGGGACAGTGCCTTCCCCACCATGGTGTTTGTGACTGTTCTGACGTTACCATCTGTGGTTCGCACGCTTGAGGAAAGTACATTGGCTCTGAACTTGGAGCAGAGCGCTTTTTCCATTCATAGTAATACCCTGAAGGCACAGGCTGCTTTCCCAGTTGCTTTGCTGCCCTCATGGAAGTGTTTTATCTCTGCTCTTTTACAGTATCTGTGCAAGCCAGTGCTTTGGAAGGCCTTTCTTCTGTGTCTGCTCAGTCATTCCCATGTGAAATCCCCCCCATGAGTCACAGCAGCTGCTGGATCAGACACTCCTTACTTCCCAGAAAGCTTTTCCACCACTCTCCGCTCCATGCTGCTAGGTGACTAAACGATTACAAGTAACCTCTGTCATTCCACATGCCAGTATCAAAGTTATCACACCTCATGCTTCAAGGCGTTAGCTGATGGCCAAAAGGAGCAGGAGGAGAGTTCTTCACACGTTTGCAGTGTCTCATAATTCAAGTGTTGAGGTGCTGTTTGGTTCTTCAAAACCAAGCTCAGACCCTGGTGGCCCTCTGAAATGGCAAAGGTGACACAAACTCCAGCAGCATGGACGGTCCTAGAGGCAAACAGCAGGAGAGAGGGAATTCAGAGTGGAGTCAGAGGAAGCAAGGGAAACGACAGTGAAGGCATGCAGGTGTTTTGGCGATGCTAGCTAACGAAAGTGATTCTGTCTCTGTTTGAGGCAGACAGATATTGGCAGGGGAATGGGATCTCTGTACACATAAGTAATTATTTTAGACATAATATCAGGGTAAATAGCACACAAAAAGATGTAGCTCTGTTTCTTGGCTTGGTAGGCAAACCGGGAAAACTTGTTATAAACTACAAGTGGTTCCTCTGAACAGCTATTTTCTTTCCCCCTCCTGGGTGGTGGAGGGACTTGGAAGTACTCTAGGTGAGGTGCAAACATGGGCCTAAGTAAAGGATCATTCACCACCAACTGCATGTGCCCCACATACTTAGAGGAGTGGAAATGGTCATTTCATCCCAACACACTGACTTTAAAAGTTCCACTGAGGAACACAAGTGTTTTATTCATGAGAAGCATTTGAAAACTGGGTCTACAAATGAATTCATAAAGAACAAAATTTCCTTGCAGGAGATCCAGGAGAAATAGCTCTGAAGAGCTTAAGCTGAGGTGTGAGCTCTTCAACCTTGCTGAGCTCCAAAGCTCCTGGTAATTTAAAATCCTGCTGATCCACCACAGACATCCCCTCATAGATCAGGTGTGGATTTTTTTCTATTTCTAGCCTTCTCTGACAAGCTAAAATAAAGCCTATGGATATTTCTCTCTCCATTACAAAGCTACGTCGTGTCTTTGCTATAGAAGATGTCCAGTGTAAATTCAGCTTTGTTAACATCCGTAAATGACCCAAAACACCAAACACAAGATCAGAGATGAACTGCATTTCACCTGTTGCCCAGGTGAACTACCCCAGCAGTTAATGCGCTGCTGCAGATCTGCCACGTGAAGCACGAGGCATTTAAATCAGATTACACAAGCTTGTAAAGGGCAGACGCTCCTGGGCCTCTAATCATAAAACCTGTCCTTGTGGAAAGCAAACAATTCTAAAGTCCCTGACAGAGTCTGGCCATTTTTTGTGTGAATTTGTCGGTCAAGAAAGCAAGGGACTCGAATGGTGGGGGACAGCAGCAGAGAGCACCAGCAGCAGCTGTGCAGACTCCCTGCTGATTTCTGGTTCCACAAGTTAGTCCTGGCCTTTTTGCACCCCAAATAATGATGAGGTTTCCTGGGGAGTCCACTTTACTTCCCAGTGCCTGCTTTCTACAGTAAATGCAGTGCTATTTATGTAACTACATATTACGTAAGTTTACGTGGACGTTCACGCCCCGCACAGGAGGTACATGATGCTATAGTGAAAATACACTTGTGGTCAATGCATTACAGCACAACAGTGCATGCTTGTGTGCTCTCCAGAGCCCACAGATCTCTCTCAGCCTGCACCCGAGGCCATGGAGTGTGTCCCAGCCGGGGAAAGGTCTGGTGACAGTCAAATTTTGTCCCTCTGTTCTCCTCGTGAAGCCCCCATGAGCTGTGATCGTTCTCAACGGACCTGCTCACAATTCTCAACGGTTTCTCTTGTGGAAAGCACTGCAGAGGGAATCCCCCCTTTTTTTAAAGATCACATTTCCTACGTGGTTGGCCCGTCTTCACACATCAGAAGTTGCATCATGCAACACAAAAGGCATGTGGTGAGTAAACTACCTTTCTATCTAAGGAAACTGGGGACAGCCCTGAGGGAGGAAGGGGTAACGTAAGTGAAGCAATGAGAATGGTACTGCAAGTGTGGCAAAGCAGAGGCTGAATTTCAGTACACGGTTCCTTCCAGTAAGATGTGAAAGCAGTTTACCAAAACAAAACAAAACAAAAATAGTGCAAACTGTGGCATAGAGAGAGACATGACTTAATTTCAGGTCTCCCAGGAAGGCAATAGTTAAAGCAGTATCTCCAGAGTCCATTGTCCTGTCTGGTAGGGCATGAGCACTTCAAAATGAGGAGCTTCCTTAGCAGCCACATGGGAAGAGCTGTGAGCACGAATGGGCAGCATTTGCTTCCCGTCACTCCTGGACTTTCCAGGGACAGGAAAGCTGAGGAAAGAAGTGGCAAAGAGGAAGGAAAAAAGCAAAACGGAGAAAGACCTTATGCACCCTGCCTAAGAAATGAAGCCTGGCTGCTGGGGCGAGAGGATGCAGCTGGGTTAACACCTGACCCAGGACTGAGCTATTTGGCTTCCTCTGCTGAGCTGGATGACGCTGAGCCCACTTCAGTGTCCTCTCCAGGGAACACCGTCATCCTCAGTGCAGGAACAGCCCTTCCCGCGCTGTAGGATGGTGAAAGCTGTGCCCTTGTGCCAGGAGATTGGGAGTGGTGTACCTCGGAGGTTTTGGAGGACTTGGCAGCCACTGGGAACATGAAGGGTAGAGGAGATAGGGCAGCACTGGGCGGAGGCCAGGGACTACCCAAGACTTAGTTGATTTGGGCAGCTGGAAATGTGGAATGACAGTATTTGAGAATGAGGAGACAAATTTCGGAGAGAGGGGTGGCAGCAGGCAGGAGGGGCAGGGACCTGCGGCGAGAGGGACAGCAGAAAGCAGATGCCTGGAGCGTGATGGTTATGCTGGGCAGCTGGAGGGAAAGGCCAGAGCAAAGGGAGGCTTTAGCAAAGTCACCGAGTAGGTGAGTTCCTGGGGGAAAGCAAAGTGAAAGGAGGAAAAAGAGGAGGCACAAGGGCAAAACTGAGACTACCAAGGAGACCAACGAGAGACAGAAGCTGCCTTGAAAGGAAGCACAGGTAGCCCTAGGCAACACCTGTCTGTCCTGAAGCAGCTTTGGCCTCTGGTGAGGGATGCCCCAGGTTAGGAAGGTGATACTGCTGTTGGCAGACACCAGAAAACAGCTTTTACTCTTCATTCATCCTTTATTGACACAGCCCACATTTTAGGTGCATCTCGCTGCTGGCCTGGAAGGCAAGGACTCATTATGCCACCCTTGCACAAGCTGGGCTGTTTCTTATCTCCTCTGCTGCACAACTATGATTTTCTTAATCTGCCTCTACTGCTTACAGCATATGTTTTTTTGGTCATACTTCACTGGTAGGTGTTAATTAGCTTCTCAAAAAGTAGGCAACAAATATTGTTTCTATGTTTTGTTCTTGGCTTCCTTGTTTTTAACTCTTTCCTTCACTAACAGGCAATAAATGTTCACTCTCCCTTAGCAAGAACATCAAACTTTTTGAAGGAAAGCACAAGTGCTGTTGCCAGTTTCACTTTGCGGACAAGAAGCACAAAAGGAGAAACATTGGTAGGATTTTCATTCACTGAAAACCACTTAACTCCAAGAGGAATTGTAGAACCTCAGGAGTCTTCTGCATTTCTGAAGGTGAGATGAGAGCTGTGTCAAACCAGCAAAGATCACTTAGTTTTAAAATTTGGACTAGAGCTCAGGACTGACTGGCTTCCACATCGGTACCAAGACCACCAGGATGTGCTTCTTGGATGCCTATATGAATTTTATACCACATCCTGCTCTCCTACAAGAAATGGGTTTTTTTTGTAAGGCCATATGGAATAATTAAAGTGGAATTTATCTCCATGTGGGGCCATCCCCTGATTAAAGAATGAACACTGATACTCATGGTGTATTTTGATGAAGGAGGTCCTTCCAGTGGGGGCAGTGTCATTTCCTTGTGCTAAACTCATCTCACAGTTTTCTCGGTCACTTCTTCCTTTTTGTAATGTAAGATTATTGTTAGAAAAAGCAGGGAAACATTGAAAGAAAAAGTCAGCAGGTATCAAAGTTAAGATGAGAGATAAACATTTAATGTAATCTTTACATATGTGCTTGCTTCTGTATGATTTCTGTACTATAGTCCATAAATAGCCATGTCAGAAAAGCATGACACGGATGTATCTGCTTTCAAGTGAGTTACACCACATGCACACGTGTGCTTGCTTTTCAGTCGGATGTATTTTATCTCCATCCTTAAGCCTACAGGATGTAACCAATGTGTCAGTGAGCGGGTGTGAGACCACAGACTTGCTGATCTGACCAACATGCACAATGTAAGGCTTCTCTGGGTAGTTTTGAAAAATTGCATCAATAAGCAAAGTAACACAAAATGTTACTACATCTTTTTGCCTTTCATCTTATGGACCACATCTTCAGTCAGCGTATTTCTGCGCAGGCAGCAGTTGCATCACCTTGCACTATGCTGGTGTAATTGATGCTAAGTTAATTTTTTGCACAAATGACGAACAGAACAATTGTGCTCAGGGATGGTTCGCACGAAGAGCGGGATTTTAAATCCTTGCATGTCCCTCAGCCTGTTACATGCCGTACCGCTCAGATGCAGCGTTGCCAACTTTCAGGAAAGTTTTACTATTAAGCAGCTGAAAATACCGTCTTTGTTTCTTTTAACTTAGTAACGGATAAAAAGTTCCACTCGCTTTTTATCACTCTGCCTGCGCACAGCCCCCGCGTGAGGCCCAGAACCGGTGTGTTTGTTCAGCCCGGTGCCGTATCCCAGCAGTACTGGAAAGCTCTTCTCAGAAGACCAAAGAGGAAGTACGTGCCAAATTGTTCAAAGCGTTTTAACGAAACTATTTTCTTTTTGTACCGAGAACAAAAACTGCTTAGGTGGCAAGCTTCATCCTGCTCCCCCCCCCTCCTCTCCCCGACCATGGGCTGACCTTCCCGGGCCGCTCGCCTGTCAGCTTCCCTGCAGCGGCGCCGCGGCAGAGGTGCCGCCGCCAGGACCTGCTGAGCCTGGGCCTCATCTTTCCCCTCACACAACGCACACTTCGCTTCGGTTACGGCTGCGAACGCGACCCCGCCGGTAACGGAGCCAAGGGCGGCTGCCGCCTCCCGCCATTTCCTGTGAGGCGCCGCTCGTGGGCGGGGCTCCCGCCAAGGGCGGGCGTCAGCCGCTATCACGTGACACCCCCCGTCCCCTCCGAGGGCGGACCGCATTGGGGGGGGGGGGGGGGAAATGGGAGCATCACGTGACGCGGGCTGCGGCTGCCGGCGGGCAGCGGCGCCCCGCCGTCACGTGAGCGGGCGTGTGAGGCGGGAGGGAGGGCGTCACACAGCAGGGTGGGGCGGGGCGCCGGGGGCGCATGCGCGGGCAGAGAGCGGGCTGGTGCGGGCCGGGCCGGGCGGCCGCTCCCCTCGCTGGCAGTGCTCGCTAAGATGGCGGACTTCCTGCCGTCGCGCTCCGTGCTGTCGGGTTGCTTCCCCGGCTGCCTGCTCACCAGCGGCGAGGCCGAGCAGCAGCGCAAGTCCAAGGAGATCGACAAGTGCCTCAACCGCGAGAAGACGTACGTGAAGCGCCTCGTCAAGATCCTGCTGCTGGGCGCGGGCGAGAGCGGCAAGTCCACCTTCCTCAAGCAGATGCGGATCATCCACGGGCAGGACTGGGACCGGGCGGCCCGTGAGGAGTTCCGCGCCACCATCTACAGCAACGTGATCAAGGGTGAGTGAGCGGCGGCGGCGGGGCCGACCGGCCGGTCCCCCCGAGACACCGGGCCGGCCCGCCCGGGGCGGCGGGGGGGGGGGGGCGGCGGCCGCCGCCGCCGCCTCAGGTCGGGGTGTGTGTGGGTTCCCCTCGGGCCGGTGAGAGCCGCGGGGTCGGTGCCTCGTCCCGCTTTCGTTTCGGGCGCCTCACCCTTCCTCCCGCCGAGGAGGAGCAGCCCGCCGCTCCGGGCCCGTGGGATGTCACCCGTGCCGTGACGGGGCGTCCCCCGCGGTGGGCGCTGGCCCGGCTGCGGCCCGCCGGGCTGCGGAGGGCGCCTTCAGCCCTCGCCCCGGGAGCGGCGGTTTGAGTCCGTAAGGTCCCGAGCTTTGCCATTTCCTGGTAACGCGATCGCAGTCGTGAGCGACAGTGGATGGGGGGGAAGATGCACCTGAAAGTGGGTGAGGATGAGACGTGTCCTGTGCCCGAGGAGGAAGCGCGCTCTGCGTTTCGCTTCGGTGGAAGAAACGTTGCCGTCGTGTTGGACATCAATTAACAGAAACCAGAGCCACTTTTCATAGATGCATTGCCAAAACCTCCCCACACGGTTTAGGAGCGGGCTCTTGATTTTCACTGCTGTCATCCTTACTTATTTCCTCTCTTATCTAAATCGCTCGTCAGATTTTCGGTTTGGACTGGGTAACAGTTGGACAAAGTCTTAGCTAAGTTTCTCAAAACAGCGGAGCGGTGTCAGACCTTGGTCCCGCTCTTGAAGAAGGCTGAGGTCCAGTGGTTCTCAAAGAGAATAGTTTTACAAAACTGTTTACGGATCAAGCCTGGAAAAAACTATAAATAGCAGAGCAGTAGAAATCACGAGCATGTGCGTTGACCAGGTTATAGCTTACTCATAAGTAAGGTACTTTCTGCTCTGTGAAAGCATACATGTAGGAACTGCAGATCTTTTTTGGAGGCAGCTTTCCTGCAGTTGTTTCTTTTGACAGAGAAAAGCTATGGAAAGAGAATGAAGCTTGAAAAAATACTTTGGCATTGAACAAGTATGTTGTTATACAGTCATTTGTTACTACATCTTAATTTTCTTATACCTCTCCCCATGGCTTTACAGTTGCTTATTCTTTCTGGAATATTCTTTTTATTTTTTCATGAGTAAATTTAGTGCTAGAATTAATTTCCCTGCATTTCCCTTATCAGTATGAGCACAGTGGGCGTTTTTTGAAGTCCTTTATAACAGAAGTTTAAAATGCTGTTTCTCCTAGAGAATATTTACCAAAACGACAACAAAAAAAGTGGGGGGAGGTCTAGGTGATACAACTCCTTCTGCACTTAAGCAGTAAAAACATATTTTTTAGAAAGTGCTATGATTTTAGTAAATGTTGTCTTTGTATCTCTGCAAATGTGAAAGGCAGTGATAATTCTCTACAATTTGATATAACTAGACACCAAGTTCATAAGAATACAAAGACTAGGGAACCTTAAATTAAGCTGTCAGATGGTTTAACGTATTCTGAAATAAGCTTTTAAACATACTTCATTTGTCTCGTATTTGTGCCAAGTAAGAGAGTTTGCTTGGTAGCACAGATTGGGGATTTAGTAATTAAAAATAGCTCTTTTTCAAGAGTTAAACTTGTACTATGGATATTATACTGTTGATCATGGCCATGTTTTTCTGACAGCAAATATCCACGTTTTGATATTACCTGAAAATGTAGTGCTTTGAGTCAATTTTTCAGAAACTCTCTGATTTCTTACTGGGTGGATAGTCCTATTGAGTTTTGACTGTACAGAGTAGGTGCGTTGTTTGAATCTTTGCAGATTTGTAGGCTAGTGAAATAGTAGATGCTGAGAAACTCTAATTGCAGTGCTCTTTCATGTTGTTAAAGGTGTGAGAGTCCTCGTCGATGCCAGAGAGAAACTTCATATCCCTTGGGGAGATCCTGCTAACCAGAGTAATGGAGATACGATGATGGCTTTTGATACTCGGTCAGTCACAGTGGTGCAAGGCATGGTGGAGACGGCAGTTTTTTTGCAGTACCTTCCAGCCATAAGAGCTCTATGGGCGGATAGTGGTATCCAGCACGCGTACGACAGGCGCAGGGAATTCCAGCTGGTAAGATTTGTGTTTCAGTGTTTTTAATTGAGCGTGTATGATTCTTGTTCCTGTGTTGCTTTTCCGTAAAATGCTGATCAAGCAGCCTCCTTGTGGATCTTAAGCATTTTTGAATGGTAGACTGTTACACTGTGGTATTGCAAACAGATGCATTTAGCTTCTTTCCCTCCCTTTTTTAAAAAACAAGACTAATAAAGAGCTTCTGACATAATTGTCCTCATTTCATATGTGAGAAAGCTGAGGTATAGAGGGCTTTTATGTTTTGTAACAAAGCTGGTAGCTGTGTAGTGTTTTTACCATATGATTATTTCCACCCTTTGTTAGCTAGTGCATCGACTTAAAAAAACAAACAAAAAAATGGTTTGCAATAAAGGAAGATTTAATAGTAATGTGATTTTAAAGAAAAGATATGCATGGGTTAATGAGAAGAATTTAAAAACCACTCCCTTCTCTATTCCAATTTGAGCAATCCAGCAAACATTCCCTCTGTATACTTCCTGTTTAATTTTGAATGTCTGTGTTAATACTCATGTAATGAGATTTTTGTTATATTGAAGTTCTCAGCTGAAGATGGAGTATACAATTTAATAGTGGGCTTGAGATGGAGTATACAATTCAATAGTGGGGTTGGAAAGGAAAAAGAAACATGTCTTGATTCTTGAGCTGGAGCTTTAACTGTCTGTGACAGCTGAAGTCCCTTCATTCTGTTTCCACACAAATGTCGCAGAAGGAAACCAAGGATTTAAATTAAATGTGCTGTTCATTGGTTCATAGACTTTTGTAGTAAATGCCAGTGGCATAGGGTTTTGTGGGGGTGGGGGCTGAGAACCTTAAAATAGATTAAATCTGTTCTTGTAGGTCTCTTAAACCTAAGTGGCTTTGTGTTTTTATGTCTTAAAAATAACCTTTGTGTTAGTGTGAATCTGAACAATAGCTGATGGTGTCTCCTGTTGAGTATGATTACACAACCATTCATAATACTCTGACTTAAATAGGTTGTGTAAATACTCTATAAATATGTATTGCCCTGATCACGGAATGTCTTCTAGAGATTGCAGAATGGGCAGGTGCTTGAGTAGCCTGTCACCTGCCCAGCCTAGTTCTGAGCTGTGTAACTAAGTTTCTAATGAGACTGTTGCTCCTTGCGTTTTGCCTTCAAAGTGATCATAAAAGGGTAATTGCTCCGCTATAGTCAAGATCCTCTTCTGGTGCAGATGTGACTTCTAGTGACGTAATTGCTGTGCTGGAGTGATTTGTTTTAAAATCCGTTAAAAAAAAAATTGTTTTTTCTCTGATGAAGCGTGTTTAGTGACTTCAGGCTGAGTAGCAAAGGGAGCTATTGCTATCCTGTCATCTTGAGTCTCTGAGAAGTAGGTTCTTTCCATAACTGAAGCATGTGCAGAGTTTCGCTTTGAGTAGGATTTGAAGAATGTGTTCTTCTGAATCCAACAGAAAAAAAACTATTGCTTTCTTTTGGAAATTCCTTAGTCTGTGTAATGTTCTCTGCAAAAATACATATGGATCATGCTTGTGTTTTAGGCAGAACTTGAGAATATTTTTTTAAGTGCTCTTAATAGTTGAGTACTGTCCTCATGCTAATTTTTAAAAGTAAGGTAACTGCTTTATTTATACTTACATTGCTTTATTTCCTAAATCCTTTCAAAATCTCAGCCTGAGATATTTATGCCAAGTTATAAACATGAAAAAAAAAAAGCTGAGTGATGTCGTCGTATTGGGTACAGGCAGTGTGATCAGTGCTGGCCAAGCGTGAAGTCTTGGTTTTACCCCAATAGGCTTCCAGCGAAGTCATGACAGAGCTCCATGTGAGTGGCAGAATGGTGGAAAACTCCTGAAAGCAGTATGTATTTTTGCCGTACCTGCTGACAGGCTTTGTGGAAGAGTGGTCAGAGAGTTTAGGTATGTGCTGTAAAATGGAAGGAAGGCACAAATGGTTAAAGAGGGAGTGACAGGCATACCCGAGTCAGGAGATAGAGCAGGGGGAAGTTGGAAGAGATCAACTGAACAGACAGTTCAGTTCTGTCAAGTACTGACTCTTGAAGTAAGGATTCAAGACTGAAAATTGTTAGCATTGTAGAATGGGGAATAAGAAAACAATACTGTTCTACTTCCAGTTCAGCTGCTTGTGGCAACAAACGTAATGAAAGGAGAGATACCAGCAATCATTAGATGAATAGGAGAGAGGGAAAAGCAGCATATAAAAAAAAAAAAAAAGTGTAAAATGCTGGGACTGAGCATGGTAGAAGAGTATTATTTGACTGTATATACTCCTTTTCAGACTGTTGAGTGAGTTTAACTTTTTTCACGGGACCGAGTTTGACACCGCACTGAAAAACATGGTTCATATTAAGAAAGCACAGGCAGGAATGCTGGGAAAGTATTGTTTGTCATGGGAATAGGACACTTTGGGGCAGAGGTAGAAGTGAGCAAATGAAGAACAGAGCAGTGATGGATAAGGAGTGAAAACTGTCAAAATTAAGATAGAAATTCTGCAGGAAAGGAAGCAAGAGTGTGTAGTTTAGAAGCCATTTGTAGCTTGGACAGATAGGAGGTACAGAGAAAGGGGGTTGAAGATGAAAGTTTCTGCATGTATATGGTTAAAACTTGAAGATGTATGTACATTTGTGAGAGATCATTGAGCTGTTCTTGCTTTTTTTTTTTGTTTTTCTCCATCATCTTTCACTTACAATGCCAGAGGTGATGCTAGGAGCCTAAAGAAACAAGGTGGTCTTTCTATAGCAGTGTGAGAAGGGAAAAACCGGAACTTGGTTGTATTTTAATGGAATTAGAAATCAGCATTTCCATGCCTAGTTCACTGGAGTGTTCTTCCTCATTTTGTTAAGTCATCATGAGGGTAGTCAATATGATTTATTTTCCTTGGTATAAAAATAGGGGCCTTCTGGCCACTAACAACAGTATTTATGAAAATTCATTAGTTCATGCTTGTGTAGTGCTTTAAAACTGGAAAGAGCTAATTACAGCTTAGTACAATATATGCCACTTCAATACTTCACAGGTGGTTAATATTATAATCCCTCAAATTTTATTACAAACTGAAATAGTTCAGGTGATAGTTCCACAAACATGGTTAACTAAAGACTGTTTTGGCTCTAGCTAAGTCAGTTCCTGTAACTTACACTTAAGATTCTGGTCATCCTGAAGCTTTCTCTCCTTCATCTACCATTTCTCCTACGGCCTCTAGTGAGATGGTTAACATGGATTAGTTACAGAGTTAGTCTGAATCAGCCTAATGCTTTCTGACATCTAATTAGCATTTCAGATTTCTCATTGCCAGTTGATTTCCAGTAAAAATCTTCTGAACTTACTTGGATAAACATACCCATTATCTTAATTCTACAACACGCTAACCAATTTAACTAGACATTTCCTAGCCTTTATATTTATACTCGTGAGCTACTCAATTATGTGGTTGTAAAGGTTTGCCGTTCTCTTTGAGATTTGCTTTGAGGCACTGGCAGCTGAGGAGTGTCTAGTGCTGGTGCTGTGTATCTAGTAACACCAAGGAAAGTACTTCTGAGCAAGAGTACCATTGTATGCTGCCTCTCACTTCAGTGCGTTTGCTGTGAACTTGCATTTCTTGCACTTGCTGTGAGACTCATTAACAGAGAAGCATTTTGAAGTAGTCTCCAGGAGTCTTCTAGTTCTCTGAGAATGGAAAAGTGGGATGAGAGCCGAGTGCTCAGATGCATGATAAGCTTTGAATGTGTTAAAGGTTTGTTCGTGTTAAAGATAACTTTTGGATGGGTTTGGATGTTTGCTACCAGCAATTGTTGAACTTTAGATAGATGCTTTTCACCCTACTTGCAAATTACACTGACTGTTGGGGGTTTTTTTTATGCCAGGAACCTGCAATGTGCAGGGGCAGTGATGACGCTTCATTCTGTCTGCATCTGCATAGAACTGCAGACATAGATGATACAGTAAGGATGATAGGATATGCATTTACCTCTGGATCCTGTTTACTTCTGTGACATGTCTGCAAGTGCTAGATCAGATTATAGAAGACAGGAAAAGGCGTGTTCAGCTTCAAGTTCTAGTGCTAGTTTTGCTGTAGCTTCTCTGTAGCATTTTCTGTTGCAGAGTAGTATTTTTGGAGAGTGTTGTTTAGTTTACTGGAAGACTGTTTTATTCTAGTTGGGCTTTTCTGGGTTCTATCTATGAATGTTGGTGGGGCTCTTGTACGCATGAGAACGTTAAATTAGCTCTGCTGGAAATAATGAGTTCTCAAATGGCCACTGCAAAGTATTAGCAAAATTTACCACTCTTTCGGGTGCATAGGCAACATGTCCTTGAAATGTGTTTGATTATAGAGATAGATCCTGTGGAGGTTGGTTGTGTTTGAAGCCAGACTAGGTTGCCAGATGTTGAGGTCTTCCTCTTTCTCAAGTGTGGATGTCCATCTTATGTGTGGCAGTTGTGACGTCAGTACTTCAATGTCTCTGAAATCACAAGCGTAGAACCTGGAAAAAGAATATCTTACCTGTCCTTCATTAAAAGCGTCTATACCATATTTGTGACACTGAACTTCAGAAGCCTTTCAACAACTTGTGCTCTTTGTAATGTGTTGATATTCCTCCCAGTATTCATCCTCTGCAACCTCCCGACACCCTTAAGTTGGGGGGCAGAGATGTCTTTCTCCCCTCCCTTTCCCAGATCTCCTCTTGGTTCTGGGATTGGGTGTTCGGTTGTCGTGCTCTGTTTCTGCTTGAAGTGTGTAGGTGGTGCTTCTACTAGAACATGCTTGAGTGCATAAACTGTCAATAGAAATTTCTCAGACTGATAGACGAATCTTCTTCATTACAGATATGAGACCCAATCACCTGGCGTTTCTGTAAACATGATCACTGACTATTTGGGCACTTATATAATTCAGAGTTACTTTATTTAAATACAGTATTGTAATTACACTGAATGTTGCTTAAGTTTTTGTGGGGAAAAACAAAAAGCTGCTGCTTTGTATGCATTGAAACATAAACTATTTTCTCCTCTTTCCCTAATCAATAAGTCTGCCAAACATCAAATCACAGGATGGCATGTGTACAGTGAGCATGACTCCTTAAAGCCCTTGGAAAAGTCAGAGCTACTTGCCATCTTTTGGTCTTTATGTGAAAAGGATTTATCAAAGATTCTTGCTATAACTATGGAAAGAAAAGTGCTCTACAGATTTATACTTAACAATACTTAACAATGAGTCATTCAAATCCTCAGAAAAGACTCAAGAGTTCTTGAAGATTTGCTGTTTTTCCTGCCCCAATGACAAGATAATGCTGGCTTTGAGTTTGTATTGATAAGGCTCCGTATAGGGATTAACACTAGAGTCAAACAATTAAGAGGCTTGAGTTTCCTTATTCTTGGTTTGTGGCCAGAAACCCTTCAACGTGTGTACTAGTGCTTTCATAATGGGGGTTGACTGTAATATTTTAATTGAGCTGAATGATCATCAAGTGAACCTTTATCCTAATTTAACACAAAGTGCTATTTTGTATCATTTTCTAAATTGGGATTAGGATTTCTGTTTCAGCCTCTCTGAGTTACTGTGTCTTGAAAGGCTGTGGGACTGACTTCTTCCCTTTCCACCGTTCTTCCCTTCCTGCCTGCTGACTTTTCTTGTTAGCAGTAAAATAATGAAGTGTTTGGAGAGGAGTGGTCTTGTACTGCCAATTGGTGTTGTAGTGCAGGCTGGTCTGGTTTTACCAAAGAACATCTTTGCCGTACTTTTTTCTGAATGTTACTGGGTTTCTTTTTTATATTTTTTTTGTTATTATTATTTTTAAGCACAGATGTGGCTCTGGATTGAGAGGGAGCTCTTTCAGTGGGAGCTGTCTTGATGTGGATGTGTTATCCCAGCACACACGGGCCGCGCAGAAGCATGACGAGTTTCTTCCAACCAAGAATGCTAGCAACTTTTTGCAGTCTTGTGCACTACACTTAGCTTGTACAAGCGTATCTTTTTGGTGTGGTTTCAGAGCAACGTATGAGGATAGAATTCTTAATTCAAACTTGATCCAGATATCTGTTCATGGGGAACCACTGCTTTTAAAATGCAGACTTTCACAATGCAGTGTGGGAGCAGAGCAATGTGTTCCTATACATACTCATCCTTGAACAAGCTATGTCGTGTTGATAATTGTGTGCCTTAGTTTCCTAAACGTTTTGTTGCAGAAGACTAAAAGGTGACCTACTTGTTGCAAAAATTTGGATTTCTGTAACTGAGCATCAATTAAAAGGTAAAATACAAGTGCTCTTCTGAATATGCTGTGCATGCCAACAACCTTTAAAGACTTCAGAGGAAGAGACTTTCTCAGCCTTTCACACATCTTCAATGTGTGAACCTGTTCTCAGCAGATTCTTTTAAATTGGCGCAAATGTGTTAGATGAGCTTTTGCTGCTTCTGCTGCTTACAGTGTAACGTGAGACTTTGGTACAAACATTCATTCAGAGCCCATTTTCTTGCTGCCTACTAACCTGCAAGATACTACATGTTAGTACCTGTAGAACTGTCTCATTACATTACTTCACAGAATTTAAATGTAGCAGTGGCTACACCATTCTCTGTCCATTTAGGAATGCCTTACTAAATATAAGCCCAATCTACACTACAAAGTCCCAGTATTCATAGCTGTCAGCAAATCTCCATGCTGGCAAAACATGTGGTATGAATGCAGCTGTGATCTTCCATCTATATAGGTGAAATTAATTTTGCACCTGAGGCAAAGAATACGAAGTGATCTTTTTCATATGTAAATATGGGATCCTTTAGGATTAAGGTGCGATGCCAGGGGCAGTGTTGATTTGTGCTGCTGTTCCCTAATTTGAGTTTACTGTAGCAAGACATCAGCCTTACAGTTTAGTTAAGTTTGCTCTCAGTGAGCACATACTACACTCAGGTTGTATTTGGATGACTCTTTTGTCTGTCTTTATTGACCTAAGCTTCAGTTAATCATAAATGCTATTTATATGTTCTGAGTTCATGCTGTACCTCTTATGCAGAACTAGCAAAGTGGTAGGAAACTTTAGCTTGTGGTAGCTGAGGAAGTTGCTTAAGAAAATGTAAGAGCAGCAGACCTCACTGCGTAAGAAAAGCAAAAGAATAATTGTACTAGTGTTTCACATAGAAAGCAAGATAATTTCCATACCAGCATTGTGTGTACTGGCACTTTTTTTTTTAAAGTATCTAAATTTACCACAAGTCAGTTGAGAAATTCAGGAGGTGCAGAGCCTGCCCTTTTGCAGAACAGCAGGCTGTATCACTGACAGTGCTGATGGAGTCTAGCTGATACCAAGTGGTATCTTGTATTGCTCTGGAATATGAAGCCTTTGTTTGTAACTTAAAGGTGAATAAATGGGTCATAGAGCACAATATTAGTTAACTTGGCAGCCTCAAACAATAAATGTATTTAATCCAAATAAAAATCTCTGAATAATCCTGGAGGCTAACCCTTATATTCTACAACCCTGATACTTTACAACCAAAGTAGTTTGATGGATTGTATTTAAATGGTAAGTAAAGAAAACGTTTAAGACTATGTCAGCAGCTAAAGAAGATCCTAAATTATTTCCAAAATCTTTTCCACTTGCATGTCTGTATTAACAAGAAACATCAGGTAATACAGCTGGAAAAGTTGGGGAATTTTAAATACAGAAAACACCCTAAATTCTTTATCATCACAATAACTGACAACCTCAACTAATTCAGAGAAGAAAATTTTTGGACTATAATAGGCAGTGAGCTGCCTTTTTGCAGCACTTAATTCACTGTACCATACTTCTCCATCATGGTCATTCATGCCTTAAATGTTTTCCCAGTACTTTATAGTCTCCTCAGTTAAAATAAGTGGAATGTCATGCTCCTCTTCAGTGACTTAACCAAGGAACTGAAAAGACCCCAAATTCTTTTTATGGGTGAGAGGTACAGGAATGCATAATCCCACTCTTTTTCTTTTGTTTAATGATGCCGGAGAAATCAATTTAAACAAACTGATGGGAGTCTCGGCAGACTGCCTGGAAGCGCTTGTCACTGGGCACATGATGATATTTGATCACCTGCTGGTGACCAGATAAAGAGGATGCAGAATTTCCAGGCAAGGAAACACAGTCCGCTGACACCATCTGTAATTCAAAATATCTACACAAAATAGTGTGTAAAAAAAAAAAAAAAAAAAAAAAAAAAAAAAAAAAAAAAAAAAACAACCAAAAAAACCAACAAACAAAAAAACCCACCAACAACAAAACCTCAGTGCAGGGTGAGCTACTAAAATTTGCCGTGTGGATGGTATTGGGACCTTTAACTGTTTTCACTAGCAAACAGTTATATAGTTGCTCTAGTAATTAATTTATAGGTTTTCCATTTTTAGTTAATTTCTAGTATGAAATTCTAGAAGTGATGTGAAATGTTTGCAGCCTCTTGGATATTGCTGCTGTTTAGGGAGTCTTGTGTACTTTACAGTTACTTTGAGTGCTTTAGACACAGCCTTTACTAATTTTTAAAAACACTAATGTTCATCTAATGATACATGTAAATCTTTCAGAACATCTAGTAAATTACCACTGAATCTTGTCAGATAGCTTGTAACAAGAGCTGATATATTAGTATGTCACTGTTTGCAAACAGCAGTATGAGAACTTAATTGAAATGGATTCTGTTAGGTGAGGCAGAGGAAGGAACTAAAAAGCTTTTGGTCATCTGGATTTCTCATGAGGCTGAAATAGAAACCAAATGTACTTTAAAATTGAATCCTAGGGATATTTCAGTGCATGCATTGGTATGTAGTTTAGGGTTCTGCTTTTGAAATGTTGTGATTTAGTTTACAGTTTATGCAATAATGGGCTTTTCAAGTATCTTAAAAGTTTAATATGACCAGTTTTAGTGCTGATTTGTTTCTACATGCCAAATATTTGTGATGTTTTTGGGAGCCTTTGCTGGCCTTGTACAACTTGGAAGCAAGTAAAGCTCTAAATGATGGATGGCAGATTTGCAGACTCACTACTGCTCCAGTGTTAGATTAAATGCAGTTTGAGTTGCAAACATATGAAGTCATGGAGCCAGTGGGTCAGTGCACTGAAAGAAGAACAAATGTTTACAGTCTGGTTCCAGTCTGTTTTGTGTGCAAAACATCTGAAGTTTATATAGATGCTTCCCAAAGTGTAAATAGTAATTGGGAGGTGGCTCTTTCGTCTTGGTCAGTGCATGTTTTCATATGACTTCTAGGTCTGCGTGTGTTCCGTGACTTGGAAGATCTGTTTTGTCAATGAAATTTGAAAATCTTTTGCAAAGTATTGGTGTCTTTCCTAAGTAAACTTTCTGGAAGAGGATTTTGAACTGTAAATACTGAGGGAGAGAGTAAAAAGATCTTTGAAGAAAGAAAGTGCACCTGATCTTGTGGACAGCATATCCTAATTTGATTTCAAGGATTAATTTCTGTTCAGGTTCTGGCAAACAGAAGCATATTCATTAGATGCTCTGGTTCTGCCTGTGTTGTGTCCCATATGCCATTTATTGCATTTCTTAACCTGGCTCTGATCTTTAGAAGGTGCTGCAGTAGACTTGAGTTTAATTCCTGTTTGGGAGCATTGATGATCCTAAGAGAAATGACACACCAGGATAAATGCTGTGTATTCCTGGGGTTTTTAATTGTGGGGAAGAGTCTCAGCAGACTTTTGGGGTTTGCTCTTGAGTTGTACAAATGGAGTATTACTTCATACTACTCAAAGCTATGCAGTTTCTTAAAATTCTCAGCTGTTCATAGAATATGGCACATCCTGGTTTCCAAGTGGTCTTTCAGAATTAGTTGGAAATATCATAACAGAGTGCCTTGCACGGAAGAAATCGTAGTTCTGTAGGCTTTAATGGAATGCTGTTTCATGCCTAAAAGCTGTAGTGGGTTTTTGTATTTTTAAGCAAGTTTTGTTAAGAATCTGGCTATTGCATCCATTCATCAGGAGAGGGGAGGGATACCTAGCAAAGAAAAATGAAGTTGGATTTCTTCCCTCTTAGGAAAGTAATTCAAAACCAGAACAGTTTGCTCTGTGGTGTACTAGTATGCAGATTAAGTTCTTCTTAGTGCTTAATCATGTCTTCATTTGGTTATTGGGATAGCATGTTATATCTGAACCAGTGGAAATGGTCTACTGATAGGAGAAAATCTGAGTCTGAATTGCGTAAGTGAATGAGGCACTTTGAAGGGTAGTGCAAAAGTGAATTCAGTGCAAGAAGGAGAAACGGCTGAGGCTGGAGCCTCCTTTGGCGTATTTAGTTCTAGACCAACTTGCGTGTGGCTTGGCTTACCTCCCCTCTTTCCGGCACAACTGTTTGGGTATGGCAGCCGTAGCAGATGCTCCTGGTACCCAGCAGCTTGCAGATGCTGCCAGGTGTAGTGCAAGAGCTCAAGTTGGCTTGCTCTGCCTTCCTCCATTTGTTATCCACATTTTGACAATTGTGGATTAATTGGATTACGTAGTAAATAGGGGATAATAGATTAAAGGGATATTATTGGGTTAAGACCCTTCTTAAACCTCTTCACCGTTCTTTGTTAATGCCATTATGCAAGATAAAAATGTCAGTCATGAAATAAACTTAGTGTGACTCCTCCCTTTCTTGGTGCCTTTGTAGCTTCATGCTATTGAGCACCCTCCACCCGGTGTGATCCAGCTGTTCTGAATACAAATCCTGCTCTGCTACCAAAAGGTTTTACAGAAGATTATTTCTGTGAGTCAGGACTTCAACCTTTCCTTTTTTTAGGACAGATACTCAGTTTGTGTGACCAAATGCAAGACAGGTTTCACTTCTATACCCTGTGATGCAGGTTCTGATTGCTTTGAGAAAAGTCAAATACAACTCGAGCTGCATGCAGGAAGTGCTGAAAAGAGGAAATAGGATAGTGCTCTCAGAGGTAGGATGACCTGTGACGCATCTGTGATGCGTACTGGTGAAGAACAGGATTATTTTGTACTCCTGTATAAGCAAACGTAGCCTATGTCTGAAACTCCCCAGTCTTACAAAGAAGTGGCAATTGATTCCAATGTACTTAAATTTTATCTTTGAAAATGGGCAGGTCAGATTTAAATGACTATTCAAATAGTTGAGCTGGAGAGAAAGAGGGTAGGAGATCCTGAAATGTCTGATCTTGATGTACAGTGTCTGTGCTTTAGCCCCTTTAAGGTTGGTCCATTAATGCTTCCACTGGCAGCAGTGCCATTTTAAAGCACTTTGCTGTTCCTTCTTGGGGAGGGAGGGATCAGTTTAACACAGAGCAGTTGGCTGGTCTGCACATGGCTGCAGTAATGCTCATGTGGGCATAAATTGGGACTGCTGTTTTGGTGGGAGTGCCAGTTTATGCTGGTTTTAACATAACTTTGGCCATAATTAACACTTGAGAGAAAGGAAACATACTTCTCTCCAGGAAATGTGTTTTGTGTTAGCACACTCTCAAATATTTTGACCCAGACTTGCAGTGTGGTAAGTAAATATACTGTTGCTTACCTTGACATTTCTCCCTAAATACCTTTAGCACCCTTATTAAAAATTATTTACTGTACATGCTTATTGTAGACTCCCAAAACACTGCTAATAAAATTGCTGCTTAAACAGAGTGCACTGTATCAAGCATTAGAGCATAGGAGTGGCAATTGGGAAACAAATTGTTTCCTCTCACCTTAGGAGATACCAAGTACGTTGCTGAATTGCTGCTATAAAATAGGGAAGGTGTCTTTTTTTAAATTTAGTTTTTGAATAAACAAGGTGCAGGTATGAATGTGTAGAAGTTTTTTCCTATTCTGTTGACTGGAGCATGTTTGAAAGAGGAATCTTCATTAGAAAGCACTGGGAGGAATGACTGGTAAGAGAAGCTAATTTGTAGAACATTGAAAGCTGTGAAGGAACCAAGATTATTTTATTTACCTCCCAGTCTGAGGCCAGTAAAAGAAACCAAACCAATTCAATCTCTCCATAAAGACTTGGTTCAACTTCTCTGGTCTAATGATCAAGACAATTGTGGATTTGAGCTCAATAATATAATTAGGGTTAGGTGCATTCATGGCATAAATGTATCACCAGGATCATCTCCTCTTTTGTGTAATGTCACAGACATCCCTCGTTTGGGTGGGAGAGGGAGGAGGTTGTAATGCTCTCTAATACCTCTCCCACTAGGAGATCTGCATTGATTTGACTAAAACATTTCTCCATTAATTACCTCTGTGCTTACCACTGAAATTTCAGAAGATGTCTGGTGAAACTTGAGTAGCAGCAGTATTGATTTGCAGTCAGTCTTCTGAATCAGCTTGGGGTGGGGTGTCAATAAAGGTTAGAGATTATTTTCTCTGGATTCTTTGCCGGAATCCTCAGATATGGGTTTATCTGGACTAAGGCTCTAACAGGAAAAAAAACTATACATAATGAAGTGCATGCTATAAGGCTTACTAGGGTGTTGTAAGATGCAGAATTTTAAGGCTCTGGTTATTAAGGCTCCATCATCTTTCTTCCTTCAAGCTGCTTTTCCCATGTTATGGATGGGTTTTTTTGCGTTGTTTAGGCATGTAGATGCTAGCCCAAGAACATTCTTGTTACCTGTTCTTATTCTAAACTAGGCTTTTAAAAAAACCTTTTTTGTTGTTTTTGTTTGTTTGTGGTTTTGTAGGTTTTCTATTAAATAAAATAGGAAATCTTTGTTTCTTTTCCCCCTGAAATTCAAGTAAGGTCAGGAAGGGAAAATGTTTGGCAGTTCCTATAATTCTAACCTAGAGTTACTAAGTTATATCTCATATTTTCTTTAAACATCTGATTTATTCTTTCAGATACTTAATAAGTCTTGTCAGTTCAGTATGTTCCACTGAACTTGCAGCCAAATATAGATGGTTTGATGAATTTCTTTCTTTAAACCTTATGTTGACTAAATCTTTATTTGATGCTTTCTCTCTCTTTTATTTTTTTAAGTGATTGCTATTGGAAAAAATGTAGTGTCTCTGTTCCCCTGGAACAGCTAAAAAGCCATTTGGCTATGCTAAGGTTTCAACAAATCATATTTAGATTGCTGACATTGTTTTCATGGAAACCAAATAAATTGATGCCACTTCCTGGGTTTAAAAGATGTGTTCATCTGTTGTGTATTTCATGTAGTCTTTTTTTTTTTTTTTCCCTTTCCTCCCCAAAAATATTTTTGTGGTTACTTTGCTTTAGGCACTAACTAGCAACATTTTAGACAGTAATGTTTGTGCCATGTTTTGTTTATAAAAGATAACTGATATGGTTTACTTCAGAAGGCCACGTGAGCAGCTACAATACACTGTTGTCTTACAGGTAAATGACCAATATGTGCTGTAATCCTGTCTTTGCAGAAAGAGTGCATTACATAAAACTTGAGATATTTCATTGTCCAGGCATGAGCAAGACTAGTTAAAATAAATGCAGTGTTGTAAGGGAAGCTGTTGTTGTAACATCAAGTACCTTGATAAGAATATGATTTAATTGTGTTTTCTTGTAAATCACTCATATGTTCATGATGAAGTGACTTGGTTTGGCTTTTTTCAGTAAGGATCACAAGACTCCAGGAGGCACACAAGCTGTTTTGAATCAAACCTTTCTGAAAATGGAGTACTTGACAGTTATGAATAAAGTTATTTAACAGTCAACTTCCTGTGGTGTACATGCATTTCTGAATCAGGAGGAGGCTGAAGGGCTGCAGCTGAGATGTGTATATGCCATCTGAATAAAAGGGCATCTTCTACATGGAATCAAAGTGATTGTTTAAATCTGATATTCTGATATGATTTATTTTAATACTGTGTTAAAAGAGCAAAAGTGCAGTCACCTAACACTGGAAGATCTTTGAAGCTAATGTGTAGGCCATTCATTCTGTTGTACTAATGTGCGTTCAAGAAGTTTTCTTTATTGCAGTATGTCAACACGCGTATGAGAAATGCGCTCAAGCCTGCGTTTGACTTTGTCACTTCTACTGGCATCTTTGGGCCTGTGGTTTAAGTTAAGCAGAAGGAAGTGAGCAGTGGATCAGTAAGGCTCAATGGTATGGTTCCTGCAGGGTAACAGATCATTGGTGACCTTCAACCACACTTCAGAAGTTTGCAGTTCAGAACAGCTCAACCGTAAAAATTACTTTAAAGGGTTTACCTGCATTTAAAAAGATGCAAGAGTTCACCTGTGACTAATTTAAGACCTTCACATCATTATATTTTTTTTAACTAGACCTTTAATTTAATTTTCCATTGTATGGGCTTACAGAACGTGGGTGTGAAGACAAAGGGGAGTGTAATGGAGAATGATAGAGTTTTTTAGTAGGGGCAGATCCTGCAGTTTCTCAGTCTGCTATTGATTTTGTCCTTGACATGGGTCCTTTGTGGCATGATGGCAAGCAGATTAACTGCTGTAACAGCCACGTGGCAGGGCCTGGACATGGTGAGCCACACTGGAGTTACTGGGGCAGAGTGGGGAAACCCAGATTTTTTTTTCTAGTCATCTCGGGTAAACCAGAGAGTTTACAGTTTGTCTAAAGGGAAATTTTAGAATGCAACAACTGTCTGTTGAACACAGCCATTTAAATATAGCCACTGTCATAGATTTACAGAGTGAGATCTAGTTGTGTATCTAATATCAGGAAAAAGTAGCCCAACACAGAAGCTGTCTTTGGAGCTGTTGTACAAGGTTGTGAATAGATTGTTTTCTTACTCAATTTTAACAATTGCTGCCTTTTTGACACTTGTTTAAAATGGGTCAAAACTCTTCAGTTCTACGGTAGTGCATTCTGATAACAATCTGTTAGTCATGGTAGTTTGCTGTTCAAGAGTATCTGTAGTTCGCAGAGCTTAGCCTGCTAAAATGAAGATGTCCAGGTCAGATCGAAAACTACCGCTAGTCGAGGCACTGGCTTGTAGCTGTATGATGTGGAGGGCTGTCTGGAACATGATGGAAGAACAAATGACGAATTTGAAGGTGGTGTAAGTTCTCGATGCCATGCAAATTGATAAAAGCCAATGACTAAGCCACTTCTATCCTTAAACACAGAGTTGAGTCATGTTGATGGCACTTGCTTGGGGTGTCGTATTAGTTGCCTAAATAGATTTTCATAAGGGAAGAACCCAGCGACTGAGCCAAAGATGTGGAGGAGGGAAACTGGTATGTCACTGCTTTATTAACTGTATTATGCGTGCAACTGATTGTTTTTATAGTTCAATCTCTTGAGTTTTAGAATAGCCATCTTGATATTTGTCTGCCATTGACTTTGATACGCGGCAGCCCAGAAAGCTAAGCAGTCTTCTTGGTGTGCTTTCTGGCAGTTATTTTACTGTTGGATATGTGGCTCTAGAGCGTTGCTATTGCTGCAGACCAATATATTTTGTATTCATGTTTTCAGGAAATCCCCTCTTTTGGGAAGCTGCTTCTGGGGGTGTTTTGTGACCTTTACAGGCTGTGGCTTACTTGTCTGCTCCAACTGCTCAATCCATTGCAGTAGCAATAAGCCCTGGGACTTAAAGAAGAGGTAGTAACTCATGCATTCCAGTATTGCAGAGTTAATGCTTCTTTAGGGAGTAGGCATTGCCATAAGTAGTATAAAAAAGAGCTGTCTAAGATTAAAATACATGTATGCATGCGCACACACACATACACACACACACACACACACACGCATACTTAACAGCCTCTGAGGCCCAGGTATTCTAGAATAAATACCTCTACTTAATGAGTCTGAAATCTGGCTGAAATTTACATAGTCCTATGGGGGACAGAGGGTTGCCAGCTCCTACTAGGACCTGAAAAGGAAACTAAGTCTGACCTTAAACTTTATTTTGTCTTAATATTCAGCTACAGACAGTGGTCTTAGTACTTGGAAGGCCTGAATTCTGATCCTGTTACTCCTGCTTGTGAAGCTTGATGGATCTGTGTATCCAGGTTTTGTAATTTTATTTTCTGTGAAATAGGAATGCTCTTCCCCATACACTTTTCTTACAGGATTGAGGCAAGAATGGATTTCTGAAGTGCTGAAAAAGATGTAGGTGTAAAATACTGATGTCATTGCAAGCAGTTGCTGCTCTGTGCTGCCAGGCTTTAAAATGGTTAGTGTTACTGTTGCAGTTTGTCACCCTAGAGAAAATTGGTAATGTTAAGGCAAATGGAAGGTAAAATAAGGTAGTAGAACTGTGCTGGACCCTTTCTTTGCAGGTGTGTCGAGCACAAGGCATGTTTCAACCAGAGTCCCACTCTTGCCTAATTAAAAGTTGATGTTCAAATTGCACACTTAAAGGTACGGTATCTACTTGTATTACATAACTTTTTTTTAGTACCTGGAAAACTTGAAAAGGTACCTGGTTTATGTGTCTGTTGGAACCCTTTTGGGACTGTTATTTACCCTACCCTACTTTACTGCTGCTTAGATGACACAGTTTAGTATTGAGGTTTGATATTCTTCCTAGATAACTTTGCAGAGTTCAAATTCAAGTGAGGGGGGGGTTATTATCAGGGTGTAACTCCTGTCCTAATCCACTTGTCTGCCTTAGATATAAGGCAGATGCTCAGCCTTGGATGCTTCTTGAATTTCTCATCAAGAAAATACAGTCACAATTCTTGCTCTTCCATCCACAGAAAACACAGATGGTTTCTTTTCTGTATTTACTATAAAATAAATAAGTTACAGCTTGATAATGAAGAGCTTTCAAAAGAAAGCATGTTTCTGCTTCTGTGATGATGCTGAGAATACTAGAAAACGTACTACTCTCCTTTGCAATAAATTCAATCAGTACATTACCTGTGCATGTGAACTCAGGTTCCGCAGCATCCTTTTAAGAGTTCTTCCTTAATCCCAGCACCCTAACGGAGTTCTGGAGAGTTGACTGTATTTCAAGTTTACAATAAAATCTTTAGTTCTGCATTACTGGAGGGATTAAAAACTGCAGTTGCTATTTGCAAGGACAGTGATGGCTTGAATCTGGGAGATAACCTGTATAGTAGATGTGATATCATGGAGTATGGCAGCACGGAGATAGCTCTTGTTACTCCCAGAGTGAGTTCTTGTCCAACTTGGTCTCTGATAGGAAACTTCAGTAAAATGCTTCATCTGTTGTGGTTTCTCATCCTCCATTCTGCTAGTCATTTGCTGTGCTCAGGGAAAGTACCTGTATGAATGGGATTGTATGGCAATGCAGTTATAAATTAACTCATCTCCAGTGATTACTCCCTGTACCTGAATGCCTGTATGTGCAGACTCTTCAAAACGTTAGAAGAATTGAATGTATCTTTTCATAATGAAGCTGTGGTTGCTTCGTTGATACTCCCTGTGGATAACACTGTAGGGTTTATTTAGCAGTTCTAAACTTGGAAAGAATTTAACTATTATAAATGTTCCTACCTATGCTTTTATGCTTAAATATTAACTGGCCTAAAATAAAACATCAGTTTTGTTCGTAGGATAGCTGCTTAAAGAAATGATAGTGATTAATGCTTAAAACACTTAAATCTATATTTCGGTAAATTAAGTGGACTTAAGAATGTAAACTATTGGGATCAAGCGTGCCACTTATTTAAATAACTGCTTTTTTTTTTTTTTTAGGGGGAATCTGTAAAGTATTTCTTGGACAACTTGGATAAACTTGGAGAACAAGTAAGTTCTTTTTACTTTTTTTTTTAATTTGTTGTTGTTGAGTTTTAAGTAGTCTTTGTGATCTCTGGGTTTTAAACAGATGAAATGTAATTAGTGTCTACTCCAATAACTTTAGTTAACTTTGACTATCCCACTATCTCAGCAGTTCATCACTGACATGTCAAAAACACAGGGCAATGCAAGGGCCAAGAGACTTTCTGGAAATAGAAATCCTGTAGAAATTGAGCAAAAAAACAAGTTACAAATGCTTGTCCAGTCAGAAGACTGTTAAAGTAGCACTTCATCACTAATTGATATCCAAAAATAACTGCTTTTGGTTTTACATATTCAGTTAGGAAGACTTAAGTTAAATCAGCGCGCAGATCAGTGGTACTTTTCTGTAGTATCTACTTCAAAATAAATGAACTTGGTACAGAATAAAATCTGTTTTCTCTGGGAAAAAAGCTGAAATTTCTGTAGAATACTTTTTGATAGAAATGTTGGTTACTGCTTGAATAATGAAGTTGTATGCCGATGCTCATTAGTCGTGTATTGCAGAAATGGCATGTGGAAAAACTGCCTTTAAAATGGGATGCTAGCTTCAACTCCATGGGGAGGCAGTTTCTCTATGGTCATTTCCAGCTGGTGGCTAACAAATGATGAAGGAATCCAAACCACTTCAATTGAATCCTGTTACATCATGCTTAATTTAATTTTTCTTTTTCTCTTTAACAGATAAAAATTTAATTTTAAGCCACACTATTTTTCTCCTTTGAACTGTCATTTTTCTAAGTAGAGCGCTGGTGACCATCTTGCAGAATGCATACGCTTCCCAGATATCTTGCTTGAGAAATCCAGCACTCATTCTCTGAATTTTGATTTGGTCTTGCATTGTAAGGCAATATGAGAACTGCACTCACTTTAATGAACTGCCAAACTTTCTGCTGATGGTGGATTTCTCATGGTCTTTGAATCCAATGCTGCTTTAGTTTGGAAGGTGTTTGTGGGGTTTTTTCCCCCACACATTTTCAGTCATTTGGGTAAAGATATTTGCAGCTGCTTTTCAAAGTTATTTATTTAGAAACCTTGGTCCATTCTTTGATTAAAGCGTGAAACTTGAAGTCACTAATTTTTTTTTACATTTTTATATACATACACACACATATTGTAGGTCTGATGTTGCTGTAGGAATGCTGAGCTCTGAATTACAGCTTTTCCAGTTTAAAGTTAGACCAAATGGTGTTGAGATAGAGAGGGATGCTTAAAGATCTGCTGTCACAGAAAATGTTAGATCTTTGTGGAAAAAGTGCTAGCTAAGTTTTGTTACTCAGTGAAAGATTTGATAGGGTCTTCTGGTTTATTCTTATCTACATGCAAGATTTGTCTAATGATTGTTTCCCCAAACTGTATTAATAGGAGTATTTTACTGTTCTTACCTGTTATCTGACACAACTGGGCTGGCCTGCAACTAAATTGCTTATAAACAAATAGACCTGCCATTCATGTGCCTCCTGCTAAAAGGAGGCTGATGATAATAGTGCATAGGGAAAAGAACTTAACATTCAGATTTAATCAGATCGGCAAATAAGAGTAGGTGGCTGGCATATATACGTGGGATCAGCTGGATTCCTTGCAACTGTTTGTTGTTATTTCAACTGCCAGTGCAGACTATATGTATTCAAAATATCTCAGAGAGACATTGCTTTCCATGTTGTGATTGGATCTTATTCATGCCTTAGATTCTAATTTTAACTAGGCAAACAGTGACGTGATAGCCAAAGTTGCTACCTGGTAACCAGAAGTCCTTTAAAAGAAAACAGACTGTAGTGAATTTGAGGAAGGACATAATTCGGGAAGAAAGCACGTCTTCGGAGTCAATATGTATCCTTGGGAAGAGCTGCACAGAAAATAAACCAAAAAAACAACAAACCTTCCCCCTGCTCCATGCCTGCTTCCCCCCCGCCCCCCCCCCCCCCCCCGCAAAAAAAAAAAAAAAAAAAAAAAAGGAAGAAGGTGAAAAAGAAAACGGCCAACATGGAAGATTGGGCGAAGTGTAGAAAAGGAGAGTGTACTTGGGGATGCTTGCAGGAAAAGTACTGATTGACAATGGCGAAACATTGAAAGGGCTTTGAAAATAATACTCGGCACTATCCAAGGAAAATATTCACCTAATGCTGTGGTCTTCAGATATGGAGAATGGGATCAACAGTGAGAAAGGGGTTAGCTCATAATTGCTACAGTGGCAAGCTGCTAGTATTCCAAGGATCTGGGCATGAGGGAGAATACACAATCATCCTTCAAAAAGATAACTAAAATACCAGGAGATTTCTTAGGAATTGTATTTAGTTTCCTGTAGCCAAATGACGGCTGTATACCAAGCACTTGACTTCCAGTGCGCTCATTTGCAGACTGTTGCATCAGGGTAGCCATTATCTGGTATAAAACATGGTAGGTCTTCTGTGCATGTAGAACTTGAAAGCACTTGAAAGGATTTTAATTGTGGTTGCAAGTGTGAGAAGAATTTTAAATAAGTAATACTCGAGAGGGAATTTGTCAGGAATTCTACGGATGAGCTCCTTGTTCTTGAAAGCTTTACTGAATAAACATTAAATGCGAACTCCCAAAAGAGTTTGCTTTGTGCTCTTGTTTCAATATTGAAGGTATATATGGCTTTGCCTATTATATTAATTGATTTTATTTATTTACTTACTTTAGCAGACTTTCTGATTTTGTTCTGAGAACTTGAGACTAATTTCCTGAATAACAGAAATTTATACGTTCCTGTTTGAAAGATGGAATAAGTGTTAAATCTGCAACATTCTTTTGCCTAATTGTTAACAGTCAGATTTGCTCAAAATCCCTTTGCATGTGCCCACTGACATTTGATACAGTCGGTGCTCTATTCCTCCAGTTGCTCTCCTTGTAACAATTTTTGGTAGAAGACACCCAAGATAAATGTAGCAAAATCTTATTACCCTTTAAAGTTGCTTCTTTTAATCAGACAAGGGGGTGGCAGCACGTGCCTGTTGCTCAGTTTGGAGAGAACGTAAGAGAACTGCTTTAGCAGTTCAACTCCCCTGCAGATTTAGGTGGTGCAGGTTTTGGATGTGTAATAGTACTGCAGCAAAAAGTGCAGGGTGGGGAGCCTGTGCTTCAGAGAGCTGCTTTGTAATTCGTGCCATGATAAAAATCGATGCCTTAGTCATGGGCAGCTCGAATAAAGAAACCAGGAACTTCAAACAAAACAGTCTCTCTCTAGCTAGTTTCACTTTTGAGCTTGCATAGTAAAGCAAAGTGGTCCTTGAGTTTTTGGAACATTACGCTCACTTCATCATTTTTAAAATTGCTTTCTTAAAGGCTGTGGATCAAACTTCTGCAGCTGCCTTAAACTTGGAATATAAGTATTTGAATAGCTATGTAGTTGTGGTTTTGTGTCCCCTCCGCCCCAGCTTACTAGTTGAATCAGACTTTCTGGACCGTAGTCTTGTACATCTTTATAAAAGCTCCAAGTCTGGTAGCTGGCACTGTTAAAGGAAGATTGTACATAATTCACTAAGAGGAGACTAAAATTCCAGTTCTGAAACCTAAGTCGTTCTCTCTGAAGTTGTGAGAAATGCTGGAAGAATGTAAGAGTTTCCATAATAAGTGAACAACAAAGCTTTAAACTTCAGCGTCAGCCAGCTGTCTGTTATAGATGCACTTTTTAAATAGCAGAAAGACTTGGACCATGTGCAAAAGTGTAATTCTAAGAATTAAGGAATCCCCAATATGAGTTTTGAATTTCATGCTGTTGAAAGCTGACTAATAAGAATTCGTCTTCCTGGTAGCATTTGCATCCGTTGATGATGACTGTTCATGTAACAGTCAAAAAAAATAGTAAAAACGCCCTTACCCTGCTTATTTAATTCTGGGGCAAAAGGCAGCCTGGAGAGCTTCAGGGTGTAGCTGTCTTGGGTGCCCTCCTAGGCTGTACTACTGGGAAGGCAGTGCTGTCCTCAGCTGCCTGTTTCTTCTCCTGTTCTAGTAATTGCACAGAAAGTTTTTGGACAAAATAAGGCTGCACAGGTGTGGCACGCAGATAATAGAAGAGACTTTTTGGACCGATACAGCTGGGTGCAAAACATCCGTGGCACAAACGCAGCAAGTTGCTTAGCTTTTGCTTTTCTGGCAGACCTGATTGCCTTTAAAATTACTTAGTGGAGCAGCTCTTTTTTCTAGGAGCAGTTGTGCAGTATGCAGGAGAACATGGGAGGAACTGAGTGCACGTAGTTAGAATGGGATACTACCGTGGTTACTGATTTGAGAAACCTGTTTTAGACCCCGTTTGCTGCATTGCAGTGTTGGCAGCCAGCGTGTTTCCCAGCTTTGTGGGAAGAGGGTGAATGAAGCATAAAGTAATCCAGAATGAGGGAGACTGGCATGAGGAATTGATGGTACACCTCTCAGGTTGTTTATGGATCCTTGTTATGTGGCAAATGGAAAGCTTCAGTTCTCTGGGATACATGTTTTGATTTAATATTGCGTGTGTTTCCTGCCTTGGACTCTAGATCTTTCCAAAATGCTTCAGTGTTAGCGTATAAATATACATACATGTGTATGTTTATTGAAAACCTTGTGCTATTCCTCTGCAAGCTTTTATCTTGATTGCAAGTCAGCTCTGATCACCATGCCTGTGACTTCTATCCTAATCGGCAAACTCTCCTTTTCTTTTTCTTTCTTTTTTTCTTAGGATTATCTTCCCTCACAGCAAGATATACTGCTGGCACGAAGACCCACAAAAGGGATTCATGAGTACGACTTTGAAATAAAAAATGTTCCTTTCAAAATGGTTGATGTAGGTGGCCAAAGGTCAGAACGGAAACGGTGGTTCGAATGTTTCGACAGTGTCACATCAATACTCTTCCTTGTTTCCTCAAGTGAATTTGACCAAGTGCTTATGGAGGATCGGCAAACAAATCGCCTTACAGAATCCCTGAACATTTTTGAAACAATAGTCAACAACCGGGTTTTCAGCAACGTCTCAATCATTCTCTTCTTAAATAAGACGGACTTGCTTGAGGAAAAAGTACAAAAAGTGAGCATCAAAGACTATTTTCCAGAGTTTGAAGGGAATCCCCACTGCTTAACAGATGTCCAAAAATTCCTGGTGGATTGTTTTCGTACTAAACGCCGGGACCAGCAGCAGAAGCCCCTCTACCACCACTTCACCACTGCTATTAACACAGAAAACATCCGGCTAGTTTTCCGTGATGTTAAGGATACCATCCTTCACGACAACCTCAAGCAGCTTATGTTACAGTGATGTGCAAAAAGACATTTTTATTTGAGTAACTTTTGTGTGTTGTTTTGTTGTTTTTTTTTAACTAGAAGTTTACAGCAGGAGTAGAGAAATCCAGATCCTGTCAGACTTCTTGATATGTGGCTAAAAGCTGCTGCTGAACACATTATTGCCAATTTCTGCAGAAATCAGGCTTAATCTCTTCCAGTGTAGCTTCAAGTTGACTCGAGTTGTAATTTTATAGCAGACCTATGTCTAAGTTACCTGTAAAGTGATAAATTTGACCTTTTACAAACATGTATATTATCCTAGAACATTCATTCCACCTTCAGAATTCAAAGTCCAAACTTCAGTGAAATTGTTGCAATTGTTAGACTGTGGCAGTAATTTAAGGGGGGAAGAAACTTTTCATATCTAACTTCATAATGAAGACTGTGATACCATAGCTGACTTACGATTTCTCAGGTCTATTGTTGGTTAGAAATCCCATAAATCACTTGCTGGAATCATCTGTTTGAAGCTAGGATTCCTGCGTGTAACATACTTCCTGTTCAAGTATAAATCTTTGCATGGGGTTTGACTAGGAGGTGCTTTAAAAATACTTAGATTGGGAGCTTCAGACATATCTGGCAGGAAGTACTAACACAGGCAGAAGTCTAATGACGAGGAATTAGTGAATGGCACAGTACACAGTTTCACTCTATTGCATTGTATGTATGTCTTAGAGCCATGGCAAAGCACAGAGCACTATGATATGGTCCTCTTGAAATTCTGATGTGGGAAGGGGGAGCAAGCTAAACTTGTATTTCTTATCTTCACTAACCAGATGTTACATGTAGGTACCTTACCTGTTCTTGAAGCGCTTTCATATAGCACCGGTTTATTTTTACTTTCTTCGTGACTTCTTACAGTGTGCCTCATCTTAATCAGTAAGCATTTGGTGACGGATAGAAGTACTTGCAAACCTAAGTGCCTCCTTGTGTTCTGTCCTCTTACGGTATTTTCAGTGGCCTTATGTGAGCATATGTGTTCCAGCAGAGGCCTTGTGTAGCTGACACCATGAAGATGAATGTTGTCTTCTGAAAAAAGAACATGTCACAGCAGAACGTGTTTCAGCTGATGAGGTTCTTTCTGAGACTTACCAATCGGGTCTAGCAATCCTAAGTGTACTTGAGCCAAATATGTTGCACAGCATACTCTAGAGTGCTGCTTGTGACTGAGAGTATTTTACCAAAAGTTCCATTGCAGTTACATATTTTTTTTTTTTAAGGGGCGGTTGTTACCATTGCCATGTGATTAAAAAAATAATAAAAAATATTTCTTGCCCAGAAATCCTCATACACCACACAGCATACTACAAAATGAGAGTAAGCTTGTAAGCTTGTGTTTTAAAAAGTACTGCCGCTACCAACTTTCCCCCAGACTGTAGTGTCACATAGTCAGTTCAGCTTGCCACTTTGCCCCATGGAACTGGCCAATTCCTGTGGATGGTGATGCTGGCCAATACTTTCTTAAATGAATTTTTATTAACATACCGCACATGTGGCAAGCGGTGTGACATAGTATTCTCACTGCTTGGAGCAGTGTCTCTGTTAGAACATAGGAAAGCTGCCTGTCTTCTGAACTTAGCCTTTTACTTACTGTGATTGTAAGTTGTATTAACATCTCTGTACCTCATTCTCCTGTCAGTAGAAGGGGAATAGTGTATTTTTATTTAGTTAGGTGCTTTGAAAGACCTCTATTTTTTTATATCATCCAATGAGTAGTCATAGATTAGTCTGCGATTTCTGCGATAAGGCACTATTTTGGGAGGAAAGAATTCTGAAAGAGCTTGGGAGAAGTTACAGTGCATAATCTAAACATGAACATAAAGTCTGGGTACAACACTGATGTCAGGAGGATTAATATAACCTTTAGATGGGGATGTTTAATGTAGATTTTGCCTCCTTAGTGGACGTGGATATGATTACTTCTGGTTTGATGTGTTCAGGTATATGTCAGCAATTCAAGAAGGATGATGAGCTAGAGACCTCAAAAAAGGATAGTGAGGCTGTTTTAAAGATGGGACAACATGCTTGTAACGGGAGTCCGGAAGTTTTCCATTTCCCTCTTTGGAGAAGGATGACTGGTTGATTTGGTTGAGCTATAAATGCTACATGAGCAGACAACAAACCTCTGTCTGGTAGCCGCCAAGTCCAGTGTTGTAAAGCAGAAATTGAATAAATCCATGCCCTTGTTAGTCAACAAGAGAAGTAGTAGCTTTGGTTTTTTCCTTTGCTGACAGTTGTCTGAACAAGTTTTTTTGGGTTTTTGTTGTTGTTGTTGTTTTTAAAATAAAAACTCTGCTCTGATTAAAATAATTAATTTGGAGAGGGTCTGTAGTATGTGTTTTGCAGGGTGTCAGACTAGATGATTGCAGAAGAGAATAAAGACTGGATAGTGGATGACATGAAGATTACCAGGAATTTGTCTAAACAAATTTATGTAAAATGTTGATGAATTTTGTGTCAAGGGACCTGTTAATTTACTAAAGATCCTCAAAACTGGTGTCAGTCTAAGGATATAGTCAGTATCACTAAGGCGCTGGGCACTTCTGATGTTAGCTAAAGGAGGAGAAATATTCAGCAGGCTTCTCCCCTGCACCAACACAAAAAACCTGGTTTTAATCCTTTCAGATCACTTTCCCTGTGAACACCAGAGCCTGTAAAATAGCAAGGTAGACCCTGCAATGCTGGGTCGCTTCTGACAAAGTAGGCCCTGGTAGAAAAGCACTATATGAATCTCAGGCAGAAATGAATTATTTTAAAGAAATGACTGAGTCAAATCACTTGCGTTTCCCACTCCCACTTCTTTAGATGGGGTGAGGCAACTAACCTTGATGTAACTGTTTACATGGTTCCTATGTTAACATACTGGCTAAACAAACCGAATCAACGTTTGGCTTTTCCATCTTCAAACTTACTCTTCATCAACTACCTGAAAAGGAGCACAGCATCTACTGTTGTATTTCTTTTTAGAATGGTTTCTAAATATTATTTCTTTATAGCAGGATATCATTTTGGTACAAGAGCTGAAGGATTGATGTTTTGAACAGACTGATTTTTATCCTGAAGCAAACAAATGAGTCACAGTTGGCTAGTAAGAGTGAAGTTTGTTCATGTAAACCAGTCTGTGGTACAAGGTCAGGACATATTTCTAGTGAAGGTGGGAAAGCAGGTAGAAAATCAAGTTTCCCAAAACTTTCTTAGTTCTCTTTGATGGAGTGAGCTCTGTTAAAAAGATCACTGACCATATGGAGATATACCACTGTCTTGTACAGCCTTCCTGTACTTGAAAGTGAAATTGGTGGTTTAGCGACTGTTCCCTGCTGCAGTGTGTTAAACTGAGTTGATTGATACCTGAAAACTGTGGCTGTTCATCAGGGCTTTAAAAATTTTACTTTTTTAATATATTGTGTGTGGGAGCGTAAGCCATCAGTTTGTGTAGAACTTAAGCTTTCTTCTAGAATATCTGCTCTTAAAAAAAAAAAAAGTCAGGTGGGTTCATTGATCTCAAAGGCTATGTATTGGACTCATTTGCCTAGTAAGTAGCTTTAAATTTTGCCCATCAGAATTATTCTAGCAAGTTGCTCAGATCAGGTAGGTGTTTCAAGCTTCATGACACTTGGCTAGTAATAGTATTTATGATCAGTCCCAGATAGCTTAGTCAAACTGCATCTGCTCACCATGTTTGGGAGCAACTCACTGCTGAAAAACTGAGAACTGTGTGTTTTTAACATGTCCATTGCCATTGGAAGACTTCTCTGGTTATTTCTCTTTAAGGACGGTTGCAGAAGGTTCATTTTCCAACAATAACATTTCCTGTTTCAAAATGATCAGAAGTTTCATGCCATACCAAATGGTTCACGAGTTAACTTTACAGGTCTTGTCTATTTGATGGTACCATTAACGTAGTTTTTTTAATTACACAGCATTGCAATACAGTGCCATTTTGCAATTTCTTTGCATTGTACTTGAAAATAAGTTGAATTGCAGACTATTTAAAACTGCTTTCCTGCGCTTTCAGTAGCAGTGAGAGCTTACCTTACGTGAAGCCTTTATGTAAAAATATATTTTGTAACAACCTCATAGATCTTTAACAAAACCAAGATTTGTATTAGCTTTGTATAAATGTTTGTGGCTTACAATTTTATATGTTTAACTTTTTATAAACTTTCCAGGGACTACTTTTTATTGTAAATTTTTTTTTCCCTCCTTGCTTTAGTTTAAGATTGGCAATAAATTATTTCTAAGGGAGGTCTTAGAAGAAAAAGCATCAATTCCTTTTTATAAAATGGTTAAATTGATTAATAGTTTAAAACCTCTTACACTTGCTTGTACATTGCTCTGTACATACTCTCCAAAAGTGTTGCCTTTCAGCTATTAATATTTGCCTTGTGTACAAAAATTACTGACGATGAATAAACATATACAGCCTCATGTTGGTATTATGAAATTATTTTTTCAAATTAATGATGTGTGGAGGCAGCCAACTGACTTTTTTTGTTGGTTGGCTAAGGCCAGCTGTTTTGCTCCTGCTACTTCTTTTGTTTCAAATAAAATATGTAATAGAGTTAGTCTCTGGTCTCAAGCAAGCTCTGTGCTAAAAGGGCTCATCCAGATTCTTGTTCAGCCTGATTGCTTTCTCTCCAGTAGAGAGGCAAAAGGAAATTGCTGACTTGCATTTGACAACCAGTTTGGTACTCAATATTTAAAATATTGATGACACCCGTGTGTGTTATGGCGTAAGTGGCAAGTCTCTGTATAAATTATGTATCTCGGTATTGCAGAGTTAGATTTTACTCTTTTTTTTTTTAAGCTGTTTTCTGAATAAGCCAGCGTCTGCCTCCTCTAGAAATGGATCACTGGCTCTTTTGTAATCAGCTGCAATATGAAGCAATGTTTTGCAGAAAAACATTAATTTCTCCATGTCAGTTTTTATAGGCCTGAGATGCTTCGTTTTCCACAACAGCCCTTGGATTTGGCTGGCATGCTGTGGACACTGAATCTCTGAAAATACTCAGACCAAGTCATGCTTGTTTATAGAGTTAGTGCTCAACATTAGTATTTGTCTTGATAATCGGAATACATAAAACTGTAAAAAGTCTTAGTGTACGTGAATGTTGCTGTGGATGCACGCTCTGCCCCAGCCTCCGCATTGTGGAGAGCAGAGTTCGCTGTGGGAAGGAGCCACCTCTGCTCACTGAAATTAGGAGTTAAAAACCTGTCAGATGCCCTCAAACTTAACCCAGCCCAGCAGTGCAGTTTTGATTCCAGGCCCTGCTTGTTCCTAGGGGCGTTGTTTCTGAGAAATCGCAACCTTGTCTCTAGACCACTTTTTTGCACTGAAACAGTTATATCAAATGAACACCATTTGTGATGTTGCTCTGACTTTGAAAACCAATCTCTGTAGGGTTTTTTGAAAGCTTTTTTTTTTTCTTGCATCTTATTTCCTGAGATGCAGTCAGCCACCTGAGGAGTAAAACTAACAACACCTGGAACTCTTCTTAACAGATGCTGTTTGTTTGGGGTTTTTTTAAGCCCGATATTAAAAGTGTAATTACATCGAGGTTCACCTAGGCTTCTAGTTAAGCTCTTGTTGACTAAAGCTGTCATTGGAAATAGGTTAGTGGTGGTGGTCCGTGCAGCAGTAACTCGCAGACTCTGATAACTTCACCGCACTGATGTGCCCGGGGGCTGACGGTGGTGGGGAGAGCCGAAGGAGGGGCAGGGAAGGAGCGTGTTGCAGGATTTATGTCAGCAAGTGGAAGTTTCTTCACTTTCACAAAGCTCTTGATTTAACAGAACACCTCATTGCGTGTACTACTGAATGTAGGCTGGGTTTTCGAGCCTCTTCCTTCCTGTTAAAGTAACTCGGTGATTACACAATAACTGACAGAAGGGAACGAAAATGGAGCAGAGCTTTGCCGAAAGAGCTTCCCTGGCTGCCCTGCCTGCAGCAGGAGTGGTTTCAGAGCTGACCTAAGGAGTCCCCTTCCTGCAGGGGAGCTGACCTGACTATTAAGCTGTACAGCAGCTGAAGGGCAAAGTGCTGGAGGAGCGGGTGCCAAGTGAGCAGAGCCCTTCAGGGAACGCGGCTGGAAAGAGGACAAGAGTCTGCGCTGGCCCAGACCCTGCTGTTTTTTTCTGTAAAACAAAACAAAAAGTTAATAGCATCAAGTTACTTAATGTACTGCTTAGCTGTGTTTTCCACACAAGCTGAAATGTTTTCACTGTGTGTGAAATGTGAATTACTGGATCAAATTAATAAGAAGGGTCCAGATAGACCGAGTGCCACAAGGTTCTGCAGTAGTGTTTTGTTTGTGCCTAACTTTAGATAGTACTGAATTTCTCTTCTCTGCTTTTTTTCCCTTGTGTTTCTATGCGTGCTTGAAAATGAGGGGCAAGATGTTTATTCCTGCTGGAGTGCAATCAAGCAGCAGCAGCTTTCTGGGCTCTGGGATTCTCGCTCATTATTGCTCCCAAAAGAAGCTCCTGCAAGATTACAGAGCGAGCCGTGCTCCAGCTTGTGAAGCACACTGTGGCAGTCGGTCCTTATGCCCAAGTTCAGTAAACAAGCCGCAGATGAGTCGAAGATAAGGAATCAAAACATCCAGCAGAAATGAGATGTGTGCTGAGACAGGAGATGCTGTCCCCACCCGCGCGTGCAGCCAAGCTACCGCCTCTGCCGGGCTCTGCGGAAGCCAAGAGTTTGATTAATCGCTGAGCACTAGATCTGACAAACCTAGCTTTGGAGTAGGCTGCTGTGAGCAGAGGTCCGCTTCAGTGCTTGCGACTTCATACGAAGGTTAATATTTAAAGCCTATGTCGTCCCAGCCACCGGCTGTCAGCAGCAAGTTGCGCGTTTGCTGTTCCTCACGCAATGAGGGCTGTACGGCTCTGGAGAATAAGGTAGGAACATGGTTGTCAGCTGATGCAGTAAGTGAATAAATATCATTTCTCTGCCTGGATGGTTTGAAACATGGTCACCCAGTAAGATGACGCTGATCTGTGCAGACTGCTTTTTATTAATTTAGGACTTACAGAGCAAGAGGAAGCACAAGACCCTGTGCATTCAGCAGTAGCAAAAGTGATTTTTTTGCCACTCCCTATTCCACTAGTCAATATAGTGGATCTTAGATCTTGCCTGTATAGAAGATGTGACTCTTTTCCCAGGCTTCTTCCCATTGACGGGCAACAATGCATAGAGCCAAAATCCCTGCCTGATTTCCAGTTCTCTCTCCTGTCCAGCATCAGGCCAAACCCTGGATGGCTTTTAGCCACGTTGCAGCTCTGTCCTATGTTCTTTCTCTCCTATTTCACCTGCAGCCTGGAAGACAGTCAACTTCTCTTACGTAGAAGCAAGCCACTCCTTTATCAGATTCAAAGGGGAAGCAGTAGTGGGGGGAAAAAAAAAAAGGGCACGTATGTTAACGTTAACACTCCCCCAGACAGCCTTCTGCGCTAATTGAGAGACTGAATGACTGTTTCCATGTTGACCATATACCATGCAAACGATGTTTGTGGCATGACACCAACCGTGAATAATTTCTCTCTGGCAACTCACCACATCAGGCTGTTATGGCGGTAAGCACTTCCACAGTTAGTAGGTGTGATCACCAGCCCTGACGTGAGGTTCAACAGATCTTTATGTGGTTGCCTAGGCGTAACATTTTGCACTTTTTCCGTATGAGCTGGATCCTCTTACGTTAATCCAAAGTCTAACGGTGGGAGCAGCTGTGAATTGATTACTGCTTCCTGCTGTAGCCTCCATTTTCTCTGAAGGAAAAGAAAGCAAACAAAAAAAACTTCAGCGAAACCAGTATTTTCAAAGAGTTAACACCAGGATTTGCAGGGGAGCAAGTTGAGCAAGGCTTCAGCAGCAACAACCTTCTTACATCATGTCTGGCATTTGCTAAAAATTGTCTAAAGGGGAAAACTTCCTCTTTTACTCATGCAGATGACCCAGGCAGACTCTCCTTCCCCCTCTCTCCCATCCCCACTTACAAAACTTCAGGAGAAAAGGGGATGTGATGCAGCCCATGCCCAGCAAAGTGCCAGGCGTCAGATCTGGTGCGGGGCAGGTGTGCTCAGGCTGGCTGCAGGCGCTGTAGTGCATGCACCAGGACCGTGCAGGACCAACCGCTCAGGGAATTCCTGCTTGATGTAAACCGGTGATGCCATTTATAAAACCGCAGCCAAACCGACCTCAGAGTTTATTTTATCGTCCACTGTGCTCCACAAGCCCGGTGGCTGCCTGGGAAGGGGATGCCAGCCTTACATGACTCCACCAGCTCTGCAGCCAAAGCCATACCAGCTCTCCTTCCCCCTTTGCTCCCGATGTCTCTCCCTGCCGATGGCATTACATCTCTGCTGACAGCAGGAAAGATTTCTGTTGTTCCTTCTCCCACCTCTGCAATACTCAGGGAGAAATATTACTAAATACTTTTTCCCAGCATGTAGCAAATCCTAAATCCTCCTCTCGTTTCCAGTGAAACGTTGCCTTTCATTGCACTTGTAATAAAATAGTGCACAATCATCTCTACGATCTTTTATCTGGGGATGCCACTGGGGTTAGGGAACATTTTTCCATGTACAGACGTCAGCAGTAAGTCACCTTTTCCCTTGTTGTGCCAAAGCGCTGATTGACACTGTTGCGAGATTTCTTCCTTTAGAAAGGCAACCCCAGTTGTCTGAACTGGTAGGTTAGATACACGGAGAGTATTTGGACATTTAATACTCAAATTAATTGCTAAAGTAGCTTCTCTCTAAGAGGCTAGCAAGGTAAAGTGTTTTGGTTTTCCCTCTTCACAGAAGCAGCGATCGAATATGAAAGCGTCTGGAAGACAGCCAACTGTTTTGCTGGAGCCAGGCTTTCCACTCCGTGTCTCCATACCCCGTCTCATTTGTTTGCAGCGAGACAAATGTCTGTGATGATGCCAAAGTAAGGAGAGCAAAGAGAGAAAACATAGTCTGGCACCTTCGCTTACTGCCGTGGCTCTCCTGGGGGAGGTCAGTGATTCCCTGGGCAGGCGGGGAGCATTAGAGTCTCTGCCCACCTTTCGAGAACATTACTCGGAGCTAGCAGCTTCAAGAGCCATCTATAATCAGTAGGGAGGAAAAAGCACCTCCAGAGAGCAATTCTCAGCCTGAAATGGTGTCCCAGGTAAGTCGGGTGAGTCACTCCCCAGAAGTGACCAGCCCAGACTTGGTTATGGCACTTTCAGATACTTCCAGTGAAATGAAACCACCTCTGCCCCAGCACCTTTGTGCTGTATTGCCCTGATAAAGAAAGGCAGTACAGCGTGAGCGTGCTAGCGTAGAGCACTCTCGAGATCCTTGGAGGAAAGGTCTAGTCTATCTTCTTGCTGAGGATTGTTTTCAATGCAGGGTCCTCCAGTACCTCTTCGTGCCAGGATTTCACCCGTCCCATCTCCACATTCCCTTTTGTAACAGATGCAAGCCATTGCAAATAAACAGCTCCAGATCTTGGCAGTGGTGTAGGAAATAACCCCACATATTTTACAGTTCCTTAAAAGCAAAAGAAGAGCTCCTAATGCGATGCTTACGAAAAATAGGCCAGAGCTGAAAATATTATAAGAGAAACAGCAGATCTGCAACGTACAGCTGGATTGTTTGACTTAAATGGCAAGATTATTCACTGCACGCAGTTCTGTTTGAGCCCTGTAACATTTTGAAGCAAGCAGGCAGCGTGATGCCAGCGTTACGCCACGTATGTGCCCTGAAAAGCGTTGGGAACATCTGAGCTGTCTCTGCTTGCTTCAGACCAAATCATTGCGGAGGAGCAGCGAGGCGGAGGGAGAACTGCCGTGATCTGAGCACAGGACTGGATTCCAGGAACATCTGAGCACTAAATATAGCAGCCGTGCTTGCTCAGCGGCTTTGGGTCCAGCAGATAACATCCTGCTTCAGGACAAGGCTACAGGAGAAATCATGCCGTCCTAAGGGGAGGTGTGAAATTCAATCTCTAGCACCACATCAGCAATGCTTTCCGGGAATCCCAGGATCCCTGTCTTGTCACTGTTCAGCGTCTCTTTGAAATGCTTGAGAGAGTAATGAAATTATCAGGGGGAAAAATAGAACATTAATGTATGTATGTTGGAACCATGGGCTAAACTCTTCCTCTGTCTGAACATAGTATCTTCCAGCAAGCCTCACTAACGTTTGTAAAACCTTCTGAACACAAAAAGCATCGCACGAGCGTAAAATATTAGAGCTTTTGTTTGTTTGTTTGTTTTATAAAAACACCAAAGGACTATTAGGTGTGTTGGGGAAATGCTACTTCTGGCAGGGGAATAGAGAGGACACACCTATACAAACCAGTAAGCCCAGGAATACCTCCTGCTATAATGTTTCATAGAAAAAATGTCTCCTGGTTGCATGCGTGGAGGCAGGCAATCCCCCGAGGGGTTTCAACTCCATGAGGAGAGTGTGGTCACAGTGCCTCATCACTCACGATGCTTTTTTCTCCCGTTTTTGCAAGTTCTACACAAATTCTCCTCCAGAAAGGGTGATGCTCTAATTCCAAAGATTACGAAGGTCTCCTTCGCTTGCTGCTGCTTTCACACAGGTCTTTTAAAACTTTTAAATTAGCAACTTTTAAATTAGCTGTATTCATAAAATATGCTCCATCTCTCTCATGCACACAAATTAATAATTGCAATCCTGTTGTAAATACACGCTGGAAAAAAACCAGATCAGCATGCCAAGTCCTGGTGCACCTATTTGCCTCATATTTGATCAGCCATTTGGGAGATGCAGTGCTCCTTTCTCAGTGTCGTGGTTTTGTCCCACACTGATGGGTTTTTTTGGTACTGCCAGTTGTGGGTGACATTGTGTCCGTGTGTTTTTGGCCTCATGTATTTCCTTGCTTGGATATGATGGCAATAAGCAGAGCCCTTAGTCTGTGGCAATGGAAGATACATAGCATTACAGTAATTATTGCAAACATCTGTATCGCTGTTACGCATTATTTTGGACTGCTGCTGCATAGTTCTGTTTTCCTTTATTTATTGGTTAAGATGGCAAATAACAATGCAACAAATTCTTGGAATTATAAGGAATTGCAAAAGGTTACACATATAGTGGGGGCAAGTTATAAATGCCATTTAGCATTGAGTACGTGTATTTTTCTCCTGAGAAATTGATAGAAATTTGAAATTCATTAAAAACTGAAATAAGTGGGAATATAACGGCTCCGAGGAAGGGCCATGAAGCGAGTCGGTTGACCTAACTGATGAACAGAGGGGACTTTGGGCTCTTTGTCGCTCATCAGGGCAGAGGTGCCCGACAAAAGACGGTTCCCAGAACCTTGTGCTGCAGAGGAGGGCTGTGAGCGCATTTTAATGCTCCCCGTCTCACCAGCCCCAACCCCAGCTCCCACAGCTGTTGGATTCTGTAATTTTGATTCACATTAAATCGTTCCGTTGCAGCCGGCAGGACGATCCAAGAGCCGCGGGCTCCCGCGTCAGGAGCTGGTTGAATCACTCTGTTACAGCCGCGATGTCCGAGCTCTGCCAGCCGTCGAGGCTGAGGAATAAACTCCCCACATTGATGCAGTGGTCAGCTGGAGGTTTTGCCTGTTGTTAAGCATAATTATATAGAATTTAGGTTCTAGCTTCAACAGTAAAGATCAAACTCTTGTCAAGCCTGTTTAAGACAAATTTTCTTTGGGTGTAGTAATAAAATCTACTGTTTGGGCATTCTTAATGGTGATTTTTATCTGATGTGGTCTACTAGGAATTTTACTGAGCCCCCTTAGTGTCCATGGGGCTAGGAAGATTTCTCCCACTAGCAGTCAACAACAGATTCAAGCATCTGAGTTTCTTACTCTTCTTTCTGCTTTTGTAAAGTAATATTTCAATGATCTGTGAACCAGAAAAAAACCCATCTGGGCTGGTTTGTCCTGAGGCCCAAGTCTGCAAAGAGGACTTGGTCTTGAAAGTCTCTCTTTGGAATACGATTGTGTCTGAATGCTCAGGCTGTCCAGCTCAGTAATGTGCATTTACGTATGTAAAACAATCCTGTGTGTTCACAGCTTTTCTCTATAGTGCTGCTTGTTTCCTGAAAATAGCCTTTTCACTGGTGGTTTGGTGGTTTTTTTCAAGGGTCCTCTTGAAATATCTAAAGAAGAAAAGAACCCAGAGATGCTTTTGGTATTATGGGAATAACCCTGATGAGTCTTGGAATTTCATCATTGGAGAAGCTTCTTTGACAAAAGAAGCTCAACTTTTAAGTGTCGAAAACTAAAATGACTTTGAAAATATGAACAATCAGCTCAATAATAGGAAAAATGCCAAATCACGCCTGCTGTTGAAGTGTGGTAGAAGGCGAGCAGGGATGCTCAGTGCCTAGCGGTTTGCTTTATGCAATTTTTAGAAGACTGATGAATTTCCAACTCATTAAGTTCTAGATCATTTGGAAAAGGCAGGGACATGCATGGGTAGTATTGATTCACTGCTCTGCTTAGGCACCCTTTCCTTTGCCGAGTTTCCCAAACAGATAAAATGAAGGAGGGGAATTCCTAACAAATGCCGGCTGCCCTGTGGCTTGCAAATGAACTTCTCTGTTGTAGGGGAAAAAAAGTGTACTGGATTGGTTTTACATACTGAAAATTGTCATTACATGTGAATGTCTGGTTACAAGATATTATTTTGCTGTAAACTGAAGGCAAAGACTGTGAAAAGGTAAGTAAGGGAAAGAGCCAGCCCCGAAGCGACCTCACACCACGTTCAGAGCGTGAGTTTGCCGCCTGGTCGCAGCAGGATTCTCTGATGCCTGAACCCTACTAGACGTAAATACGCTCGTTGGTCCTTCCCTCCGAAAACAATGGCTGTGTTCATTACAGCCGTCGTGTATTAGACTTTCCTAAAGACATCACGCTTAAAAAATCCCATTCATACAGCGGCAGAGTGACCGACCGCCGCAGGCTGAGCTAGTAGGCTACGCGGGCACGGACAGTAGCAACCCTGCAGCGACTCCAGTGCGAAATAAAGCTTTAAAAAGCTGAAAACAAGGATGTCAGTGATGGGGCTGGAGTTCACGCAGCCTGCGTGAGCTTTCTCATGACACCCTTAGCCCCTCTTCCAGCTCACCTTTCCCACCCCGTGACTCCAGTGCTCTCCAGCGGGTCTTCCGCGGGGTCAGGCCCTTCCCTGGTGCTGGCCCACGCTGGCTCATCTCGACTTTTTGGCAGGTAGTTGCCCTTCCTTAGGCTCGGCAACCCCCGACTCACACGGCTGTCCCGACATGCGGGATTCCTGTCCCGAGGGGGCCGGGGGCGGCACCGGCGCAGCGCAGCGGGGCGACCGCCAGGGGGCGCCCAAGTGCCGCGCAGCCGGAGCGGCGCGGCCGGGGCCGGGTGGCGGGAGGGGACGGGACCGGGGCCGCGGGGAACGGGGTGGGGGGGGGGGGGAACAGGGGCCAGGTGAGAGGCCGGAGCTCGTCCTGCAACCGTCAGCGTCAAGGAGAGGAGGGAGGGGACGAAATGAGGGACAGTTTACCTCAGGCAAGCTGTTTATCAGGCCCTGACTCCTGAAATCGGGCGTGTTTTTGGTCCCCCTCCCTGCCCGCGGCCGCAGGGGCTCTGGCCACCCGGGGGGATGGGACAGAAGCCCCCCTGGACCTCTGCCCACTTCGTTCCCGCAAGCTGCAGGCTGCCACGGGCTCCCAGGTTAGAGACAGATGTAGGGTATGGAACCTGGGCGGGCACCCAAACTTTTCTTTCCTCCCCTTCTGCAGCTCTGCTGCTGGCACCCACCACAGAGCCCTCCCGCCGCCCACCCCGCCTGGCAGGCCAGGCCCCGGCAGAGTCGGTTCTGGTGGCACGGGAGAGCTGGAAGAGCCCGCACCAGCGCCGGCACCGCCAGCCAGCTCCTTCCCGGTAAGGTCACCGGCTGCCCTGCAGAAACCAGTGCTCACGAATGTTCGTAGCACATCTTCAAAGCATCACCCGTTCCCAAGGCCTCCTGGAGACAAAGGTTATCTTCAGAATGCTCTGGGCTGAATTTCTGGCCACCCTTTTCCCCAGGAACCTTGTGCCTGGCTGGATGCGTGCCTGTCCCGTGATGGAGCTCCCACCGGCCCCTGGGAGCGGGTACCTGGCCCCTGCCTGCGTGAGGTCTGCCTGGGAACCATCACCTCGCGCTTGAGATGGGATTACAACATCAACGGTGTGCATCGGTCAGCCTCATTTTTGAACTTCCTCGCAGGATGGGTTTCACAAGCGTACGTTAGTTTGTGTTTCAGCTGTTGCTGTAGATACTGTAGCTTCTGTCTGTGCATGTTTTCTTGTTTTTCTCATCTTTCTACGGTCTTACAGACGTAAAAACTGAAGGAGCACATAAGTTCAGGGTTTCCAAAGGAAACTGTGGTCTGAGACATGCAAAGAAATGTCAGTGGCAGAGAGTTATACTTGTGGTTAGTAACTGTTTATTTGTTTTGCTAAGTAGAAGCAGGTGTTACAGAAGAGTCAGGGTATTTGGGGAAAGAGGCAGAAGGGTTGCATTGCTCACATGCGTTGGGGGTTGAAAACCTTCTAGCCAGTATTAACTGTATTGTTTTTAAATACAAGCAGCAGAATGCAGTGGAGAGAGAGAATGATTTTGCTTTAGTCTTTCAACATTAAGATTAAAATCTTTCAACTTTCTTGTTCGTTTTCATTTAATGTGTTACATCTTGAAGACCTTACTATCAAGGAATGCATGAAGGTGATAGCAGAACAGTGGCAGGAACCCAAATGTGTTCACCAAAACCCCTACAAGCATTCAAGGACAGCCGCAAGTGGTTATTAGATTGCCTTGATGTGCTGCAGGACTAAAGCATATAAGCAGAGTGTATAGTATATGCAGAGAAAAGCTCAGGTATTTAAAGGGTTACTTTCTGTCATTTACTATGGACTATTTTAAAATTTACTGTCTGACAAGAAACTACCAGTGCACTAAAAATTCTTCACTGAAAAGCTAATGTTTGTATCATCTCTTGGCTGACACTGGTTGCTAACGTGGTGCTACAGTATTTGGTCTCTGCTGATGCCACGTGTATCCAGGAAGGTTTGTCTTCATCACTCTTGGAACACTTCTTTTCTAAACAGGGTCTGGGGTGTGCTGTATCCCACACAGCTGCAGGCGACTCGTGCGGTTCAATTCTTTGTATTTCATAAGACTAATAAGGAAATTGCAGGAGCGAGCGTCCCTATGTAGAAGTAAAAGGGTGTGTGCAGGTGAAAGAGGCAGCTATGAAGGAACACCTGAGTTTTGGGGTACTGGCACTACATGGGGAGAGGCAGTCCGTGAGTACGCGATGCGTGCTGTCCCGAAAGGGAGTCTCCAAGTACCAGGATTTGTCCATAGCGTGGGTTCCAAGGAGAGGAGCGAAGTCCAGTTGCATCTAAGAGTTTGCATGAAGATCAAGAGAAGATGCCTTGAACTTTTATCCAGGTTATTTGCGTAGTTTCTCTTTTCTTTTTTTTTTTTTAAATCAAGTTCACAGATTTAATTGGCGCTTTGTGCAAGAGGTTTAATTTCCTGTGTCAGGATGTTATTTTTAATTACTGTGACCAGGATTTGGTTAGGCTTCCGTTTTTCTTTACATCACCCAGGTAGGATGCTTCCTCCTCTGTGCTGGTAAATTGACTCTCTTGTACCAGGGCCCCAAATCAGGCTGATGGGGGAGAGTTCCCACTGGGCACAATTTTCAGGATTAATTTTTGCTCTCTGCCTCACAAGTCTACTTGTGTGCTCCCTTCCTGGTCTTACACACTGTGAGCAATCAAATTATCTAAAGTGTGTGAATTATCTGCTATTAAAAGGACACACCAGAGTGCATCTATATATATTTTAAAAATTACTTTTTTGAAACAGAATCACTTATATATTTATTGCTGTTGTTTCCTTGCTCATTAAAATTGAATTTGACATAAATATATAGTTTATGCCCAGTTATCACTTTACAAACTGTTAACTGACCAGTTTGGTCCCCTCTGCTGCACTGAAGATGCTTTTTACCAAGGAGAAATCCAACACAAAGGTCAGGCTGCGAGAACAGTGTCTAGTCCTTGAAGACAAACACTGAGGTTGAAATTCTTGTCTCATTCAAAGCTGTGCAAAAGAGATTGAATAAAAATCTTTGAGATGTGAAGATGCCAGGGTAGATCTCGGAAGGGTAGGGGTTGTCTCAATGAAAACATTTTATGAACTGAACTTTGAACGTGGTTTTGTATTTAAATATTTGGGTGACCTATTTGCATCAGGATTTGCTCTAACTGCTGTTGAGGGAGCAGGTTTCCACCTTCTCTTTTCTGAGTGTTCTTGATTGCAATATTGGAAGAAGCTGTGAATGGCTCAGACTCCTTACCGGTGGAGGCAGGAGAACAGCCAGCAAAAGGGAGAAGAAACACCTTTATGCCTCCAGACTCCTTTCCAGGTACAGTTTATTTAATGTATTTTATTTCCAGCAGAGCACGGGGAATTGTGTGAGTTACTGAAGGAGGGAAAGTCTTGCAAGGCTGGCGGGGTTTCTGCGCAGGCGAGGGTGGACACGAGTGTTGCTGGACCTGCGGTTCGGGATTTTCAAGCTGCGATGGTGCGAGGGCAGGGACGAAACCCCTGGCTGGGTTACGCACGGCCAATGTTTGTTCAGAAAAGGGGCCGCGTTTCGCCAACGGCAAGCAAACGACTGCGCGTCCTTGTTGAGCGAGGGCTTGCTGGAGGTCGGGGAGCAGATTCCTCCCGTGGTAATGAACAGATGAGGGGGTGGGATGTCTCCCGTCTCGTGCCCGCTCTCGCCCACGGGGGATTGCCGGGGGGGGGGGATCCCTTTGCTGCGGGGCGGTGGGGTGACCGCCTCAGCTGGACTCCCCAGCCCGCGCTCCTCCCCTCAGCGTGGACGAGGACGGGGAGGAGCGGGGCTCCCGTGGTCACGCTGCGACGGGGAAGATTAAAACATGGCAGGCAGCTCTGCGCCGTGAGTGCACAGGCTTTCACTTCGGGCTTTTCTGACTGCGCTGGGGGCGGGGGAGAGGAAGAACCAGGCTTCGTGCTGGCTTTCCCTGGCAGCGCCGAACTACTCGGTGTTCTTAGCCTGGTGGGACCAGTTGGCAGGAGCTCATCCCAGTGGTATGGGAGGCCTGCAGCACCCGATAGTGCTTCGGGGTGTCCCGGAGCGGGGCGGGGGAACAAGGCTGTGTGTGGCTGATGCTGATAAGCCGTCCTTGCTGCGTTCTGGGGTGCGCGAGGGAGGAAGACGCAGGCGCACGGGGTGTTTGGTGGCTGTTATTCGGTACGGGGAGGGCGAGCTCGGAGCTTGCACCCGAGGCCTAGGGCTGCAGCAGGAGGAGGGGAAGGGAGTGATTTCATGGTGGCCAGGGAGCCCTGCGGTGTGGGGGAAGGAGCTGGCTTCTCTGGAGGTTCAGCTCCAAGCAGGGCACAGGGCTGTTGTTCCACACATGTTTTCCAATTTCCAGTTTCCTAGCGTGCGCGTTGCAATATTTGGTGGAGGCTGGCTCGTCCCCCAGCACTTCTTTCAGAGGAGCAGCAGAGGTGCATCCCGTCCTGCATCCGCGGGGATGCATCCTGTCCCACGGCGAGGCTGGCTTCTGGTGCTGGGATGCGGAGGGCACCCTGCCCTGCTCTTCCCTCCTCTCTGCACAAACCAGAACCTGCTTTCACACCTGGTACGAGTTCTCTAGGAGACAGCAATGTGGGAATGTCCAGGTGTCGTTAATTGTTAATTGCTACGCTAGCTCCTTGCCTGTGGATGCTGCGTCTTGAGTTGAAGTGGCCACATGTCTCGAGGTGTCCTTAAGTCACTGCTGCGCTCCGGCTGCCAGAGCTGGCTCCAGCCAGGACACACAGCCGCTGTGTAGTCGCTGTCAGCAGAGCAAAGCAGGGATGCAGACTTGTGAGGGAAAGGGTTTGGGTAACTTTGTTCAAGTGCTGTGCCTGGGAGCGGATAAAAGGCTTGGTTTGTCCAAGCAGCGGTGTCAGAATCAGACCTTGCCACGTGTCTTCCTATCCTTCAGGCGATCTGCGCGTCCATCACTGCATTATTTAGTCATTAATCTACAGTCAGTGTATACCCACTGTAGGAAACCTTCCCCGCCATCACACACGGCACGGAGGCGGAGCGGGGGCCACGAGTATGGGCTGCCAAGCTGGGGGTTAGGGGCATCGTGAGGGGAGCTGACCCTGTTCGCTCGGTCCCCCGGGGCAGCGGGTTAGGAGGATGCTCAGCTTAGGCAGGAGCATCGCCCTGGTACTGTGCATGGGCAGCAGCGGGAATGGAAAGCCTCCCCTCAGCTTCTCTCTTCACTAGTGATTTTGGGTCTTTGTCTCATTTCACAACATCTGAAAAAAAAAAAAAAAAATACCAGCCACACCAACAGCAAAATGCAAAAGCCTTGATGTGCTTGAAGTGCTTAAAACACCTGATTTTGATAACTTCCCATAGCACAAGCGCAAGCTGGTGGAGATTAAAGCGAATTAGCGGAGCGGAGAGGCAGGACTGTGGGTACCAGCGTTGCTGGGGAGAGCAGTTCGCTGAAGCAGTTCGCACAGGGTTCGCACAGGTTCGCTCAGCACCCCGCTTTGCCGTCGCCTGACTCAGTCTCGCTGCTGCTGAGGCTCTTTGGGGCTGGTTTGGGCCGTTCCTCTGCCAGGCTGACTGCGGCAAGCAGCCGGCAGCGGATAAAGTAGAAAAAGACGTTCACGACATTAATGAAAGCTTTGACAAAAAGGAAGCGAGGGAAACTATTGTCTCGTCGGCCTTATTCTCATAATGTCTGCGTGTAATAAGTCTTTTGGTTATGCTTGTGGCTTCTGTGACAAAGCAGTGATTTAGGGGGCTGTCTTTACAGAGGCAGAGCTGCTCACACGGGCCAAAAGGCTGGTGAGTAATATTTTACCACAAATTGTTGTAACTGGAGCTTGACAACGGCAGTAGGAAGGAGGGTGGGGGTTTGCATTTGATTTATTCGATGACTTACTGCAATTTGCAAGAGCGAGCTTTATGCTAGCGAAGCCATGAATTTGCAAATCCTGCAAGTAAAAGTTTATGTGAGTGAAACCAGGGAGAGGAAAACTCTGTGTTTTGCTGCCAGGATCCCCAGAGGTCGCCTGGTTCAGCGGGAGGCAAGCATGCATCGCGGCTACAAACCGGCTTCTCAAACTGACGGCATCGTGGGATGCCCGGGAGCCTTTCCTGCGCATTGCCAGCGCGGTATGCCAGTGGGAACCAGGGGTCCCATCTTTTGGTGTGGACATCAAGTATAGAATAACTCTTCTGGGCAGCAGTGCTTTCTCTCTCAGCCTTCAAACCAAACAGAAGTTAAAGGGATCTTTCCCTAAACCCCACCTGTGAAGCATCTTGAAGATGAGCTTTAAAGAGGGAGGGAGGAAGGCTGCTGCTTGGGCTTGCATCACTGTGAAAATTCAGGTCATGTTTACTACGGGCAGCTGGAAAATGATGATCTCAGATGCTAACAAGTAACATATGAAGGGAAGCGTTAAAACATTTGAGCTGTTTTGTAAGCACCTACTTTACTTTTTTCCAAAACCAATTTAGCTATTCTTAAAGATTCATTTGTCCCCTTAAGCACATGATGTCAGCTTATCTAAAATAAGTGAAAAAGAACAAGAGGTTGCCCTTCCTTTTAATTCTAAATGGAAAAATGGTTTTGTCGTCTTTGGGTTTTTTTTTTTAAAGACCCCGAAACAACAAACAAACCCACTGTACAGCTTCCTTTCTGCTTCAGAAAGGACAGATACCTACGGTCTGAGGGCTTTTTGTGCTTCTGCAAGCTGACCTTGTGTAATTTCCTTATTTACATTTGGCTGGCACCAGCCTCATTGACTACAAGAGTTTATACAAGCACTTTTGAGAGGAATACCAAGGCTTGCAGAAGTGAGTTCTGCCCCACCTTGTTTACTGATACAAAGTAGATATACAATGCTACTGAGTAAAAATAAGTATTCTTACCCTATTTTGTTCTGGGGCAATTGATTTAAACCAGGAGGGAAAAATTACTCAAAGTTGTTGCTGTGCAGGGAAACATCTGATAATGTTACAGTTTTATGTGCTTTTATTTATGTGAACAGTGTGTAGCCTTTGTAATGTGTTTTTTTTTTTGGGGGGGGGGGGGGGGGGAGAAGCATGTTTTTGAGGAAGCTGTTGCAAATAATGTTTGTTTGCTGCTGTAATTGAGCCAGTCAAATTTGGAGACAGATCAGCTTCCTGGGACTTTGGTATTTGCATTAAGTCTGCGCCACTTGCATGCACAATCACCTCTGTTCTAGGACTTCTGCAACCAAAATGAAAACAAATTGCATTTAATACATATCAGTGGCATGATGATTCCTTCAACAAGTAGTTCATTTGCAAATCTAATACATGCATTGATATTTGGAATTAAGCAGCATGGCGGCATTACTTCTTGTAGGGTTTCGTGATGCTAGGAGTTATGGGCTAAGCTGGGAAGGGGGTATCTCAGCTGGTGTAAAAAGAAAGAAGATTTGAAGGAGAGAAAATTGCCCTTTAGTGCGACTATCCTGCTATTTAGTAGCTTGATTTCTGATACGTGAGCCGCCTAGCCTGGCACAGAGAAAGTATTCTGCAATTCAGAGATGATAAAATAATTACATGATTGCGTGCTTCTTGAAGACACGAGGATAATGTTCCTAAGTGGCACCAATTCAGTTACCACTCAGAAGAAAAGGCTCCTTCTAATCAGGCCTCCCCGGGTAAGGGTTTGCAAGAGTACCCTTGAGGTCAGCTCTAATCTACCAGCTTCCAAGCAACTCATTTAAAAGAGCATAAGATTGCCCAATTCGCAGGGTAAACACGCTACTTCAGGCTGAGGAACCGGCGTGTGACAGCCATGCTGCCGAGAGCCCTTCGGGGAAGGGAAGTAGTGGCCGGACCCTGCAACAACCCTGCGGGAGGGATGAAGGCTGACCCAGCTTCATCCGAGGGATGGAGAAGAGGGAGAGGAGAAAAGTTTCTTCACTTTCTTTATTTTAAAAAAGAAAAAAAAAGAGAGAGAAAAAAAGGAAAAAAAAAAAAAAGAAAAAGTTTATTGCAAAACTCAGTGTTTTAGAGTATTTCCAGAGTCCACTAGGTACATTACAAACAAATCAGTAAATCCTGCTTTGAACACATTAAAGCCTGCTTCTGGGTCTTCTGCGCCCGCACACACACATACTCACTCGCTCCCCTGCTCGTGCCGCGACACAGACAGGAACAGAAACGTACTGTGAGGTCAGTGACAAACATATTATTTGATCTGTATTGGAAATTGTTGTAAAAATAAAATTAAATTACAGTAGAACCTCGCAAATCTGCAGAACAGGGAGCTTCCACACACACGCAAAACCTGGAGGCCTTATTCCACTTCCAAGCAGAGTTGTAATAGCAAAGTGCTGTAGTGAGGTCTCATATCACAAAGACTTCAATAATCTTACAATTATAGTCTACAGAACATTTACCAAAATGCTTGAAGTATCATAAATTAACAATAAATAAAAAGTACATCTTAATGCAACATCGTTATTTGTTCATTTACTCACCGATTCACAAAACTCTAGTTCTCTGTAAGGGGTCTTCCAGTCCTGGGTGCAACACAGCGAGGTTCTGCTGGCCGTGATAAAGTGCTGAGGCAGAGGAAGGACACGAGACCGCAGGTCTCGGGCAGTGAGGATGAATTGCTCTAGCCACTTGGTTGCAAGAATGCCTGTTTCCTTTCTTTCTTTTTTTTTTTTTTTTTTTTTTGTTGGACAACTAAGACAGAAAAACAAATCAAGCACCTTCCTAAAAAGAGGTGTGTTTGTTTTGTGGTTGGTTTTTTTTTTTGTTTGTTTTTTGTTTTTTTTTGCAGATTGTCCCACATTTCTATGGCTGGTAAAATACAGACAGGTCAGCATAGCAGTTAATGTATGATGCCACTTCCACTTAAATACACAGAAATGTTGGTTTGGCTTTTTTCCAAACCAAAACAGACTTGTTTTGTTTGTCCCCCTGAGTTGCCTAGAGGCGTTAAGATGCATATAGGTGGGATAAGCAAGCTTGTGTCACCGTGAGTAGGAATCTCTCCCATTAAGACTAAATGAACAGCTAGTACGTTGTCTTTTATCATTCCCTTCACTGTGCACAGGCTCCAGTTCATGTCTCACTGAAGTCAGCAGCAAAAAAAAAAAACCCACAAAAAACCCAAAAACCCCCTCTTGCTGACTTTGGGGGAGCAGGGAGAGCTGGGGAAGGGGGTAACAGCTCAGACCAGCCACCCTGTGCCCCTGGGTTTGGCAGATGCGGGGAGCAGACTGCGCGGGGCTGGGTAACACGGGGGTTTCCACGTTCATGCAGTGATGGGGCAAAGATTTCCTTGTGCACCTGTAAGTGAAGGTTTTGGGTACATTAAGACATATTGGGCCAAACCCTCCCTGCAGGAGAGCAGGGACCTGCAGCAGAGCTAGGTCCGTTGACACCAGCTGAGGCCCTTATGGAAGGAGATGCTGGATCTGTAGGTTTGTTTGGTTTTTTTTTTTTTTCCTTTTTAAATAACAACTGGGTTACCTAAGACCTACCTATTAAAAACAGCTACACTCTATGCTGTAAGAGTAAGTTTCCCAACAATTTCACAAGCTAGCAATACAAGATAGGTATTGAAGAGATTGATGTAAAGACAGCTTTCCATTGTGCAAAAGATTATTTTTCCTCTCCAGTTATTTAAGCTAACCTCCTTTAACAATCTTAGAATAAATTAATAAATACTAGTTAAATTAGAAACAGTACATCAGATCTGACTATCAATAGAAAACAGTTCTAAGGATACCAATTGGGAGAAGAAAAATGATCTTATGAAATATGTGCAGTAATAACTGGCCATAAAGACATATGGAGCCTCCAATTTCCCAGCATTTGTGATGTTCAAGTTAATTAGAAGAACATTAGCAATGGTTTAAGTCAGCTATCTAGCCTAGCGTCCTCCTCAAGTCTAAAACATGAGTCCATATTCTTCCAGAAGAAGATTCAGTTGGCTACTAGTAGTGTACGAAATGCTCGTCTCCAGTTCGTATCATCGGTTTCTTGTCTGCGTAGAATTTGTGGTAGGGGATGGGTGAGGACAGTCAGAGGCTGAGCTGCTTCTGCTGTTGTTGTTTGCAGTTTTTCTGGGATCAGTCGAACCTTTACCTATGCTTGTTATAAGGAAAGCAGGAGTGTGCATCACATCTTCATGCTAGACAGAAGTTATTCTTATGTGGCTATCTGTATTTTCTATGGAGCTTTCCATTGTTGGTTAAAAAAGTTCTTTCTAATAATTAAAAAAAAAAGTTGTTGGTAGCAACTGTTCACATTTAAAATTTCACATTCCCTTTAGAATGTAGTTTTAAAACGTGGAGCAGAGCTGATGTTTTCCCAAGTCTTACGCCGAGTACATTATATGGAGAAGGAACAGCTTCTTTTATGCCACACCGTCACAGCCTTTTCCTGAATTTTCTGCTTTTCCAATATCCATTTCAATAAAGTCATCTGGTAAGTCTGGTACGACCTCCGCCGCGCTCTCCTCCGCGCACTGCTGCTGGCGGTGGCACAGCCCGGCCTTGCACGGTCTCACCAGGGACAGAAACACAGCACCCAGGACCATGCCAGCAGCACAGGAGTAAAAGGCTGAGCTGTAGTTCTGTGTCGTATCCACTAAGACACCTACGGAAAACCCATTTACAGCAGTTAGCCACAACCGACTCCCCCTCTCCCTTGCCCATCCATCCCTCCTAGAGGATTTTTAATCCAGGTACCACTGCATCATTTTATGTGCAATCAAGAGATACTCAATGGCAAACAGATACTACCTTAAAAAAAAGGAAAAACCTTGTGTTCAGGGGTATGGAGTGTCATCTTCAGGCAAGTCAGAACCCTTCGGGCACGGCAGGGACACTAAGCCTGAGATGCATCAGGCATCTATTTATTAGGATAGAGTCTTCACCTTTCTGCAGCGTATGGCAGAAACACATGCACAGCGAAAGCGATTCGTTTCTGCTGTTCACTAGAGCCTGAAGTGATGCCAGTTTTAGGCTTCTAACAGGAGCAGGGTAGCACTGCAGTATTTTCCTTCACTCTGAGGTTCCTCAGTGGAGGCTGCCTCATCTGTGGGACTCTGCAGAGCTGCATTGCAGCAGTCTTCTGGCTCCGAGAGCTTCCCAATACTAGTTGCAGGGCTTTTAGGATAGTACTATGATTAGCGCTGCTGGAACACTTTCTAGACAGAGATCAGCACCAACAGCTGTCAAACATACCAAAAAAAACCCCCAAAGATGAAAGTTTTAGAGTTACCTGCAAGGGGTGGTCCAGCCAACCCAGCTAAGCTTTGAATGAAGACGTAGACTCCAGCCGCAGAAGACATTTTTGCAATGCCAACCACGTCGTCTTCTGCCAGGAGGGGAATATGCGTGCCCGCTACCGTTCCAAGCATGAACCCAAAAAATATGCTACATGTCATCAAGCCCCAGAATTCAGAGGCAAAAGGGAAGGCAAACAGCGCTACAGACAGCAGAACAACGCAGATGAGTTCGATGTAGATCTTGCGGATAGGCTTTTTGTTGAGAACCCAGCCAGCTGAAATTCTTCCAAAGACCTCTGCGATTGCCATGGCTGACAGTATGTATGCAGAGTGGTCTTTGCTGATGCCAAGGCTGAGACTCAGGGGAATGATGTAGAGGGAAGGAGCGAAGAAGCCCAGGGTAGCGAACAGGCCAAAGAATGCATAACAGATAAAGCTATAGTCTCTCATCACAGAGAAGTCCAGTAGTTTGGTTTTTGGTTCTGGAGGGGTGCTGTTATTTTCAACAAGTATCTGTACATGTTCCTTTGGTTCGTCACTTTTCGGCTCTGCTTTGGTGTTTCCAGGCACATTGCTGGGTGAGGTAGTTATTTCTACTCCTGAGTCTATGGACTCTATTGAGGTGCGCGTTTGCTCGTTTTCAAGCATATACTTTGTCTCCGTGGGCTCTTCTGGAGGCTGCACTTTCACTTCTTCTTGCTCTTTGATGATAATGGGTCGCAGCAGTGATCCACAGACGACGATGCTTAGCTGTAGCACCCCAACAGAAAGGAGGCTGTATCTCCAGCCAATCTGCTCCTTCAAGGCAGTAATTGCTGAGGGAAGAGGGCAGAAGAAGAAAGCGTAACTAGAAAAGCCTGGCGTTACACCAAGGAGCTATCTGAATTTACAGCTAGGGAAGTGAAGCTTCATCCCTGGAAGGTCCCAAGCACCTCAGCTCTCGCAGAGGCTGAGCAGCGGTCCCTCCTGCCCAGGGCCACCCAGGGGTCTGGCACCCACGTTCCTCCCGTCAGCTGCAGCGGACAAGAGCTAGAGGTTGCATTTAACATCTGGCTAGCAGAAGCTACCCTCTAGGTAGCTGCTTTTGAGGTCCCAGCGAGTTTGGGATGCCCAAGGATGAAGGTGGTGTTATTTTTAGTGAACGAAAGCAAACTCAACATTTGAGTTTCCTCTCTCAGCCGACCCCACCCTGAAACCAGCTGCTGGAGGAAGTCTTTTAGCTCTACTCAAAGGTGCATGTCACTGCCTAATGACGAGCCTTCATTTGCAATCAAAGCAGCTTTGCAATGGGTATTACCTGAAAGCAAGCATGCACAGCAGAAGACCACCTGAACTGCAGAGGACGGGTGATGACAGGGACACACTGCCTGGGGACAGGTCCCCAAAAGGCTGGAGCAGCTCAGCAACCCGTGCTAAGCACAAGCCCACTAACCTTTAGGAGCAGTTATGTGTACTGTGTGTGTTTTAAATAGCTGAAGTTTCTCGGTCTTATTTTTAGCCTGCTAGATCTATATAGGGAACCCGACGGGCTGCGTATCAGCTAGGCACGTCCTGCTCCACGGCTCAGGCATCATTAGACCAGAATCTAGGATTACTTGTAAACCTGCCTGCAGGGCAGGAGTGCCACGGGCACGTGAGCAACCACCTGTGGGCTTTAGCAGCTCATGGGAAGGTCCACGAGCACCAACTCGATATCACTGGCCTTTGCCTCCCATTTGCTTGGGAAAAGGATCGGAGCAGCCTCGTGCTTTAGGCATGTGCGTATGAACTCACAGCATTGGGGCACTGTACCTGGTGCAAAGGAGAAGACAGCAAAACATTCCCCTGTAGATGCCACTGCTGTGACCAGCGAACGTCTTTTGTCAAAATACTGTGATAAAATGGTGACAGTCGGGAGGAAAGAGAGGCAGTATCCAAGGCCTGTGAATAAATGCCAAAAATTGCCATAACAACAAGTAAGGGAGGGGGAAACACCGATGCAAGAACACGTTAAGTCAGCTTTCCCAGTGGCGAGATTACAGTAGAATTTCGGCCAACTCAGCAAGTCACCCTGGAAGAAAATCATTGGGGAAACCAGAATGTTATTTTTTTTTAAATTGGGGGGGGGGGGGAATAAAATTAAAAAAAAAAAAAAAAAAAAAAAAAAAAAGAAAAACCAAAACAAGAGACCCAACCCCCCAAACCTGCTAGATAATGCCTTCTGTTCCCCAACAGCCAGTGGGGTCCAGTTTGAGGACCTCATCTGCTTAAAGAGTTTGAGCCTGTAGCAATTGCTCCCCTAAGCAAGGCAAGCTCCCGGCCATGGATGTGAGCAGGACACCCAAGCCAGACTGCAGAGGGGGAAAAAGTATCAGAAAAAAAAAAGAAAAGAAAAAAAAAAAGAGAGAGAGGTTAGAGGATTTAATGCCATGAACAGCTTTCATCTCCCCAGCGATTCCAATCAGAAGCAATCGGTACAGCTGCGCTAGCGCAGTGGTCTGCGGGACCAAGTCCCAAGGTGGTCCCCAAGGTGACAACAGGGCAGAAAGCCAAGCCTTGAGCCTTCATCACCTCTACCGGGAGGACAAGGTCAGCTCAGAAGGGGCAGCAGCGTTTCTCAAGCACTCCCAGTGTTGTGGGGAGTAAAACCCCCCCAGCCAGAACCACGTTTGCGGGAAGCCGCAGGAGAGAGCAAAGCGTTCAGCAGGTACAGGAGTAAGACGACTCACCAGAGATGACGCCAATGGAGACATACATGTCCACAACGGTGCGGGCGAAGGAGGCAATGACCATGCCGGTGCTGATCAGCACCCCTCCAGCCATCACCACGAAGCGGTGACCAAAGCGATTGCTGAGGACCGTCGACAGAGGAGCTGGATGGGTGGGAGAGGAAGAGACCCATGGTCAACACCCAAAGTCAGCAACTTCACCAGCTACCCTCTCCTTCCGAGGCTCTTCTTGTCCCCCTGCCCAGGTCCCCGTGACATGCCACCTCCCCTGCCAGCTGGCCTCACGCAGCAGAACATCACCCTGGAGCCATCCTTGGAGCACCGCACAGCTCACGGCATTTAGGATGTGCTAAATAAAAAAAAAAAAAAAATCACCAGAAGAGACTAAGATGGGTGCGCGGCAGCCTGGGACAAACCTGCAGCAACATCCGCAGACACCAGTGGATTTCGGTGCGGCTCAAGTTATTTCTAATCCTTTTCACTACAGAGTTTGGTTGCAAAACTCTTGTTTTCCCCCCTTGCTGATGAGAGCTGAACGGCTGGGCCAGGCTCGGTGACACAGACCGTGTCCCTCTACCACGCAGAAGGACACGACTTGGGGCTCAAAGGGACTGCCGGGCAGAGACAGACATTTCTTGGTATTTCAGGAGCATGCAGCCTTTGGGCTTTATGGCTGTTATTTATAACAGCACCATTAGAGACATAAAAGTCACAGGTACCAGGTCCTCGTATGCTGAGTCAGCAGTACAACTGCCCCTTGTATTCGTGCTGAACGCTTGCTACTCTTACCTGTGAAGGTCTGTACAAACACGCATATGGATATTATCCAGGATATTCTGCTGTTGGTTTCGTCAAAGCTTTCCATCAGGTCATTAAAAAAGACGCCAAACGATTTTATAATGCCGTATGTTAGAGCCTCCACAAAGAAGAAAGCAAAAGCAATTGTCCAACCCCATCCTCCGTCAGGCACTTTAGTATAAACATTTGGAGCAGTGCACGGCATTTTTACAGCTTTGACAGTCATTTTTGATCTGGAAAAGAGGGGAGAAAGAGCCAGGCATCAGTTTAAGATGAATTTTGCTGAAAGAGGCACGGCCTAGCAGCTGTAACATCCCTAAAGCACCACTAGCCAATCCCTGTGCCGCCAAGGGATTAAATGCAGGAGTTGGGCTGAAGTTTCTGCCTTTGTCACCTCACGGGGCTCGTTTCTGCTGGTGCCCTTTGAGCCTGGGACCAGAAACCCTCCGCTCAGCACCCGGGCGAGCCGTTCCCATCAGCAAAACCCAGCGCGCCCGGGAGCCGTCATCTGTATTTTGGTGCGTGGGGGTGGATGGATGCGGTTCGTGAAAGATCCGCCGCGGGACCCAGCGTGGGCTGGTGGAACCGCAGGAACTCCCCAGGGAGCACCCATCCTCCCCATCGCACCCTCCTGCCCGGTGACAACCTCGATACCACCCATTTTGCTGCAGGGTCGCTTGACGAAACGACGTACCGTTGCACCCTGCGGTATCCTAAAGCCACCGAGCAGCCGCTGGCACTTGGGGTGACGGTAACAACTTGGGAACCTGCCCGTTCCCCAAAATGGCTGCACCAGGGCTGCCCACAACGCTGTGACCCAGCAACGGCAGTGTGGGGGGGGGGGTAGGGACATTCCATCTGCCACCAGCTCCCTGTGCTGTCCCCTGCAGCCCTTGGGGTCACCGACACCCCTCCTCCAAGGGCAGGAGGAGGCTGAACCCTAAAGGCTGCTGGGGATCACCCCATAAAGCACAGTGCTGGGGTGGCATCTCTTCAGCCCTGCTCCGTGTCACCTGGGGACGGGGGGGGGGGGGGGCTGTGGATGCGCAGGGGCAGGTTTTTTTGTCCCGCACGGGGCTCTCCTCGCCAAACCCGAGCACCGCCACACCTGCACGGCGAGGTGGAGGGGGGACACACAGTCCTGGGGTCAAAGCCCTGGCATGGCTCCCAGTGGCCACCCTGGGAGGGGACCCATGAGGTGGCCGTGGGCAGCCACCCCCGGGCGCTGCTGGCCCCCCACCCCACGGGCTGCCTCGGGCCCCACGCCGGCAGCGTCCCGGGCACGGCGTGAACCTGCGGCTCTTGCGGGCGGCACGTTTCCTCCCTGCTCCGCCGTCCCCAGCAGCCACCAGGCATTTCCCTCCTCCATTTTATACTCTAGATCATCAGCGTGACTTTCTCGGCAGAGGAAGCCAGAGCGACTCCGGCAACGCTTCGCCATCCCACTGGGGAACTTCTCACGGGAGGACCAGGCGAGTGCGTGTGTGTGTGTGTGTGTGTTCCCGGTGACACGGGCACCGGCACCCACCGGAGACCCGTGAGCAGCCCCACGGGAGCCTGGCTGGGGTGGGTGATGCAGGGGGCCACCCAATGGGTCCCCCTTAGCTGGGTGAAGAGGGGTTGGGGGGGTGTCTCAGCACCCCACTGACGCCTCTGCGGTGCTGCATGGTGGGTCGAGGCTGGTGCACGGCTCCCGTGGGGGCTTTTTCTGCCGAGGGATGGAGCGAGGCGTGGGCTCCGGCATCCCTCCGGTGCTGCCCGCACCCAGGCTCTGCTGCAGCCCAGGCAGGGTGAGGGGCAGCGGGCAGGACCACCGCCGTGTTGCCCAGGCGGGAGTTGAGCCTCTGCCCAAAGTTTGTGGGAAGTGCCTGGATACCCCCCCGAGAAAGGCAACGGGGCTGCAATGAATTCCTGTGTCACTGCACAAGGAATGGGGGGAGATTAGATTAGAAGGAAGCACGCTATTTAGAAGCAGGGGGAAAAAAAAAAAGGCAACCTAAAAAAAAAAAAAACAAACCCCAAACCTTGGCGTACATTACGTACATTTAAAAATTAAAAGAAATTACGATAAGGAAAAAAAATAAAATTAAAATGCCGGAGCTCACCCCCCCCCCCTTCCCTGCATCACTTTCCGAACATTTCAGACCTGATTTCTGCATCGCCACCGCCGCACCGGCTCCTCGGCGGGCGCCGGGGCCGCCAGCTAAAAATAAAGGGATGCGGAAAAAAAAAAAAAAAAAAAAAAAAAAGGGAGGGTAGGGGGAAAGCACCAAAAAAAAAAAAAAAAGCAGGGAAAAAAAAAATAAGCCAAACAAAATAAACAAAGAAAAAAAAGCCAAACAAAGCTTCCTCCCCCCCCCCCAAAATCCCCGGGCAGGAGCCCACTCACCGGGCGGCGCTGGGTGCTGCGGCGGGGCTAAGGGCTGCCCATGGCCGGCAACCGGGCAACCGAGCCTCGGTGGCGGCGAGAGAAAGAAGAAGAAGAGGAGGCGGCGGCGGCGGGCCCCGCCGGGCCTCCGGCCGGCTGCCTGCTCTCCCGCTGCCCGCGGCGGCGGCGGCTGTTGTGCCGTTCTCTCCCAGCCCCTTATATACCGGCTGGAGCCGGTCTCCGCCGGCGGCTCCGCAGCGCCATGTGCGCGCCCGGGCCCCGGCTCGCCCCAGCGGCGGCGCCGGCAACCGCGTGTAACGGCGGAGGGGCGGCGCTGGCGGCGGGGGGGGGGGGGGGAGCTGCCCACCTCTTTCTCCACCCCCCCCTCCCCGCTATTCCCATTTTTTTTTTTTCCCAACACCCCCCCCCCCCCCCCCCCTTTCTCCCGGGCCGGCACCTGCCGGAGCGGTGCGGGCTTTGCTTTTTTCTCATTCCCCGGTAAGCGTTGCGAGCCCCGCGGGGGTGGGCGGCCGAGGCTGGAGCGGAGCCGGGCACGGCAGGTCTCTGCCGGTTCGACCCGAGCACGGAGCCGTGGGCAGCCCGTAATGCCGGTGCTGCTTTCTGTGAGAAGCACCGGGAGCCGGTTTTTTGGTGAAAAGCACCGGGAGACGGTTTGGGTGTCCCCAAAAATCCTCCCCCCCCTCTTTTCTCCTAACCGCTCTGGTTCGGTGCCGAAGTTTCACGCCCTTTGTTTGCAGAAAAAAAGGCCTGGGATCTCCTTATGGCAAAGGGATGAAGTGGTGGGATGAAGTTGGGATGCGAGCGATGGGGTTAGCCCCTCACGCTTTCCGGCCTTTTCGGGATTCAGCCGCCTAACCTCCCTTTCTCACCCCCCAGCAGCGGGATGATGCAGTGGCGGGAGCATCCCGGATTGGGGCTCGCAGCAGAGCCGCCAGCCACCATCCCGTTTGCCGGATGAGATGCTGGGGACGGGACGGGATGATGCAGAGACGGGACGGGGCCGAGCGCATGTTTCTGAGGATGCCGGCGTTGCGGGCAGCGCGCGTTGCGTTTTTAGGGGGAAACATCTCCTTTCTGTAGGGAACTTGAAAAGTAGCAGCTTTGGAGTCAAGCTGGAAGCAGGAGAGACTGACTCACCACCTATATGGATGTGGGAAGGGAGCAGGGGGGGATCAGACATCTGACACGGAGAGCACGGGGCAGGGGTCCTTCCCAGCAATGCCCACCAAAGCAGGATAGAGCTAAAGCAATGGGCGCTTTAGAGTTTCCTGTAAATTTCCCCGAAATCGGTAAAAAAGAGGACAAAACCGACAGCGCTGCGTTTCCCGGCTCGCTGTGCCACAGTCACTGTGCTACCGCCGCGTCCGAGTGCTGGCCTCAACGCGCTGGGCGCGGACAGACGCTGCCGGGGAGGTTTTGGAGCCTCGCACCGTTCCTCGGGGCTTGTGGGCGAGTGACTTTTGCCCACAGGTCATAGCAGAGGTGGTGACCAGACCCCTCCTCGCCTGCCCTCCCGTGCTGGCCCAGGACCCCACTACAGTTTGTTGGGTTAAAGTGGAACCTGGCGATTCTGGTTCATACCCCTGGAAAAACTACCCGGGTTAAAATGTTGCCTCAGCGCCTCACCCATCAGCACAGGCTGCTGCGTTCGATTTGGCAGGAGCCCCTTTCTCTGGGTTTTCTTTTTTTTTTTTTTTTTTTTTTTTTGGTCACAGCGGGAGTTGGTAGTGGGACGGTGCAGGCAGCAAGGGCAAAGTTCTGCAAACTTCTGACAAATGAGGCAAATGAACTATTGCTTTCGCTCGGTAACTTCGAGAAAGCTGCCACTGATTTCTCGTGGCAATGCTGGTCCAATGGCCGCTGCCTCCAGCAAGCTGCTGATGCTCTTTGCCCTCGCAGGGAGGTTTCGGCAGCTTCACCCCTCACAGTCCCATCCTAAAGAAGCTTAAATCCAGGCGCTGGGCCATGGGGAGCGATGGGGACTGTGCCTTGCGTATCCTTGGGGAGCCTCGTATCGCCCCATCCTGCAGGAAACCCTCTCCTCCGAGGGGTTCTGCCTTTCGGGGGTACGGGTAAAGGGCGACCACCTCGTCTGGCCTCTACCCCGTTACACAAGGTTTTTCTTGAGAATGGGTCACCCTCCCCGAGCTGTAATTCTTCCTGGCAGCGACAGTGCAAGTGGTTATGGGACAACAAAAGAGATTTGTGCCTCCAGGGGAGAAATAAGAATGCAAATATCTTTGGCATGAAAAAACAAAGGCGATTTACTCCTTGGTATTTCTTGTCAGTACTTTGCATCTGTCTCTACTTCACCTTCTCATTCCTTTCCTTTGGGTTTTCCAAGTGCAATAAGGCTTTGGGGAGCGATGGGGAGGGGTCCCGTGGGAGCGACGGGGCTGAGGGCTGGGGGCTGCAGCCTCTCCGGCCCAGGGCTTCGGAGCTCCGCTGTGAAATGCTTTTTCCCCCATGTCGTTCCCCCGCTTCGGAGGGATTTCCCCTCCTGCAGCCCGGCCTCGGAGAGGGCTTGGCCGCGTCTTGCCGGGACGCTTTACCCCGGCGCATCCAATGCAGGTCTGTCCCGTGCCTGACAGCGGCTTCTCCATCTTCCCGGGCATTTCTGCGCCGCTGTCACCCCACGTACGTGGCCGGTGTTTGAGGGCTCTATAAACCATAGCAAAGGAGAGCAAGCATCCCGTCAGTGGGCATGAATCAGCCGGGAGCTGGAAAACAGGGCAGGCTGCAAGCAGAAAGGGAGCGTGGGCCCCTGCTTTCTGCTGGCCGGATGGGTCAGGGACTTCCAGTTCATTTATTCTGCTGGGGTTCGCCCAGCCCTGCTCGGCATGTGTAATGTTTTCTCTGAAAGACCTAGCAGTTAGATGGGTGAAAAACATTCTCCTGTCTCAGGAGCTGGCAGAGATCCTAGTAAATCTGCAGAAGTATGTTTTTGTCGGTGCTGCTTATTCTGTTAGGGAAACTAGTATAAACTATTTCGGTAGAAAACCTTTTCCTGGAATAAAGTCTTGACTCTGTTCAGAGCATTGTCAGGACGGTCGTACCGGGAACAGAGCTTTGCTAGTAAACACGCCGGGACTGAGAAGGCCGAACGGGGCCGACACAGAGCTGGTGCACCCTCAGCCCCACGGAGAAACCCCTCACAAGGCACCTGCTGCCCTTTGCTGTGCTCAAATAAAAAATAAAATCCGTGCGTGGTTAATTTGCAAACAAAACAGATTTTTTTTTTTTATTTTTTTTTCTCCCCCCTGAAAGCCTGGCTGTCCCTGCCGGGATGTGCCACCATCCATCCCCTCCAGACTGCGGCTGGCCATCCCTCGGTGGGCTCGGGGTCAGCGCCGTGAGCCACACCGTGGGGGCACGTCCCCATCTTGCATCGCTCGGCGGCCCTGGGGTCAGCACGCAGCTCGAGCGATCGCTTCTGCTTGCCTGCCTCAGTTTCCCTGACCCCAGCTGGCACGAAGGGCGATGCTGGGAGCCCCCGGGGTGGCCCTGGGATAACAGCGGGTGCCCGCTTGGGTTTGAATTTCTCATCCCCCGCTGCGTCCTTATCTCCCTGCTCCTCGCAGCTGGGATGGGGATGCCTGCTGGGATGGGGATGCCTGCTGGGGTTTTCGGCAGGAGAGCGGGGGCCGTGGAAATCAGAGCCGCGATGCCCCGGGTGGGGTGCGAGCTCCGGGTGCTGGCAGGGGCCGGCTCGGTGCAGCCGGCCCAGCTGGGTGTGCTTCAAAGGGCGGCAGGTTTTTCTGGGCTCCGGCTGCTGCTTTGCTCTCCAGGCAGGCGTGAAAATGTGAAAGAATGTGAAAAATGTGAAAATGATCGTGCTGGCCCCAAGATTTGTAAACTTCTGGTTAATGTGTAATAAATACATGACAGATACTCCCAGTGCTGGGCGGGCGGCTCAGTGGTGGTACAGCCGGCGGTGGCATCCCCAAACCGAGGAGGCATCTCCCCTCTCCTGCCCTGGGGCCAGCCCCAGGGGTGTCCTGAGCAGCACTGGTTGCAGAGGCTTTGGGGCTTTTCTGAACTGGTTTATCTGGTTTTGACTTCTCCCTTGTCTTTCCGTGAACCGCCTCGTCTGGCTTGCAAAAATGCACTTTTATTGGTTTAATTCTTCCCTGGTACGAGGTGCGTGCTGTGAAACCCAAGCCCACAGCATCCCGTCGGAGCGATGCCGGCGCTCGCAGCCCAGCACCGTGTGGCGAGGAGCGCGGTGCCAGTGCCGGTTATCTGGAGGCCTTGGTTCTCGGGTGTGATTCTGCCCAGGTAGCTCATCGTGCCGTAACCACCGGTGCAGTTTTTCCTGCTTGGCACAAAGTGCCGCAACACCCGTGTTCCCACCCTAGTCAGCCTGGGGGAATCTCTGCTGAGTCACTATTTTTTTTTGCAGAAATAGCTAAAAGATGGTTCCTTCAGCTCTGCATGGGGCCGGTTGTAGCAAAGCCATAAGGGAACAGAGATGCTGCTGACGAACTGGGGTTCGTCCCAGGGAGGCTCCCCACAATTGCCCTGGCACTGCCGGAGGACGTGCGCGGCGTGCCGCCGGGGCAGAGCCGGCACAGCCTGGGCTCGCCCAGGAGTTCCAGCTAAGACAGGTCGGAGAGGCTCCTCTGCCAAGGAGCTCGGAGGAGAGCGTGCTGGAGGTGATGCCAAGGGACGGCCTCGTGCTTTGCCGGGGTTTGGATGTGCTGTGGATGAGGACGGTTCTGCCGGAGCTTGGCACGAGCCGCGCCGGCGCATCCCACTTTCCACGGGCATGTTCCACCTCTCTTTCAAGTGGCCTCTGAGCGTCAGAGATCAAGAAGTTTCATCTGATGCTAATGCATAAATTTCAGCCCTGGATGACCTTCCCTTGTAATTTAGAGAGAAGAGTGTCCTTTGAAAATGGTTTTGATTGTTTTTGTTAGCCGTGTCATCCTGGCGTCCCTCCCCAAAGTAAATGGGAAAGACAGAGGTTTGTGGGTGAATGTGGGTTTGGCTCCCTTGGGTTTTGCTCGGTTTTTCTGGGCGGCTGCAGGTGCCGATGGGGGGGTCCCCAGCGCAGGTTGCACGGTGCAGGGCCACCACCCCCCAGGGACGGGACGGGGTCCGGCACGGCGCCGTGTGGAGGATGCTCGGAGAGGCTGGGATTCGGCGCAGGGACCACGCTCAGCCTGGCAAAGGGGCCCAGGAGCTGCTGTGTGCCAGCGAAGGTGCCGGAGGGTAGGATTATGTGGTGTGGCTTTCTGGAAAGTGTGAGCACTACCCATCTGAGGCACGGCTCAGCTGGCATGGTTACGTGGGGCTCAGCTGAACGTTGTCCCTTTATTTTTCTCCCCAAACCAATTCCAGTGCTGGGCGATCTCCTGCTCCGTTGCCCTGCGGAGAGCCCTGGCCGGAGAGCCGAGCTGGGGCTGAGGTCATCCTCGGCCATGCCTGGGTTAATCCATGCTGCTCCCAACAAGCTGGTGGCTCGAGTCCGTGCTTTCCTCAGTCCAACTGGGCTCAGTCCCCACGTGGGGGTGTTGGACTGAAGCAGGGCTGCTCCTTTCACGCCCCCTTCCCCAAAGAAACCCCAGGGATTTTCCAAAGAAATTGCAAAGAGTATTATTTATGGGAAAATAAGGGCGACTTGGCCACCATCAGACATGTCCAGATACCTAATCTCGATTGTTCCTGCTGTTTGGCAGTTCAGGGATGAGCTGTGGGTTTGCAGTTAGGGTGCAGAAGGGGAGCTGGGCTCACGCGCTTTGTTCGCGGCTCAGCCCACCGCCCCACCGCATCCCGCCCCCGTTAATTAACGTACCGAGAGCTTTGAGGCCCTTGGATGGAAGTTTATAAATTGACACTCTGGGCTATGAATTATGAATGGAGTCACATCCCTGATCGCTGCAGTGCTACGCTGACAGTCCTGGAGCCGCTGATCTGAGTGACAGCCCAAAGCTTTTAAAGATGTGAACGGCAAAACCTGGGAATAATTTGCTTTGCCAGCTACAAGCCTCTTGGCCTACAGATGGGGCTCATCGTATTCCCTCTCCTGCCTCCTCCTGCCTCCTTCTCCTCTTTTGTTTTCCAGTACTGCCTTCTGTCCTCACCCTCCTGGTTTGTCTTTGTGGATATTGTCCTTCTCAGCTGCGTTGACCATCCCATGGGAGCTGTGTCTTCCATGGCGCGTTCCTCCCCCAAGGTTGCTGGTGCCATCTGGGGACATCAGCCGCAGCACTGGTCCCAGCTGGGTCCCGCTGGTCCCCTGGCCGTCCCCACCTGGGCGCAGGTCCCCGTGCAATCCCCACAGCCCACGCAGAGCTCCTCACGCAGGGCTCAGCGGGGTTTTGGCAAATCTCTGCGGCTTCATCTCACTTTGGCCATAACTTTGTGCTCAAGACATTGTGTTTCGTGGCTCCCTCCCCACCATCGGTCTTTGGGGTATTTGTCCTTGAACCCCTCCACCACTGGCGGCCAAATCCTGCCCTAAGCAGGTGTATCAACCCCCAGATTTCAAGTGCTGTGCTTAATCCTGTAAGCCCAGATGTTTCTGGGGTTTATTGCCTTCTGGCTTTGCCTGAATTCCCGCATTCTTGCCTCCGGGAACGGCTCCCTCCCAGTGCCCGATGGCAGGCAGTGGGGCTGCTGCCCACACGGGTTGCGCTGCCTGCTCTGACCCACCGGCAGGAGTGGGGCAGCGTGAACTAAATTTAAAAAATGAGCTTTAGAATCTTGTCAGCTGTTACAAATGAAGGCAAGGCCCTGCGCGTTCCCCCCCTCCTCCAAATGCTGTGCACCCTGCAGTGCTTGGGTGGGAGGGCGAGAGCCCTTGGCAAGCCGGGAGGGATCAGCGCTGCTCCCCGGGGATGAGAGCATCCCGTGGGAAACCAGCCCAGCCCAAGCGATGGATACGGGAAAGGGGCACTCATCATTTCCAGTCCTTTCCAGTTGAGCCACTGTGAGCCAGGCAGCAAAAAATACAACTTCAAAGGCAAAGTCTCGGTGTCTGGATAAGGCATTCTGCCCCCCCGGGGCTGGGATGCAGGAGGGCTCCGGCAGGTCACGGTTGTGTCTTCTTTCTTTTGCACAGGGGATGCTGTAGCTGCGCAAGGTGAAGGACAGACTGACAGTCACGGGCAGAGCCACGGCAGTTATTTCTCTGCCTGAAGCAAGGGAGGCCAACGCTTCGGCGAGCCGAAGAGCCCGGTCTGCAGGGAAAGAGACGTTTGTCGGACGCGAACATCCCCCGGCTGCGGTGAGGGGAGAGGAGCCGCTGCCACAGATCGAGCCCACTTCTGGAGGGAAAAATACCGCTTTGGTTTGGTGTCTAATTAGATACTTACCAGGAAGGAAGGAAAGTTAAAAATAGGGTGACAGTGACTTCAAAGGGTGTTTTTTGACTTCTAAGAATAACACCTTTGCTGGCGCTGATTTCAGGAATATCAGTTGGGTGCGAAAGACGGAGGAGACGTTGCAGCTCGGTCGGTAGCTAAGGGAGCAAACCTGGACCCCCCGACCCGGCCCCGCAGGAGCAGCTAAGGAGGGCACGTTTGCATCGCTGCGAGGGCCCGTGGAGAACTCGATTGCACCCGTGGGGACCCAGCGGAGGGGGTTTGGGGAAGAAGAAGCCGCCGGTACCCCGGCTCGGGTCGGAGGGGACGTGTGGCATCATGGGGACACCCTCTCCGCGGGCGGTGCTGGTGCTCGCCGTGGCGCTGGCAGGGCTCTCGGCTCCCCGCGCGGCGTACGGGCAGCCCAACTTCATTGTCATCCTGGCGGATGATGTGGGCTGGGGGGATCTGGGGGCCAACTGGGCAGAGACGAAGGAGACCCCGCATTTGGATGAGTTGGCTGCCGAAGGGACAAGGTAACGGCTGTCCCCCCTCCCTGGGTCTCTCCAAGCATCCCTGGTTACTCTGTCCCACGGCAAAGGGGAATTTCCTCCATGGGACTGGCAGGGAAAGGGATTTCATTGACGTGGTTTTGGAAGCATGGGGAGGGCGGCCAGAGCCTGGTACTTTGGGGTACAAGTCCGTCCGTTCCCACTGGGACTGCGAGCTTCATCCCCCGCTCCAGACCCTCATCCCTGGGGCAGAAGGGGACACGTGCAAGGGAGCAGGGATGGGGCAGCGTTAGACCACTCAGGGGCTTGTGAGCGAAGGGTCTTTTCATTTTCTAGGTTCGTGGATTTCCACTCGGCTGCATCCACTTGCTCCCCATCCCGTGCCTCTCTGCTCACGGGGCGTCTCGGCGCACGCAATGGGGTGACCCACAACTTCGCCGTCACGTCGGTGGGCGGCCTCCCCCTGAATGAGACCACCCTGGCCGAGGTCCTGCGGGAGGCTGGGTACAGCACAGGGGCTATAGGTAACGCCTGCCACGCCGAGGGGGGGGTCCGGGGTGGGGAGGTGGCGGTAGCGGGGGGGAGCGAAGACACCCATGTCCATCCCTTGCGGAGGAGTTGCTGGGGCTGGCAGCGCGGTGCCAGCGCGGTCGGTGCCGCTGGCCCCGTGGTTTTGGGCACCCTCCCAAAACCGTGGGTCCCCCAAGACTGCGCGAGCCCCAGCTGGTAGTGAGCCCTTTGCACCTATAGCTCCCGTTGGTTGTTTGTGCACGTTGCGCTGGCAGAAAAGCCCTTGGTTTCTCCTTTCCCCCATAGTTTTTGCAGTTCTCCCTCTCGGATGGGTACAAGCACATGATGGAGGTCAGAGGATGAAGCTGGTTGTTTGGGAGGGGTTAGAAAGTCGTCTCCTCTGAAGACAAATGCATGAAAGAGCCTTTTAAGGCTGGAAGTGGTCGATTTGCACAGGCACGAGATACCTTATGCATTTTTTCTGAGTTTCTGCAAAAGAAGAAAAAAAAAAAAGGCGTTCTTGAAACGCAGCCAGCACAAACAAGTAGCCTTTCTTCTTGCTAGATTAAAGCCCCCAGCACTGCGAGCACCTCGTGGGTGATGGCTGGCGGTGGCCGTAGCTGTGTTAACCTCTGAAATGATTTTCTGTGGCTTCCACGCAGGCAAATGGCACCTGGGACACCACGGTCCCCATCACCCCAGCTTCCGCGGTAAGGGCTGCGCCGGCAGGGACGAGCCGAGCATCCCGTGGTCGACTCGCCCCCACCATCGCCCTCGCTTGCCCCTTAGGTTTCGACTACTATTTCGGGATCCCCTACAGCCACGACATGGGCTGCACGGACACCCCTGGCTACAACCTGCCGCCCTGCCCGCCCTGCCCGCGGCACGGCGTGGCTGCCAGGTACGGGGACGCGTTGGGGGGGTTCGAGTGCCGGCGCTGGGAGGTGGGTATTTGCAGGGGTGTCCCCAGCTCTGAGAGCTGCCCTTTGCTGCGGTTTTCTCCCCTTATGCTCTGCGCACCCGTTTTTTCCCCTCCGTGCATCCTGCAGCAGGGTGCAGGTCGGGGAGGCAGGTCGGTCCTCAGAGCATCATCCCCTTTCTGCTCTCTTGCTTCAGCTGTGCCTGTCTGCAAAACCAGGAGAACAACCGGGCTCTGTGCCTGTTCCAACACTGGTCCCCGCTCCAGTGACGAGCGTGGGGTGGCTTCTTCCCAGCAGGGTGGCGAGGAAGGACTGTTACACGGAGATCGCCCTTCCTCTCTTGGAGAACGTCACCATCATCCAACAGCCCGTCAACCTCAGCAGCCTGGCAGCGCGCTACGTGGAAGAAGCAGCGCGGTTCATCCAGCGGGCGAGGTGAGATGTCATCCCCCCCTCCACCATCCCCTTTGCCGGGAGAGCTCGTGGCTCACTGCAAGCATCTTCTGTTGGTGTGATGCTGGGAGGGGGGGGGGGGGATCGGGTGTTGCCCCACGGTTCTTGGGGAGCAGATTTGGGGTCTCCGTGGCTCGGCTTCCCAGCCCACTGGAGGAGGGAGAAGCCACCGAGGTTGTCACCAGTGTCCTGCAAGGCTCACCCTGGAAGACTTTTGGTGGGTCTCCTCTGAATGGGTTGCGTGTGTGGTTAAAACCACCATTTACAAGGAAGGTCAAAGCCTCTGAGCTGGGCTCTGCCTCCTTCCCGGGGGTAACGTGCAATGAGATCCTGGCTAGCGGGGATGGGAGGGAGGGAGGGAGGGAAACGCCGCCGACCGTCTGTCCTCCATCCCTCTGTCTTTGCGGTGGCACGGGGAAAGGTGGCGGCGGGGTGGCTCTGCCGGGCGGTGGAGGTGCCTCTGTGGGTTTGGGGTGCAGGAGCGGGCGCTGAAGGGGCGCCCACGGCAGATCTGGTGGCGGGACCAGAACAGCACCCAAAGGTGCTCAAACTCCCCCCCGTATGTGAAGTTTGAGCCATTTTGGGGATAAAGTGCTCCGGGATCCCTGGGCTTCAAGGTCTGCCTTCCCCAGCCGCGCAGGGACACGAGGAGCCCGGGCATGCTCTTCCCGGAGGAGCAAAGCAGCTCGTCTGAGATGACGACCCCAAAGCCCTGCTGACGGGTTGTGTAATTTTAATCCCTATTATCGGCGGATTATGAGCTGTGACTTTGCAAAATGCCTCCCTGCAGCGTGAGGAAGGGAAGCGCTGCCGGGCAGCCCTGTCCGAGCCCATCCCGCGCCTGCATCCAGGGATAACACAGATCCGGGGAAGGGGGCCACGGCGGGGGGGGGGGTCCTGTCCTGCGGGCGTGCTGGGGGAAAGGTTTGTGTAACGGGGGCAAACGAGGGGCTGGGCAGGGAGCAGCCTGTGGGGAAATGGCTCCTTATAAGCCTGGGTACCGTTTTGCTCGCACAATATCTATAGTTTATCCCCTTTGGGTACCAAGAATTGGCCGCAGTGTGGCCGGGACGCGCGGTCGGTACGTGTGGCTGTAGTGGGGCTGGAGGGTACCCGGGCAGCTACCGTCCTTCTCCAGGCTCCGAGGATGCTGTTAGGCTGTAAAACCAAGCAGGTGAGCTCCAGGTTAATAAGAAAAACCTTTAAACTCCCAATAGTATTTTGGGGTTATCTGCGTTCATGGAGAACAGGATTAAGCAGGTGCCTGCCTTTTCTCTCCTTCTCTTTGATGGCTTATTCCAGTTTTCCTCTGCCTGACTCATTCATTACGGGGCAACAAAAGAACACCGGATTTGTCATCTCGGTGTTTTTTTAACCAGTCATGTCAAGGTTGAGCAATTCGTGGCGGTGAGACTCGGCTCTGTCCGGGACACTTAGAGCACAGTGAACACGGGAGCAAAAGTCAGGGCTATTTGTCTTAAGTTATTGATTAAATGTTTGCTCAATTTTCGGGAGAATTCTGAAACGTCGATGCGAAAATCAAGCGGGGTGTTCAGCTGAACGCCGTGGTCATGAGTCCGTTTGGACGCTGGAGCCCACCCGGTGCTCCCAGGTGGGATGCGAGCCGGGAGAAGCAGCTTTCCCTGCTCCAGGGTCTCTGGCATCCCAAGGGGAAAGGTGCCGCGCAGCCTTTTGCAGCGGCGATTTGCAAGGGATGCATCAGCATCCGCTGACCCCCAGCATTTTGCAGGGGCTGGGCAGGGTACCCTGGGGGGGACGACACACACGCAACCCTTCGTGGGGCTCCAGCTCCGCTGGGGGAAGGAGGCGGCAGCTCCGGGTGGGATGGGATTTACTCATTTCCCATCCCCAGGTGGGTGACGGGTAAAGGAAGGAAATGCCGAAACGCACGTCGGAGGGGCCCCAAAAGTTTTCTGGAGGCAACGATGGGGTGGCCGGAGCCGGGCGCGTGCGCGGGCTGGGGCACGTCCCGGGGATCCGGTCCCTCCCCGCCGCTCACCATCCCACCCTTCCCCTTGGAGGTCCCTGAGGAAGAGCAGGCCTCGTTGGAGGAGATAAATATAGCTGTAAACAAGAAAACAGGACGTGTCCTCTGATGATTTAAAAGCAAACAGGCAGCGGGACAGCGCGCGGCGAGCGAACGTGCCGCGTTCCCTGTCCGGGGCTGCTCGGCAGCGCCGAGGCCGCGCTCGGGGTCGGCGTGGGCGTCTTTCTGCTAAAAATCACCGTCGGGGGTCAAGCGCTTGCTGGGGAGGGGGAGAAAGGGCCAAAATGGGCCCCGTGAGAGAGAGGAGGGAGGCGGGTGGGTGCCAGGGGTGCGCCGACGCGGGGCGTTCGGCTGGCGGCTGGCACGTGGGACACCGGGAGATGGAGGAAGCGCATCCCAAATGGAAGGACAGTGGACAACGAGGAGAGGTTTAAGCCAGGAGCAGGGGAGAAGTGGGTCACGCTGCACCAAGCATCTCCCCGGCAAGGGGAGCGGTTTGCAGGGTTTGCAGCCGGCTGATGAACGCAGGGCGGTTTTCCCCCCCCCCCCCTCACCCGGGAGCTGCGGCGGAGGCAGGAGTGGCTGCAGGGCTCCCGGGAGAAAAGGCCACCGGTCTGTGTCCCCAGGCTTGGCAGTGCCACCACCTCGGTGACCTCCTGCCTCCACTTTCCCCTTCGTCGACCCGGCTAAACGTGCTCCCCCTCTTCCTTGCGCAGCGACAGCGGACACCCCTTTTTCCTCTACCTGGCGCTGGCCCATATGCACGTCCCGCTGGGGGTACCCCCGCTGCCACCCCCCGCCTCGGGCAGGGGCATCTACGGAGCCTCCCTGAGCGAGATGGATGCTTTGGTGGGACGGATAAAGCAGGTCGCTGACAGCCACGGAAAAGGCAACACGCTCCTGTGGTTCGCAGGTACAGCAGGAAAAGCGGCTGCGGTGGCCGGGGGCGATGCCGGCGGCTGAGCCGGTACCAGCCCCAGGGATGTGTGTGGGTAACGGGGAGCAGGAGCCGTGTCTGTCCCTTGTCCTCGATGCTCCCGGCTGCTCTGCGGATGCGGAGCCCATCAGGCTGCCCGGGGCCGTCACATCACGGGGATGGGGGTCCCGGTTTTCTGTGGCCACTCCGCTGGGTGCCCACCCTGCCTCCCCTCCCTTTGGCTGCAAGGCTGAACCGGCAGGGCTGTGCCTAATTAAACTGCAAATCCTCGTTCATTAAGAAGCCCAAATCCGCTCTCGCTGAGCAGCCTCCCTAATGAGGATGTCTTGCTCCCGATGACAGGAACCGCTCCGTTGCTCATTAACGCCTGAAGCTGGTGGCAGCCACCCCCCCCCCCCCCCCGCACCCCAGCTCTGCTCCAGCCCCTCACCCGGGACTCGGGCAGCCCCAGCCCTTAAAAATAAACTTTTAGAAATAAAAATAAATAAACCCGCCGCTCTCGCTAACGTAGGAATGCATCGCAGAGATGGGAAGGAAGGATGGAGGGGTCCCTTCTCCTTGCCCACCCCCCAGTGTGGAGGTGCCCCCTCCCAGCCCCACTGGTCCCAGTGTCACTCCTGGGGACGGTTCTTTCTCTTGCAGGTGACAACGGTCCCTGGGCACAGAAGTGTGAGCTGGCCGGACGCCTGGGGCCGTTCGTGGGGGCCTGGCAGAGGCGGCGAGGTAACCTGGCGGTGTGGTGGGGGGGGTCCCTGTCCCCAGGGGGGCTGGGGGGCTGCTCCCCGAAGCCCTTCATTGCCCACTGAGGGGGATATGGGGAGCATTTCATGCCCCCCCCCCCACCTCGCCTTTCTGCTGGCTGCTGCCTTGAAGACACTCCAGAATAATTTTTTTCTTTCAAGCAGTCAGGTTTTCCCCTAAAACTGCTGCTGGGGAGGGGGGAGCTGGGGCCCCCCCGGCCCCTGTTACCCCAGAGCTCGAGGCGGATGGCTACTGGTTTTGGAGACGGGATGCTCTCACCACCCAAACACCGGGGCCGTCGGCTCCGGCAGGGTCTCGCAGCCCCCAGCCCCATCCCGCCCAGAGGAGAGCAACCCGGCAGCCCTCCCAGTGCCGCAAGACTTTGCTTTTCTTTCTCTCCACCGTTTTGGTGTGTTTTTCTTTTTTTTTTTTTTTTCTTCTTTTTTTTTTTTCCCCCAGCCGTTCCACCTTTTCCGGCCAAGCCATCTGCTTGGTGGGTTTATTTCAGCCAGAGCGGCCAGAAACATGCATGAGTCAGGCGTTTCCCACTTCTGCTTGTATTACGCAGTGTAAACGCGCGCCGGGCTCGGTAATTCTCTTTGCTCGGGGTCAGCGGGCAGGGAGCGGTGGCGGAGGGGCCGCGGGCAGCAGCGCCTTTTTCCTCCTCCGCTTCCTGACACCCAGGCGATGCAACCGTGGCCGCTTCCCTGGGCAAACTCTGCCACTGGGCTGGCTCGCTTTCCCATTCCCAGAGCCCGTCCTTTGGCTTGCCCCGGGATGAAATCGTAACCTTAATTTATTTTTTTTTTTTTTTTTTTTTTAGTAAACAAACCCTGCTGACGACCTGGGTTGCTCTTGAGCAACTGACGGTCACAAGCCGGAGCAGATGGTACAGGCAGTCCAGCGTTTGGGAACAAAGCTAGGAAAACACAGCCCCTTTCCAACCTCTCGCTGCCCGGAGAAAACACCCCAAGCCCCGGCTATCGCGGGAGGTTGGGGAGGAGATCGGGCTGGCAGGGCTCTAGGAGCTGGCTGGAAATACCAACCGGGACGGATGACTTCTGAAATCCCTTCAGCTGATTGTTGCACGGATGTTTTGAAAGCCAGCCCGGCGTTACCGTCTGCTGCCGGCTGGTCTAACGCTGCAAACACCTGCCTCCGTGGGTGCTGGGTGGGTGGGATGCTCGGCCATCCCATCCTGGTCCTGGGGCATCATTCCCCAGCGGGAAAAAGCCCTTTGAGGAGGAGGAGGAGGAGGGCAGGGGAGGACGGGCTGCTCCGGACTCTATATGTTTCGCATAGCTTGGCGTTTCCTTTTAGGGTCCAACCCAAATTCCAAAGATGTTTTCCATTGATTTCGGGTAGTCACTGGAGTCGGTCCTCGCTGGCAGAGAGCAGCATGTCCCTGTGTTCTGCCCCACTTCTGTGGTTGGGGAGCTTCCCGCAGCCCCCAGCCTGCCCCCAAAACCCGTCTCCCACCTCGGGGCCAAAAGCCCAGCAAGGGGGGGGATGCCAGGATGGAGATGCGCGTTTCAGGGATGCGATGCTGGCTGTGTTTTGAGGCAGGTTTGGGAGGCTCCGGACCCGGTGTCCCCATGCTGAGGACCTGCTGTGTGGCAGGAGGTGAACCAGGGTTTTCATCCCAGCATGGGAATATTGAGTTCAGCTTTCCTGCAAAGCCGTGGCCTCCACGGCTGCATCGTCCCTGCTCTGGAGAAAAATCCCTGCTTGGGTTTAGGGTGTTTCAGCCCCGTTTACTGCCCAAAGTGCTAATGTGAGCTCGTTGATGGGCAGCTGTGGTGTCCTGCCCAGCCTGAGGTACTCGGGTGGTTGGAGGGAAATATCCACCCGGTGTCCTCCTGGAGACCCCCCAACCATGCATGGAAAAGCCCTTGAAAGGCAGCTGCCTTCCCGGGAGGGTGAGTTATTTAATATACGTGCAGAGAGGGGGATTGATATTAATTGCTATAATTGCTATAATTTCCTAGGGTGTCTGAAGGCAGGGGAGGCACCGTGCTTAAGCCGTAAGTGATGTCTGCTGGAAGCGCTGTTACATTTCCAATAGCCACAAGAAACCCTGGCGCCGGTTGTGTCCCACCGCTTCAGGCCCCAAAGAGATGTTCGCTGGGGGGAAAACGCCAAAAATTGGGGTCAGGAGTGGGAGAGATCGGGGATGTGCCTGGCCCACGCCGGCAGGATGGGCAGCGGGTTCAGAAACCTTTTCCCTGGACTATTCCTCCCGCTGCCGGCACCGTGGCATCTGCGCCACACGTGTCCTCCTCCGCTCTGCCTGCGTGGGTATGGCAGCATGGCTGGGGAGAGCAGGATCAGCCCAGATGCCCGGAGCATCAGGGGCTGGGATGGGGACCGGCACAGGGACACGGAGCAGCACGGGTTGGCCGTGCCGTCGCCTCTTGGCTCTGTCCGGAGGAAATGGCTTTGGGCGAATGCCGTTGCCATGCGGACGCTGAAAGACGAGCGGACAAAGGCTGCGCCTGGGAAGTTTGCTTGGTGAATTGGGTTGGGATTCTCTGTTTGCCCCATTCCCAGCCCCTTCTCCACCACCCCCCCGCCCCCGCAGCTGCCTGGGGCCCTTTGGGCTAACAGCCAAAGCAGAGGCTTTCCAACACCCTTCCACCCGTTTCGATGCTCGGTACTCCCATTTCGGTGCTCGGCACCCCCGTTTTCTTGCTCGGCATCCCCATTTTGTTGCTCAGCACCCCCATTTCAGTGCTCGGCGTCCCAGGCGGAGGAAGGGACCGAGCAGCTTCACCGTGCCGTGCATCTCAAACCCAAGGGCAGAGCAGGGACGTTTTGGGTGATGTCAGGGAAACAACTGAACAGGTTAATTAACCGGCAGGAGGGTTATCAGCAGGGTGGTATTTTTAATGAAGCTGATTTCCAGCGGGCTGGGGGGCTGTCGGTGCTTTACCACACGGAGGGCAGCAGCCCGCTTGCACGGGCCGTTGGCAGCCCCTGGCATAAATTCCTAATCTACCCACCTGCTCCATATTCTCATCGGACATCAAAAGTGGAAGGAAATGCAGCGGCTCTGGCAGCCGGCTGCGTTTCTCATTGCTCGCTGGAGCAAAGGAGAAACACAAAGCCGTGCCAAACTGAACCCCCTTTCTTTTCCCTTTCCCTATTTCTTTTCAAAACCTCCTGTAACTCTTCTCCCTCCTCTGACCCAGCTCCCTCTGCAGCGAAATCATCCTCCTTTGGGGTCATTTACTCCACCTCTGCCTCCGAGTTCTTCCTTTCCCAGGGAAACTCGGGGGTCTGGAGGTTTTCCCATCGACGCAGAGCTCCCGGGCAGCAGGATGCTGAGCGCTGCCCTTCTCTCTTGCAGGCGGGAGCTCGGCGAAGCAAACGACCTGGGAAGGAGGGCACCGGGTGCCGGCACTGGTGTACTGGCCCGGCCGCATTCCTGCCAAGCGGACGAGCCACGCTCTGCTCAGGTAGGAGCCTGGCCGGATCGCATCGGGGAGCAGGGCAGCCCCTTTGCCCCCTTTTCGGAAAGAGCCACCGTCCCCACGTCGGGACTCGGGTGACGATCTGGATTTTGGCAGCAGCGGCTGCCCGCGCTGGTTATTGCCTGCCATGTGCCAGCCTCTACTTTTGTCCTCTCCCAAGTCCGTAAGACTTAATGCTTCAGCAAAGAGGAGTTGAAAGGGCTTTTTGTGAGGCTGGTGGATTGGCGTTAGCAGCCGCCGGGGCTCCGTGTGCCTCCTGGCCGCGGTGGCTGAGTGCCTCCCGATAATTAAAAGATGACGATGTTCTCTCTCTCCACCAAGAAGCAGGCTTAGGCTTTGTGGTTTGTGAATGGCTTTATGTGGAGGAGGGTGCGGTTGTGGGAAAGGCTGGCCGGAGAGACGGTGCTTGCAATCAGCGCAGGATGCGGCCGGGCTGGGACGTAGCGAGCGACTTTTGCTCTTTCCGGAGAGAGCAGAGGGGAAGGGATCCTCCTCCTCGCCGGGGAGCTCTGCGCTGTGCAGGATGACTTGGAGGGGTCCTTATTGCAGCAGTATTGCATCTCTGCATGCGGCAATCGCGCCGCTGCATGCGGCAACCGCAGCTCTCCCTTGCAGCAGTTGCACCATTCTTGACAAGCCCTCCTTGGCAGCAAATGCAGCGGAGGGGGGCACAGCCTGGGCTGGGGGCAGCGGGGTGGGATGCTCCGTCTCCTTTCGTCCCTTGAAGCACACGGTGGGATGGTGGAGGTTGGGGTGGTGGGGACCGGGGAAGGCGGCGGGGGGGGGGGGGGGGGGGGAGTTGCTGGGTGTTGGGAATGTCCCAGCTGCTGGAAGCAGGTCCTGACTGGTGAGCCCTGGGGAGGCATTGGGTGTTTCTGAGATCCGTGAGATAAGCTGGAGCTCCTTACGTGGCCTGAGGGCAGCTCTGGGAGCTGGATTTTTGCAAGGGGGGGGGGAAGTTTCAAGGCGTGAGCTGGGGCCCTGACGTCTGGCGGGGGGGATGGGGTGCATGCAGCACCCCTTGGGTTTCATCTCCAAACCCTTCCCCTCCATGGCTGGGTGATGGACCGACCACTGGGACGTGGGGCAGAGCTGCCAACCCATGCCCGCTCGGGCAGCCGGGGCAGCACCGCGCAGGATCAGTGCCCGTCCCCATCGCCCTGTCCCACCACCCTCGCCCCACCGTGCACGCTGCAGCCCTCCAGCCAAGCCTAGGCATCCCGTTTATCTCCTTGAGGACCTTATCTCCTGCATTTCCCAGCTCCAGTCCAGCAGGTTGGACAGCTGGAAATGTAGAAAGCCGGCGGCGAGGGCTGTGCTGCATGCTGGGCGCTTGGGAAGCGGTTCTGCAGCTCCCCGGGAGTCACAGTACTCCCAGTGTCCTTCCCAGCACAGCCCAGCATTGCCACAGGGCCATGCCCGGCTGGTGCAGGATGACGCCCGGCTAGCTCAGGGTGATGCTTCGGCATCAGAAAAAGTCAACCCGCTGTTTGGGAGGCAGCGCGGAGCCAGCACGGGGGACGCATGTGATGGCTCACGCTCAGAAAGGCATCGCCGCCGTGGCCCCGGCCGTGCTCTGAGCTTTTGGGCAGGGGACGCGGAGGGATGCGGAGGGATGCAGTGGGATGTAACGGGATGCGGAGGGCATGGGCTGCTCACTGCTTGCAGTCCCTCAGGTCAGGAGGCTTTGCTTTACACCCAGAGTCATCCTTGGAGACGTCCCTCGAAGGACAAGCGTGTGCTGGGTTGGCTTCTCGCTGCCCTCATGAAACAGGGTGGTCGAAGACTTGTCCCCCCCAGCTGATGGGGAAGACCAAGAAGCTGGGGAGGGAATGCAATCTGTGTGCAGATGTGGCTGGGAAACCTCTGCAGAAGAGAAGGGACCTCAATCCGGTGGGATCCTCCGGGAAGGGCAGGGGCTGAGCGAGGGCAAGCGTTAACCACCTACATGAGCCTCCTCCTGCCCCTCAGGTTATGAAAATGTTGACAGCCTTTGGCATCCAGCTTGGGAGAAGAGCCTGCGCCTTGCCTCGTCCCGGCATCGCTTGGCTTTGCGTCCTCCCTGGTGCAGGGAGTGGAGGGGTGAGCGAGGGTGAGTGTTCCCCGGGGGCTGGGGAAGCTGAAGCCAGCAGAGAAATGCTGATGCATCGCCGTGGACCTGCACCTGCACGCTGGTTTTTGAAGAAAACTGCTTTGTTGGCTTTTCTTAATTACATTTAATTGTCGGAGCCACCCGCTGGGCTTCTGCCCTTCCCTGCCCCAACCCAAAGTAGGGCACAAAAGAAATAGGTCAGCGTGGTGGTGAAGAAGCAAATTGCACCATCCCGGCTGTGCCGGCGTCACGGGGCTGGGCAGATTGGGCAAGCCGGCTGGGGTGTGGGAAGAGCTGGTTCAGCTGCCTGCACCACATCATCGCCCGGCCAGGCGCCGCCGTCGTGCCCGGGATGCTCATCGCCGGCGCAGATCCTCGGGCAGCAGGCAGGGGGTCGACAGCGTGGTTTGCCCTTTTTCTGCAAGCGTGGCTTCCCCAGCTTGGCTTCCAGGATGTGCCTGCTGGCAGGGCTTTGGCTTTGATGCCGACTTTGACCAAAATCCTATTTTTTCATGCCTTTTTCCATGGGTGGCATCTGCTCACGGCCGCCTCTGCCCTCAATCGTGTCGTCCTCCCACCTCGGTGATGGTTTCCAGCGGTCCCATCCACTGGGTCGGGGCCGCTTGGTGCAACCACGCGAGCTGCCGCACACGCCGTGCTGGGGGCCAGATCCTGAGGGTGCTGAGCACCCATGGGACCAGAAGCGTGCTGACCGGGGCTTGCCCCGGGCTGCCATTTCGGGTGGACCCGGGCTGACCTCAGCGAGGTGCGTGCGAGGGATGTGCCTTGCCTTGGGTGCAGCGGGGAGCCAGAATTTTTTTCGGCGCCTCCCGGCTCGCCTGGCCGCTGGGGCCGTCTCCGCGAGCGTGCCGTACCGGGGCTGCCTCTCAGCAGTGTTTGTTCTTATTTGTTCTCTCTGTCTCTTAGCAGCTAAATTAAAACTTGGTGAATGGGAGCACCGGGGGCCCTTAAGCCCTGGGCTTTTTTCTCTCTCTGCTCACACAGCCGCCATCGCGTACCGGGCAGGAGAAACGCGGCGATAGGACCCCCGGTGCCCCCCCTCCCCAAATTGGTGGACCTGGTGTTTTCACCTCCTCCAGCGATTTCCTTGCCCCAGCTGACCCCCCTACTCCCCCTGAGCTGCTGGGACGAGGGTTTTGCAGCCGGAGAGAACCGGGCTGAGTCCTCATCGGATGCTCAGCACCGGTGGCTCAGCCCCGGCTCATCAGCTCCAGTACCACGGCCTCATCCCCGGGGGGGGACACGGACCACCGTGATGTGTCACTTGGCCACACCGAGGTCCCGCTGTCCCCTGGGGCTGTGGGACACCCTTGGAGCGGGATGGCTCCTTTTAGAGGTGGGGGGTCACCCCGCCGCCGCGTCGGCGAGAGGGAGGGATGCGCTCGGTGGTGGCGGGGGGGACGACATGGATACTTGTGCCTCGCAGGAGTGGGATGTGGGGGACGAGGGTCAGACGTGGGGGCTGTGAGTGTTCCCCGTCCCGCTGGAGTAGAGCCTGGACCCCACTGGGCAAAATGGCTGGTGGAGGGGGAAACCCACCCCCGGGGTGCGCAAGGGGCTGGCAGCAGGGCAGGGTGATTCCCGTCCCACCCCAGCAATGACTTTGCTGGATCCGCGGTCCCTCCGCACCACAGGGATGTGCCGGCAGGTTGGGAATCGCCGTGGCCGACCTCTGGCCCTGGGGTAGCAGGTAGCAGGCGGGAAAGCAGAGACTCTCCCTCTCTGCATCCCGACGGAACCGGAGGGACGTCGGGTCACCCGCTCCTTCCCTGCGTCCCTCCGCACCGGGAAGGGACCCAGGACGAGCCCTGAGCGCTCTTTCGCGGCTGAGGCCCCTGAAAAACCCGAGAGGTTTACGGTGGAAATGCTGACGGGCGTTTTGGTGGGAGCGCACAAAATAGCACCGCTCTCATTTTCCATTCTGGCTGCGACGGCTCGTGCTGCGCCGTGCAAAAGCGAGACCACATTTTCCTGGGGCGACGGGATCTGCTGTCATTGGCGTAAAAAAATCCCTGTGCTAGCACTTTCTCCGGAGGGTGATCCGCTGCTTTTCCCGGGTGGGGGGGACGGGACAGGAGGGTGGGAGGGGGCTGCCCCGTTCCCCACCGTCTCCCTGCTCTGGGGGTGCGGGATTTGCCGGGCGCGGGAGCTGCGGATCCTGGCTGAACCCGCAGCTCCTGGCGAGCAGCCGGCGCCGGGGATGGGAAGCGTGCGAAGCGAGGGCTTGCCGGGGCCGAGTCGCTGCTTGAAGCCGGTTTTAACCTTTTCTGCAGAGCTCGGCTGTTGGGATGGGTGCTGGGAAGCGGCTGCCCTCACCCCAAGGCAATCCCCTGCCATCGGAGCAGCGAGTAACCCCTCCGGGCGAGGGGGCTGCGGGGTGCGGGTGGGGTGCAGGGGGGACCCTCCGGGGATCTTTGCTCCTTGCTCTGATGAAAGCCACCTTCTTTCCCCAGCACCCTGGACATCTTCCCTACGCTGGTGGCCCTGGCTGGGGCTGAGCTTCCCCCGAACAGGCGTTTCGACGGTTTGGACGTGTCCCCGGTTCTCTTTGGGTGGTCGGATGTGGGACACAAGGTAAGGCAGAGCCACCATCCCCCCGGTGACATCCCCCTCCTGACAGCAGGTCCCACCGTTTCTGAGCTAAAACAGGTAAGTGGGGAGTGTAAAAACTCAGAGACGGCGACGTGCGGACCCACGGGAGCATCATCCCCCCGGCCCGGAGGAGAAGAACAGCCAGAGACGGCCGGGTGCCGCACGAGGGCTGGGCTCGGGGTACCGGGATAAAAGGGCTTTTGGATTAACGAAGGCTTGTTTTATGCTTTGTTCATAAATCTGGGATTATAGGTGAAAATGGCCACGTGTGCAGCCTGGCGTGCTTCCCGTGCGCCGGCAGGGCTGTGCCCGCCATCCCGGGGGATGCCGTCCTAGCGCATCCTTGGGTTCGCCTGCCCGACACGGCGTGTGTCCCTTCCCATCGCAAAAGGTACAGCGGTGTGGGAAAGAAAAAGATCCCAGGGGCTCAGACTTAGTTGTATCTGCTTTATTTATCTTGCCAGATCAAGACATAACGAAGCCCTCCTTCTCCCAGCTCCCTGGCTGGGGAACGTGCCCGTTGTTACTGATGTTCAAGCGGGGCAGCCCACCCCATCCCCTGCAGCTCTCTGTCCATACAATAGGAGCTGCTGACAGCTCCTTTAAGCCTAAAAAACACAGTTAGCAGAACAAGCAGTATGGCGATGCATTTTTCTGAGTTGCACAAGATTTTTGCAGAACCAAAAGAAAAAAACCAGAAGTGGCTTTAATACCAGTCCCACAGATAAAGCCCGATTTTGCCTTTAAAGTCCACCCTCCTGTGAGGACCACAAGCCAGCTCCCAGCAGGGATCTTGGATTTGCTTTCTGTGTCCATCAGGGTTTTGGTATTTGCTTCGTATTTATGGAACCCTCTGCTGAACCGTGAGATAAAGCGGGGAAGCGGATGGGATGCAGCCAGCGTGCTCCGCTGTGCGCCTCGCAATTAACCCTCTTCTCCTGCATGCCTGGTGCCAGGATGGGGGGGGGGACTGGTGGTTTGCTGGGAGCGATGGTTTGCTGGGAATGGTGGTTTGCTGGGAGCGATGGTTTGCTGGGAGCGATGGTTTGCTGGGAGTGATGGTTTTCTGGGAGCGATGGTTTGCTGGGAATGGTGGTTTGCTGGGAGTGATGGTTTGCTGGGAGCGATGGTTTGCTGGGAGTGATGGTTCGCTGGGAATAGTGGTTTGCTGGGAGCGATGGTTTGCTGGGAATGGTGGTTTACTGGGAGCGATGGTTTGCTGGGAATGGTGGTTTGCTGGGAGCGATGGTTTGCTGGGAATAGTGGTTTGCTGGGAATGGTGGTTTGCTGGGAGCGATGGTTTGCTGGGAATGGTGGTTTGCTGGGAATGGTGGTTTGCTGGGAGCGATGGTTTGCTGGGAATGGTGGTTTGCTGGGAGCGATGGTTTGCTGGGAGCGATGGTTTGCTGGGTGTCAGGGCGCGGTGGAGGGGTACGAGCCCACACCAGCCATTCCTGTGTGGAGGAATTGGAATGAAAATCCATTTCAGACCAAGGAATAAAGCCCTGAGCTGTGATGCACCGCCAGCTCCCTGGGCTTCCCCAGCATCACCAGTGCTTTTTTTTTAGGGGGGTTGTGCTGCAATCAGGGATGAATTAACCCCTGTGGGCTGGGAGCCAGGGCAGGGGGGGGCACAGCCGGGTTGTTCCTCCCCGTCCCGGCACCACGACCCAAAGTGGCATCCCCAGGGGATGGGGTGACCTTGGGGGAGACACACACAGCACCCGCCTGCTCCGGCCCCGCAGGATGATCGGGAGCAAGCGCGTGTCCCCGCTCCCTCCCCTCTTGGCTCTCTGCCCTTCATCTCCTGCTAGCAACCCCCCCTTTGACGTTACAGGGTTTTCCTTGACACAAATCCTCCCGAAAGCGGTTCCTTTGCTCGCCCCGCCACCCGGTTTCCGCACGCCACCGACAGCTGCTTTCCTAATCGGGATTTTTTGGGTGGCTGAGGCTCCCCGGCACGAGCTGCCGGCGGTAACCTTGCTCAGCGTCCCAGCCCGCTCGCTCGACACCGGCGCTGGGGCGACGCCAAGGTCCTGTTTCGAGCGAAGGCTATTTACAGTAAAAACAAACACATCCGACAAGATGTATCAAGGGTACAAGTGTCAGACAAATAAGCTCTTTCCATTAGCTTAATGGCAGAGGGGTGTGCGCCGGCTCCCTGCGTGTTTGCTGGCTTGTGCAAACAGTCCAGAGCACCAAGTTCAGACAACGGGTTTTCTGGGGAGAAAAGGCTTCCCCCCCCCGCCCTTTTTTTAAAAAAAATTAAAATAACAAAGTCACAGATCAATAGGAGGTTTGCAGACCTGGGAATATTTCTTGAAAGGGCTCAATCGAAACAAGCTCCTTAATTATGCAGTAAATTATAATAGATTTTCTTAGCGTGGGGTTTTATGAGGCAGGTTTAGGAACGTGCTTGGTGGTAGCAGGGGAGGTTTGAGTGCCTTTACACCGAGATGGCAGCATCCCAGCTGTGCTGCTGAACATGTAGGCAAAGCTTTAAGGCTGGAAGCAGATGAATTGCTTCAGTTCCTGGTACCTTGGCTTCACGGGCCCTTGAATGTTTGCTGATTTCTGCTTCGGAGCTGTTTTATTCTGACTGAGGAGTGTCAGCATACGGGGACTCTGTAGCAGGGGTTTCCTCCTCGCAGCAAGCTTACACTACACCACCTCTTCCACTTGACGCCCTTAATTTTTTTCACTGAAACATGATTTTTAAACCAAATTCCAGAAGGCGATTTGTATTTTTATTTTTTTTTAATTTACCTCGGAATGGAGGGCAATAAAGGAAACGGAGAACATTTGGAAATCACCCCCCACCCTGAATCCTGGCATTTCTTGGATGAGTTACCAACTGGCCATGTCCGGACTAGGCAGTGCGGGATCGAGATCCCCGGGTGACCGAGCGGGATGCCCAGCGGTGCTGCGAGCCGGGGCAAGGCTCCGCGCGGGGCACCTGCTAAGGCATTACCAAGCCGATCAGCTGCGAACGCTGTTACTAAACTTGGCATCGCAGCTGCCTACAACTTCAGCAGATGTTTCTAATTTTTAGCACAGTGGAAATTTCTTGAATCACTTTTAAACTCAATTCCCGGGGAGGAAACCTCGACTGACTCATCCCTCAATGAAGACATTGGCTCCACGGCAGATATTATCTGACAGATGAGCCCGCTGAACCGTCCAGCTCACTTGTCTTCTCGCTCCCGTGTGCCAAAGCAGTCCTCTTGTGCGGATCAAGTGTCCTAAATACCGAAAAGGGAGAGATTCGACCCACCCTTCCCTTCTTACCCCCATTCCCCGTGCCGGGACGGCTGTTGTTAGGGAAGGGAGCGCTCGCACAGCGGGGTGAGTCAGCGATGGAGACGGACCGGGAATGATGTTCCAGCTCCTCACCTACCCGTGCTTCGCATGAGCTCACCCTCAGCTTGTGGCTTGTTGCTGGCCCCAGGCAACGGTTGGGCTCCCTTAGATGTCCCTGCCACTAGCCTGAGCCGTGAGCACCGAGGGAGATGGGTGTCTCGTCGGCATGGGGCAGTGGTGGGTGACGTAGAGCACCTGAGACCGTCCCGGCTCCGAAATATTCTGCCCTGCTCTGCTGAAAGCCCCTGCACCTTCGCCATCCCTTTCTTGCAGTAGGATTGGTCTGGGGAGGTAAATTCGGGGGGGTCCTGCGTGCAGGACCAGGAAGGCACAAGAGAGATGTTGGTGTTTCCCGGTGCCCTTGTGCTGTCAGCCCACCCTTCTGCAAGCAAAACTCGGTTGGTTGCTCAGAGTCCGGGGGCTAAATGGTGCCTCTAAATGTGTGCGCGAGTGGGATGTGGTCTCATCTGCGGAGGGAGTGGGTCTCACAGAGCCGGTTTTCTCTGCAACGGGCTGACGAGCACTTTTCTGTTCTTCCTTCAGGTTCTGCTGCACCCCAACAGTGGGGCAGCTGGGAAGGACGGTGAGATAGAGACGCTACGGCTGGCTCAGTACAAGGCGTTTTACACCACAGGTACCGTGTCCCTTTTAGAGATGGTAAAGTCTGGGAAAAAACTTCTGGACTTTTTGGTTCCCTGCAGATAGAGGTAAAAACCCGCTCAGATTAATTCAAGCAAGAGCAAACCCAGTGAGGAGTAAGTATGTGCCCCTCTGTGCGTGATGGGCTTTCCAGCTCGGGGTTGTCGGCCTCGGAAGCACTCTCGGACTAGCAGGAGGACCCAGGCTTCCAAAGCCGGGACGTGGTGCGACTGGGCCATCACAGATGGGTGAGGAATACAGAGGTGATCCCTGCGCAGTCTAGGACTCCAGTGTTTTTCTCTTGTTTCCTCCCTAGGAGGAGCGATGGCTTGCGATGGGAGCATCGGGCCAGCTGAGCATCACCAGCCACCCCTCATTTTCAATCTGGCTCGTGATATCCAGGAGCAGGAGCCTTTGGACGTGGCATCCCGAGAGTATCAGGCAGTGCTACCTGCAATCAGCAGGGCTTACGCCCAAGCTCTGGAGGACATCGCAACAGACAACGTCTCGGTTGCAGATTATTCCAAAGACCCGGCCGCGACCCCCTGCTGCAACGCGCAGCACGTGGCCTGCCGATGCCAAGCGCCCGGGTCTCACGCAGCCGTGCCGGACCGTCGCACGGAAAGAAGAGCAACACGGCTTTGTCTTTAAGCAAATAATTGCTCAGGCTGCTCCTTTCCCGAGTCTGGTTTCTGTGAACGCGACTGCTGTGGGTTGCTGGCTCCAGGCTGGAGGTTGGCCACGGAGGAGAGGGATGGAGGCTGCGGTCCCGTTCGCTCCGTGCTATGAAGCCGGGAGGTGAGTTAGTTGTGGGTCTGAGTCAGCACACGGAGGGTCCCCTTTGCTGCGGAGCTGGACTGTCACCCTGGCAGAGCGGGGCACTGCGGTACCTGGTGGCTCTGGGCACATGGAAGGAGACAGGCTTTTTGTAGGGCTCTTTAGCTGAGAAAGAGCCAGGCCTTGGATTAAAACTACCTTCTGTGAGAGCTGGCTTTGGGAGAGAACTCCCCTGGGAAATTCACTTGGCTTTCCTCTAAAATAAACCTTGCAGGAGAGGCTGGCGGGAGCACGAGGCAGGGGAGGACGGGGCCCACAGCCTCCAAGCAAACGTCCTTTCTGCCGCAGAGAAGTCCATGGCTCCAGAGAGAAAATTCCCAGCCGGCATGAAGTAAGTGCTCTGGGAAACAGAGCACCTGCCCCACCAGCCGCCGAGTGAGGTTTATTAACAGGGTTATGTTAAAGACCCAACTCTCTGTTGAGGAAAGAGGGTCCTGGGCTCTCCTCGACTGCTGCCCTCCTCGCGGATGGGATGCTCGGCTCGTCCTGTGGCTGCTTCGCACCGCCACGGCGGAGGTCGGGGATTGCGCCGAGACAAGGACTCAAGTCCCGGTGTCTGGAAAAGGCTTTTTTTGAGGACGCTGTGGGGGAGAGGTTTGCAGCGCAGAACTGGGGTAGCTCCCCATCAACTTTGGCTGGAAAGATCACTGGTGTAACTGAATTTTTTTTAGGGAGGTCAGGGAGAGGTTCCCTGCCCGGAGGTCTCCCAGCAGATGAGGGTTCCAGGCAGAGAAGCTGCTCCTGCTGGTCCCAGTGCAATTCCAGGGGCGCAGATGGGGTGAAACAGCTCTCAGGGCCATTTCTGGGCAGATGCAAATGCCTGGGGAACTGCAAAGGCAAAATCAAAGGTGCAACTGAAACTTAAGAAACCACCGGGATTTCTCAGCAGCTGAGCAAGGGTTTTCTGAAACAATTTTGGACTCTGATTTACGCACCCAGATCTTTCTTCAGACAAGCCGTAAGTGGAGTTGGCCAGGTGGGTCGGGTCGTGTGGGAGCAGCCGTCCTCACACCAGCCCCCCAAACCCACTCTCCCACTCATAAAACTTAATCAAGACTGACATCTTTAGGGCCCCACAAAGAACAGCAGGAGCACGGGCAGCGAGCTGCCAGGGACAGACCATGACTTTATTCTGTCTTTAAACATAGCAAATGGCATCTTCTCTAATATCACTGCAAAAATACTTTGCCTGGGTAAAATAGTATGTATATACTGTACAAAGACATAAGTTTAATATATCTTCCTATAAGTACATTTATACACATAAACCAGCATAAATTAGAAAAGGGTAAAACGGGTATATAAAATTCTGGTTACATACAAATCTGATTAAATTAGCATTTACATTGTGGTTCTAACATATAGTTTGTTAAATATAGTGATGTGCATACAGTACATTGACAGCCCACCCAGACACGGATTAAAACAAGGGGCTAGCGGGGCCAGGTATTCACTTAAACATACTGTAGGAAAAAGCAGTGGCCCACCTTGGATTTTTTTTTTTTTCCTTGTCTTGGGGACTCACAAATCTGTTCTTCGAAATTCCTGGCTTTTCCAAAGCACTTCCCAGCAGCTGTCCTAAGCGCGGATGTTTGCTTCTCATCACGACCTCTTCGCTTTGCTCGGCTGACCTCCACGGCACAAGATTATCTACCAAAATCAAAACAGAACGGCCTTACTTTTCCCAGCAACAGGGTGTGTTTCAAGTTGGTTTTACGCACATGGGAGGAGAAGGGGGAGGGATGTCCTGCAGTGTTTTACTTTCCATTCAAAGGCAGATTTGTGAGCAGTTTATTTATTTACTCTCCCCCTCCCCAAATTTACAGTCTTGGGAACAGGAACCATCTGGCTTGGTGATAAGTGTGTCTTGCCTCTAGCTGGCATTGGGCTGAGCACAACCACTCTTGCAGGAGTTCAATTTTGGGGGTGAAGTCCGTTTGCCTGGCTAAGTCCTCCTAAAAAGTTCAGCTCCTGGCATGGCGGGAGGGAAAGGGTGCGTGCCGCGCATCACCGCGTCTCTCCGGGCTCTCCAGATGGAGCCCGGAGTTAAACACCTGCATGTTAGACTGGTTTAGGTGAGGAGAAGCCTAGCCTAAGTATCAGAAAAACTTTTGAGTGAAAGAGTAAAGCAGGCGCATAGAAGAATAGGCAGCAGTGAGGACCCTGAACCACTTCACATCAGCTGCTCGTGCCACGGGACGAGGCTGGAGACCCTGGGGTAAGACGTGCCTCTGCGGACAGTAACCGTGAGCCAAGGCACAGCTCTCCCCTTTATCAGCTCCAGCTTTGCTAGACGTGACCTGCGTCTCCCAGCATTTCGGATGCGATTCCCACAGCCCCAGCTGCAGGAGCATCTGTGCCAGCTCCTCTTCCTGGGAGCCATCTCTCCATGGGCTTCAGAACCATTGCTTGCCCAGTTTTGAAGAACAAAATGTTGGCCCTGGATTGCATGTTTCCCAAGGGACCTCAGATAATGTACTGATAAGCTGGGCTTAATCCTGCAAGCCCCAGCTGCCCAAAATGCCTGTCTGAGCTACCAGGGCAGGAGCTGCTGTGTGGAAGAAGAGGCCAGTCAGGTTCTGCCAAACTTGCTTATCCCCCGTGAAACACGATTATTAGTAGAGCTTCACTGCAAAATCTATGGCCTTTCCTCTGCTAACAGCCAGCTGTTAAAAAAAAAAAATCACTTAAGAATCATTAGTGTCGCATATCCGCGCAACAGAACGAGTGAAACGCCATCCAGCAGACAGTGAAGAGGAACTTGGGCAAATACCGGTCCCACGGAGCCGAAGATTCATCTGCAACCCGGTTGCTTGTATTAAGATCCGTGGTTTGGAGCAGTGGGGATGTGTGTGGACCCCGTGCACACATTTCTCCCCCCTGCAGACAGCAGCGGTGCCAGGGTGGGGATGTTGTGCCGTCGAGGGAGGCCGTGGTGCATGGGTTGCCGGAGCTCCTGCTTCTGCTCGTCCTTCCAGGGAGCAGGCAGGAGTGGGAGCTGCAGCAAGGAGGAGTTTTCGTTCTGCCCTATGCACCCTGTAACCAACGCCGCAGGCAGGAGCCACAGGCAGCATCATCCTTTGGCAGCACAGGCAGGCTGCCCCATGAGTTTTGGAGGTAGCCAAAAATCGATGTGGAAGGATGTTTTTTAAAGACTACCTGTGTATTGGTGAGGGGAAGCTGTCTTTGAAGAGCTGACCGCTGTATGCAATCTAGCCTGACTTAATGAAATGGCTCTCCCGATAAAGTCTTCACATCAACTCTGGTCCCGAAGATGACAAGCTTCAGTGTGCAGCCAAATGCAGGACAGATCACGTATGCCTGCAAAAGCACGGAGCCATCTCCTGGAAGAAATCACCTTTCCTACCGAATTCCAGAAGTTTTAAGAAGATCCCCTGGTTGCATTCCTCAGGTCCACGCAGGCCATCTTGCTTGCTGAATCCTGTAGGATTTCTTTTGTCAAACCTCACAGCACTACCCCAAAACTGTTCTGACCGTGCCTTGGGTGGCGAGAGCCACTACAGTGGCTCCCAAAAGTGGAGCTGGCCAAGCAGTGCCCTGCCTGACCCGAAGCACAAACCAACAGCTCCCAACACTGCTAGATACCTCACCGACACCGATAAACCACAGAAAAGCGGCAGCTGCTCAGGCAGGTAACCAGAAAACAGGTAATCGCTGCAATCATTTACAGCCCGAGCTGGGTTTGCTCTTCCCATCCCACAAAGCCTTCTGACCACGCAGAGCAAGGGCGACGCAGCCTCCTCCCAGCACCTCTCCAGCACGGCACCACCTCCTCACCTGAGGCTTTAGCCCGCTGTCCATCTCAATAACACCCGTGTCCTTTCTGCGTAAGATCAACAGCAGACCTGAAAGCACTTAATCCACCCCATCAATGCAAGCAAGAGACGTAACTGAACTTCTTTAACCTCTTGCCGCAGGATCCTTCAGCAGTCCTGGCACAATCAGTAGCAACATCCACATTCGCTCTTGTTGAGGCCATTTTTTATGAGCCCTCCTTGGGCTTCTCTTCTCTTCTCTGATCTGTCCCTCCTTCTGTTTAATGAACAGGCAGTTTTCGACAGTCAGCAACAGATTTTATGTTAGACTGAAGCTGCTTTTCCTCGGTCTTAACAGCTGAGCCTCTGAAGTCTTGCTTGAGGTCAGGGGAAGGCAAGATGTTTCAAAATGGAGAGGAACTGCTGGGTCTGAGCACTGCTGTTTCTCCAAAAATATGTCTAAGTTCAAAGCCATACTCGTGGCGTGGGCTGTGGGTGAATATTCCATTTTGTCACAAGTTTTGAGGTTTTTAAAGGTCTTTTTGTTGCACACTGGAAAACAAACAAAACCCTTCCCATGTTTCCGCAAAGCAGAATGCTGTCAAAACATTTTTGTTGGATAAGGTCAGGTTTTCTCTCCCTCCTTCTCCGCACAGAAGTGACCGATGCCTGAAACCCCCCTCGAATGCGTCACTCAGACCGAACATCTCAGTGCTGAGAAAACAGCGAAGTTCAGTGAAATTCAGAGCATCAAAACATCCCGACCAACTCTCTGTACGCACTAACGCAGCAGGAGCCAGTGCCGCACTAGCTGGTAGACCAGATGCAAAACACATTACTGTCAGCAACGGAGGGGCAAAACCGACGTCCTAGCTGCAGAGACTTTATCTGGAAGCTCCAATTGCTAAGCCACCTTATCAGGGGGTATTTTTGGAAAGCGCCTTCCCTCCCGCACCACCTCCTCCCTAACGTTACACATGTAAGTTGCTCTGTCAGGTTAATTACAGCACAGGATTTTGACAGATCAAAGTTCATTTAATAAAGCGCCTGCTGTTGTACAGCAGGGGGTTGGGGCTGCTTTTATACGGCATAGTCCCAGCAGGAAGGCTTATTCAGGAGCAGCGTGATTCCTGCTTGCTGGCATTTGCTTGTCCCCAAACCACATGTTCAAGAGCAGGTTCATCAGAAGGAAGCAAAGGATTTCTCTCTGGCCCTGCTGCTCCTTCCAGGGGCCTGGGCCACCAGCTTCTTTGCGGCCACACGACTTTGACCAGAGGAGGGACATTTTAAATATCCTTCTTGGGTAACGGAGTCGGACAACTAGAAAACTCTTTTTCTCGGTTTGCAGCAGGTTATGTTACAGGTAACAAAAGAGAATTGGTCTAAGGTTTATGCAACTTGAGCTGGATTTAGGCAGTGTTGTTTCAAAGGGAGTCATAAGCTAGTCATCTTTTATCGAAATAACACTTTGCATCAGTTAATAGGAAAATGCCTCACAGAGGTCAGCCTCAGCATATGGAACAAATCCTGGGATCCCGATAAAAGTTTTTACTTCCTCCCTTTCAGGCAAAACTCCAACAGCAGGATATGTAAAAACTGAGTAAGGGATTCAAACCTCTGCCAGGTCTACAACTTGAAATCCATTACAATATTCTGCTGTATTAATGCATTGCTATTACGAAGACACCGCTGATTACAACCAGATCATAGCACAGTACCAACATCTGTCCATTTAGGGGTTAGATACTTAACATAATAAATGCGTGTGTAATAGGAAGAGGAGCAGGAGAGACACTGCCAGGCTTAAGTTAGATTTTAAAAAGCCAGCATCTTCTTCCAACAGTAACTGAGAAAGTGCCACATAAAAATCATAAAATGGTTTAAAACTGTTATACCTTTCATCTTTGTACATGGAAAAGGAGTTTTCTTTTCAGTTAGCTTGGAAATGAAGAGACTGGTGAGGTTCAGGTATGTGCCAGTTGCATTCCGTAAACTAATACAACTAACTATAAATGCAAGAGGGAGTATTACTTTTTTATTTCTATGTGATGGTATTGTTCAAGTTAAAGCTATTCCTGGTAATGCTAGAAATCTGCGCAAGGCACAAAGGTCAGATCTGGATCTGAACGTCATGCTGCATCTGCACTTCATTCAAATAGTTTGTTCAGATCCATCTCAAATTACTAGGTTTGATCCTCTTTGCCCCATCCCTAGCTGCCATTTAGTGGGGGTGTACTTTTCCTGGCACTGTCCCTGTAACTTAATTAGTTATTTTAGGCTTCACAGTGAGCTGGGACAAGGTGGGGGCAACAGTATCTCTTCTGTAAGAGGTTAATACTTTCTTCTTAGCATGAGGGCTGAACTGCAGTTTTAGGGGTCCCGAATGCTCACAGGAGGAAACTCATTCTCGTCATCAAGACACACTGGTCCAGTTGCAAACTCATGCTCTGGGATAACCTCTCCTCGCAGGGCACCACCGTCCTCCGAATAACCTGTCCAAGTAAAAATACAGAATGTTACGGATGAATGGATAGAAGGAGGCTGGAAACAAACAGCGGAGGCACTATGTTATCACCTTTTTAGCACAGAGCTGCTTTCTCTGGCTTTTTGGCAGAGCTCTGGGGGACTGTGGAAGAGAAAGGTATCTCTGTTGACACTACAGGTTAGAGAATGGACTACATGGGTAGCTCCTGTGGCAAAAGCTTTCCTCTTCCCGCCATGAATGTAAGCACCAATTTCAGAATAAGATCTACATCTGTATGCGGACCTTAAGACTCTGGAAGATAATGTGATAGTCACCCCAGCCTTCTCCTGCAACAATTTAGTGCTGCTTCATTACGGTGAAGCGTAACAGGTTTAGGAGAATCTGTAGTGATCTTGCTACAAAAATAGTGAGATCTGACTTCTACACCCACGGTTTCAACTCCTGGAAACCAGCCTGGCAGCAGCTGCTGTCTGACAAACCGTGAAGCTCGGATGTGGTTACTGCTCTGCCGGTGGGCCTGTTTGTGGGACAGCTCTGCACGTGGAGGAGAAGCGCTGGTAAGGGGTCCTGGGAAGGAGAGCAGAAAATGCCTGGCCTGTTTTTGGGGCAGGGGATGAACCAGGTGAGCTCAAGAGAGTCCTGCTTGCTGCCCCAGCCTGCATTGCACAAGTGCTGTTTCTGTTTGAACCCTTGGAAGTTGGGAGACTTTCCACTTTGCCCCAGGTGGCTTTCTTGTTTCTGCCTGAGGAAGGGCAGACAGGATACTTACCCGGCATGGTCGAAGTTGAAGGCACTGTACTTTGTCTGGCTACAGTTGCTGCATAAGATTGAGGTAATGGAGGCCGAAGGTCGTTTTCTGTGTTCTCCTCCATCTTTCCTGAGCCAAGCAGACTAATTGTACAGGAGCAAGAGAGGGGAGAAGAGTTAATTCTGATCCCAACTGTTCCTCCCCCCAGCACCGGCTAAGACAAGCCTATGCATCTACGTCTCCTTGAAGCATCACTGCATCTAGGCACTGCCTGCAGCCCTAACAGCGCTGCAGAGGGGGAGAGCATTGTGCTCTACAAGTAAAGCGGGGGGGGAAGCAGCAGATAGGGAAAGCACTACTTCGGCTAGAGGACAATGCTGGCACGAGAATAGAAGAGAACAGATTGACCACAAAAGCTTTAGGTTACAAAGGCAAACAGTGTTTCTAATCACAGAGGGGGCTCCGAAGGGCTTCCAACAGGAGCGGACTAGATGGGAAAAGCAGTGCTGGCTAGTTTAGGACGGAGTTTGAGCAGAGATATAGTATGATGTAACGTTAACTCATGACCCAAGGGCCCTTTTCAGTCCTCTGATGCTGAGAGGAACCCACATACAAAGCTGGCCCGCCAGCTCCGGACGGCTGCTTCGGGATGGGAGCAGGCGGGCGTCAGCGGTGTCTGAAGGCGGTGGGGCGGCCGGAGCACGCTGGACAGCGCAGCTTTGAAGTACCGTTGTTTTGTGGCTTTTCAAAAAACTGCTGGCATTTTCCTGGCTGTCAGCCACCTCCCAGCTTAGAGCACATGTTACATCGCACCCCACCCCAAAGGCTTCACATCTGGAGCCAAGTAGCCCAGATGTGTGTGGGGGGGTTACGTGCTTAATCAAACTTGCGTACAAACTGAACAGCAGCACGGAAGACTCTGCTGTGGCACTGCCTGCCTGCAGGCGTGCATCTGTGCAGGTTTTTGTTTACGGAAGCTCCCAGCGTCGCTCCACACCATCCCATTCCCACAGTCAGCTCTTCAGCACCCACTCACGCCTGGAGAAGGTGCTCTGCTCTCTTGCCACCGCGGTGGTCAGCACTCTGCTGCTGGAGGCATCTTCAAAGGCACAGCCTGCCCACCTCTGCTGTCTAAGCTGAGATGTCCCACAACTGCCTAGGGATCTGAGATGTCTCTGGTTTCTCCTGCAAGAAGCCCCACATCCCTGCCTGCTGACGTGGTTCTCACCCACAACTGCTGGATCAGGCAGCTAAAATCACCAAGTCAGTTCTAACGTTCTTGCTCCTACAGCTCCATTTTGTGCTTTCAGGTGAAATTTCCCTTAATTTTTTAAAAGATAAGCCTCTGTGTCAGATGTCTCCGGAGGTATAGTTACCTGTGTTTCTTAATTAAGACGCACTCCCCTCCATCTTGTGGGTCCAGGTTATAGATATAGAGATGTCCATCTGACGTAGTCACCAACAGTCGAGGCAGCTTCTGAATCCTAAAAAGAAAAGCATCATGAGTCCAAACACACCTATGCTCGCACACAGACACAGCACGCACCCATGCCACGTGCTCTGCAGGTGCGGGTCCAAGATAAGGGGCCACAGCGATGGTGTTCTGCAGAGATAGTTGCACGGGCTGGCGTGGCAGAGGGGATGCAGATGTCAGTACATACGTGGAGAGGGCACAGATGTTCCTTTGTCCAGAGATGTTCAGGCGGACAGTGGCAAAGGCTCGATCCTGGTTCATCATGCCTGATACCTGAGCAGGGAGGTAGTTGGTAGCAGCCTGGAACATCTTTCCCATGTAACCGCTCCAGGTTGGAGGCTCTTCTGGCCGGCTGAGGGGGTCACAAAGCAGCATCAGTGGCGCTACCGCAACCAGCGTGACAAAACAGACCAGGAACAGGCAAAATGATCCTGATCTCAGATACGCGAAGGCTTTCTTTGGAGCACCTGCACACATTGTGCACCAGCCTAGCTGAATACGTGGGAAGGAGGTACGGGACAGCGGCAGCTAATAAACCCAGAGCAGGCCTGAAGAGGGTGACAGCAGGGATGCAGCCTGTAGCTTTTCTAAGGACCGAGTCCCTTGGGACACAAAGCCAAAGAGACGGTTTGCAGCTGGTATTGCTCATGGAGAGCACATGGCAAGGAAATGGAGGCCAGCAGTGTAAAGGCAAACCTTTGAAGCAAGAGACACCCTTGGGGCAGGCAGGTTAACCCAGGCTAACCCCCTCACCTGTCAGTGAGATGCTCCAGTTTAAAGATGTGCACGGTCTCCGTGTTGCTGGAAGCACAGAGGAACTGGGAATCCATGCTGAACACTAGAGAGCTGATGTTCACATACCTAGGGCCAAGCAAAGACAGGACTGGTCACTTCATGGCATACTGTTCCAGGGGAACTGCTCAATTTTGCTCACAGAGAAGAGGACGGGGAGGAAGGAGACCCATACATGGTGAGGAACATCTGCCTGGCTGCTGACAAGCCTGTGGGCTGACTGACTAGCATTTCCCTAATCCCTCTGCTCAGCAGAGCTGGGGGTAGCCTCGAGCTAGTGACTAACAGCCAGAGAGGTGGAAATGTCCTTGCTTACAGAGCTGTCTGTGGAGTGAACATCTGCGTCACCCTTGCTACGGCAGCTAAAGCTTCTGGCTTGCCAGGGAGGCTATCCAAAGCGCTGGATAGTGGGATCCATATGGCATCTCCTCTGGCACAGGTTCAGCAGAGCCAGGGTGTCTTGGTCACAGCAGTTTTTGTACTTGCAGAAGTGGGTGTAAAATCACAGGCAGGTCAGGTATGGGGAAGAGGGAAAAGTCAGGAATGGATCTACTGAAAATATTTGAGGGACCCTGCAGAAGGACAGCAACAGCCCATTCCCGCCATCGAGACTTGGGCTCTGCACAAATGACTTAGTAGCTTCCAAGCACCTCCTTTGAGAGGGCAAGAGTTGGGCTGATAACTTTGGGGACTTCATTATTTCAAGTGAGAAACAAGAAAGGACAGAGCAAATGGACTGAATCTACCTCTGTTCTCTGCAATCGCCCTGTTCTGTGACACACTGAATTGAATCACTAAACTTGCCGGAGGCAGCTGGGCGCAGCGTGGCTGTCTGGCACAATGACATTTCTATTTGATACGTTCACTCTTGTTTTCTTTCTGCAAAAGATGCCAAAGCCACCAGGATCTGACGTTGCCCTGTCCCTCTGTTTACATTTTTGCTCCGGGAGCCCTCTGTGTACTTGTCACCGACAGAAGAATGAACTGACCTTTTCATCCCGCGCCGGAATTCATAGAGCTTTTGCCCCCCAGGAATGGAAAATACACGAATGACTGTGCCCTGCAAAATATGCAAATGGAAAGATCACGCAGGAGCAGGGCAAAGAGTGTAAGCCCTTTTTCTGACACACCCAGGAAACTCAGGATGTGTAAAGGCCCCTCCTGTTTGCCAGCCGGAGTCAATCTGAACCCGATACACTGGCCTCTTACAAGTCAGAGTCCTTTTAGTGCCCCTCCTCTGTTAGCCGAGTTTAAGAACAGGCAGCTCAGAGGTCCTGATCTCCGTGCTCCAGGCAGCCGATGCACCAGAGCTGGCTGGGACCCCCCCTGCCAGCCCCAGGCAGAGAGCACAGGTAGCAGGAATGGTGCTCGAAGCAGCGCTCACTCACTTTTTCGGAAGCACTTGCCAGCTTCGAGCCGGTGGAGTTGAAGGCAAGAGCAGCCAGAGGTCCGTCATGGGCAGGAATCGTGCAAGCTGTTTTCTGTAGGGCAGAAGGTAATGTGAGTGCAAAGAGACATGTTGCTCCTTGGACTGTTTAAGGGCAGGGCGTTCCCTGCCTCGCACCCTATCCAGGCCTGTCGATATGGATTCACGGGATCGTATCGCACTTAATGGTATCCCTTCAACATCCTCAGAATTTCTTATCTCTGCCCTGCCTTGAGCTCACTCCCTACCTACTACGGCCACTGTGATTACAGAAACCTCATTTCAGGGGCAGAGGTCCTCAGCTCCCCACACCTCCAGGCTGCAGGATCGCAACTATGCCCTCTCCGAAGCCTGGCATTTCTTTCTGCAGAGACAGAGCTGGCCTCCCTGCAATTCGCTCGACTGTACAGCAAATCCTGCTGCAGCGACACCACCCTGATGCCTGCGGGGAGCCCAGGCCCTCGCTAGTACCTCTCACAGCAGCAGCGCGTTTTCCCCTTGTGCTCTGCTCCTCCCCTGCTGCAGATCTTCGGCTCCCGCTGCACGTACAGAGCGACAGCCTTATGTAATCCAAAGCCCTGGCATAAACAGCAGATAATCATGACCCCGCTTCCAGCCAGGGACAGATTTCCTGGGGGGGCTTTGGACACCTCGCCCTCTCCGTGACTTCGGGTCCGGCGTCTCTTCCAGCCCGCGGCGTGGCAAAGGAGAAGCTCCAGGTCCTGTGCTGTGCCTGGAGCAGCTCCAACCCTCCCTAAGCCACCCCTGGACACATCATTCCCATGGGATACGCTGCTGAAGCTCCTATAGGAACCCCTGTGTCAGCCTGGCAGCGGCCCTCGGGCTGTGGGGTCACGGGTCACTTTTCCCTTAATATCCCGTACTGGGAGATAGATGTCCTGATCTCAAAGAGGCTGTCTGCTTCGCACGGCATCCAAGCAAGGGGGATGGGGAATGTGCCTCCCCGGGCAATTCCCTTGCAGCCTAGCTCGGTGGAGTGTATTTATTCATCCTTCCCAAAGGCCCTGTTGGCTCTGCTGTGGTTCTGTTTGTTTTTAGTGCCTGCCGGTATCCAAACGGGCAAGCTTCGCACTTACCAAAGTATTTCCGTCGTAAAGCGCAATCTCTCCGCTGGTTGCGCTGCCGGGATAAGCCAAGTAGGAGTTGGCGTGGTTGATCGAGAGAGCGCACAGACCTGGCAAGGCGAGAAGGACGCAGCTGAGGTTGTTTGTTGGTGGAGGATGGAAAGCAGAAACGCGGCCATGGACACCACAGGGGGTTCAGGCTCTGTCTCATTTTGGGGCAGTGGCCTGCACCAGGGCACAGGCCGGCAGTGCACGGGTAATGCCTCGGCCGTGGGGACACCTGCTGGCATGGGACAGTACGGCTCCCTTCTCCCTGCCACTGTCCTCCCCAAATCCTGCTCAGGAGCCCAGGTCCTGCTTTTGGGCACGCTCTTGGCTTCTCTCCCTTAATCGTCTCCTTTGAGAAGGCAAGAATAGGTTCGTGAAACACAGCAGGGGGCATCTTGGTCTCAGGGCTAACAGGACTCATGTCCAGGCACATCTGGGCACCTCCAGATGTGCGCAGGGTGTAGGTGCTGGGTCAGAAGCTCGGGTGAGCAGTGCAGCGCAGATACAGCCCCGGCGTGAAGGCTGGCATGTGAAGACTGGCATGGCAAGGCAGCGGCTGTGGGGCCGGGCAGTGTCGTTTCCTTTTTCTCGGAATGGAAAAGGGAAGCAGAGAAAGACAAAGCAAATGCCACAGTTGCGCAGGGAGTTTCCGGCTGACAAGGAACTTGAACCTAGCTAAATTTTAACCACAGAGGGAATTGTCCCCCTAATAGCCATCTGTTTCTACGCCAACGTGAGCATAAAGGTTCCCAAACGCCCCTTTCAAAGCGAGCAGGAGTTACAGGATGAGACAGGGATGGATGGATGTGTGTGTGGGGACGTCCGTCCGCCTGTCCCCCAGGTGACCTTGGAAAAGAGCATCTCTTCCTGCCTCTCATTTCTGCCGCTGGCTGAGGACCCATCCCGGTGAATCCTGTCACACACAGAAACGGGTCTCACTTGCTTCCTGCGCCACGTCTGCGTGCTCACAGTCCTCCCAAATCCAACTCAAGGCTTCGGCATGACCCGAGCTTCCTGGCCCCTGCCAGGGGGGTCCCACCTAGTCCCACGTGTGGAGGAAGCCGTGGGGTTAAAGGCTGCCAGGGATGTCGCCGTACTCCCCAAACAGGACACCCGCACGCGTGCACGTATACGCGCAGATGCACGCACACATGCCGTGCAACCCGTTGTGTCAGGACACGGCCCTGGCCCAGGCCCAGCAAGTGGGGAAGGATCGGCTGAAGCTCTCGTTTTAGGTCATTGTTTATAACCAAACAAAGAGACCGCAGCGGAGCCAGGAGCTGCAGGATCGGCCAGGGGCCCTAGGGATCCACTCCCTATCAATCACAGGCATTTACATCATGCCAGGGACAGCGCGTGCCAGGGAGAAGAGGCACAGCAGCAGCGAAGTGCAGGCAACTAAAAGTCACCCAAAGAGGGAGGGATAGGAGGAAGGCAAAGATAGCCCAGAGACTTTGCTCATGATGAGCATCCCGGCTTTTCAGGATGGTCTTCCCCTGGCCCAGGCAGCACGGGGGCATCGGTGCAGCCCTTTCTCCAAGAGGAGGATCTAGAGAACGCTGGAGCTAAACAAAGCAAGCTCTGAGCGGCTGGTGTGAGTCACCCGCTCCCTCTGCTCCGCGCCTGGCTGGGAGAGGCAGACGGGAAGCCAGGCCAGGGGAAAACACAGATGCAAGTGTACTGGGCTGACCTCAGGGACGCACAAAGAACAAGGATCACAAGGGACACGGGGAGCCTTTGAAGATGCTCCTCTGCTCTCGGCAGCCCCACAGCCCTGACGAGGCTCGGTGCATGCAGTGGCAGGCTCGGGAGGGAGGAGGCAGACTGGTGCTGCTCAGGATGGCAGCTCTGGGAACGCCACATCGCAGGAGGCTTCCTCGAGCTGCGTGGAAAAAAGCTACTGCGTCCAAGAAGCCTGGCCTTGCCCCCAAGCCAGCAGGTCTAGGCACATCTGGGGTTTGTGAGGAGCCATGTGAGGTGGTTTCCAAAGCTGGAGTCATCCCCGAGATGTGCCCTCGTGGCACACATGTCACCACGAGCACCGCGACCTCCTCGGTGCAAATCCTGCCCTTGACATGAGCCACATGAACAACAATGTGCCTGAGCATACATGAAAAACAACAGGCTCACCCACCACAGGCATTTTCCTCTCCTGCATGGAGGAGGCTGGACCGGGAGCCGCGTCCCGGGCAGGAACGGCCAGGGATCTCACTGCCACCGGCTGTTGGTGGTGCAGCAAATCCTGGTCCTCACTGTCGTGGTGTTACTGTGCCCAGGGCGCACGCTTTGGGGGGGTTGGCACACTTGCTGTGTGCTCCTACGCTGCCCCGGCACAGATCCCTGCTCCAAAAAGGGTTGTGTAAAGAGTGGTGAGGCTGGACTTGCTTCGGCCTCCTGGACACGCTGCCCTCGGGGTCAGGCTTGGGACCAAAGCAGATGGTCCAGGGAGAAAGGCAACACGCGTGGCACAGCACTTGTCACTCAGCTCATTTCAGTGACAGCTGCTACGGTAAAAGGGTTTTAAAAAATTAAGCCCGTATGAAGTCCTGTGATCCGCAGCAGCCTAGTCCTGGCTCGGCGAGCGCTGATTGCTGTTGATCTCAAACCATGACCTGATCATTTGGCCCCACTGCAGAACAGCTTCAGGCCTGGGTACCCCTGCCCTTCCTGCTGCTGCTGGGCTTTCTCGGGAAGGTTTTAAACTTTAATTATATTTGCAGTATTTAGTATGTTTAATCCACATGGAGAGGCCATCTGTTGAGACCTGAAGTAGGTCAGGGGAGCCGCCAGAAGAGCGTCCCTTGAAAGCCCAGAAGTCAGGCGTGAGCACATCAGCAACTTCCCGATCAACCACCCGTGAAACGATGCTGCAGCCTGCGACCGACCGGGATATCACAGCAACGCACGGCAGCGCTGCCGCAGGCACTCGGCCAAGTTTCCCTCTCCACGGCTAAAAATAGCTCCTCTCCCATGAGCAGGAAAGCCGGATTCACCCTACGCTACACAGAGAGGATCTGTTCTGCAGCCACCTGCCCTGCCCCTTGGGTTTGTAGCATATATGGAATAGTATCAGATGGCAGCCTGGGCTCCTGGGAGCTCCCTGGCAGGGAATTAGTGCTGTGCCTGGCTGCGTTTTCTGCCCTGGGTGATCTTCATAGTGCTAATCACTTTGGGAGCTGACCCCAAGCCCATAAGTAATCACAGGAGCTTTCTACCTTAGCAGAGCAGTGCATTTCCATGGCCAAAAGAGAACCTGGGTTAACCGCAGGACTGCAGGGAGCGCAGAGCCCTGCAGCATGGCATGACGCTGCAGAGCTGACTCATGCCAGCAGCGAGGGGAAGCGGGGCTCCGGACCCGGAGAACGAAAACACCGCGGGACTCTCTGACACAGGGCATGGTGAAGGAAGGGCAGGGAGCCCCAGAGGGAGAATTGCAAGTTGTCCTGTATGTGGAGGGAAACTTGCGGTCCTGGCTTGCCTTGCAGCTTTCCGCTTGTGAAAGAGGATAAAGGTACACTGCGGGAATCTGTGAGCTGCACAGATATCTCGTGTGAGGACAGGAAGGGACCGAACCTGGGAGGTGAAGTCAAACCATGCTGACCGTTTCTGCTCTCCTTTGACACATTTGCCTAGGACAGAGCTGGGTTTTGCTCAGGACAGAGCAAGGTTTCTGCTCTCCTAAGCCTGACTGACTACCTCCATTCATTTCTGGCTCCCCAATGCTGAATTAGGATTCACAAGCCACAGGCTGGTTTAAATTCTAGCACAAGTATTGTGGCTCTACAAAGCTTCTGCAGAGCTAATCTCTCCCTTTCACACAGTTTTTTCTGTGCTTACCTGTTGTATTTGGAGGTGTATCCATAATAGTCTTCAAAAGCTTCATGTCCTTAATGTTATGGATGTAAATTGACTCCTCCAGGCAAACAACCAGCCTCTGCAAGGACACAAGGGACATGCACAAACCTCACCAGCATGGGCACGGTGCCTCTGCCTGCTGCTCCCACAGTTCACACGCCCAAATCTTCACTGTTAGAAAAACTCAACAGGAATTCCTCACGCACTGAAATGTAACAGAAAGATCATCTCTTCTGCTTCTCCATCCCCTCTCACTGGACAACCTTTGATTTTGTATGACTCTGCTTTTGAGAGCTGCCTGCATCTGGTCTTGCTTTAGAAAGCAGCTAAAACACCATGACTTCTTCTCTGCTACTTTAAGAGCTGATACAGACCCCAGGAACAGGAAGACGCATCAGAATTACAAGCTACCATGGGCCTTGATTACCATCTATTCCTATCCCAACATTTCTTTGCAGTTCTGTTGATAGCAAATTACTTTTTGATCATAAAGAGCTAGCAGCAGAAAGGCTCCCAATCCTGCTTGTCAGTATGCCAACAGATGGGACTATGTGCCCCTTGCCCTAACTTTTTCCTGATTTGGGAGCGAACATTTAGGTGATGGGACTCCCACTGCTGCTAAACCTAATGCATCTGTTCAGCAAATTACTGTTTCTTTTCCCATTCTGCATCAGCAGGCAAGACTCTGCTTTATGTCCCCTGCAGAACCGTATAAAAACTGGGCTGAGAAACATTTGTTCAGGGACAGTCACATTTACACCATCTTGGCAGATGGGTAGGGTATTTCCAAGTTCCTGTGCTTGTACCTCTTCTACTGAACTTGTCAGGAACACCCACCCACCCAGCCAAGAGGCAGCTGCTAGGAGAGGAGCTGCCAAGCGATGGGGAGGAAAGGCAGAAAGGAAAAAAGGGAGCCTAATGCTGTAACCTTAGCACTGGGCCACCATCTCTGTGACCACTCAGCTCTGTGTCTCGGCTTGGTCCAGATCTCTGTGTGTTACCACGGAGGCATTTTGCATAGAGGCTTTTTTTGGGACCAGGCTTTGGATCTGGCTGAAGGGTTGTGCTTTCTAAGTCCAGTGAACGCACAGCTCCACCTACGTCAGTGCCAAATGTCCAGAAGCACTGAAAACCTCCCAATAAAAACGTAAGGCTAGGCTCCATCCAGGCTCCTGAAGTTGGAGGACCCAAATCCATGTACAGGAAGCCTCCACCTCTTTAGAAATGAGGCCACTTATTTAGTAACTAAATGTGGAGCTTAGTCAGTAACTTGAAACACCCACATTAGAAAATCTTTGCCTTGCTCCACCATTACTCTCGGATCAAACTCTTTCCCGCTTCTATTCCTGCTAACCACAGCATCTGGGGCTGTGTCAGAGCCATTTTGCATTTCCAGGAAGACTTTGCCTTTTCTACAGTAACAGCCATCAACTTGCTAGCAGAGACCGTCAGAGTAATATTTATACAGCTGATTTCGGCAAAGCCACCATGTGCTTTCCCAGAACTGCAAAACGCACTGCTATTGATGTACAGGTGAAGGGAGGTTTCCAGATGATGGCAAAGCAGCAGCCAGAGCTGCAGCAAAAGATGCTGGCAGCGACAGGGACAAAATCCAGGAAAGTGATGGGCGTGGGAGGTGAACAAGCGAAGGAGGCCTGGGCAAGCTCACCACAAGTTGGAGAGGGCTGGTTCTCTGCCTCCTGCCCTCCATGCAGCTAACGTCAGTGTAAACCCTGCTGAGACGTGGAACGGGTTTTATCCTCACTGTGCACAGAGACGGAGCCTCAGACAAGGTGCCTGGTGCTGTGATTGCTACACAGGGTTCAAGGCACTGCGTCTTGTACAAAATGTTACTGCTCACCAGTGTTTTTCTTTAGTACTTCAGTTGGACACAAGTCAGGTTAGATAACAGAGTTGTATGTTGAGGACTTAAACGTGCTGGGTATGGACACAGCCAGAAAAACGTATCAAACCCCTCCAAAGAGCTCAGGAGGGTTGTGGCAGTGAATGAAAACCCAGGGAGGTTACAGGAGAGCTTCTCATCGGTCCCACAGCACAGCCTTATTTCCCACTTTGAGACAAATCACGATCTACCTTAACACGCTTAAGAGTTATGATGGAGCTTGGAACAAAGAATTCCCCCGGATCAACAACAACCGAGGGACTTGCTTGTTTGCACAACGAGGACTTTTTCACAGAGAGATCAAATCAAAACATGCGCCATTTGTTTTGAGACCTGTTCCTGTTTTATCTGCCACTATTTTCCTGTGTTAATGCCTTGTATGGGATTTGGCCGTCTATGGACTTTTAATGAAGTATAGCTTTCATACAGACGCCCAGGCAAGGGGTTCAAATGTCACAGCGCACGCAGAACCTGAGTGCCACCAGTTTAAATCTTGAACATAGACTGAAACAGTGATTTCTCTTCTATCTACCCAGGCATCTGTAGCATCTTTAAATCTCTCCAGATGTATCTCTGTTACGGCTAGAGGATGAGCTCAGCCCAGGATTTGAACCCAAGCTCATAAAGCAGCCAAGGAACACGGATGCAAGGCTGGGCCTATGCATCATCTTCAGGCAATCTGCAGAGCAGCACACGGGGAAAAGCCTGAACTTATTTTATTCTCACACTAATCTCCTAGAGCTGCTAAGCAGAACCTCCCAGTTTATTTTTATACATATACATCTATCTGCAATTCAAAGGAAGTCCTTATTTTGCCAGCTCCATTGTAAGTTTAAGTGAAAAAAATCAATTTAGGAAAGATTTAATTGTAGTACAGGAACTTCTGGTCAAACACAGCTTTACTGGAAACTCAACCCAGAGTTTCCTTATGGGAGAGCCTTACTGCAGGACTCACTGTTGCTAACTGAGGAGAGCCTGATTATATACAATTACACAGACTGCTTATTTCTTCATTGTAAAACGTCCTCTGCTTCTTATGGCATATACTTTGAAAATAATTATGGACAAAAAGAAAAGATGACTTAAAATCCTCCAAAAGGGCTCAGGGCTGCATGCGACTATGTTAGTTAAGAGAGTAACACTCTCAAAGCCTTCTTCTAGAGTGGCCTGAATATTTTCTATGCCTTTAAAAATAAAACAAGGGTGCTAGCAGTACTTGAGAAGCAGCCTTTCGCCTCATCCACGGAGTTCAAGTTACTCCTGGGTTTTGTTACCAACTTTGAAGGTCTCATTTGCAACCAAGATGGCAGAGGTGGGCCTGAAGTCAGGATGTAGAATCCAAGGAGGGAGGAAGATGAAAAGGTGGGGTTTTGGCAGAGCTGCATGCTGAATAGGCAAGAAGGCAGACCACAAAAAGCCTTTGTGTAACTGCTACGAAAACAAGGACTTAGCTTCATTTTACTGAAGCCAATAGTTGCGGCAGATGATATCCACAGCCATCCTGCTCCTCCGTCGGAAGTCACCAAGGCTGAAGTGGAGCTGGTAGGAGAGGACAGGTACGTATCCCTCCAGTCCCACTTCACAGCCTCCATGCAAACCTACCCAGGCTGCCGCTGCTCTGCTAGGCAGCGGGGTCCCAGCTGGAAAGTCAACACCAGCAAAGAGCCAGAGTGGGACAACTCTGGCTAACCCCTTCCCCCAGCCTCTTACCTGACGATTCAGCCGGATGGACAGTATCTTACTGGAATAGCTATAGTTGCAGATCTCTGTCCCTTTCTTGAAGTGGTAGACATTCATTTGCTGTGGCTTGGCATGACTGACCACAACCACAAGGCTGCTGGAGAACAGACGCTCCACAATGTAAACATCTGGGATTTCATCTGGGCACAGAAGGAAAGCAAGACAAGAGTCTTTAGCTTGGCTTATGGTTGGTTTGATTGCAGCAACAAGTAAGACTCAACTCAAGAGGGAATCGGGTTGGAACACTCAATGCTAAGGTGTTCAACATCTGCTTTTGTTAAAAATTTCTCATACCTGGCACAAAGCATTTAGGTCAGAGCAGGAAAGGGTTAACGAACCTTCCCATGAAGGCAGAGTTTAAGCCAGCCCCCTTTGACAGTGCTGTTGTGTCTTTCCTGGGCAGGGCCCTCCAGCTGAAGCTAATCCTTGGGAAGGGGTTATAAAAAGTAGGAGCTCACCAAACTTGGTCAGGGATTTTCCTGGAGGGAGTGAATAGGCTAGGGCTTGCTGAGGTAAGGAACAAGCTGTGTGTAACTCACTGTTTATTCTGCATGGTGTCTGATTTCTCCCAGCCCCTTTAGGGAAGGCTGACGTGTTTAAGCTCCCTCTGTCACTGGGGTTGTAGTCTCTAGAGAGCTCTAGCAAGACTGTGGTGACCAGTGGTGTGGTATGTCTTGCAGACACCAGGTTTGGGATGACTCCTGTTGTGTTGAGGAGGCACCATTACAATGGTCCCGGTGGACCTGTACCTAAACCACCAGGGGCCATGAATTCTAGTGTAGGTAGCCCTGAATGGTGCTCAGTGCTGAGGCTGTGCTGTGTTGCAGGTAAAAGGACTGATCCACAGCCATGAAGTGGGTCTGCTCATGTCTCAACCCATCACCTTGAGTGTGTCACCAGCAGGGATCTGCTTCCCTTTGGCCTGACTCTGCGGGGCAATCCAAACCCCTAAATACTTTTTAATATAAGTCTATGGCTTGCTGCTATATAGCAGCTCTGTTTCCCTGTGAGACAAAGAGGAAAGGAGCCTGGACTTTGCTCCAGATGATGCAGCTATGGCTGGTTGCTGAGGCTCCTTCTATAGCCACTGGATAGAGAGTAGCATATTCCAGCTGTGAGGTGTCTCTTTAGTGCATCTCAGCTGAAACACTTCTGGCCATGGCCTGAACCAGACTAGAGTACATGCTCTATGAGGCCTGACTTATTTCAGGCTGTTAAGTGCATTGCATGCTGATCTGAGTGCAGCTAATAGCTGAAAGCCTGCTGTGAATGACCTTCTCACATGAGAAACCTGTTAAAAACATCTTGCTTGTAAATACCACTTTGGACTAAAAGCCTGCATGTTATCCAGCATGTGTGCTGGGAGTCTGCGATCTCCTGTCTGTGTATCTGAAACATGCTAGTGGTAACTACGTCTGAATGTTGGTTTGCAGGACAAACTGCTGCTGTCAGACTGACAGCAGTGAAAAAGAAGCCAGACTCTAAGCCTGTGGGAGTCCTTCAACTTTGTTACAGTACTGCTGACTGTTCAGAAGCTTCTCCAAGGCTGTAGCTCACTCTAAAGGCTGCTGTGCACAGGGCAATAACCAGACCAGTTCCTTTCCTGATACGGGTACAACAGAAACAGATGCCATCTCTGCAACAGCAGCGAGCAGAATCACCCCCTCGAGGCAGACCGAAGTGCAGTGATACAGGTAAAGTCTGTTGGCCAATATTCCACTGCTGTGAAATAGGAGACTTACTGCTTTCATGGACCTGGTCCAGTTGCTCCACAGAACTTAAGGAGAAAAGCCTGTATCCAGTTGTAGTTCCAATTGCCAGGGAACTGCAAAGACAAGACAAAAACCTGCTAGTTCAGATTTGAAGGCCTCCAGGTGATAACAAGAGTCCCTGCAGGTAGGGGAAAGGGGTAGTTCCTGGTACAGTGATCTGCGAAGGTACAACTTCAGTTTCTACTCTCAACCTAAAGCATATAAAGTAACTAACCCAAGAATCTGGCTTGCCATCTGAGGCTATTGCAGCCTACAGAAGGCAAGTATCCTTGTGAGATGGCAAACTATCATCCATTCCTATGGTCCTGTGGCTGCCAGAGGAACAAACAGGCATATCTCTACGTGGGAGGCTGCAGAGGGGACCTTTGGGACATAAAAGGGGGCTGTTTCTGAAGGCAGGAGCTGACACTGAGGGCTATGGAAGCTTTGCTCTCACTGCTAACGGCAGTGGGCACAGGCATGCAGCGCAAGGCGCAGTCATGCCAAGCGCTGGCTCTGCTCAGTTCCAGATATAGTAAGCAGCAACATCTAGGTCTTAAATCACCAGCCAGCCCAGAATACCAACGCACAGTGTTTGTGCTGGCGGCGGTGGCCAACAGGTTCACGTCAGCAGCACGTTGCCACCCATCAAAGCACTCTTTGTTTAAAGCAGTGCTGTAAAGGTAACGATGTCTCCAGGTGTGGGACTGGTATCTGGGATTCTTATCTTGTACCCCATAATCTGGGCTGATCTTGGCTACGGACTGCCAGACACCGTGTGTGCGGCTCCCTGCTTCGGGATGTTTGTCGTCCCTCTTGGAAATGGTTCTTAAATGATGGGCTTTGAAGCAGGTAAACCACAGGTTAGAAACGGTGTAAAGGCGAGAAGCTCCAAGGAAACCATCCGTTGTCTTGAGGCGGCGGTGGGGCCATATTTTGGCACAGGCTGCTCACCAAAAGCCTGGCCGGAGCCCTGGGCAACTTTGCCACCTCCGAAGTGGCCGCAGCACAGGTCAGCAGACAAAGCCCTTGGAGAAAATCGCTTCTCTGACCATCCAAACAAAATACTTCCCAAACTGGGGAGGGGGGGGGGTGATTAATAAACCAGTGATTCCTCTGGATTCGCTGCCTCCCTTGCACTCCCAGAGACCGAACCTGGGGGCACTGGAGGATGTCTAGCAAGAGCCAGGTGCCCCCAAAAAGGGGGGGGGGCAAGGCCTTGTAGGCCCGGGGGGGGGGAGGGTGTCCCGTGGGGGGCAGCCCCTTTTGGGCCGTGGGGGGGAAGAGCCTCGCTCAGGGCCCCACGGACCCGGACACGGGTGGAGGGGGGGGGTATGTGAGGGTGATCCCGCGGGGGTCGTCCCTGTGAGGGCAGCCCCGCTCCGACCTGTCGTCCCCCGTGTGTGTGGGGGGGGGGGGGGGGGGGGGGCTGTGGAACCAGCCCCTCCCTAGGCCGTGGAGCCGGGACCGGCCCCGCCCGGCCGCCTCCGCCGCCGTCGTCGCGCCCCCCGCCCCGCTTACGTGCAGTCCTGGTTGTAGGAGAAGCAGCTGAGCGCCGCGGACCCCCCCGGGGCCTCGGCCGCGGCCTCCATGGAGCGGGCGCGGCGGCTCGGCCCGCTCCGGCCGCCTCCCCCGCGGCGGCCCCGGCCCGCTCCGCGGCGCTTGGCGGTGGTCAGGGGCGGTGCCGCCTCTCATTGGTCGGCGCCTGACCGGAGGGGCCGTTCCAACCGCGGATGGACAGGAGGATGGACTTATCGGAGAGGGGAAGGCGGGACGGTGCCGCCTCTGGGTTTGGCGGAGCCGGCTGCTATTGGCTGGCGGTGGGGAACAGCTGTGCGTGGCCACGTGGTTGATGTTGTGGTTGCATCAGACGAGCCCGGGCGGCTGCGGTGCGGGAGGGAGGGGGGCTGCACATCTGGGGGGGGCTGCACATCTGGAGGGGCTGCACATCTGGGGGGCTCACCGCTGCTGGGAAGCGACCTGCCGTGGCGGCGCCGGTAGAAGTGGGGGACACACACAGAGCAACAAGTGGCTGTTGGGGCGGGGAGGGGTTCAGTGACGTAGAGAAAAGGGGTGATGACGTCGTTGTGTCACTGAGCGGAAAAGCCTCCTCGGCGAAAGAGTGCTTTGGAGGGGCCGGTTTGCTCTTTCTTCCCCAAATTTACGCCCTGAGCTCGACTGCGTTTGTGCACCGAGCGGGCTGGCAGCGTGGGGTCGGATCTACCGGGGAAAATCCAGAGAAAAACAAACCCTGGAGCCAGTCGCTAAATGACAAACGTTCCAGAAGTCGGTACAATGACATTAGGAGTGCACAGAAACGCAGGGGCAGAGCCTGCAAACCCCCTAATTAGATGAGTAATCCTCATGTGAGCGCTGAAGTCATTGGCCGTAGATCACTTGATGTGCACCACAGGACTTCTGGAAAAAAGAGCCCCATGCAATACCATCTAAATGAGGCATATGTGGACGCGTGCATCTGCCTGGATTAATCCCCCTTTGCAGCATGTGGGCCTTTGAGTGTCCATACTATTTCCCCGTTACAGACTTTAAAACCTGCAACTCTGAAGATGATTGATTTGGGGGAGAAAGTGTGAAAACACGCAGCTTCAAAACAGCGTTAGCTTGGAGTGAGGCTGACGGCAGATCGGCCCTAGGACACGGAGCACGTGAGAGACGCTGCAAAGGCAGCAGGGGAATAATTTGAAATTCATCATGTTGGGGGGGGGGGGAACATCTTCTATTCATAGGGGCCTAGTGGGAAGCTCTAATAAAACCCCAAAATGAAACAGAAAAGCTCCTTCTGAATGTCCTGAGACCGTCCCTGTGGATCAGCATAGTCTGATTTTGAAACAGGATGTCTGACAGAAAATGGGGTTGTGGAGCAGGAAGAAGTTTAAAAACAAAACACTCAACAAACAAAAACAGAGAGTCAGTGCCTTGTATTTCAAAAACCAGTTTCTGAGCAACTGCTACAGTTGGATGTTTGCCACGTGGGTAATCACCACGAGCTGGTTTTAAAATGAAGCCTTGATAAAGCAGAGCCACAGGAACATCTGAGACTTGGGCAACACAATTATTTTTGTAGCCTGACTGATGCAACCGCATTGGTCAATCTTCCTTTCAGCAAGCTGCCTACAATGGTTGTTTAATTAGCAGAGGTGGGAGAAACAAACAGTTCTTGTTCTCTGCTACAGTGTGAAAACCTTCGGTGGCCCTTGGAGCAGGTGTCGCTGTGGAGTACAGCCGTGCCACAGCGATGGCCGTGGTCGTAAGATCGGGGCAAGCTGCTCCTCTGGCTGGAATAGCTTCTGTGTGTTGGTGAAGCCCAACCTCACAAGAGCCCTCAGAGATCTCGGTATCTGTGCTCTGGCAGATTGGGGCACTTGGGCTTTGGGCATGAAATAGAAGCTGAGGTGCTGCGTGTGGAAATTGTGGGTCTTTCTGGTAAAGAAATGAGGTCTCTCTGATGTCTCAAATGTAAAGAAATAGCTAAACTGATTTTTCAGGAACATAGCTTTGGAAGGAGGTAGTAGTTAGGGTAGTGGTTAGATCCCGAGATCTTTCTTGGGATCTGGGTATATGTCACACCTGGGGAAAATGGTCTGGCAGAGACAGCAGAGAGTCACGCCAGACACCAGAAGGGTCACTCTTGCTCTGATGCGTGCATTTGCTAGGAAGAATGTATCAGGAGTTGGCTTCCCTTTCCTGACAATCCTGTGATTGCAGTAACTCCACGTGCAGTAACCATTGATGATAACAACCTCAACTCAGTCATTAACTCTAATACCAGTCCAGAGTGTGGCCATCTGATCGTGAATATTTTTCAATGCAGAAAACTTTGTATGACAGATGTTGGTTTGCGTTCTCCACCCTGGGTGTAAGTATTCAAGCCTTAAAGAGGAAATGGAGGTGAAGAAATTGGGAAACCAGCTGCTGTGCCTAGAAGGGCCTCTTCCAGCCATGGCATCCTGCGTGTTGCCATTTGACATGAGAAGGGGTCAGGTACCTTGTGACAGCTTTTAGGCTTTCTCCCTGGCTCAGTGTTTAAATTCCAGCCAAGCTCTTCCCTCTCAGATAAAAGCCTGCTCCTACTGATATGTCTGGTATTTGAATGAAATCTGCTACAGAAAAAGCAGGTCTTGGCAGGGGCTAAATCTGCTAAATATCCTTCACTGGTATTCGTGATAACCAGGAGCCCGTTGAGGGACCAGAGCCTTCCAGGGGAAAAATAGGCAGGAAGGAACAGGCAAAAGGTGAATGTCTAATAAGGAGAGCAAGCATTTCTCAAAGGAAACCATCCTTTGCATGTGAGGCACGTGCAGGTTCGCTTTGCTCTTATCTATTACCCTTACCAAGTGGTATCGTGATCATCGAGGCAGAGGAGGAAGAAGGGGCTGCAGCCCAACCTTTAGGGGCTTTAATAGCACGGACTGTCAAGCACTGAACTGCCAGTCCCAGCTGCTCTAGGATCTCCAGATAATAAATGCTGCCATCTGGTGCCCTGAGTCCAGCTGCACATATCGTTCATGCTGGTCCAGTGTTGGTACACAGCGATGCTTCTGTGTGGTACGTGTTAAATGGAGAGAGCAGTCTTTGCTTACTCTTTGGATTACCCAGTGGATTACCTGCACCTCCTCTAGCTTTCAGTACTGATGTGGGAAAAAAACCTGACTTCAGAGAGAGTCAAGCAGTCCTGCTCATAAAATGCTGTAGAATGAAATGTGGCATTTATACCCCGCATTCTCCTCTTGCTTTGATGAGTTACTTCTTATGTCAGGACAGATAAGGGTTTTTTGGTTGGGTTTTGTTTGGTTGGTTGTTTGGTTGTTTTTTTCTCTCTTATACAGTGGAAAAGTGAGAAGAAAGTGGAGAGCTGGACTGTGTATGTCAGAGGCCAATGTGAGTTTGGAAGAACCCTGATCACAAGATCTAGACACCAGAGAAGTCATCAGTTCAAAGCCTTTTTCTTTTTATATATCATGAATCCTGTATCAAACATAAAAATGTGGGAAAGAAAAAACACTGGACAGACCATATTTGTGAGTCACCAGCAGACTGGCTTGTCTTGCTAAATTGACTGGACAGATACTAACCTAGTGTGGGGAGGGGAAGGGGTACACAGTGGAAGTCTGTGTGTCACGTGCATACAAAAAGTTTCATGGCACTCTGTTTAAGGTACAGAAATCAGGAGAGATGCATCGAGACCTTGAGAGCCATCTGCTGGCACTTGCATCGGTCAGGGTGATGGAAGGACAAGAGTAGTCATGCCTGACTCCACAGCCAGCCTGAATGTCACCAAAGTTTTGAGAGCTTTACTTCTAGTAGTTTTTCCTTTTCAGTTTTTGATGCTGACCCTGAGCCAGATCCTGCCATTTAATGAGCTGTTGTTTGTGAGCAGCCCTTTCAGAAGTGCTTGCCAAGGTCAGGGAAGAGCTTGCAACCTAATGCTGCATTTCCTTGTAAGTTGGATGAATGCTCCTTACTTTGTCCTTGCTCTGGCAAATATCCTATTTCCCTAACTAGGATTAGGGCATCACACTTACCCTGGTAATGGATTATCTCACTGGAGGCTTTCACTAATTGGTTTGACACACTGCTCACAGGAGCGGTACAGGCTGAGGGTGGCTGAGCTCCATGTCTCTTTGGGGTGCACACTGGACTCTTTAAAGTCTTGGAGTCTCTTCAGCTGAGAACCATAGACCTGTACCACAGAGAGCAAAGGGGTTAAAACTGGAAGGGGGGGAGAGAGAAACTTTTGCCTTCCCCTTAACTCTTGGGTATAGCACTAACTGTAATTCCCCTGTAATTCTCTAAAGATCAAAGAATGTTCTGACATGAGAGATCAGAACAAGTAATGTTGCGAGAGAAGACTGGGGGCACTCAGAGCCCCCGACAGACAGGGGAACATCGGGTTCCTGCACTGCCTGCTGTGACCAGACCAGAGGAGCAGCTCTGCTTACTGCGGCTGTGGAGGGATAACGCTGGGAGAGACGGGCTCGCTGCCCAAGCTCCTAGCACGAGTCTCATGACCTGGGTGGCTTTCTCCCCTTTCATGCTAGAGGAGACAAGGAGGGGCTTTGAGGAGAAATGGCACAAACCACTGGTACAATAAATAGCAGAAACAACTTGGTTCTTGTTCAGACAGAGAAGGCAGGGAGGCATCTACGCTGTCCGCGGGACTGTGGTGTACACGGAGCCGAGGTAACCGTAGCCATTGCTGGCCACAGCCTCCGCGTTCAAGTGGATGCAACGTCATGACTTCTTTTGCAAACCATACCGCATCAGTTCTCATGTGTCTGGCTTAAAGCTTGTTCAAGTAATTCAACTACTCATCCCCATTACTGGAGCATGCAAACATGTCGTGAGCTTGGATTTACCCTCAGCCCAGAAAGCGCTTTTGTCCGCATCCTGCTGGGGGAAGCGGAGATAGAGCGAGGCTAAGTGACTTCCACAGGAGAGGCTAGAAATCAGTAGCAGAGCAGGAAACTAGACCTACATCTCTTAATCATCTTGCTGCTTCAGATTTAGAGGGTTACAGTTGGAGAACGAAAAAGGCTATATCGTATTCCTGCGGCACACAGCACATGCCAAGCAAGCCTTAGCTGACATTTCAAAGACCTATTGTTTTTAAAGTGGGTTCCTTCCATCTGGGAAAATGTTCTATTATCTTGGGGGGAGGGAGGCAGAAACTTGCATCAGAAATCGCTTGATTCTGTAGCCAGTTTGTTAGATGTCGGTCCAGACATTGTTTGGATGTCAGTCCAGACCAAGAACAGTGGATCTGACTGACTACATGATGTGTTTACTTTGCCACCTGCTTTCAGAGACAAACATATAAGCAAATGGCTGTTTTGACTGCTTTTATGTGTGCATTTATCTTGCAAGAGAACTGTGTCATAGATGATGCTTGGAGAGCGAGCTCTCCCCAGACTACTTCTGTTAAAAGCACGGGAACCGAGTATTCTTTTCAATGGGGGTATTTACATTCTATTACAAAACAAACACTGGTAGTATTTCACATGCATTCCCGGAAAAGAAGTCAACAGTAGCTGCACACTATCTCATTGCTCTTTAATTCTGTTTGCGTCAGAGATCTTAAAGTCAAGAATCACATTTGCAGATGCTTGGGCAGTTCACAAACTGCTGAAGCTGCCCAGAGGTTGTATAAAGTTAAAGATGCAAAACAAAGACGGTTCACGTCCAAATTGCGGGAGGCAAAGACCTGCTGCTCTCCCATCTCCTTCCCTCTCTCTGGAGGCCTGAGCCTCACAGGGTCTTTTTTTGCCGTGCTTTGGATGCTGTTTTCTATCTCCCGGTTCTGGTGCGGCAGCCTAGCGCTCTGACCTGCCTCTGTTTCCCATTGTGCTAATTCCTGCCCTCACTCAGAGTTGAGGAGAGGGAGAGTCCTTGAAGTCCATCACCCTTGTGCATAGATACCTAAGCAAGGAATTTCCAACAAATGTTGTCAGGAGGGAGCTTAGAAACTCTTGCCCTGCTGCTGAGGTGCAGGTTAATTGCTGATCGAGACACAACTCCTTAGGTCAGAAGAAAGAGAGAACATTGCGTTCGAGTTAAACACGGTTGGATGGCAGGCAGAACACCATTATCTGTGTTAGAATTTAATCAGGGTATCATGGCTTGTTCAAAGTGTCATTGAGCCTGTCCTTAAGCAAACACAGGAGAGCTATGTGACATACCTCAGATAATGACGGCACCCCATCTGGCTGCACTGCCTCCCTCACACTGCGGAGCTGTTTGTTTAGCATTTGCTCAGCAGGTAAAATGTTCCCAGTGTTGCCCCTTGGGTGTTGGAAACCTTCCAGCTGGGAACCACACTGAGTGTGTGACCGGCTGTGTTGCAGCAGGCACGTCTTGCAGATGTAAATGAATTCCCCAGACTGGCCTATCTTTAAGATCTGGGCACTTCAGGGCATTTTTTTCTTGGCTCTTGGTTACTCTGTTTTCAGTCTTACCAGTCATTTTCTTCTTCAAAGTAACATATGGAAATGATTTGAGATCTGCTGCTCAAAGCAAACTTGTTCTGCACTGGGGACCATTTCACACAGCCATCTGCCCAGCTGACATGCAGCAAGACCGAAGCCAGCTTCCACGCACCATCTTTCAGGGTCCAGAGTGGTTTTTGGCCCATGGCAGAGGTCACGATGGGGTTAGAGCAGGAAGCTCAAGTGCTGTCTTTCAGACTGTACGGTTTTTGATCACATCAGTTCCTTGCTTTGTTCCTTTATTGCCTTTCATGTGGCAAAATTATAGATGTTGATACCAGATTTATTTATGCTGCAACTCATCCAGAGGCTCAGACTACTTGGCATTGCTGGGCACTGTGTGGCAAGTATGCTTTTTCTCTCCTTGCATGCAGGTATACTGAAGTGTCACGCTGAAAGCTGTCAGGTTTGTACAGTCAACTCTGGAGTTTGGCCTGGAACCCAGAAGCCCTCAAATAGTCTATTGTTAAATAGGAATACATTTTTTTCTGTGTTTTGTCTCCTAATCAATGGATCTTCCTATGAATCATACTGTATAGTCTCAGTTGAGACATGGTGTGCAGCAGCAATAGGCAGTTATTTTCTATGCTTGTTAAAGCTTAAACAAAATACAAGAAGACATGCCCAAAGGACACAGCATGAACATTGTCCTCTCACAGTCCGTAGTGAGCTTGCAGGTTTTAGTTCCGCTGACTTTCTGATTGCTGGTCGATGTGGAATTTAGGGCTGTTGGGGATAATGGTGACTTCTGTTGGTAGAAGAAACCTTTCTGTACCACTAAAGCTTCTTCATTCCCCATTCCTTCCACCCCAAGACAGTGCATACACAGCAGTCCCCCTGATCAAGAGTGTTGCATGTTGGGCTGTGGCTCTTTGGACCCTGCTTGTACCGCAAGGATGATAGATTTGCATGATTTAACATGTAAAACTGGGGAGGGGGGATAAATACTGGCTGCTTCAATTGGACACTTGTTCGATTCATTTGCTTTCAATCCCAGTGGCTTGCCCGAGATGGTGGTACCTCATGGGCAGAACACGATAGTAAGTTGGGATGGTATCTTCAGTACAAAAGCCTGCTATTGTAACTCCAGTGTAGCATTCCAGCTACCCACAGGTGCTGTTAATTTTTCTGCCACTAAAGTACCCATCAAGAAGCTTTTTTTTGTTCTATGCACACAGCAGGGGTAGATGACTTCTATGCTCTTGTTTCTCATCTTGGCTTATATAACTTTTTTTCCCCTGAGCTCCTCAATCACTGCCCCACTGTTACACCTGGCAGAGTGTGATTGCTCATAAAGGTACTTTTTTCCGGCCTAATGATCTATGATTTTTTATTTTTTTCATTTTCCTTTCAGATGGATCCAGTGACTCCTCAGCCACCTCAGCTTCAAGCTGCTCTTCTCACCCCTTTAACACTGCTCCTTGTGCCCTCTCCCCATGCCGTCCTCCCTGTTCCATGCACAGCCGCCTTACTTGGCTGCCTTGCCCTGGATCTCCTTCTCCTCAGCTAACCCGCTGTGCCAGCGTGCCCTCACTTACTTCCTCGGTGAATGCTGCAATGCTTTATGCTTGCAGGATAATACTGAGTCAGTATCTGTGAGGTTTATATGATTGCATGGTGGTAAGCAGAATAGAAAGCCTTGACTTCTTTCCTTCCCAGTGACCATTCTTAGCTTCTATTACTGTTGATCACCATGTTGATAAATAGCACCATAAAAATTAGAGTAATAAATTTAGTCTTTGTAAGAACTTCTGGGAAGCTTTGTTAAAAAGCAAACAAATTATCTTCCCACTTGGGATATTTCAGATGCTTTTTACAGACAAATTTATTGGTCTTTTATGAGACCAGGAATATGTATCCTACATGACTTAATGCAGAATGGCGATGAGCCAAATGCCTAAGAATGATGAGGTGGCATTATCACTCAGTTGAAGGAATTGTGATGATCTTGAAGAGGACTGCTGGTTTTAATCATGACAATAGTGCTTCTGACTCCTTCTTAATGAGGCTGAAGCAGAAGTGGCTAAATACATAAACCTAACAGTAGAGTACTTTACAAAAATGAGTCGACATACTGGTCCGGGTTCTCCAAGGTATTTAGGTAGCCAACTTGCAGGGACTTAAATATCTCTGCTCACTTTCATCCAGAATCTGCCTAGAAATATCACACTTCAGGCAGTGTTTTTTTGGTTTAAAAATGAGAGCAAAAGGCTGCTAAAACCCAGGAAGTCCTATCTGCAGCTTTCTGCAAGTCCATGCTGTGACACATGATGATTCACAGCCCCTGCCTGGGGAGTCATCTCGCCTCATCCATGCTCAGACTCTGCCAGTATTTACCAGTCTCGAAAACTGAATGTCCCACCACTAAGGACATGTGATGGTTACTATCACTGAAATCACTACCATGCTAACCCATAGTGCTTGCCATTGGGGTTGGAACCAGGACTGGCTACTAGATTTGTCTAAAACCCAAATATAACGGTGCTTTAGGACAGCCTCTCCTACGGGATGGGAGATGAAACTGAATTAGTAAAATGGTTCTGTAAGGTTCTTATTAAATGTAACCAGAAACGGCCAGTACCGTTCTCCTCCTTACCCCTTTTCATGGTGACCCGCTGGCCGTGTCACGCTAGGTCTCTTCGCTTGCGTTGGTATATTCTGCTGGCAGACTGGGCAGCTCTCCTCTGCTCTTCAGCAGCCACACCCTCGGGCAACAGATTGCTTCATGAGAAACTCTTAATGCATAAAATTGTTTGAAATGAAAGTTGTGGGAATAGTGCTGACGGTAATGCAAGCTATTTACTCAGGAATGTTTATTATTTAATTAGACAGTTAAGACCAGGGTCTGACTGTAATTCAGACCAGACCAAGTGGAACAGGGCTTTGTTTGTTTTTAATTTCTCTTACGTCTTTAACCGTGTTAAGAATTAACACATGAATATGTACGAACATATGCTTATGAGAAGCATGACTTAACTTTCAAAGATAAATCAGTGCTGACTCACAGTGAAGGAGTTGTACGCAGTTAACAAGAGGGACCTCAGGCTGGCATCACAGGGCTCCTTTTGAAAGCCCGTTCTGTTCCCTTTATTACACTCCTGCCTTGCCATCCGAACTCTCTGGCTCCAGAGCTCAGGAAAGGATTGCATCAAGAGCATGCTGTACAACAGTATACTTGTTTTCTTAATAAAGAGAATGTTGCAGAACAGGTTTTACGTATGGGTCTGATCTTTGTTCTAGATGGGATCTATCCCAAAACTGCACCAGGACTTGTCCAAACAAGGAGTGAGATGTGACAATAGCAGACAGCTTGCAAAAAGCGAAGATAAAAAGCACACCAAAAAAGTAGGTAGGGGGGAATGCACACAACTTTTTTCTAGTGTGCTGAAACTTCTAGTAGTTTTCAGTTACAGAAAGAAATACTGTTACCAGGTAAGCAAGTAGATTTGATAATTACTAATACTGTATTCTGGCAGTATTGCACAAATATTAATGATTCCTTACAACCTCTATTTTCTGTAAAAGTTCCAGCTTTTGGCTTACTGTCAGAAAATCCTGTACCCTGGCTTCTAATTAACCCGTAACAGACAGAAGCTATCGAACATTTAAGGAATGTGAACATGGGGGCTAGCTTTCATCGGTTGTAAATGGGGATCCAAGATCTACACCTAAGCTGTTATCCTGTACTTCTTTAACATGAGAACTAGTAAACAAGATACGCCATGGCGGATCGTTCCTGATGGCTTGTCATGTCACTGCAAAAGCACCAGTATCTTCTGATCTCAGAATACATGTTAACCTCTAGTTACCGAATCATTTTGGTTGTGTGTTATGCCATTCTTCCAAACGAGCAAGCACTGGTGAATTTTGCTTGAAATGCTCTCACAGCAGTCCTAACAGCGAGTTGTAAAACCGAGCAATGTTCTCAGTTATAAGGAGATCAGCAGACGCACGATTCGGGGTTCATTTCTCACTTTCCCAAGTCCTTGAATGGGGTCTGTCTCTCCCTGCCCACATAGCTGAGATCTTCGCTCACTTCTTACAGGCTGCAAGTACACAAAGCGAAGGGATCCAAAGGGCTCATCTCAGCCGTAAAGACCTATGAAATTAATTCTGCGCTCGGATTTCGAATCAATTGTAGTGGAATCTTTGCCAAACTCGAATACAGTTTATTTCCCGCCCCAGAACAGCCTCACATCTCTTCACCCACCAGTTTCAAGCCCAAGGCCGGCCAGCACCCGCCATCCCCAGCTCTATCATTACTTAATCAACGCCTCGCCCGGCAGGCCGGACCACCTTTCACCCTAAACGCCATTTAGCCAGATTTCGGTTAAGCCTAGCGCTGCCAATCCCCCTGAGGCAAGGCCTACGCAGAGCACAAGCGGCTCCGCTTTTCTCCGAGCCTCCGCTACCGCTGCCAGGGAGGGGGTTCCCTCCACCCGGGGACGGAGCTCGCCTCATCCCGAACCCCGTCCCCTCAGCGGGTGCCCGCTCCCCTCAGCGGGTGCCCGCTCCCCTCAGCGTCCCGGCCGCCTTCTCCCCGCCAGCCTCGCGCGCCTTAAAGGCTGCGGTCCCCACCCCCCTCCCACCCTCTTACGATCGCCCCGTTGGGGACAGCGGCGCCCTACGTTGCCCCTTTAAGGTTACCGCGGCGACGGCTCTGGGTGAGAGCGAGGCGCATTGACGTCACGGCGGGCCGTGATTGGCCGGGCCAGTTGGTTTCCGGTGGGAGCCACCGCCGCCGCTGCCGCCGCTGGTGCTGTCGCCGAGGCCGCGGCCGGGGCCGGGACGGGCGGTGAGGGCCCGGCGGAGCCGCCCGCGGCAAGGTGAGCCGCGGTGACCGGTCCGGGAAGGCTGAGGTGGTGGTGGGGGGCAGCCCCTGAGGAGGCGGGGGAGACCGACTAGGCTGGGGAAGGGCGCGGAGAGGGAGGCCTGCGGCCTATGGGGGCGGGGGCCGGCCTTGCTGAGGGGAGAGGCCCGGCCCTGCTGAGGGGGGAGGCCCGGTGCCGGAGCCGGCAGCACCCGGGCCTGCTGGGACCGGGGCCGGGGTGGACGGTGTTCCCTTTTCTGCCTCGGCTGGGGCGGGGGGGGGGTCCCGTGTCTTGGGGGGGGAAGGGGGGAGAGAGGCCGCGCTGCGTGGGACCCCCCTGGGCTTATCGGGCGTCGCCTGCAGGCGCTGGGACGCTGGAGCAGTTCCCCGGCCACACATGGGGTTTGGTTCCCTCGTTGTCTCCTCTCCTGCCCCGGGAACGTCGTGTCGTTTCTTCTGCCGTGGGGCTGCCCGCCCCTCACCGCTGGAGGAGCCCCGGTCTTGCGGTGAGGGACGGGCTTGGCTTGACAGGGCAGCCCCGGGGTGGGCAGGGCTGAGTGTGGCCGTGCTTTAGCCGGCTCTGGAAAACTTGGGGTTTGCAATATGCAGAAGAAAAGAAATACCTTGTGAAAATGCTGGCGTTTTCAGTATTTCTTTGGTGTTTCCTGCGCTGGTCTTGCTCTTCTGGTGAGCAGCCGAGGCCTGTGTCTGCTGGCTATCGGCAGCGCGGTGCTTTTTCCATAGATTGTAATTTGTAGGCTGTCATGGAGCCACCGAGTTTCTCTGGGGCTGTTAATTAGTACTGACCTTCACTGTATGAGTTGTCAAAACAAAAGAAGTAACTGGAGAACTTTAAGGCACTTTTTCAGTCCGTGTGAAGTCCATACTTGGTGTTTATGCCACTCGTAGTACATCTGTCTGTGCATACTTATGCAGGGATTAACTGTCACAAGAATGAAACCTGTTTGAAGTGTTAGCAATTTCATATTAACTCTAGGCCTCCCATAATCTCCAGTAGTGTAATTCAAAGGGGCACTGTGTTATATTGCCTATATGGCCTGTGTTTCTCCGTCTGCTGCCTCAGTAGGATAAAATGCATAATATGACTGCGCCGCTTGGCTTTTCAGTGACTTGTCATTTCTCAAAGTTATTTTGTCTCAATCCATTTTTTCCCTTTCAAAAGCTGATCCTGGGATCGACATATCTTACTGCATAGTCATAAGCTGTTGCCACTGTCCCTGTACCAGGTAACTTTATATTTCATTAAAATGCCCTGAGAAATTCTTTCCTGTTTCTTTAGCTGTCTCAGTGTTAATTGCTTTATGAAAAAGATGCCATGAAAAGTTTTTATATATATGTGTATAAAAACACACTTTAAAATGTTTCTATAACCTGAAATGGGGGGAAAAACCAGCTTTAGAACATTTTTGAAAGGGTTATAGCTGACACTATAATTTTAAAGTCTTTTGAAAACCTGGCATCGTCATGGATGTGTTTAAAGATGTACTCTTGATTATTTACAGTTGAAGAAGTATTTTTGGGATCACAGTCTATCTGTGGAGATAGTTTTGAAGTATGGACCAGTTTAAACCAGAGAGTAGCTTTTTGGAGTAATGTCCCAATTCCATAATTTCTGTTAGTGGACTCTTGCCTTGGCATTTGGCGTACTGGCTTTGGCTTCAACCTTAACATGTGTCACTTCCCAATACTTTCTGTACTGGCCTCTCAGATTCCCAGCTTCCACCCACTTATCTCCTGGTCATCATCCCCATGACCCTGTACAGCTCTGTGGAGTGAGCCTCCAGTCCTACGAAATGCTAGGTTTAATCAGCAGAAAGTTTAGGTGGAAACTTCCCTGAGTTTGAGTGCTCACAGGGCTTGAGTTGTTGAAGCTTTCCCAGTTCAATCAAATGCTTTTCCTTTTGTGGCTGTGGCTATAAAGCACCCAGATTTCTTTTTTTTTTTTCTTTCCAGGTGCTAAATAATTTCATAGCTTTTTCTTTCACTGTCTTGCTTGGTTACTAGTCTTACGGATAAAGGTAGTTTTATGCTGTGATATCAGTAAGATGATAATACAGCATAACTTTCTTTTAGGCAACATAACATGCCTGACTATATCAGGCAGCAGCGTCTTTGTTTCCACTGGTTATTTAGCCTTCATTTTCTCTTATCTCCAGCAATGGCAGCTTCTAGCAGCAGCAGCAGCGAGGAGGAGCGTAGTCTTCGGGAATGTGAACTTTACGTCCAAAAACACAACATCCAGCAACTTCTGAAGGATTGCATTGTACAGTTATGCACAGTGAGACCTGAAAGACCCATGGGATTCCTCAGAGAATACTTTGAAAGATTGGAGAAGGTAAAAATACATAGCGGGAGGGGAAGGAGAGTGGAACAACCTAAATTTATATCACCTTTTTGTGATTCAGAGGCTGAGCTTCAGATTTGACCAGTGTTCGTATTGGCTGTTTGAAGTTGGAGCTGGTGCTTTTGGAAAACAAATCGTATTTTCTGTTAGTTTGTGCCAGTTGATCACAGTGTAAATGCACCTCTGTCATAACAAAGCACATAGGGCAGAACATAAGCTGACAAGGAGACTTACCCAGCTAGGATGCAGATGTAATCCCAATCTAATGCTTACTTATAGATAGCATACACCATCGTGTCTGTAGTTAGGTGATAACTGTGGCGTTTGACCTTGGTTGGACACTGCCGATAGGCATGTGGTTTCTTATATTGAGGCAAATGGTTTGCAATAATTTGGGTACAGCACAGAAGTAGTAGGCTGGGGTAATTACCCAGGCCTAGCTGAAGTCAAACGGAAGTATTTGTATTCCAAATCTCTAGGAGAGCAAGCCCGTTTCTGCTTCTCTTGGGAGTTTGGCGTTGGTGTTTTGCTTTGTTTTTCCTATTGTGTTTGTCCTCAAGGTCTCTGTTGTTTTTGTTGTTGTTGAAAGCATTCTGGGATCTTGGGAATGGAAAGTATTTTGTCATCTCGGTGCTCATATTTGAAATGGTGATTTCATATTCTTTTGAACTGTGCATTTTATATATTGATATCTAAGCAGATAGGAGAAGAAGCCGCTAGGAAAATGGGAGGTTTTAAAGGCTAATGCAGAGGAAAGGTTAGATGTGACGAATCTATTCAGAATACACAATTAGTAAATAATGTAGTTGTGACCTGGTACAGCAGTCGCTTCCAGGTGCTGCTTTCAGTACTTGGTGTATATGGGAGTTATAGCTTTTTCTTTTTTTTTTTTATTTTTTTTTTATTCTAGCTAGTTACTAATTGCTGATGTAAAGAAGAAAGAAATTAACACTGGAGATCATAAATACCTATAGTGGAAATTGTCTTTTAATGGAAATGTTCAAGGTAGATACTAGAAAATGACCAAATGCTGCAAACTAACCTGCTATAACTCACAATATATTTGAGGAACATTTTGCTTATTAAATGAACGAGAACTCTATGATATGTCTGACTTTTTTTTTATGTGTGTAGTTGCGTCTTGAGTATGTTCTCTTTCAGAGAGAATGCCAGCAGCAAACCAGGTAGTAATCAGGTTCTTAAAAATTCATTGTCTCTCCCTGTTACCATGCCTCCTTCCCCACATTGGATTCTCAAGTTTCTAAGTACTGATAGATTGATAATTTTTAAAACATCACCACAAGTGTTGATATACAAAACTTTACAAAGTAAACTGCATTACTGCACTTAGGATAAATTGTAAACCAATCCATACATAGAGATGTAAAACAGGAATATTTGAATGCTTTTGTGTAGTGGATTTATGGTCAAGGTGCAGTATTTAAGATTAAAGGAAACTTAATTTGTTTTTAGCAAAACAAGTCTAGCTCTGAGCTTAACCACATGTAACTGTTGATGATTTTATTCTCGTGCAAATAGGCTGTCTATGTACTCTGTCAGCTTATAAGCAAGCTGAAAATAAAACTGCTTAGGTAATGTTTTTTCCCCCTAAATTACTCTTACCATTTTGGTCAGGGTCTTTTATGAGTTGTGTTGGCAGGGCTTATACATGCCCACTAGTGTAGCTATAGCTACAAGTGGAACTGTAGCATTTTTCTTCTTGCCTCCTTGAATTTGAAAATCGCTACAGCTTTCTCCAAGTAATTTCACCATTCAGTCTAATGGATTGGTTTTAGTTTAACCAGATAACACAGTACCTTAATAGCTATCAAGTAACAGAACAGTGAACATCCTGTGCTACGTTAGCAAACTCCTGGAAAGCACAAATGCTAAGTACTATTATTAACCAGATCTAACCTGGTACTTAGCTCTGATAGAACAAAAATGTTTGAAAGGGAATCTGCTTCGCCTTCCAGAACTAATGTCTGTTACATTTTTAATAAAGCAGGGCAACTTTTCAGTATACTTTCTAAATCTGTTGATCTGTAAGACTGGATGAAGTTGAGGTTGAGGTACGGTATGGTTTTTTTTAAGATAGAATTTTGAAGGAACACCATTTAGAACTGAAGCAGGGTTGCTATTTTCTCTCTAGTTATCCTGACAAGTCATCTCTTCCACAGCGCACAAACACAGAGCTGATTCACTGTCATGTTATTAAAATACATTGAAGACATTTAAACATGCTTTTGAATTTATGTTCAGAAACATTAAAATTACTGCCTCTCAGATTGTGGTAGCTACCATAGGAATTCGGATGTCCTCTTCTGACTTAGGAAAGCTGTTACATTAATCTAATTACTACACATTGGTTGTATAAATGTTTTTATTTTATCTGTTTGTGGTGTACTAAGGCCTCTGTTCTTTTTGCTGTGCAAACATGTCTGGTAACACCAGTGCATACTAAAAGCTAATAGCTATCCAGTGCTGTGCTTGGCTGTGTAATGTAGTTTGAGCTATGGAAATTTAATGTAGAGATCATTATTACAGCCTGCCAGATGAATCTTGGATATTGGACATTGCTGTCCACTGGAATAAGTGCATGTTTGAAATATTGTGTGTAATGCAGTTATGTGCATATTAGGCTTTATAGAAAGCTGGAATTATGAAGTGTGATTGACATCTAGTTGCTGTACCTGTTCCCCACCACCTTCCCTGCCTCCACAGATACATACCTGAATATTTTTCTTATTTTCCTAAGCATTTCTTTTGCAAAACACGCAAAAGCACGTGGTAGCTAGGAAGGATATACTGTGCCATTGTGAATTTATGGCAGAGCTTTTAACGCTGCTTTTTTAGCTTCTGAGTGTTTGGGTTTTTTCTGGTTTATATCAGCTCTCCACATATTTAAACAAATTGAATACTAATTAGCCAGAAGAAGTTGAGATCATTTCTAGTGTAACGACAATTACCAGGTGCCAGACTATACAGTGTAAAACATAATTCTGGAATTCTGAAGGTCTTCTCCAGTAGCTGATAGACTTAAATATGTGAAGTCTTATCACTTCAATATTTCTTACTTGTAATAACTTAAATGGACTTAATAACTATTTCTTACTTGTCAGGAAAAATAAAATTTACAGTTAGCGGTCACTGACACTGAAAACTTTGAACTGCTTCATCAGCTGAAAGACCAGGGTCAACACTTGGATGTAGTAAATAGGCTAACCTTGTTACTAAACTTTTTTGTAATCCTGGTAATGGTTATACTGATAAGTACAGAGTAAAATGAATGCCTTTGTCCATTATGTGTTTAATTTGAGGAGCTTCTAAAGCTAAACAAGTACATTTTCTTATTCATAAACACCGGCTAAATTCTAAGGTAGCTGAGAATAACGACTGACACTTTTTCTTCAAGTCCTAGTGTAATTTTTCTCTGATCTGGTGGTGTAATATATGCAGTTTATTATCAGAAATTATAAAAAATGTATTTTAAGAAGGTGAATACATGCAAAGCTACTGGTATGAAAACAGTGAGATTTTAGCATGTCACTTACTCCGTGGCACAGCGTTGTCTTGTGAAGTGTAATGTGAATTCATGGAGATTTGTCTCATTCGGGGATGATCTTCCTCTTGATGAGTGTGTATATATCAGCTATTTAGAATAGCTGGTATGTTTTGAGTTCATGTATTATCTTACCCACCTGTAACTTGTTTCTGTGTCCATGCCCTACCTTAACATACTTCTTTTTAATATAGTAATGCTAAATCTCAGATCAGACAGAAGTTACCAGTTTTATTTTTTCTGTTAGTGCAGTTTCCTTCTTTGAGTGGGCCATTACCCTGGCGAGTCTCTTTCTGAACAGTGTTTTGATACACAGCTCTCTTGCTAGATGCTGCTCAAGTGCTTCTATCTCTGAAAGTTAGAGGATCTCAATATTCTATATTTTTTGTGGTACTGGAAAAAATACAGCAGCTGGTGTTCACTTATTTTAAAAGTGTCAAGTTTTTTTTAATGGGTTAAGTATTCTGTGTATGAGCCAACAGTATGTTTCTGTGGTTGGTGGTGTTGCACCCTTCGTAGAGAGGCAGTTTAAACTGAGCACTTGCTACTGCTCAAACTATTTCTAACTTCATCTCGGTTGAGACTCGTTTCTCCAAAATCCGGAGATAGAAACAAGGTTTTAAATGTGTTTTGCTCCGATCGTTTTGAAATGTAGCACTATTTTATCAATGGGCAAAAAGCAGGAAGTGAAATGTAATTCGATGGATCAGTGCTTGCTCTTTGGCTCTCTGAGAGGTGCAAGATGTAAACTCGCTGTAATGGTTATCTGATGTCCCTTTTCTCAAAGCGCTGTTGTTATACATAGCCTCTGTGCACCTCCGGAGTGGAGCGTGGCAGCCAAGCAGCAAGCTGCCCAGCTGGGCAGGGGACAGTTTGATCAAGGACACTGGGACAAACCCAGCTTTTAAAAATGCCGGGAGCTCTCAGAGAACAGATGACTGCTTGTTCGTTTAAGGCATGTCCCCAAACCCTCTTTCCTTAATGCTGGGAAAGTCACTTGAGCTGTTATGATGTAAATGCTCTGGCTCCAAGGTTAGCTTTTTTGTTTTGTTTTTAATCTGATTTTAATTGATTAAGGTGAATTTTCTGGTACATAGAAGAATCAAATTTCTGTGTGTCAGGTTAGACTTCATTTTATTGTAAGTATGCTAGTCTTCTACGATATCACTATAACACAGCACAACAGGTAACTGAGGGAAATAAGGAAAATGCGTAATGTCGTGCAAAGTTGACAGATCTGTGGTTTGTGGAAAAAGCCCTGCTGTCTGGCCTGTAGCATCCTTCCTCCAGCTCTTTTGTAAGCGGTGTTCATATTTCTTTCTCCTAAAATAACTGTTGGTTATTGAGTATCAGGTTGGTCCATGACTTGACCTTGTTTCAAAAGCTTCTCATGTAACATGGATTTCTGAGGAATTGCTCTTCTGTCTTTCAGATCAAAAAAGGCTTAACGCCTCACAGCTGAGGGAAAGAACTGCTGGGTTTACAGTTGGGAAAATGTCTTTAGCATTTGCAGAATGTCTTTCATCACCTGTTGAATATGCTAGTGGAAAGTAGAATCAACTTGTTTATACTTCTTAATAAATTAAACTATTAGTGTAACTTATTAAAATAAACACCACTGTGATATGAATGTTACAAATGAAAGGTGTATCTACCATCTATTTTGAAAGGCCTTTGATGTTGGTTGCTCTAGTCTCCTGCTTGCCTTCATGTGGGAGTAATAGTACACAGGAAGCTCCCTTGCATTGGCAGACTAAATTGGAATATGATCTATGACAACTTTTTTCTTTGCTGGATAATGTGACACAAACATGTCTTCCTTCCTGTTTAGGAGGAAACAAAACAGTTGTTGAATCAACAGAAGTCTGGTTCTCGCTCAGACTCACGGGAGGATGAAATATCTCCTCCTCCTCCTATGAACCCTGTGGTTAAGGGTCGAAGAAGGCGTGGGGCCATCAGTGCAGAAGTCTATACAGAAGAGGATGCTGCATCTTATGTTAGAAAGGTGCTCTAACTTTTAAACATTGCTAAAAATTGCAGTTTAAGACTGCTTTCTATCCAGTGTATTAAATAACACTAAGCTCCTGTAGCCGGTTAAGTCTTGTGATAACTGTAAAAAGCAGACCCGTGTGTATAGCTGTTTAATTAGAGGTTAGAATAAACTGTCATGCAATTAAACCATTTATGCATAAATTAGGCCTGTTCCCTTTGAAGTAATGTATATTTAGATGTACCTATATTTATATATTATATATATAAACAAAGTGCTTCCAGTTATTTGACAGCTGCAACAACATTACGTTTAGTCTAATGTCAGAGCAGACTTGCTGCTATTCATAGGAAAAAGCAAGTTAAACAGATAGTTGTACTCTTGCAAAAAACCCTTATAAACTTAGCAGGGAATGATGCTTTTACAGTTGCATAAAGTAACACAAGATATTATTTATCTTCTGCACAAACTGGCTGTAAGCATTGACTATATTTGTTTTTAGATTTATAGTGCTTGAAAGAAACTGGAAAAAAAATCAGCCAGTGTTTTGTAGCACTTTAAATAAGTTATATACCCTGGGAGTGCAGAAATTTTTCTTGAAAAAATTAGTCAGTTACTTTTTTCTGATTACATCCTAGGTTATTCCAAAAGATTATAAGACAATGGCTGCTCTGGCAAAAGCTATTGAGAAGAATGTGCTGTTTGCCCATCTTGATGATAATGAAAGAAGGTAGGAATAAATCTTCGTAGTCTTAAAAGTTCAGACTTCAGAAGAGCTAAATGTGTCTTACTGTACAAAGCTGCCCAGCCTCTTTACAACAGTCAGTGTAACCATACAGAGGTTATAGGAAAAGTATTGATGGGTTGGAGGTACAGATGTATGAATGAATGCATGCATGGCAGTTGTCCAAGCAATGTCTAATTTTGATATCCTTTTCTTCAGCGACATCTTTGATGCAATGTTCCCTGTCACTTACATTGCAGGAGAGACTGTCATACAGCAAGGCAAGTGACAATGTTTACATTGACTAATAGGTTGGAGATGGTGAGCAGGCTCTGGCCTAGTGCTCTTGTCAGGTTTTGGGGTTTTTTTGAAAATAAAAATGTTGTCTGGATACAGTGACACTTTCTTGCTATGCTATCTGAAGCACAGCTCATGCTAAAGTGAGGAGTGGAGCAATTGTAGGAGGATGTGGTTTTGTTGCATATGTTACCTATTGGAAAGATTGTCATTTGATGGTATTGTAGAACATGTTATGTCAGTTTATGGATCCAGTATGCCTTTCCAGTATTCCTGGAAATGCTGCTGATCTCCTGCATACCAGTAGATGTCCTCTTTCACAGGACTGAGAGGAGTGCAAAATCAGCAAAATGTGAAACTTTACCTTGCAAGCTGTGCAAAAATTAGTCTCTGCCAACCTTACCAGATTCTAAATACCAAAGTTGGCAGAGATGCCAGTGAAATATGAATGTTTGCATAGCTTTACTCACCTTTTTAGTGTGTATTCAATGGGGGGTTTTTTCTTCTTTTTTTTGTAGGTGATGAAGGTGATAACTTCTATGTTGTTGATCAAGGTGAAATGGATGTAAGCATTGCTGGTAGTTTATTAATTATATATTCATTCCTAGCAGAAGAATAGCCCGATATTTGTAGGCCTTTTCTACAGGTCCTTCCTTTAGCAGCTTTTCTCATAAGTTCTTACTTTTAGAAGCTTATTTTGCTTTGGAGCCTCTTTGCTCCTCAAAGGCTCAGTCTGGCTGCACAGACCATGAGTTGTGTTGAGTTTCAGAACGAACGATTCGGACACCAACTCAATACTAATGCTTTACAAGTGCAGGGTGGAGTCTAGCTGAGGTGTGGGACAGGCTTTAAGAATGACCAGGCTTCTTATTTTGCAGTCCAACTAATCCATAGCTTTCTCTGGCAGACTTTGTTGAGATTTTATTACCTATCAAAGGGTCTCAGGAGCCTACGTGTGTAGCCTGTGCATGTGATGTAGATGTAGAAGAGAGTCCCTTTATCGATGAAAGTAAGAATTCTGGCTGGGACTGGGGTTGGCTGTGAAGTGTTGATGAAACGCTGGAATGGTCAACTCTGTACAGACAGGAAAATTTCACATTACGATAAAGGAAATACAGGGTAGCAGGAGCTTTGTTGTCTCTGACCAGCTCACAAGATGTCATGAGCTTTGGCTTACCACCATGCCCTGCCTTTCAGGTTTATGTGAACAGCGAGTGGGCAACCAGCGTTGGTGAGGGTGGAAGCTTTGGAGAACTTGCCCTTATATATGGAACTCCCCGTGCTGCAACTGTCAAAGCGAAGACAAATGTGAAGTTGTGGGGCATTGATAGAGATAGCTATAGAAGGATCCTGATGGCAAGTATTTTTCTAGCTGATGTGTGGCTTATGTCATTGACTCAAGTAGCTGTGTGCATAACTTGGAATGATGCTTTTGGTTTTACTATTCACTTAGCTTATACTGGTCATTTGACCTTCTATCTGTGCCTGTCATTTGCTGGAGTTATTTATTCAAAATCCTGCTACTTCTTTTGTAATCAGAAAGCTGATCACTCAGCATACGTTTGTCAGGCGTGGTGCCATGGGGAGTCTTGCATTAGTGAACAAAACAGTACCAATGCCACATTAAACTGGACTGAAAATGTAATACCTACTGGTTAACTTGTCAGATACTTTGATTCTGCTCTGCATTTAGCTTGCTATTTCTAAGTAGTGTGTGTGAACAGCAGCTGTAACTAACTTGAGCAGGTGTTGTGAATTTTGGTAAGGTTATACAGTTAGAATGCATTTAAGAAACATTAAGGCTGCAATATATGCCAAGTACTTTATGAAGGCTGCTGAACTCTGAAATATTACTGAAATAATTAAATTTGAAAACACTTAATCTTGTGGGTTTGGGGCCTGTGAGACAGGATGTCTGGTTAAATTTATTTTTGCCTTGAGTTTTATTTGAAGCCTCATGTAAAATGTGGTGTAGAAGGAAAACTTACTTTGTGTGCTTGGGGTTTTTTTTGTGTTTTTTTGTAGGGGAGTACTTTAAGAAAGAGAAAGATGTATGAGGAATTCCTTAGTAAAGTATCTATATTGGGTAAGTGAGAAGACTTCTGTTCTGAAGTGGAATAAATTGCTATATTATAATAAAGCTGTTACCCAGCATTATTATGATTACAGGCTATTGTGGTATTCCATTAAAACTGACTCCAAAGCCTGTACTGTTTTTCTGCATCATTCAGAAATAATTCTAATTCAAGTCTTGGTATCTGATGCATAAATGTAGACAGAAGTAGGTTGACCTTTGTATAAAGACAGAGCAAAAAGTAAAATTTGTGCCTTGAAAAGATACTCTGTTAATGAACTATTAACTACAGAATCTCTGGACAAGTGGGAGCGTCTCACGGTAGCTGATGCATTGGAACCCGTACAGTTTGAGGATGGGCAAAAGATTGTGGTCCAGGGAGAGCCAGGAGATGAATTCTTCATTATCTTGGAGGTAAGGAAGGTCAAAATTAAAAGCTGAGACCTTTACTACTTTTTTTTTAACATAGCTTATTCTGTCCCTAAATAGGCTCTTGGAGAAAAATGAAATATAAGAATTTACTTGTAGAGAATTCCTGAAGAAATACAATCTTGCTGGACATGCAGAAGCTTATGTTTAGTTTTGCTATTTTTACAAATGGTGCTTCCAGGAAAAAAGTAACAAGTTTCTGGCTGAAACCAGTTTATGTTTTTCAGAGGAGTAGAGACCCATTCTAGATAGCTAGTAACATCTTGCTAGTGGTATCATTGTATTCTGAGTTGTGGTGTGGTTTTTTTTGCTTTTTTTTTTTTTTTTTTGCTAGTCATACCGTAATATTCTTAGTGTTTTGAGGAAAAACAGGAAGAAATCAGTGCTGTGGATATGTAAATACCCTAGATGTCTGATGCTTAGAGAGGAGGGAAGACCAGCTGTTTTTATAGAGCAGTCTGGTGAGGTATGCAAGGACTGTGAAGCGGTTTTTAAAGACTAAGACATAGTAACAGTCCTTCCTGCAAAGCAGCTGATTCCTTCTGGAATTCAATGTTTCAAGTGATGCTGGAAATTCCAATTGTTTAATTGTTGTGATTTATTAAAGGGCACAGCTGCAGTGTTACAGCGTCGATCAGAAAATGAAGAATTTGTTGAAGTGGGCAGACTGGCACCTTCTGATTATTTTGGTGAGTTACGTAGTGACAACTGTGATTACATACACCACTGTCGCCATTTTACCTGTGCTGTGTTCATGACTGCTGTGGATGATGGTGATGGGATGGATTTGATTAATTACTGTTTTGGCTAACTGCTGTGGCTTCACTCAGTGTCAGGTGAGTATCAGAGTCACTTGGCATTCAGGTGGCAAGCCTGTCACAGAAATGTGATTGTTTTAGAGTACTTCAATTTAGAAGGGGCCTGATGGTGATTTGGTCTGACCTCTCTACTCTAAGCAGAGCTAATTTTGAAATTGCATCATGTTGCTCAGGGCTGTGTCCAGCTGAGTCTCTTGTGTCTCCAGGGATGGAGATTCCACAACTTCTCTGGGCAATTTCTTTCACTGTTTAACCAGCCTTATTGTGAATAACTTTTTTCTTTATGCTTAACAAGAATTTCCTGTTCTGCAACTTGTTGCTTTCCCTCTGCCTTACACTGTGGAGGGAGTGGTCTAGTTTTGTCTCTATAATCACTCATTACACAGCTGAAGACAGCAGTAAGATTCCCTCCTTGGCCTTCTTTTCTCCAGGTCAGACTAACCCAGCTGTTTCAGCATCTCTTTGTACATCCTGTGCTGCAGTCCCCTAACTATCTGGGTGGCACTGCTGGACTTGCTCTGCTTTGTCAGCATCTTGTACTGGGGACCCCAAAACTGTGTGGTACTTTGGATGTAGCCTCCTAAGTGCAGATCAGGGTCTTTTTTCCTTCTGTTGAAGGTGTTCTTACTCAGCTAAAAGTTACGTGGTGTGTAAGTTGCTTTGGTTTGAAAAAGTTACATATGCTGGCAAAGAAAAAGGCTAAGATCCTATTATAAATACTCGCTTGTGAAGACTTCTTGAAATAATCTTCACATGGAACTAATCACTTGTCTAGTGGATGTTGATTTATTTTGGGTCACAGATAAGGACTGGATATGTATGCTCACAGAGCATTCTTGCAGTATAATGTAATAGTATATAAGAAGATATTACTGGCAGCTTTATTTTGGGTTCAGAAGAAAAGTGGCTTGCAGTTCTGAAATAAAGCAAGCAACTTGTTCAGAACCTACTATTTAATGTTTAAATACTTCCCTCTCAAAAAAAAAAAAAAAGCATAACTTCTTTTTCATGTTTAAAGTAGGTCCTTTTTCCTTATGACTCTTTCTAAGCAGTCCTCTTGCTAAAGCCTTCTGGTTGTCTGTTCAGTTTTTCAGCTTTGTAGATGATGTAATCAACAAATAACTCTGTTGCAAGGCCTGAAGTGGGATGTACTCAAGAGTGCACTAATAGTACTGGGTCTGACCAAAAGTCTGCTTAGCTCAGTATCTAGTACTAGATTTTTATTCTATGTGTGTCGTTTCAGTCTCTTCTAATATTTCCCTTGATGTGTGCTCTTGAGTTTCCCACTCCTAAACTAAATGTTACCTCTACCATTGTGTTAGGTGCTGCAGACCTGTCCTCTGGGGGTTTAACTCTCCCTTAGAACCTACTTACTCTTTTGCAAGCCTGTGTTTTGGAGGCTAGTGAGTTCAAGAGTTTTAATTGGGCACAGAGGAAAAGTTTTTTCTCATTTCTTTTGAACATGCCTTCTGATAATGCAGGCAAATTTATTCTCTGAGGAGCACTGAGTTATTTCCTCAGTCCTCAACTTGGAGATAACAAGCCCAACTGCTTAAAAACAAACCCAGAAACTGATGCTGTGGCTTCTTTCAATGTTGTTGCTAGGAATGTTAGGGGTAGCTGTTGTCACCAATGGAAACAAGGACCTGTTGAAAACTTCATTTCCAAGTATGTTGTTTAGCAGTTGTAACAGTTACTTGAAATGAAGCTTTTGGCATGTTTGTGTATGTCTTGTGAAATGGGAATCCCAGACTTCAAGATACTCATCTTCCACAGCCCCGTGGCCAAGTCAGATTCTTGATACTGGCTAGCTGTGGGTTAAAGGCTTCTATCGTGTGCTGGTCTTGTTGTCCTGAGTTTCCTTGAAACACCAGTATTGAAGAGTAGCATACCTTATGTGTTAGAAAAATAACTACTTGTTGACTAAGAAAATCATGTGGTTAACTGAGACATGACCTTTTCCTAAATAGAATCAGTGTTGAAAATCTTTAGGCCTTCGTCAGAGAGACTTGAATGCAGACAGGCTTTTTAGTAAAGAAAACTTTCCTTAGTCAGTTCATCAAGTAGTCTTTTTACACTGCCTTCACAATTGCTTCTAATGTAACTGTATAAATACTTGCTCTGATCAGTGTTAAAACATGAATTACCTTCTGTTCAATTCCTGCAGCAGTTTGAAAGACAACAGCATAATTTCTTTGGCTCTTTGCACGTTTGTTTTTAACATTTTGCACTTTCCTGTTGCCCTAGGTGAAATAGCTCTGTTGATGAACCGTCCCCGTGCTGCCACAGTTGTCGCTCGTGGCCTGTTGAAATGTGTAAAGCTTGATCGACCCCGATTCGAACGTGTCCTGGGTCCGTGCTCGGATATTCTCAAGCGAAACATCCAGCAGTACAACAGTTTTGTATCACTGTCTGTCTGAAACCTTCCTCCCTATCCAAAACATGCTTCACGAATGCAGACTGCTTTATTACCCTTGTGCAGAGCCACATTGCCGGTGGCATTTGCAGCTTCCTGTCTGTTTAAAAAAAGACAAAAAAAAAAAATTGCTTATCATGGCACTATTTTTAATTTAGAGCATATTAGTTCTGTGCTCTCTGTCCCATTAAATTAATAGAAAAAGTTCTATGGAGATGTTTGCTCTTATGGCTTCTCTCTGTGCAAGTGTCCAACTCAGGCAAATGCAGCCTTGCTTCAGCGAGGGAGAGATCTCCTGGCACCATGACAATTGCCATAGAGTAAGGAGGTGACAGCAGAGGGGAGGGGGGAAATTCTCCTAAAGGTGTTGGACAGATTTTAATGCTGTGGTCATAATCTGCTGTATTTCTTTTCAAATGAGAATTGCCCTTGTAATTGAGCTTCTTGGGGCTTGGTTTTGTTTTTTTTTTTTTTATTTTATTTTCTGGGTACTGTAATCCTGGGTTCGGTCGTGAGGCATCAGCTGCTAAGAAAGCCACAGTTGGAATTTAACAGTATAATTGTTCCTGTGTCTGCTGGTTTAAGATTGCTTAGTTATGTTTTTGTCAAGTGTAAATCAAAGCTTTCAAGGTTAATAGTTCTGGTGAACTACTGCAGTTGTTACTTAATTTGCTGACTTGCCGCAACTGATTTTTTTCTTGTTCTTTCTTCAGCGATAGATATGCCATTTAAAACTTCCTGTTCAAAGTGGCAAGAACCAAATGTTACATGAAATGCCTGACTTTGGTCTCTAGTACATAGATTGGTGTAAGAATGGTGCAGCTGTCCAGCTGTTAGTAATGTTCAAGTACTTAGATTGATGTAGAAATTGGAAGCAAACATTTTATTTTCCCTGTGACTCTTGCTTGCTTTGTATTCCTCAGCTGACTTCTTAAAAAATGTTCATCAGTTCAGGTGATGCTTTGTTACCAGGGAAAATAAATGTTGAGTATTTATGGCCAGCATCAGTTGCAGGTGGCAAGATTGCTGGTCTATACAGATGCCATTATTCTTGGTAGAGAATGTGAGGCAGAAAAAGTGAATGTTTTAACTTTCCTGCAACACTCAGTTATTTTAAGTTTTTAAATCAGTCAATTCATAACTTTTAAAATGGTTAATTATAAATGTAGTTTAAATACAAAAGGTGCATACTCTTTCCTTGCTTATGGAATTTACGTGACACATATTTCATACTCACTCTTTTTTCCAAGTTCAATATGTTGCGGAGTCTTAAATGTATTTCAGTATTTACCAGCTTTGTGTTCCATTATTCTGTGCGCACCAATACTTCCCAAAAGTTTTTACTGAATTCCACAGTTCAATAATGGTAGGCAATTTTTAAGGTTTCCTTTAAACTGTAATTTATATAAAGTAGTGTAGGTTTGTATTTGGGAGTGACAGCAAGCAATTTCGCATTTGTTGTGCAACTACTTCTAACAATGGAGCCCTCATTTTATTTCCTTTCTGAGGTTGTATGGATTCAAGTTCAACAGACTTTCTCCCAGGCATGCAGATGATCAGAAAGAGTTTGCCAATTGATGCAAAATAATACTGAGGGTATCAAGCCTTTATGAAAGGTTTCAGGGTATTTCTGAACCTGAAATCCCAATAATGGGATTTAAATGCTTGTGGTTTGAGTTCTCTATTCAAAGATGTTGAGTAGAGGATTTCTGCCATAGTCCTTAAGAAGTAAGCAAATGCTACCTTTTTGGTTCTTTTTGGGGGTTTGTTGGGGTTTTTTTGGTTTTGTTTTTTTTTTTTTTTTTTTTGGTAAAACTGTTTTCTTAAGTTTTGACTCTTATCCAGGTTTTTTCTTCATATGTGTTCTTTGTGTTACTTTAAAGCACCAAAAACTGTGTAAACTAGTTAGAGCTCCACAAAAAAGTGCACATTTTTTTTATATAAGGCTTTCTAATCAAGTTTCACTACTGCATCTTTTTAGCTTGCTGTTTACTCCCTTTTGTAGTTTTACCTACAAGATTTTAAGATAAATCAGCTAAGTCTGAGTTAAATATTAATCACAGTTATAGCTTTACCTTTGTGTGCAATTTAAATATGTTTGAAACCACAATTGGCATAGTTTTGCCTTAGCTAACATTCAGGGCTTTAGCAGTAATTTTTTGCTAGTCCACCTTTAGCAAATTTATGAAGTCTATTGCCCTAGAAAGCTATAGTCAACCAGAGGACCATTTTTGTATTGTTACCTGACTATATAAGTCTGATTTACTGTATGTGCTAATATATTATATTATATTCCTTTTTGTTATAGATTGTCCTAATGGCAGGTAAAGCAATAAAATGATTTAAATTCTTAAATGCAATCAGTGTCTTTTTTGTTTGGTGTCGTTCCCCCCCCCCCCCCCCCCCCATCCCTATATTTTGTTTTCCTTTGGCCTCAGAGGATACTTTACTAAAGAGGTGGTAGAAACTAAGAAGCTTAATGGATTAGGTTTGTGTTAACTCTGAAGGCTTGAGCTGAAGTCCTAGCTTATAGCACAACTGAACCTTCGCCTCTGGAGCCTGCCAGAGAGCTTGGTCTCCATGAGACAACCTGTGCCTGTGACCTGGGAACTTCTCTGGAGTTCTGGCACTGGGTGCACATCATCGCTTTTGAAATGAGCAGGTACCTGCGTCTTGCCTGAGTGTCTCTTAGCAACTCGTGCTGCTTTGACCTCTTGTTAAGGTTGCTAATTCCTGGCCCAGCCACTATTTTTGGAGCTCATAAGCTTTTTTAAGTTGTCTGCTCCCATCTCTGCATACCCTTAATGAAAGTTTTGAACAAGGGATGATTAATCATGAATGACTCCTTGTGGACAGATGGTGAGAAATAAAAAAGTGGGATTTTCACACTATGATGAAGCAGGCAAAGTTTGAGAAGTGGTGACATAAAGCAGCTCAGACGACATGTTTTGCACCTGGTTCTGAGAAAAGTATCCCCCAACTTTGAAGACACACTGAAAAGCTACCATGTAAGGGAGAATAAAAATAATAAGAAAGCAACCTTGCAACCCCTGTTAGTGTGCCAGCCATTTAAATACCCATGGGTTTGTTTCCTGCATCTGGTCCTCCCTTTCCCCCATCCCCTTGACCAAAAAAAAGGCAGAAAACTTTTTTATTACCTAAAAAGAAACTTTAAAACTTCCACTTCCAAATTTATAACTGTACTTTGAATCTTATCTTCTGTTGCCATGTTCTTCCTGTTCAAGCAGCCAACAGTAACCCTTCTGTGACACTGATCGAATTAATTTTGGGTGTCACGTGTGGCAAGCGGACAGAAAGTCACCGGTAGAGGGAGATACAACTTTGGGAATAGAGCGTCCTGTGCTGAAATAACTGCTGTACTGTGCATGCTGAAGGTGAGTTAAATCCCTTTATTTTCATCCATTCTCTGTCCACAAGAGTAAAAAGGTCTGTAAGCCCACCAGCATCGAAAATTCTGTTTGTTTGATTGACACTGTCTAAAACCTTGCTTTTGTGAAAGCTGGAAACGGAAGGAGATGGCTGAATCACAAGTCGAGAGAGCCTGAAAGAGCATGGTGTACGGTTGTAATTTTGGTTGGTTGGGTGGTTGTGGGGGTTTTTTTGCTAACCTTTGTGGCTTCAGAATATTGGAGGAATCTTTGCTGAGTAGAAACACTCCAAACTTCCTCAAGTGTACAAAAGAACAGGATAGGCACCTGTAGGGGACATACTCAAATTACAACTACCATCTCTCCTGTAGTTTTACAGTGTGGAGACAGGTAGTCAGTTGTAGAATTGCTATGGAGTTGAATTAAATGTCACCACAGTCCCCTGTGAAAAACGATAGCTGTGGCCAAACAAGCTTTGTTCCTTCCTTGCATGATCCAGGTGCTTGCTGCCAGCGTCACTGAGTTCCCTTTAGGTTGGGCAAAATTCCAGCCCGTGAGAAAGTGAGCCAGTGGTAGGTGCAGCAGCTTGCTGAGAACCTAACAACTGCTGCCTGACTACATTTGGGCTATGGTTTTAGCATTCTCCTCCAAAAAGTCTGCAGTGCTGTAGATGTTTTTTGTTTAACTTAAAGGTTAGTTTAGAATGAGCTTCTAGTAGATTGGTTGTGGTGTTTTTTGGGGGTTTTTGTTTTGTTTTCTTTAAGGATGATAAATTATCAACAAAGTTCTCAACTACTTTCCCTAGGCTGCCAAAAGGCTCAGTGCAATTGTTCTTGAACAGTTAAAAGAAAAAGCTGTTAAAGGGAGCTTCAGTAATCGAGTTATTCTTAAGCCTTATCGTTGGGAGGCAAGGGGAAAACTGCAAATTGAAAGATCTATGATAAGTCTCTGCCTGCACTTTTTTGGTCTCCAGTTCCTATTGCATCTCCTCAAAATGCACAGAGATGGGGGGGCAGGATACCGTTTCTATTTCCCAGGGAATTCTGACAACTTAAGTGATTTTAAAGCTATGAGAAGATGACCTGAGATAAATCCCCTCCACTTTGGCAAAATGTTTTCTCCAGAAGTGGGTGGCTTCTTGAATTGTAAATAGTTGTATGCCTCTGAGCAGTTTGGGTTTTTGCTTTTTGGGCTTTTTTTGTTCTTCGTTTTGGTTCCTCCCCGCCGTCCCCCCCCCACCTTGGGGTCAAAGGCAACACATATCTGCCTTTTTCCCCATAACCCAAACTGGCTCTTCCACCCATGAGGCAGGTAAAAAAAAGCAGAACTGGTTTTACTGCCCTGTGAAGCAGTGGGCTTTTGAATGACACGCACAGATCAGAGTGGTGTGGGTTGATCACCACTGAAGAGACTGGGAGGCAACGGGCAGGCTTGCTGGTGAGTACTGGACAGACGCTCTTCAGTCTGACCACGCTGAATCAACATGTTTGTTACCTTGTCTCAGTGGCAGGTACTGCCCTTGTGAAGTAAGACTGCTCTTTTTCTCAAATACACAGTCTTGATTACAGAACAGAGCCTTAATAAGAGGAAAATGCTCTTGGCATCTCTTTATTCAAGCCTCATTCTTGGATCTAGTTTGTGTCTTTCACTAGCAAGACCGAGATCCTGTGCAGGTTGAGCAAACCAACGGCCGTGTGTTCCCCCGCTCTCCCAAAGGCACGACCAACTACAGAACAGGAGATCGCTGCTTTTCCACCAGAGAGCTGGTGTTCGGGGTGTAAGGGTCTGCTGCGGTCAGACCACAACTTACCAACACACTGGCCAAGCCCAGAAGCTTTGGTTGAGTACCCAGCATGGAAGCCCAGTGTGATTCTTGAGGATCTTCCCAAGAGTTTCCCCTCTCAGTCTCCACAAGTGTTTGTAGATGGAAATGACCAGCTATTAAACCTTGCCGCTTGCCTTGCAGGGGTTTTCCCTACCTCTGAGCATAAGTTAAGGACTGTTTTAAGTGGTCAGCTTCACTCTGTCAGATGCAGGAGTCTCGGGCTGCGTGGTGTCGTTGGCCACCACCTTGGCTTCTCCGTAAGTGTCTATGCATTTTCTCACAGCTTTCAGGATAAGCTGTAACCGTCTGTCTAAAGCCAAGAGATGGGGTTCGGTGAGGACTGGTGCCAGGCGGTCCTGCAGGAGGGATTCCCTCATCATGTCGCTGAGCCGATATTCGGGCTCAGCCAAGAGCTGGAGTCGTAATAACGTTGTCCTCTTTATTCTGGAAAAAAAGAAATCGGACATCTTAATGCAAACTTCTTGCGGCATCCTAGCAAGAACCAGCTGTCTGAGCCCCTTGGTAGTAGGGGAAGGAGGGAGGGCAGAGATGGGTGAAGATACTTGACAAAGAACTTTGGAACAAAAGCTTTCCCTTTCTGAAGGAAATGAAAATGTTTGCAGAAACCTCTGCTTCTTCCTTTGTTTTTCCAGACTGCAGAGTATTTGTACTGCAGATTTCTGACATCAAGAGAGAAAAACATGATAGAAGTTCTCAGTAATGAATGGTTTCTCTCTGACTCAGAGATGACCCGGCTCCCCAGATTACTGCAGGGTGGTGCCATGTTCCCAGGATGACATTTATAGGGTGGGGGCAGAGGGCGAGGTACAATGAAGAGGCATGAATGAGGAAAAAAAATCTTCTGTCAGAACTCTGAGCAAAAAGAGGGAGTATTCCCTGCAACTGCTTTAACTGTGACTTTTCACCTTAAGAGATACTGAGATTTAAATATTTCCCTTTGACAGAAAGTGGGATGAAGTCTTGGAACACTTCTAGGAACAAAACTAAGTATTCTGAAATCATTTGTTTAATCCTCAGCAAAAGTGTTTTGACTTTAGCATCTCTAATACTGAAGTTAATCGGTGGTTTTAATTATTGCTCCTTAAACGTTGGAAACAAAGTAGTCCATGTGCTTGGAGCCATCCCTATTTAGCTGAGCCAGAATTTTCAGATGGAAAAAGGTGTAGTCAGAAACATTTTAACCAGCTCCAGAATTTGCCTTTGTATGCCTGTTATTTACCCAGGGCATCGATTGACAACAGCGATCTGGCTCTTTGCAACTCTTAAGAGGACACATGCTGTTCAGATGCCGGTGGAAAGGCTTGTTGCTGCTGCTGTGCCTGGCTGAGATGTTGCTGAATTGCACCAGGTTCTGGTAGCGTTCTGGAGCACCTGAGTGAGGTGCATGGCTTTGGGCAGGCGACTTAAACTGTGCCTGTTGTCCTGGCTGCCTGCTGCCAGGCTTGCATTAATATTCCTACCAAAAAAAAAAAAAAAAAATTAAAAAAAAAATTTTTATCAAGTGCTAAGCCTGGCAATGAGGCTTTAAATCACTGCCGGAGCATGGCTGTGAGGTTCTGCTGCTGCTGCCAGAGAAAGCCTTGTACAGAGCAGATGCGAACTGCAGCAAACGAGAGCGTGTGCGCTCTCCTTCTGGGCAAGGGCTGACTCCGAGGAGCTGCTGCGGGTAAACACCAGCTGTGTTTGCTCTGGTCCGAACAGTGACAGGGCTTGGAGGTGGAGAACGGGATGGTCTGACCCTGTGGGGAAAGGCTTATTTAATGCTTTAACGGTTACACAAGAAATAATGGGGAACGTGGAAAGGAGCGCGAGGTGGGAATCCTGTTGCTGGCCCTGCTCCTCTCCCGCAGGGTGGTTGTAACCCTGCTCTTGTACTGAATTGTCGAAGATTTGACCCAGAGCCTTCTAGGGACTTCACCAGCCAAGAAGATACATGTGCCGGGTTAACTGGGGGCTGTTTTGGGGCCTATCTGTGCCTTATTGAGGGTTTTGGCCCTTTCAGAAAAAAGACCATCTTTTGCTGCATGGCTGTATCTGTGCCATTTACTGTACTGGGAGCAAGGCTGGGAGAGGAAAGCAGCAGACTTCAGCGTGTGGGACAAGGACTGGTGGGGGAGCTGTGAAAGGTAGCTAAAAATACCGGCCTTAAATCTGCTGGAAGCCAAACTTGGAGAAGAACTCGGCTGGGAACGAGATGAACGTGTTTAACAGGCAAGCGAGCAGCCTGTTGTTCAGCATCGCCGCGGTTTGAGTGGTCCTTCTCGTCTGGAGTGGCTGGAGGAGTTTGTTCCTGCTAAGGTGTACATGGCTTGACTTCGTGTAGGAACAAGGAGGTGACTCGGTGAGCTGAGTCCGGCTACTTGGTCAGGGCAGGCTGAAATCTGTGGCCTCTGTGCTTACTCAAATAAACCTTTTTTTTTTTTTTTCTTCCTTTCCAAGTGTTTTTGGCTGCTCCCGCACTCCGAATGGATTGGCTGTTGTGGGAAATGAGGTTTTGTGTGTCTCCCTTGGGCAACATGAGTTGTTTTTATGCTTGTTCTCGGCCCTAGTTGGCTAATTACAAGGTGTGACTTACAGGTTTTCTTACCACTGCCTTTTACAAGGAGAAATAAATTAGGAAGAGCTTGTGGGAGGTGGATCTGGAAGAACAGGAAGGATCTGACCTGTGGATATTACTGTATGCAGGCCAAATTAAGAGGCAGACTTAATTTAAACTGCACAAAATAGGAGTTCAAAAGAAGGATTCTCTGCGAGCCTGCAATTATAAATGAAAAGACTCGCTGGGTGCAAATAACAGTTCTTAAAATTAGATCCAGTAATGCAAGTGTATGGGGAGAGAGTGCAGTTAACAGCCCAAGGCTGAGATGGGAGCAGGTACAGCGAGGAAATAGGTTAGGCATCTCCTAAAGAGAAGCCACAGGGAAGAGCAGCTTTTTCTGTCTCTTAAATTGAACTTTCAGCTGATGATTTATGTGAATTAATAAAGGGGGAAGATAGGATTCAAATAGTAAAATTTATGAGCTTCTCTTTAATGCCACAGGAAGAAGAAACCTGATTAACTGTATCAAAGTTCTACCAGGCTTTTGGATAGAGATGTCTGAGCTTCATGTCAGACAAACGGGGCTGATAGCACCTCGTGTCGGTGGGCTGGGAAATGCTAGTAGGCACTTCTGGAAGGGGTTGAGCCAATGGACAACGTCTCCTGGTCTGTCAGGGAAAGCTTTTATGCTTGCAAGTCCTTTCAGCGACAACGGGAAGGTATCCAGGAAGGATAGCTGTACAACACCGTAGCGGGCTGCAGCGTAACACGGCTTAATACTCTTAACTGACGTAGAAGCTTAATCCCTATTTCAGGGACAACTTGTGATTCCTATGCTCTAGTGTCCAGCCTGGCCCCTTGGCTGGGATTAGCGGGGGGATTTTTCCCTGCTCTGCTGGATGGAGCCAAGCCCGGGTAACTTCCAGCAGTAAGTGCTGCCAGTCCCTCCTGGTGGGAACACCAACGTGTCTGGGAAAGAAGATGAAGCTGGCACTTACATGCAACACTGGGAGAGCGGGGCCAGGATGGAGGTTTCGTCATGGGAATGACGTCCGAACCTGGAGCGGGGGTAAGCAGAGATCGCAGAGCTTTAGTGCTTTTAGAGCTTTAGCCCACCACCTTCCCCCACCCCCCCATCGCCGACGTCTTCCCACAGCCTCACCCTCTGGCGTTGTCCAGATGTAAGAGGAAGCCGTCGTCCCCAAACTTGGTGAACATTTCGTAGTGGTGACGGTCCATGTTCCCTGTTAAAGGGCAGACAGAGGAAAAGAGTTTTCCTTGCACGCGACCAAGGAATTTTCTAAACTATCCTACGTTTTCTTTCAGATCTGCATGATATACTTGTCAGCTTGCTGGTAGCGCCTAAGATGCTCAGAGCTTCTGCTTTCGTCTTGCTGGGGTGGGCTGGGGGCTCCCCCTCGCCTGCACATCAGGAGGGGTTGTGCTGGCTGGCTGTGGGGAGACAGCAGTTTCCCAAAACTGTCTCTGGAGCAGAAGGGATGGTTCTGAGAAACACCGTGGCATGGGAGGGCAGACAGACTGATGCTGAAGGCCCCACGGAAGGAAGGAATTTTATTTCCCTCTTCATCGTACCTATTAGGAAGTCAAATATGGCCATGTCAACGATGTTAAGCAGCCGGTTGCCGTTGCTGTAGGGGTAGATCTCCCTCACTGTGTTGCAGTAGAGCGGATTCACTTCCCACCTGCAGGAGACGGAGAAGAAGGGGCAGATGCACTCAGTGGTTGCTGCTGCTGTGTCCCACCAGCACCCCAAAGCCGGTCCCCTGCGCAGAGATGGAGAGCGGGAGGACTTAAATCTCCCTCCTTGCGCACGCAGGAGACTGGAAGTCAAACCCCGTCAATGCCCAGGCATTAAGAGTTATTAGACTAATTACGGGCAATCTCTGAACCTTGGCCTTCCTCTGCCTGGCCATACAATTTCTGTACGTGTGTCTGTACCCCACTCATTCTCCTTCCCGCATGCTCCCTGCAATGCAGATATGGGAAGCAGCATCATTTACCCACTTACTCCTCTTTTCCATCAAACGAGTAGGAGCGGATCCATGGGTTTGGGATGGAGAGTCGCGGTGCCAGGTTGAGGGAGGGCAGGAAGGCGGAGAGGGACCCTTCCAGGAGGTGAGGGTTCCCACACACCGCGTACTCGGTCTTGCACATGTACGGGCACTTGGCAAAGAAGCACACGTTGCTGGCTGGGAGGAGAAGAGAGAGGAGAAAGGGTAAAGGAGCTGTGATCTGCGGGAAACCGCAAGGGAGCCTGGACCGACCTCTTCTCCATCGCATGATGGTGACCGCATGTGGTGCGGCATACGTCACCGCATCATGGACGTGAAACTGCCAAATCGTGGATGATACCTGGATTTTGGCTGATGGACAGATTTGGGCCTACGCTAGGGGAAAGGTTGGGCAAAATTGGGCAAGCGAGTAGATCTGGCAGATGATTCCAGCTGGAGGCTGAGGGCCGCCTCTACCGTAACTATGTCTTTGTGCATGTTTCACCCAAGAATTTAATTTCTGCTCAACAGCACAAGTCCTGCCGGCCCCTTTTGCATCCAGACCCTGCTCTTCCACCCACACGGACCGACACGTCTAATCCGAGCTTTTGGCAGCCAAGTGCTTGCCTACCTGGCGAGACAAAAAAGACGCTCTGCAGGATCTCGTTCTTGGTGACCTCCAGGATGTCTTTGGTGACGTTGATCAACCTCCCAACGGTGGGTGGCACCCTCCGGAAATCCAGGATCCTGCACGAAAGGGACAGCTGCTCAGTGCCCACGGTGCAAAGGGACGTTACAGCACAGGATGGCAAGGTGGGACAGCAGATCCTGCTCTCGTCCCTTCCCTTGGTAAACCAGGGGCCTTCTGATGACTGTACCCATGTGGATTTTTTTTCTCCCAGCTTCTTTCTAGCAAATAGCCAGGATCATTTTACCCTCTGGACCAAAACCTGGCTGACTTCAGATTTTGGTATTTTAATAGCTGCTGCCTGGAACACTCTGGATGTTCTCCAGGATTCCTGTCTCTTTCCCTAACCGGTTTCTCCCATCCCCTTGCACACAAGCTGGCTCTTTCAGGAGCCAGAACAGCCCTTCGGGCCCTTCTATGATTTTGGGTTTGATGTGGAGAAAAGATATGTTGAACCTGGTACAACGTGGCTGAGACAGCGGGAGGTGAAGAGGCATCTCACCACTCAGAGGCTCTCATGCCCAGCTGGTTCATCTCAAATATTCTTAAAAAAATCAGGGCCTGGGGCAGAAAAGCATTCATGTCAGTGAGTGCAAAGCTGCTGTTGATTGCTGAGTCAGTAACACGGGGCGAACCGGCTAATGCTATGCTTTTCTCCTTGCTAATGCCTTCTGCTTCTGAGAATTGGGCACGAAACAGGATTTAGCCTGTTACTCATTGAGCAATGTTTGAAGAAAAAAAAAAAAAAATCATTTGCTTTCATCTAGCATCTTTCAGCTCTAAAAACCACAAAGCACTTCAGAAAAGCAGTCCGGCCTCATTTTTCTGGTGGTGGAGCTGAGATGCAGGCGGATGGTGGCTGAGTCAAGCAAAGTCACCGCAGTGATGTAGGGCCAGAGCTGGAAAGGGAATTCAGCTCTCTTCATTCCCTCGCTCAGAGTTTGAGCTCCAGGACTTACGCTCTAGTCCTGCTTATCGTATAAGTTGGGTGTGAGACCTGGAGACCCCCATCAGGGATCACTTCTCCTTGATGTTCAATACTCATCCCATCAAGGGGAAGAAGGCTGCTGCCTTCCTCTTCTACTAAGGGTATTTTTGATTTTATTAAATACAAAGCTTGCTGGGAAGAGGTGCCAGGTTAATTGCTCATTAGCTGAGGGCTTGAAACTGCATCGCTGCGGTTTATCTCAATCTAATAAAACACGCCTTGGTTGCCGATTGAGCCTGTGACTCCCTCGCTGGGAGGGGATCCAGACTGCGGCCAGAGCTCAATCTTTGCACTTCGATGCACGGCGGGGACCGCGTGCGTGTGGCTGTGTGATGGCCAGGCAAATACCTGACCCGTTTCCAACCTGGACTTTACCCGCCAGCCTGTTCCTGTGCCGCGATCAAGGCAAAGCTGACCCCTCGGCTTCAGACGAGAGCCGGAGCCACCCCATCCCCAGAAAACGCATCGGCTCTCCCGAAAGGGTGCTGCAAAGCGATCGCTTCTCTAAGGCTGAGCAGGTCTGTAGGGCTCAGCACGGCTTTTCTCGTGCCAAAGCTCCCCGAGGGCAGAGGACGGGGTGCTGGCAGCCGGAGCGGGCAGACGCCGTGGCAAGCTCCTACCTGTCCAGGTGGAAGGCGGCGATCTCCGCGTTGTGCCGCTGGAAGTCGACAAAGTAGAAAAAGTCCTCGGGAGTCTCTTCCTCGCGTTTCTGCCTGGGAGAGAGCAAAGGGGTTAACTTAACCAAGCAAAGCAGTGCGGGCAGGCACCGGTGCGGGCAGCTGGCAGGCAGCCTGGACGCAAAGTGGTGGAACAAGCACGGTGTGCTTGGGGACGGCCGTCGATGGCCAGGGCCACCGGGCACAACTGCGGTGCTTGCTGCCCAGCCCAGGACCCAAAGTTCCCGGTGCTGAGCCGGGACCATCGCCGGCTGTGCCAGGGAGCAGCGCTCGTGCCCCGTCTCGGTGCTGGGTGGGTGAGGGAGGCAGAAGGGCTGACTGTGGGCTTTAAAACCATTTGTGTCGGAGTTTAGACCCGCTTATTTAGGGCAGCATTTCAGGTGGGTACAACACTGGGAGATGCTAGAGGCTATGCTGCACTTCTCACGTCCCCGTGGGAGGCAGAGAAGAGCTCAGGTTTGATGCTGTCATATCCCTGAGATGGGAACAGCAGCTCATTTAATTTCATTTTCGGGCTGTCACACAGTGCTCCGATACGTGTAGCTTGTGAATTTGCATGCTCAGCCTCCCAAGCAGCTGTATAGTGCAGGAAAGCCCACAGGCAATGCTCAGCTGAATGCACGGATGCTTTCCCCGGACACCGGGCAGAGGTAGATGGAAACCAACAGGAGAGGAGCTGGCTGCTTTCCGGATGAGCAAACCATCGCAGTCGGCGTGCTGCCAGCTGCCGTGTCTGTGCACGGAAAATAAAGTGAGGGGGAATAAATGCGAAGAGTCCCAAGGGGCTACAAATAAGTGCAGAAGCAATTTAAAACTCCTGTTTGAGGTGACCGGGACTGATGGCTATTTCTTGGAAATACTCTGGGGAATCCAAGGAGAAACAAGGTAAAGCACAAAGTCAGCTGGGGAAGAAGAAGAAACGGGCAGTCCCTAACAGCAAAGCTCTCAGGAGAACAAGTGTCCCAAGGTCCTTCGCCGTCTGGTATCTATGAACCGAGAAATTTCCAATGTCAATAAGCAGTGTGGGAACACTGGTGTTTATCCGTGCGTGTCTGGGATGGTGCGAACCGCCAATAATAATTAAACCTTTTCAGCTGTCGAGGTAGCTGAGCGCAGGGGAGGAAAGACGCGGCTGTGGTGTGCCTGTTCTTGCCAAGGATGCTCGCACCCCTCGCTCGGGGCTCCTCGGTTCATGGATACGCCGGCGGGGGGGCTTGGGGAGGAGGGTCTGCCGTTGTGCCTTACCTCATGGGCTTGAACATGGCTTTCCCAAAATCCTGGAACCTGAGGACCAGCTTCAGGTGCACGCCGCTGGGCTTCACGACTTGGGGAGGAAACGGGACGTTAGCCGCCTGGAAAGCCTCGCCGGCGCGCCGTGAAGCACCGGTTGTGCGCTCTGGCGTGATTCAGCTTTCCACCCCAGTGAGCGCATCCCACAGCTCCTTCCAGCTGCGACCCTCTGCTTCTGCTGTTATTTTTTCCTCTCTCCTTCTCCCCGGTGCCATAGAGGAGATTTTCCTCTGGCACTTCTCCCAACAGCCTTGTTATGTCCTCTGCGGGACTTTTTCCTCCCCGCCCCCCAGTAGAAACCAGTGGCATACTGGTGTCCTGGCACCCACATCCCAGCCTCTGCTGGGGTGGCGGGCTTTAATTGGAGGGAGAAGGGCCTGGCATTGCCTGGCTTTACATTTCCCTTGCTGTATTTAGGATGGAGGAGTTGGGGATTGGGGTCAACTGAAGCGACGGCGGGCAAGGGGAGAGCAGGGACCCGAAGCGTCGCACTCACTCTGGCTGCAGTCGCAGGCTCCCAGCAGCGCTTTCTCATCCTGGCTGTAGTCTGCAAGGGCAGGAGGAATGGTGAGACCCCACCAGGCTCAAGTTTTTGTTTCTGACCCCCCCCATCCCAGCACTGGGCATGCAGGGGAGCGCTGCCATCGGTGCCCAGCGAGGGGTGCAGTCCCCTTGGAGCGGGGAGCTCAGGCAGTCTGTTGGGATTAAACTGCCATGCAATGGATCCCCGGCACGGCTGGCACCAAAAAATGCTGGATCGAGGGCTACAGCCAAGTCCTTTCTCCCATCTCAAGGTAAGGGTATGGCAACTACACAGCACAAAACCTGCCGGGAAGCCGGCAAAGGGCTCGGGGCTTCCTCCGGTGAGCGACAGCCCCTGTCTTGTTTGCAAATGTGACCTGGGGGGACTGGAACCCCCCAACGCCATGAAGCTCCCAATGGGGTCCCATCGCCGTGGCAGGAGGGTGCTTACCGGCGCTGATAGTGGTGAAGTCTTGCATGTCCCGGAGGAGTCTGTTGACGGTGGGACTGGAGCGTGGGTAGAGCCCATCCCGGCTGATGCCCAGGTGGAACTGGAGCCAACTGGCCTCCGGCCGGAGCGGCAGCGGTGCTGCCGGGGACGTTAGGTTGAGCTCTTCCCTGTAAAGCTTGTGTCTCCTGGAAAAGAGCGGTTACGGGGTGATGAGGATGAGCCACGGGATGGAAACCCTTATTGCTCCGAGCCCAGAGGCTGTTGCGGAGTGGGGAGGGTGCTGGGGAGCAGAGCTGGGGGGTATGGGGTGGATAAGGACTTTGGGTGCTACCTGAGGGGAAACTGAGGCAGGGAGCAATGGCTGAGACGGCCAAATTGTGTCGCCTTCTTGCCTCTACAAAGCCCTGGGAAAGTAGTCTCAGGTGGGAACACAAGGGACTCTCTTGTCTTCTCCTCGCCCCACCAGGACCAGGACGGGTGTGAGGGCATGGCTGGAGCTAAACCACATCTCTAGCCACACAAGAGCTGGCCTATGGGATGGATGAAGTGCTTCCTGGAGGGACTGCAAGCTTCAGGCCAGACTTGAGGAGGGGATGTGGTGTGACAGCAGATAATTTGGGTCTTGATGCTCAGGGAGGTGTCTGGAGAGCCCAGGAGAACAACGGGGTCTTGTCCAAGCGAGCCTCCGCAGAGGACTGTCTTTAAGGTCGTTACACCTCTGACAGAGGTTTTTTTCTGAAGCTGGAGGTCCCAGGCGGGGGCGGGGGGGGAAATATCACACAACTTGATCAGCATTTTCCTCGACCTTGAGACCTCCATGGCTGGGACCCACGCTTTGCTAAACTGCAATCGAAAGGTCACTTATTCCACCCGGTGGAGGACAGAGCGTTAGTTTCTCATTAACGCCAGCCGAGCCATGTACGGAGTAGCTGGTCCTGATAAAGGGAAAACGAAGTTCAGTTCGCACTGAAAGTGCCAAGACACATCCGTGAAAGAAAACAGGAGCTGGGGGCTGATAATGAGTGGGGCATTAACGAAGGCTGGGATGGAGCGGCTGGAGAGAGGGAGGTGCTGCGTGCCTCACTTGACCCAGTCCAGACCCTTAGCAAAACATGCTCTGGGAAACACAAAAGATGAAAGGAGACTTTTCCCTGCCTGCCTTTAGTTTTTCCTGATTTTTTCTGAATTTTTAATTTTTTTTCCCAACGCAAACAAAACCGAAAGCAGGGAGGAGAGCGTGGTGGGAAAGCAGAGCGTGCGCGGGCATCCGTGGGCACGGCAGGGGATGGCAGAGTGGCTCTGCCGGGGTTTGCCACGCTGCGTGGCTCGCAGCGGTGGCTGCAGCAAGCGGGTGCTGACCATGCACCGAGGTGTTTCTGGGCCAAGCAGTTGGCACTGGTGGCTGGAAAGGGCTCACGGGCGTTGCTGGTATTTTTGCTTCCCTGCTCAGACCAGCAGGAAAGCGTTGGGTTTCGGTTGGGTTTTTTTTTTTTTCCATCATCCTTCTCCATCCAAGCAGGTTAAACAGTGTGGTTAGTCCAGTCTAACCATGAACAAGGGATGAACCCTCCTGGCAGCGAGGGACACATTTCAGTAACGTCCTGGGAAAAATCTAGGAAACGGAGAGATGTGACATATCTGCGGATCAGAGCAGCCCGTCCCCTCTCCCGGTTTGTTTGCCTTTTAGTTGGATCGGGTCAGCTACGGTGCAAAGTCCACGAGCGCGTGGTCAGAAAGAAGAGTGTCGGAGCATTTCTCTCTTGGTCCGGCTCTTTGCTCAGGCTACTCGCAAAGGAGACAGAAGCTCCCCCTGAGTCGGGAGAAGGCGGACACGGGAGCATGCTAAGACTTGTCGGTAGATTCGGCTGGCAGGCCGTGCATGAGGATGTGGCCCCGGGATGCTGTCGGCTCCGGCGGACCTGCCTCGACCTTCCAGCGTGCTGCCACGCACCAGGTCTTGTGTGGGCAAGTCACAACCTTAACCCCTTTGCCGGGGGACAAGAAAGACCCCAGTATAATTTAGAAGAATGACTCGGGATTTTTCCCGTGGGGAAGCTGCCCAAATATTTTACCATATTTGCTCTCCTGCCTCCCATACACACAGGCTGTTCCCCCCGCCCCGGGGTGGCAGTGAGCAATGGATTACCGATGGGGAAAAAAATGCAGCGGTTATGCAAGGGGAGGCAGTTCCCGGCTGGTGGCTTCTTCCCAGCCCAGCGCCCGCATGGTCCCTGCCCCGGGGTGAGCTGCCGCAGAGCCAGCGAGCCCCTTTCCAGCCTTTAAATAACCCAAAATACAGCTCCCTCTGCCTCCCCGTTTCCTTCAGAATTCCTGAAATATTTCCCTGGAAGTGCAGATCTCTGCAGAAGACATAAAGATAGAAAACCCGGGTTCATTTCTACCTTGCTATAAATAGCCCCGGGGTTGCCCTAGCTCTCTGCTCAGCCAGCTCGCTACTGGGCTGCAAGGGGAACGGTGTGGGGTGATGCTGGTCGCCGGCCACCGCTGTTCAGTCGCCCCATGTCTCCCCCAGCACTGAGCCAGTTACGGAATTCGGTGTCTTAAAGCTGCTCCTTCAATGATAAAAACAAGCTTCAGAGTTTTTAAGGATTGGTTTGGTTGGGGTTTTTTTTGGTTTTGAAGAGGTATGGATGGGTTTTTTGCTGTTTCCTTCCTGCATCCCCATCAGTCTCTCCAGCTGGTTCTGCATCCTGCAATCAAAGTCCTGGGCCTAATTGAAGCGCCGGGGAGAAGCACGGTGATGGGCAGCGGGCAGCACGCAGCGAGCGGCGTGGAGGTGGGACAGAGGCTGCTGTGCTCCCCTGGTTGGGGGTATCCGAAACGGGCCCTATCCTGGCGTTGTTCCGTGAGCTGGCAGAGAGTCCCGGTCCAGCTGATGTCCATCTGGCTGCAGAAATGAAGACAGGCACGCTGCGCTGTAGCTCCGGGGTTAAGCGATAGCTTGTTCCACTCAAGAGGAGCATCCTGCCACTCTGGAAGCTGCTTTGCCACCAGTCAGACCTACGCGTGATGCAGAAACGGGCCGTCACCCAGTCGAGGAGACGACGGCCGTGGACACTCAGCTCGGACCCTCTTCTGCCCGGTGGCGGACGTGGTCACAGCTCGGTGAGAGCTGGTGTGGACCTTGCACCCGCAGGACCATCTTCAGTCCTCACCAACGGCAGCAGCTTCGCTAAACCTAGGGATTGGGAGAGAAAGCCATGGGTTCCCGGGTCCCACAGAGGACGCTGCTCTTCGCTCTCGGCAGTTATAGGGACGGCTTTTTCACCGACCGCATCGGAGAGGACGTGGGCTCTGCAGTGCTTCTGGTGAGGCAGAAATTCCTCCGTGTGCGCAGCAAATTAACGGTCTTACAAAATACATCAGCCCCGGCAAGTGCCGTCTTATTATATATTCAATTTGCAGCGCCAACGGCAGGGGAGGTTGTGTGTCACCTCGGCCTGTGCACGCTCTCTGAAAGCTTTACCCGCTTTTGAGCATCATATATTTTATTTCAAAGTGACTGAGGAATAATCAACTCTGCCTCCCTTCTCCTTCCTGGAGGTGCAAAGCAAAGTCAACCAAGGGCAAATGGCATCACAGCGTTCCTGCTGGCCACATCATAACCAAACCTCAGAACAAAAGGCAACGTGCAACCACGGCTTCGTTGCAAACAGCACCTTTAAACAAAGCAGTAAATAAAGTCGGGGAATGCAGACTTCTTGACAAATAACCGGGGCTGTCCTGCAGGTGAGGCTGGCACGGTCGTAATGCCAGCGCTGCTGCAAGGGCTTGGCACTGGGTGCTCAGGGCTTCTGGTGATGTTTAAGGAGCCATCGAGTAGGTGCCGTGATTCAAATTCCCCATCCGCAGCGGGCTTTCGCTTGGGAAACATCCGTCTTGCTACCCAAATCCTGGTGTCTTCAGGAGGCGTTCCTCAGCGCCGAGAAGGTGCCGCTGAAGGTGATCCGTGGCACAGCCTGGCCGTGGCCCGTGTCCTGAGGATACCCAAACCCACCGCCCGTGGACTCCAAACGATGCGAAGAAGGATCCGACCTGCTCCAGACTGACTCGGGCAAGGGGCGAGCATCGGAGGGGTGACCCCCAGCCAAGCACACGGGGCGGCTCCGAGGTCATTTTTCGGTTCCTTCCATTATCGTTTCCCATCATTTTCTCCTACGAATCACGCCTGAAACCGGGACTGGGTGAGTCCCGCACAAATAAGAGGAATACGCATCCAACTGGAGAAAGCGGGAGCTTGGAAATCCTGCCCGTGCAGCTCAGCAAACAGCACACGGGTGACGCGAAGAGCAGGGACCAGCTTTGGTGCTGGAAACCAAACCTGGGCAGCCAGGAGGTGCCAGGGCAGGGACCTCTGAGGTGGTCCCCAGGAGATGCTGCCATCCCCCTGCGGGTGGGCACCGTCCCAGCCCTGTCGAAAGGGGCAGCGAGGCGACCCTCGACGTTGGGAACCTCCGCGCAGAAGCATCACGGTGGCCGTCCCTGTTGGGTCCCAGTTTGCGCACGAGGGAAGAAACTGGGCCGCAGGGAGGAGAGGGGATGCCGGGGAACGCCGGCTGTTTCCAGCTTGGATGCAACCCTCCTGGAAGAGGGGTTAGATCGGGGATTCGGGGGCCCTCGGCTGTTGGGTCATGTGCAGGCGGTGGATGCTCAGAGCTGGTGCTGAGGGTCACCGTCCCCTCCGGGGCAGGGACCACGGGGCGTTAGTGACAGTCCCACCCCAGGAGCAGAAGACGGGGAAGTTTTCCTGCAACCGTTGCTGGGGCTGGGAGAGGCAGCAAGAAGAGGGCTCTGAGCTGGGAATCCCTTGCTCTCCAAAAGTAAAAGCCTCTGCGCCTTTTCTGGCGGAGAAGTCAGCAGCGGGAACAGGAGGGGGGCTGATCGGCGAGCCAGCACCCCGACACCGCTATCGCGGATCAGAGGAGACCCATGCGTGGAGGCGGACACCGAGACGTGGGGGGCTCTGGCCTGGGGGACTGCGGCTGCTGGAGTCTGGGGGCTCCGGTCGTCCCCCAGCCTAAGGGCTGGTGGATGCAGAGAACCAGCTTTGGGGTTCAGCGCCGGCGGGGTGGGGGGGGGGCTGACTCCCCTTCTGCCCCAAGCCAAAAAAATGACATGGGACAAAGGTGTTTATGCTGCGAGGACACGGCTTGCGGGGTCTCACCCCGTGGCCTTCCCTGGGTGGGAGCGGGAGGCACCCCAGGGAGCCCCCTCCCAGCAAAACCCCCTCTACTCAGCCCTGCCTGGCCGTGGGGTGCTGGTTTTTGGGGATAGGGGTGATGGGGAGGGGGGGCAGAGAGCCAGGAAGCGGGGCACAAGCAGGGCTGGGGATGCTGGGGGGGGGTACCCAGGGGGTGAATGTCCAGGCAGGGGTGCTTAAGCAGGGGGTACCCAGGAGGGATGCCCAGAGAGGGGGTGCCGGGGGGGGGGGGGGTGTCCCCATGCAGGGAGTGCCCAGGAGATGCCTGGAAAGGGGGTGCCTGGTGGGTATCTGCACTTGGGGTGCTTATGCAGGGGGTGTCTGCGCAGGGGGTGCCCAGGAGATGCCCATGCAGGTGGTATCTGGGGAGGGGGCACCCAGGAGATGCCTGGGAAAGGGGTGCCCACGAGTTGCCCGTGCAGGGGGTGTCTGGGAAGTGGGTGCACAGGAGATGCCGGTGGAGGGGGTGCCTGGAGTGGGGGTGCCCAGAGGGTACCTACGCTTGGGGTACTCATGCAGTGGGTGCCTGTGCAGGGGGTGCCCAGGAGATGCCCATGCAGGGGGTGTCTAGGAACTGGGTGCCCAGGAGATGCTCGGGAAGGGGGTGCCCAGGAGTTGCCTGGGAAGGGGATCTTTGGGAGGGGGGAGCCCAGGAGATGCCCATGCAGGGGGTGCCTGGGGAGGGGGTGTCTGGGAAAGGGGTGCCCAGGAGATATTTGGGAAGGGGGTGCCCAGGAGTTGCCTGGGAAGGGGATCTTTGGGAAGGGGGAGCCCAGGAGATGCCCATGCAGGGGGTGCCTGGGGAGGGGGTGTCTGGGAAAGGGGTGCCCAGGAGATATTTGGGAAGGGGGTGCCCAGGAGTTGCCTGGGAAGGGGATCTTTGGGAAGGGGGTGCCCAGGAGATGCCCATGCAGGGAGTGTCTAGGAAGGGGGTGCCCAGGAAGGGGGTGCCAAGGAGTTGCCTGGAAAGGGGATCTTTGTTTGGGAAGGGGGAGCCCAGGAGATGCCCATGCAGGGGGTGCCTGGGGAGGGGGTGTCTGGGCAGGGGGCGCCCAGGAGATGTTCGGGAAGGGGGTGCTCAGGAGATGCCCGTGCATGGGGTGCCTGTGCAGGGGGTGTCTGGGCAGGGGGTGCCCAGGAGATGTTTGGGAAGGGGGTGCCCAGGAGTTGCCTGGGAAGGGGATCTTTGGGAAGGGGGTGCCCAGGAGATGCCCATGCAGGGGGTGCCCATGCAGGGGGTGCCCAGGAGATGCCCATGCATGGGGAGTCTAGGAACTGGGTGCCCAGGAGATGCTCAGGAAGGGGGTCTTTGGGAAGGGGGTGCTCAGGAGATGCCCATGCATGGGGTGCCCGGGAAGGGGGTGCCCAGGAGTTGCCTGGGAAGAGGGTCTTTGGGAAGGGGGTGCCCAGGAGGTGCTCATGCAGGGGGTGCCTGGGAAGGGGGTGTCCAGGAGTTGCCTGGGAAGGGGATCTTTGGGAAGGGGGTGCCCAGGAGGTGCCTGGGGAGGGGGTGTCTGGGAAGGGGGTGCCCAGGAGATGTTTGGGAAGGGGGTGCCCAGGAGTTGCCTGGGAAGGGGATCTTTGGGAAGGGGGTGCCCAGGAGATGCCCATGCAGGAGGTGCCTGGGGAGGGGGTGTCTGGGCAGGGGGTGCCCAGGAGATGTTTGGGAAGGGGGTGCCCAGGAGTTGCCTGGGAAGGGGATCTTTGGGAAGGGGGTGCCCAGGAGATGCCCATGCAGGGGGTGCCCATGCAGGGGGTGCCCAGGAGATGCCCATGCATGGGGAGTCTAGGAACTGGGTGCCCAGGAGATGCTCAGGAAGGGGGTCTTTGGGAAGGGGGTGCTCAGGAGATGCCCATGCATGGGGTGCCCGGGAAGGGGGTGCCCAGGAGTTGCCTGGGAAGAGGGTCTTTGGGAAGGGGGTGCCCAGGAGGTGCTCATGCAGGGGGTGCCTGGGAAGGGGGTGTCCAGGAGTTGCCTGGGAAGGGGATCTTTGGGAAGGGGGTGCCCAGGAGGTGCCTGGGGAGGGGGTGTCTGGGAAGGGGGTGCCCAGGAGATGTTTGGGAAGGGGGTGCCCAGGAGTTGCCTGGGAAGGGGATCTTTGGGAAGGGGGTGCCCAGGAGATGCCCATGCAGGAGGTGCCTGGGGAGGGGGTGTCTGGGCAGGGGGTGCCCAGGAGATGTTTGGGAAGGGGGTGCCCAGGAGTTGCCTGGGAAGGGGATCTTTGGGAAGGGGGTGCCCAGGAGATGCCCATGCAGGAGGTGCCTGGGGAGGGGGTGTCTGGGAAAGGGGTGCCCAGGAGATATTTGGGAAGGGGGTGCCCAGGAGTTGCCTGGGAAGGGGATCTTTGGGAAGGGGGTGCCCAGGAGTTGCCCATGCAGGGGGTGTCTAGGAACTGGGTGCCCAGGAGATGCTCGGGAAGGGGGTGCCCAGGAAGGGGGTGCCAAGGAGTTGCCTGGGAAGGGGATCTTTGGGAAGGGGGAGCCCAGGAGATGCCCATGCAGGGGGTGCCTGAGGAGGGGGTGTCTGGGCAGGGGGTGCCCAGGAGATGTTTGGGAAGGGGGTGCCCAGGAGTTGCCTGGGAAGGGGATCTTTGGGAAGGGGGTGCCCAGGAGATGCCCATGCAGGGGGTGTCTAGGAACTGGGTGCCAAGGAGATGCTCGGGAAGGGGGTGCCCAAGGGTTGCCTGGGAAGAGGGTCTTCGGGAAGGGGGAGCCCAGGAGGTGCCCGGGGAGGGGGTGTCTGGGCAGGGGGTGCCCAGGAGATGCCCATGCAGGGGGTGCCTGGGGAGGGGGCGTCTGGGCAGGGGGAGCCCAGGAGATGCCCGTGCAGCGGATGCCCGTGTCGGGGCCTCCCGGAGGATTCTCCCGGGTGGTTTGTTTTTTTTTTGTTTTTTTTTTGGGGATGGGGGTGGGGGGGAGGATTGGAGGGGTTTGTTTTGCCGTCTGGCCGGGACGCACCTGTTCCAACGAGCCGCCTTCCGCCGGTAGTATCGCAGGGCTTCGCGGGCGCCCAGCAGCGGTTCGGCGGCGGGGCCGGCCGGCTCCGAGCGGGGGGCGAAAAGGCGCCGCAGGGCGGAGGCGGTGCGGGAGCGGGGCGGCGGCGGCGGCGGCGGCGGGGAGACGACGGCGGCGGCGGCGGGGCGGCGGCGGCGGCAGGGACACGGCGGGGGCCGGCCACCCCCCGCCAGCTCCCGCCGAGCCCGAGGCCAGAGGTGGAAGTAGAGATCGGCGAGCAGCAAAGCTCCCAGCAACAGCAAAACCACCGGCCGAGCCCGGCGTGGTCCCGGCATGACCGCCGTGGGGAAGGGGTGGGGGGGTGGGAGGAAAAACCGGGAAGCCGTGGGGAAGGGAAAACCGGGAAGCCGTGGGGAAGGACAGCTCCGGTTGTGGGGGAGTCGGTCTCGGAGTCGGTTGTCGTCGTTGTTGTCGCCGGTTCCCGGGGCAGGGCGCACGGGGGAGCTCGAGTGGTGGAGCCGGGGGGGTGGGGGGGGGATGCGGGCACCTCGGGGCGGGGAACGGGCAGGGCGATCGGGGCCCGGGGAGGGGAGCGCTCGGGGATTGGGGATGGAGGAACGGGGTAAAAAAGGGAGCGGGGAGTCACCGGAGAGGGCTCCGCGTCTGGGTCCGGCTTGGGGGTGAAGGCTGCCCCCCCCCCGGGGGGGTGCGGGGAATCCAAGCGGAATCGCTGGATCCGTATGGGGATGGGGTGCCCGAACACCTCTGGGTGGGTTCCAGCCCCGGAGGTGCGGGGAATCCAAGCGGAATCGCTGGATCCGTATGGGGATGGGGTGCCCGAACACCTCTGGGTGGGTTCCAGCCCCGGAGGTGCGGGGAATCCAAGCGGAATCGCTGGATCCGTATGGGGATTGGGTGCCCGAACACCTCTGGGTGGGTTCCAGCCCCGGAGGTGCGGGGAATCCAAGCGGAATCGCTGGATCCGTATGGGGATGGGGTGCCCGAACACCTCTGGGTGGGTTCCAGCCCCGGAGGTGCGGGGAATCCAAGCGGAATCGCTGGATCCGTATGGGGATTGGGTGCCCGAACACCTCTGGGTGGGTTCCAGCCCCGGAGGTGCGGGGAATCCAAGCGGAATCGCTGGATCCGTATGGGGATGGGGTGCCCGAACACCTCTGGGTGGGTTCCAGCCCCGGAGGTGCGGGGAATCCAAGCGGAATCGCTGGATCCGTATGGGGATGGGGTGCCCGAACACCTCTGGGTGGGTTCCAGCCCCGGAGGTGCGGGGAATCCAAGCGGAATCGCTGGATCCGTATAGGGATGGGGTGCCCGAACACCTCTGGGTGGGTTCCAGCCCCGGAGGTGCGGGGAATCCAAGCGGAATCGCTGGATCCGTATGGGGATGGGGTGCCCGAACACCTCTGGGTGGGTTCCAGCCCCGGAGGTGCGGGGAATCCAAGCGGAATCGCTGGATCCGTATAGGGATGGGGTGCCCGAACACCTCTGGGTGGGTTCCAGCCCCTGGGTGGGTTCCAGCCCCAGAGCTGGGCTTACGGCCCTTCTGCGATGCTCTTCGGCGCATGGGTGGGACCCCACTTTTATTTTCTGAATTACTGAAAAAACCCCCCAAACCCCCAACCCCAAAGTCGAGGAAACTCCTCCCTGCAGTTCGCTCGGAGAGGTTTGGCGGTGGGGATGCGTTTGGGCTGGGACCCACGGAGCTCACGGTGGAAGAAGAGCCCAGTAAGGAACAGGTTGAGGAGCACCAGGCCAAGGGAGGGAAACGGAGGAGAAACTGGCTGTAAACAAAGGGAGCGTGACCAGACTAGCCTGGCTCCGGCACTCTGCTGAAGGGAGAACAAAAAATAAACTGCAGAAGGAGGGAAAAGTCAATTATGTTTTCAGCTGGCTGGAGCGGAGTTCGGTTTTGCAGGCGGTACTGGAAAGGGAGGCTCTAGGAAGAGTGCTGGGATCGGGGATTTGGGGCTGCGCAAACAGGCGTCAGCGGAGCTGTTGGCTGAGCATCTGTCCCACAGCAAGCGATGCTCCTTTTGGCGAGAGAAGAGGATCCCCTGGGCTGGCCTGGCTTGTGGCTGGAGGGACCTGGAGGACATCTGTCCCCTCGGTCTCTCGATCTTTGGAAGACAGGGGCTCGTTCATGCTCTCATTTAGAAACACAGTTTTCAAGTTGCTCCATCTTTTGATATTTGAAGAGTTTGGGTTTAAGGTTTGGGGCAGCTTGCTCTAAGGGTTTTTCTCTGTAATACCGAGTTTTATGTATTTTCCACGGTACGTCAGAAAAATCATAAGCACAAACTGCGGCTCGTGCTTCTACGGGCCCGCGAGGACCGGTGGGAGCAAACGATGCGCTCCCCGCTCTGCTCCGCTTCTGCTCGGGGACGCCGGCTGTGCCCCCACTTCTGTGCCCTTTGGGGATGAAATTGGTATAATGATTACGCTTGGATTCCTTTATGCTCTAAACCAGACACGAGGTATCGAGAGGGAAAATGTTAGGGTCCTGCCTGTACTGGAAAGGCCTGGGGGGCACTGGGCGGGCAGGATTTGCTCAGAGGTGCCGGGTTAGGGTCTGCAGGACGGGAATGGCTCCCACCAGCCTTAGAGCTGATCCTCCTGCTACCGAAGGAGAGAAGAAGCTTTCAGGACATAAAATTGGCTGTAAAGAAGGGAAAAACGATCACCAGCTCTCTGGCCGTGTTGCTTAGGAGAGAGCGAAGGGGTGCTGTGGTGCAGCAGCGTGCTCTGCACGGGGACACCGGGGTCTTCAGCCCTTCCACGGGCCAGGCAGTTTGGGGGCTTCCCCAAGCCAGCGCCATCATAAGCCTGATATTAAGTAACGGCCTGGGACTGACAACAGGATTCTTGTTTTGTATTTTTTTTTTTTTTTTTTTTTTTTTTTGTATTTTAAAAAAGTTGAGATTAACCAGCTGAAGTTAACAAACTCTGGAATCCAACAAAGCCCAATGAATCACCGGGAGCAAACACTGCTCCGTGGCTGTCAGCCCTCTGAAGGGAACTCATTGACTCACTGTAAGTTTAAAGAGCAACTTTTGACAAACACTCCGTCAAAAAACTGGCTAATACTTGCTTCGCTCTTAATCCTCCCTGAGCTGTTTCCCCGTTGCTAATCTCTCCCAGAAACCATTATTAAATCTTTCCTGGTTTGCAACGCTAATTCTGAACAAATGCATCAGGAACAAAACATCAGCTGGGCCTGTGTCTTTGTGTTATTTGCATGCTCCACGGGAAGATCGTTTCGCTTTTAATGAGACTAATTAAAAAGAAACAAAAAATAATAAATCCATCCCGTTAATCTGTAATAAATTGAAGCACTAGGGTCCTTCCCAAAGCATTAGTGACTGCCAGCTCCAAACACGCTGGAATGCAAAATCCCTCTTCTCATTATTATTTAGAAAATCTCAGCGATGCTCCCGTGATGCCAGCACTACCTGGGCTTTGCCGCCACGGCAAAAGCTTCCCCGCTCAGCCGTGGCTTGGAGTCCCGTGGGAGCAGGGAGGTGATCCGGCTGGAGCTCGTCTCCATCCCACACACCTCCCTCAGCATCTCACCGTATTCTGGTTTCTTGGTTTGTTGCTTTTGCTGCCAGGCTGTACCTGGACTGTGTGCAGCCTTGGGCTGGAAGGTGAGCACCGCTTCCCACCCGGAGCCTCAGCAGGGCTCGTCCGAGCGGATTGAAACGGGTGGACGTGCTCCTAAAATTAACCTGCAAAAACTGCTTTGATAGGACACTGACAGCCAAAGCGGAATCAAATTCTCGTTTGGAATTACCATGAGATAATTGGCCTCATTTACTATTTTAAGGTGTACAAAAAAAAGGCTCCCTCTCTCAGACAACTGCAATGGAGAAATATTCAGGCGTAGATGATGTCCCAAAACATATCATTAAAGCTTTAAATAAATGTATGATGACATCTCATCTTAAGAAAGACTTCCTTTGTATTTCAGATAGGAACCAGCCAGGTCATTTTCAAAGTCATTTTTTAAAGAACAAAAGATATTCCTCTTGTTTTTCCAGACACGCAACTTCAAATATTTGGAGATGTAATTTGAATTCTTTCACACATTATGGATTTAAAAATCATCTTCCTTTGAGATGCCTCGTGCTTGCCAAAAGGTAAATGCCTCTGTCTGCTGCTTTTTGTCTTTTTTACTCTACTTGAAATGCTACAGAACTGACCCAGTCCCACCCTGCAGATTATAATGTTTGTAAAAGGGAGAAGGAGATGAGAACTAGCCCTTTCTCGCTCACTCATTAATTACAAGGATTAAATGCCAAGGCAGCTACACAGCATTATAAAGAAAATAAAAATATGAATTGGAGGAGCCAAGTTCTGCATTTGCTGCTTCACTATCGCGATGTGTCTGAGCACATGGCGGCACGGACACGCCAGAAGCACGTCCCACAGCTCTGGTCCCATTCCCAGTCCAGCTGGTCTGGTTGGGGCTCAGACCCCCAGGTCCAGCTTCTCCCTCTTTAGGTACCGGCGCTGCTCCGTGCCGACAGCGGCCACGATTTTGGGAGTATGGGGATGTGATGGGGGACGGGAAGACCATGGTGCGGTGGGGAAGGAGGTTTTCTCTGCACACGGAGCTGCTGAAAAAAGGTGATTCCAGTTTGTATCCCTGGTGAGGAGGGAAAAAAACCCCATAAGGAGCAAGGGAGCCCAGGGACACGTTAGCACAGGACTGGAAATAACGGCAAAGCTGCAGCTTGGACCCTCCCGGGGAAAAAAACCAGGCTGATTCGCAGCTCTTCTGGAACGTGAGTTCACGTCTGAGGTCTTTGCTGTTTCCCTGACCCCATGATGCAGAGGGTTTTGGCTGCCTCCGTGGCTCTGCAGCCGGGACTGGCTGGGCTGCCCCTGCGTGTCCGGCTGCTCCCTCCGATCCTCCATGGGGTTTTTCGGCTGCGAGACCACCTCCGCCGCCCTCCTCTCGCACGCCTTTTCCACCCGTAACGCGATTCGGGAGACGCAGCTGCTGGCTCGGGCTCCTGCCCTATATCAGCTGCTCAACGGTTGCATCCGACCGGGATTTTTGGCAAGAGAGGACCCCAGATAGAGCACGGACGTGCCCGCCGCTGCGCTCAGGGAGGTGCCCGAGACCCTCGTGGGGTTTCATCCTTCCCTTTTCCCATTTGCTCTCAGGGCTGAGCGCCCGCTCCCAGCCCGGCTGCAAAGCATCCGGCAGTGTGGGCAGGGATTGCGGGCAGGGATTGCGGGCAGGGATTGCGGGCGGGGGTCACTGCCAGCCCCTGGCCTGGGGGAGGAGCCCTGGGCTGGGAGCCCCACCCAAGAGGCGTGGTCAGGGAGGACCAATCAGAGAGCGGCGCTGCCTATAAAAGTGCTGCCTGTGAGCAGCTGGGGAGGGTAAAGGGAGTTGGTTATCCCTATCCTCATCCTGTTTCCTTGCCGGGGTTTATTTCCCAGGGAAGGTGATACTTCTCGCAGGGTGTTTGGTGGGGTCCCCTCTGCCTGACCCCCCCCCCCCCTGCCCAGGGCTGGGGGGTTTTCGCCACCAGGGTTGTGTGAAATCCCTTCCCGGTCTCTGCCGTGCTGGTTTGGTGGGGGAAGCGCTCGCCGTTGCTCTGGGCTGTCTCCTGCTCTGCCTCGGCTTGTAATTAAAAATAAAATATTTGGGGTAAGTACTTAATTTAAGAACACATTTTTGTTAGCTAACAATACAGAGGAAAGGCCCTGGAGACCCTGATAGGGCAATTAGTACCTCTCCACTTGCATTAGAGATGAATCTTTTGAGAGAGGAAGCGTGCTCGCTCCAGAGGGGTTTTTTTTGGTACAAAAATGCAATTATAGGGTATAAAAGGAAGCGTTTTGAAATATGCAAAGTGGGAATGTGGTCTGAAGCCTTCTTTGCTGCAGGACAGGGAAAGCAGAAGGTGAGAGGTGCCCCAGGCACGACACCCCCTAACACTTCCCCGTCCAACCTGCCGGGTCCTGGCAGCAGCTCCCATCAGCTCGTGGTTTCATTTTCCTCCTCCCATCTACCTCTCCTGGCTGCTCTTCAAGGCTCATCCCCTTGGCCTCGGCAAGCTCTCAGCCGCTCTGGGCTCGGGAGGCCGGGAGGTTCTTTTCCTACTTGGCAATTAGTCTTTGCGCTGCTGAGTACAAACAAGACGAAACCGCCGTGGTGGTCCAAGAGTGCGGCTGTTGTGTGCTGGGGCCGTTTCGGGGCTGTCTCCTCCAGCGCAGCTTTGCTTTTCCCATGGCAACTCTCTCCTCCTAAGCATCTCTGAAGCTTGGTGCGTGTGTTTAGAGGAAAGGCTTGGGTCGCTGTGGCAGGTTCCCACGCTCGGTCCTGACACCAGACCATCCTGTCCCAGGAGGGACAATGTGGATGGTGACCAAGACGTGAAACAGGGTGTGGGGTCAGCGCGTGGGGTCCAAGAAGGCTCCGGACCAAGAAAGGGTCCAAGAAGGGACCAAGAAGGCTCCGGACCCCAGCGCGTGGGGTCCAAGAAGGCTCCGGCTCTGCTCCCCGTGCTGTACGGGTACCTGCTCTTGCCCAAAGTCCGGCTGATGGAAACCAACCCTTGGAGCCTAAAAAAGTTCTGTAACAAGCAGAGCTTGTGGAGAAAGGTGGTGGTGACCTGCAGGCAGAGCAGCACGTGGGCAGGGCCGCCTGTTCTCACCGCTGCCTGGACGTCCCCTGCGGAGCGGGTGACACGGGGCTGTTTGTTTTGGACGTGCTGGGATGGACTGGAAAACAGCATTGACCTCTTAAGCAACACTGGGGGTTTTTGGCCGACCAGCCGGTGGCTCAGCTTGCGTTGAGTTTATGAGATCTGATTTCCAAGATAGTAAAACCAAAACAATCTTCTCCAACAGCCGGACGCACTGGCTGGTGTTGCCTTTGCCAAGGAGGAAGGGAACAGCGCGTCTGTGTTGTTAAAGGTTAAATAACAGCAAATCACATTTCTTGTCTGCAAATGATGCTGGGCTGCGCGCGCGCATTCTTTAATCAGTATTTAGCTTGTTGAATTACTTTTATTGGTAGTTAACTGTGTAATGGTCTCAGTGGAACATCTGGTCCATGATTTGAAAAGAATATTCTTCAACCCTTGCTGAGCGCAATTATTTTTGGATACAAGTGGAGGCTTTAGAGCCATTAAGAAGATAAAATGCAGATTGTTTGCAGAGGGTTTTTTTATTTTATTTTAATGGCTTTCAAAGAGAGGAACTTTTATTATTTTTTTTTTTCTATTGTTAGCAGACAGTGCAGTGGAAACCAAGCAGAAGGGTTGGGAAGAGGCACAGATGTTCCCTTTGCCGTTGGCTGGGCCAGGCACCCAAACCCAGGGCAGAGGGTTTGAACCTCCCTCCGAAGCTGCTGTAACATTTTCCAAATTTTGCAACAGCTCATCTGCCCACCAGTTTCTTAGTAAAACCACTGAGGGCTGGTGTGGAACTCCCTATATAATGACTTAAAAGCGCGTCAGTGGATGGGACAAGGGTTGTTTACAAAACAGAGAAAATGAAGGGCTTTGTGCTTTCTTCCATTGATGGGAAAATCACAGATGGATCCCAAACCTCTGCCTCCCAGCCCAATACCAGTTCATCCAGACCATGAAAGAAAATAGCCCATCTCCTTTTTTTGGCCATGGTAGGCTGTGATAGCAACTGGGACACCTTTATCCTCAAGAGTATATATTCTCAGGAAGAAGAAAAAAAAAAGCCATTCATTTATCAGTAGATAATAAGTTATCTCATGAGTTAAACGTAGTTCGTACATGATGTCCCTCCATGGAGGAGGCTGGCTGACTCCTCTTTGTCTGCAAGAGCGCTGCTTTAAATTATTTAGAGGAAACTATACAATCTGGGCTGCTGTTTGCTATTACGATTGTGCATCTTGTCCCAGTGAAAACCGCAGGCAGACAGGCTGTAAAATGATGGCTGTTTTTTTAGGAGGAAGATAAAGTCAAACTGTTAAACCAGGTAAGGATGGATGCTTTTAGTTTATCCTGGGGACATATTGTTATAGGCGAGATCATGGATTTGAGAAGGACCTTGGATGGCATTGGAAGTGCCAAGGGATCGGTTATGGGATGAAGGAGAGATTTTGGCTCTGTGTGTTTTCAGGAGGCAAAGGGCACTGCAGACGGAGATGGAGGAACACGGTGGAGGAGATGGTGGCTTCTGACCCTTCCCGTCAACCCTTTCAAAAGGAAAGCCTATGCCTAATAATAGTAAGAATAGTACTACTACTGATAACAAATCAGTGTTTCATTCCAGCACCTCTGTATCCCTTGATTTTTTGGAAATGCCCTCGTGTTTCAAAACTGCAAGGGAAAGAAAAGGAATGGGAGCAAACTTCTCAATCGCAAACTGTTTTTCAGTATAGTTTATTATACTAAAGGGGAGGGGGGAAAGCCCTTTCAACTTCAATCCACAATAAAAATTGTTAATTAAAAAGCACGAGTAAATTGGGATTGTCAAAAGCGAATTGCAGAGCAGCAATCTGTTGGTTTCCACTAGGTGAGGATGCTGTAGGTGTGTGTATAAACACAATTTCACCTGGTGGGGAAGATCCTTCCTCTTCCCAGGTGGCCTTTGTGGCACCACATCCCTGCTCAGCTTTTCCTGAGCTTTTTTTTTTTTCTCCTTTTTTTTTCCTTTTTTTTTTTTTTTTTTTTGTGTGTGTTTGTATTTGGTTTTCCCCCTCCTGACCACGTTAGTCTCTGCCGCTCACTGGGGTCATCTTAACCTTGGCTCTGCAGCTGGCCGCTGGGAAAGGGCTGTTTGCAATAACTCTTCTGGGGGAGCTCTCTTTGTGGATGTAGTTTTCGGTAATAAAAGTAACGATTTCGGAACAGAGGGCTCATGTAGGAAGCTACGCCACAAGAATTTATTAAATAGCTTATTCTGCAATAAACGCAGCATATATTAAGAAAAAAATCAGAACAAATGGAGGAGCTGGGAGGGACCTCAAGAGGACAACTGCTCCATTCCTAATGATGCCAGAATGGATGTGTTTGCTGGATCCGGGCGATCGACATCCAGATTGATTGCCTGCCGGCTCCTCCAGCTTTCTTGCCATCAAAACAGCTTGAACTATTGGACCTTAACTGCTTGTCAGCTTTGCTTCCTGTTTTCTCACTTTGTTGGACGTCAACAGTAATGTAGTAATGTTGAAGGTTGTTTTTTGGTTTTTTTTCCTACCAGTAGGATGTAAAATACGAGAATGGGTGAATCTCTTGCACTAACAGAAAATTAGCACCCTGCCAAAGAGCCGCTGAGCCTGCGTGTGTTCGCCCGGGAGGAGCCTGTGGCTGTCTTCAGCACAATCGTGTGTTTAGATCAAATTAAGACGCAATTATGGCACTGGGACTTCTTGTAGGTTCAAATGTCTCTGTATAAAATGCCTTTAGCGTTTTAGACGTGGGTTCTTGAGCCAGAACGAGGATCTTTGACTTAATCTTCCCTCTAGTGCAGCTTTAGGGGTCAGTTACCGTGGAGGGGATGGTTCATCCCAACGCAGATGCAGAAAGCTCACTGTCTTGCTGGACAACCAGCAGTAAGATATTTTTTTAAAGCAAGAAAATAATCAGGATAGTTTTAATGAGGCTCAGAAGGAAGAGTCTCTTATCAGTAGAAAATTCAGCTGTTATTCAACCCAGTCCTTCCTTGACTTCCTTATTAACCCTTAGTCACCACCGATGGGTGAGCACCAGGGCAGGGAATACGATGTAGAGCAGAAAGTGGGTTGCTGTCTGAAGGAAAAGGCTTGATCTGGAGAATAGGGGGAACACAGAAGTACCTGGACTGCTTACAACTGCGCTGATTTTTCAGGCGCATCGTCAAATTAGCAGGTTTTCCTGATGGCCAGGACGGGTGCCAGGGGCAGGTGATGAAGAGGGGACATGGGGACAAGCGGGTAACCTCAGCCAGGTGAGCAGGGGTGAGCTGCCATCTCTGCATTTGGTCTGGAGGTTCTGGTGGTTAATCCTTGATTGCTACACAGCACATTTGGCTGGGATTTAGGGCAATATTAATCACTTTCAGCTATGCCTGTTTCTGCTTCTCTTTTTGCACCGTGTCCCAGCAGTGTGAAGTTTTGGGTGCTGCAGCAGGGCCTGAGAAGGTCACTTTTCTCTTCTCCTAGGACTCCCAAGAGTGGAAAACCTCTTTGACCTTATTTCTCTCCATATTTTCAAGCCTCTGCCGTCCATGGGAAAGGGCACAGGTAGACTTCTCCAGCCAAGCACAGTGTGTTCGATGCAGAAAGCCTTGGAGAGAGGTGATGCCAATTTTAGTACAAGTTCCTGCAACAGAAATAGATCTTCCTGAGTGCACACTTAAATCTTAGTAAATTATATCTCAGGTTAAACTATTTATTAAAGTGCCACAGGGGAATTTCAGGCTAGCTATGTACATCATCACAGGAGATAGGCTGAAAATTACAGTAATTTGGAAAGAACATGATTTGAATCTTAGGGCCCGTGGTGAAAGTCAATGCACAATGCATTATTCCACTTAACAATTCATGTTCACACATGGATTCAGCTGGAGCCAAAGTATTTCTATAGCATCACATTTCTCCAATGAGCCACCGGGCGTAACACAAGAGTTCTTGTGGGGGGAGTTTGTGCTTGTTCTTGGGTTTTTCATTTCTGCCTTCGTTGCTCATCCAGAGGCAAATGCCAACGAAGTGGACTTGTTCATCTGCTGGGTGCAATGACCACGGAGAGGGAGTATTTCTTCCTGCCCTTGGTAGTTAGTCTTCTGTGACGGTGGGAAGCAAAAGGCCGTGGAGTCCTTGTCATTTGTGTCCTGGCTGGTGGAACTGCTGAGCCACGTTGGTGCGTAGGGATGTCTGAGCTTTACATAAAAAACGGTCAGGGAAACGGTTTAACTGGCAGTGAGAGAAGCCCCAGCTGTTCCTGCAAACTGCTGAAATTGTCTCTTTGCTTGCTGCTGCTCCAGATGTTCCTCTGGGTCTCTCTGCCACCCGGGAGCAATCTCTGAGGGGCAGAGCAGCACTGCTGGAAGAGGGACAGTTTGGGCTCAGAGGGGTGAGGGACCTCCCCTCTACATGGGTGCTGGTCTCACAACAAGGTTACCTCCCCATGTTCTCTCCTGTGCTCTGAATTTGCTCAAGAAAGTGGGATCCTTTGGCTCCTCTTTCCCTTATACCATCTCTCTGCTCGCTTGAGAGGTGTTTTGGGTCACATATGAAAATTGCCTTTAAATTTTGATGCTTGCTTGGTGGAGCCAGCTGGAGTTTAGCACGGTTTCCGTAGCACATGGCAACGTAGAGGTCAGTGAAACCTCAGCAGCTCAATGCATGATCCTCCTGGCCTGAGTGTGAAAGTATTTCTTAATGCATTTCTTACTGCACTCCTCTGGTATACAGGGCTGAGGTCCTCAGCTCAGTTGATTTTCTGTCTTTCAGTACCAACAGCTAAGGCTCTGGAGGGAGATTTAGCAAGATATAAAGAAGTCTGCCACACTCGGGAAGATTTTTCTCCTCTGCCCAGTCTTGCATTTAATTTAAAATAAGTAGTTATTAATGCCAGGGTCTTTTCAGTCTATGAACAAATGAGATACTGGGGAAGAAGGAGCTATGAGATTACTGAATGACCATTTTTGTCATGACTCTGCTGCTAGTATGCACATGGAGGCATTTGTAAGCACTAAGAGTTTTAGAGAAAGATTTGAACTGTATTTAATTTGATAGACATCCATTATAACCAACAGAATCACGTGGATTGAAAATCTTGAATTTGGCCTTGTCCTTTCTGTTTTGCAGTGGAGTGTTTAGTCATGGTGTTTAAGTCACGTGCTGGGGATGTCATCCCACGTGGGATGTATTAGCAGTCAGGAGGTTTCTGCTGATGTGATTTTTTTTTTTTTTTTTGGTGGGAATTGCAATTGTGCAACAGCTTTGGCTTTGCTGAACTTGATCTCTGACGACACGGAAAGGTTTCTTTCAGAGGTTGTTCTGTACCTGCCCCATGGGAATTGCAGCTCAGGGCCTGCTGCCCTACAGGTGTGAGTCGATGTTGTTGCCATGGGTGAGTGGTGGCTCCTGGACTGGTGTCATCCTCGGCATCACCCGCGCCCAGGTTTGGTGTTCATCTGGTTTCTCCGTGGACCTGCTGCTGTGAGCGTTCCCGTCTCGGTCCAGTGAAGGTACCAGCTGGCTGAAAGCATTTTAAAGAGCTGAGCTTGGCTGCAGAGCTAACCTGGCTTGTTTCATCAAGAATAAGTGACAGAGGAAACCAGCTGATGTGCAAAGATGTGATGAATAGCTGGAAGCAATAACCTTTCCTAGCAGAGCTGGGAGGTACAAGAGGTGTTCATTCTCCTCCTCCACCCTGGCGCTGCGTTGCGTTGGTTGGATGGGGCCTCTCACGGTTTTCAAATCAAAATTTTCAGTACTTTTTCACTGCACAAAACATGAGCATTTAGTCCATGCATCCAAAGCGAGATCAAAATAGCAAATTTTCCCCTTGGCCATGGTGTGGGTGCCCTGTTGGCTCTGATTCTCACGCTCTGAAAGCTGTTAAAAACATCTGTGAACCAAATGGCTCAAAGAACAGCAAGAGAAAAGCCTCAATTTTAGTTGCGGTTAAAGTCTTTTTTTTTTTTCCTGTTTCCAAATTACCCACCTTTCTTCCCAGCCCTCAGCTTGCGCTGGGGCTGATGGATGGTTTTGGGGGTGTGCAGAAGATGGCTCAGAGAGGAAGCCTGTGCGTTCCTTTCCTCCATTTGTTGCGTGGGGTCTCTACAGGAAAAATGTTAAGGATCTGCTGATAGAAAAAGGTTGAAAATTACTGAATATTTACACAGCACTCAATTGCTGTCCATCTTTCCCACCATTTTATTTCAATGCAAAGAGCAAATAACTGTGTGCAGTGATTGCAGCTATTGCTGAATTATGTAGTTATTCATGACACGCAGATTACAGGGCAATAATTATAGCTGATTTTACTAGATCCCTAAGTACGAAGATCTCATAAGCGCTGGGGTTTTTTTTGCTCATATGGCAATGTTTAGCCTTAGCTGGAGACACAATTAAGTAGGGAGCTTTCAAAATGCATCTTAAACTGCCAGGGAATCACAAGTGCAAAATCTCCTTGAAAATAAGGTGACAACTGAATCTTTCTTTGTCTGAACTGAGCTTCTCCCGTTATATTCTGGATGTTATTCTGAGAGCTGGCACAGGCTCCGAGTGGCATTAGCAATGCAAAAATAGCACTGGGTTTGGCCATGTCCAAGTTGTTGGTTAGAATCCTGTTGGTATTTGGGTGATGGTGGAGGGGAAGGGCTGAAGATGGCTGGAGTGGGAGGCTGGGGAATTAATTCCTTTTTGCTCACCGGGGGATCTCACACCAGCAGGTTATCTTTTCTTGTTAAAGACAGAAAAGCTACGGTACAGTAAGGCACATGAAAAAATAACTCTATATGCTTATCCAAGGGGAATTTGGGCCTGAGACTTGTCATGGCTGGCCAGGGAACGGCTACCTGGGCAGTAGAGAAGGGAGCTGGCTGGTTGGGAGGGTTTTTTGGAAAGACCTGAGGTCTGACTCCGTGGTACAAGCCGTTTCCTTGCGCAGCATCTTGCTCAGCCCCGGTGTAAGGTTGGCTCCTGCACTTCATGGGGACAGGGACCCGCAGTGAGCACGTCGGCCACCCCAGGAGAGGTGGTCATCACCCGTTTCTGCACCAGCATCCTTTTAGCACACGCGCGCGTGTGGGTGTATATGGATTCTGCCTGGGGGAGCACTGCCGGACTGGAGTTCTAATTATAGCTAATTGCAGGGTTGATACTCTCTGGATTTGGTCTGATACAAGTCAAACGATTTCCTGTTGTTCAGCACTTTACAGACACGTAGCCAGAGGCACGAGATGGACGTGTTTTCTGAAGGCGTCTAGCTGGGCAAACACACACTCTTCCCTTTCCTTCCTGCGCACGGACCTCGGTGGAGCAAAACACCCCACCGGAGCCTCGCTCTGTGGTCTTGGGCGATGTTAACACGGCTTTCTGTTAAATAGTGTAGAGGTCCCCAAACCAGGTGAAATGGTCGGGTTTAGTTAAGCCGAGGGCTCCTGGGAGGAGCAGGGTAGCTCGGCCACGCTGAGCTCTGGGCTTCTGCGGTCGGACCTTTTAGGTCCCCGAAAGCACAGCGCTTTTCTCTGCACAGCCTTGCAGCTGGTGCTGCTGGCAGCACTTTGCGTCAAAGCCTTAGGAAAGCTCTATCACGGATGTACTTTCTGAAAAATGGGAGCCAAAATCTCTTAACTGCGTTTCCTGCAGTGGGACTTGGTGCATTAATTGGTTAAGTGTTTACACAATGCTTTTAATGTCAAATATTGCGTATGTTCTAAATTTTATCCTGAGCAAGTTATTCAATTCATACTTTAAAGCCCATTTTTTAATGTCTCCTAATGGGGAAATTAAAAGTGCATTTCATGTAGTAAATATAGTTGTAACACTGTGCTGTCAAAGATCCCAAGCGATAGAAGGGGAACTTGTTAGCCCGGGTAGTGTGTACACAAAGAGATGGACAGATCTCAAACACAGAAAGGATCAAAGTTCAACAAAGGTTCAGGAAGAAAAGCAGCAGCATCTTGAAAGGAAGAAGGAGAGTTTGACTCCAAATGTAATTTTATTTTTTTTTTAACTTTGGCTTTCACACGAGCCAGGATCCAGAGTGATGTTTCATAGCCTTTAAGATGTTTCAAACAAGCAGTACAATTCTCTAGGAAAAAACGTCCCCCTCTCTCCCAGGCACCCTCTGCAAATTGAATCCTGGAATTGAAAACTTGGAACTGATGCCGAGCATTTTAATCTTACCAAAAGTAAACAATGAGCATCAATTTACATAAAAACTGACTTTTAAAATTATTTCAATGTTAACATTCTAAGTGACACTGTAAGTATATTATGTGACTTTGGGCCCGCTCGATGCTTTTTAAATGGATGCTGCTATTACAACAGATACTGGTCAGGTTTCTTTTCAGATGTCTGTAGGGAATCACGTTGAGAAAAAAAGCTCTGCTTTAGGAAAAGCCCAAAGGAAAACGGAATGAAAAGAAGGAGCAGATTCTCTGAGGACCGCTGAGTCTGGAGGTCTTCTGGAAGTTTTCCTGGCAGGATGGGTTTCAGCAGGGTGGGAGGGTTGGCAGCCTGGGAGGATGCTCACCGTGATTGCTGGGGCTTCCAGAGGTGAGCACGTGGTCCCAGATGGGTGGCATTTGCTGGCACGGATGGTGCCCAGTGTTTGCTCTCCAACTTTTCTTCATGCTAGTGTCTGCCTCAGCTCATTTTCTGCACGTTGTCCGAGAAAGCTCTGGGAAAGAAAACGGGAGTAACATTTGTTTGTGAGGGCAGGGGGTGAATTAAAGAGCAGCCTTTGTGGGAGAAGGGCCCTGGCAGGGAGAAGGGCTGGAGCTAGGCTGGCCCTTGCCTGGGGGCCGAGGCTGGTGTGCCACTCATTGCAAATAGCTCTAAATTATCAAACCCCTGACCCTGTTCAGTTACTGGATGAAACACTTTGGCTGGTGGTGGAGAGCAGCTCATACGAGATATTTTAATGGCTGCTTCTGATCTTAAAACCAATGAGTCCCTGAATTGCTATCCAAACCGAGGAAAACATCCTTGTAGCTACGCTGGCATTTACTGCATAAAGATGTACTGAAGTATATCTAAGCACAGAGTCTGCATTATCAGACCTTTGGAGATTACTTTTATCTTCTTTCCTCTATTAAATATAGCTCAGCTTTACTGCCTTTCACACGAATAAAATTTGCTGGCTTTTACTTCCAGGAATCATCCATTAAATATTTTAAAAATGCTGCTCAGCCACGTGTTTGCCCCTGTGTTTGCGCTAGATGGGATCGCTGTTGCGTAATCCGCAGAGCGTTCCCTGTGCACGATGATTATTTTTTGGCTGACTTATGTAGGAAGTAACCTTCACTGCTTCACCACTTTGTATGTCTTTCAACAAAACTTAACAGGTGGCAGATTCTCTTATCTCAAGCTGTGGAGTTTTGCCCTTGGAAGCATGGAGTGGACGAGGTCGGAGAGACCTGGTGGTGGTTTCTCTGGCTGGAGGTGCTGTTTGATGGCTGTGCAGGGTCGCTTTGCACAGTTCTTTCTGAAGAACTGGGGCTGGGTGATGCCGGTGGGGTTGGGGAAGCAGCAAGCGGTAGCTGGATCGCAGCAGAGAAAAGGCAGGGTAGGGCGAGCAGCTCCGCATCCCGCTGCAGGAAGGATGCTCTGCTCATCTCCTCCTGAGGACAACCCCTGAAGAGGGGAGGAATCGCATGTACCCAGTGCTAAATGGCATATGACTCAAACAAACAAACGAAAAAAATCACACCTCTTTATTACACAGATTTATCTCGCTGCGTCGGGGCCTGACAACCACCACCAGATGCTCATCTTCTCAGTTGCTTTATTGGATTCTGGGACATCCTCATAATTGCCATAAGTGGGAGATGATTCCCCAGCATCTGGCATGTGTTAATACTGATTCAGAGAGCTTATCAATCCACTTAAGGAAAGAGCGTACGTGCTCGGTGTGCAGCCTGGCAAATTCTAAGGCATCATCATTTAATCCTATTTTTTTTCCTTTGAATTGCTGCTGAATGACTTGAGTCCTTGCCACCGGACCCTGCTGCAGTTTGAACACATATAGGTGGGTAGGCATTGCCCAGATGTCATCCCCGTTTCTGGCAAAGGGTAGGAAAGTGCTGCCCCATTTCCCCCAGCCTTGCCCCCAGGTTGTATTTCAGGAGCTGCTGAAACGCTATCTAAGCACAAGTTGCCCCTCGACTCATGAAAAGTGCATTTAGCAGTTAAGGCCCAACAGAAATCTTCCGATAAATTCAAACGACTTCTGTTTTATTTTTTTGGTTTAGGTTCAAACTATTGCCTGCTCCCTTTGAGGCTGGCTGCAGGTATTGAGGCGCACAGCTGCTTGGAGACTTTTCAGCTGGACAACTTCTAAGGGAGGAGGGAGAACTGCTTGGAGGTCTACGGAGGCGGTGAAGTCTCGGGGAGGTGGGTGTCCTTGCTCAGCTCAGAGTGAAGAAAAGCGACAAATAAAACTGGCGAAAAGCAGATATTTCAAGAATTGCTCCAAAGGTGCTGTTTCCATTCCAGGTAGGAATAAAAACCACGGAGTTTAGGCAGTTTTTAAAATTTTTGTTCCCCACTTCCTTCCTGTGAGGAGCCTGGCAGCGTTTGGTCAAATGAGAGTTCGTGCTGGCGTGCATGCAGCGACGCTGGCAACCTCCCATCTTCCAGGCAGAGCTTTGGAGGTGGAGGTTTTCGAGGGAAACAATGGTGCAAAAGGGTCTGTTTGAACAAGGGAATTAAATATTTCCCCACATCGCTCCTGGTTGAAGAATGCTGCTGGGTTTTGAACAGTATGCAAGGGCAGGGAAAAGGCATTTTTCAGGCTTGCAGGGATCCAGCGCTGTCTAGACTTTATAATGCAACGGTGCGCGCCGCCCTGCCTTGAATTCCTGCCACGGCATCTCTCAGCGCGTCCTATAAATGGAAGCTGCCAAAGCTTCAGTCACACTAACGAGACCCTAGATCCTGTCGAATTTGGCGATTTGTCCCACTAAACCGGTGAACTCGTAGCAGGTGGTAGCACAGCTCATCTCCTAAAACCACATCCCTCGGGAAACAAAAGGCCACACCTGAGTTCCCATGGTGGGGCGACCGCATCTCCCTCCAGGCTAACAGAGATGCCCGGGTGTAGGGAGGGATGCTCCTGCACAGGGAACCTGCCGACCACCGCTCTCCAGAGGTGGTCTTTGGATCGGCACGTCGCTCTCGAGTCAAATCACCGTCAAGTCATCTTAGAAAAGTGAGACTTGCTGCTCAAAGCCCGTCCCATTGAACACGGCTCTGTCTACGTGAGGTTGCAGCCACCAGAAGCAATCTGTTCTTTAGATGTTTCTGTCCTATCTGGCTCCATGAATTTGTTGGCAGAGCTCGGCTGTGCAGAGTTGGTTTGGGTCACCCCCGGCGTTCGGATGCATTTCCTTCTCCACCCTCCTTTCTCCTCTTTCTGGGATCAAGTTTCTTGCAGCTAAGCGTACTCTCATCTCTCTGTATTTCCCACTGAAGGCTGAAGCAGGGCTTGGTCACCGCTTGTTTTTCTAAACCCAGCCCAAGTAATGAACATCTGCCAGGAGCCAGAGGTTTTCCCTAAGCCTGTGGTTTGAATAACTCTTTCTTTACAGCCTTGCTTCTCTCCCAGGTGGATGCTGCCTCCTGCGAAGCCCATGGCAGCGTGTGGCCATCAGCGCACGGCATCCTCGCTGGCCTGAGCAGCCCAAGCTGCTGGGAATCACCACGCCGGCCAGGCTCGCTGCCTTCGCTCCAGTGCTGAGTCAAAGCCGCCTCGTTTCACTCTCGCTGGAGTTTCGGTACGCCCTTTCCCATGGCATGTGGAGTGGAGAAATGTCCTCCTGGCTTTTACCACCAGAGGAGGTAACGAAGTGACCATGCTGAGCAAAGCTGGGGACGTGGAGTTGAGGCAGAAAATGAACCGGCATCTTCCAAGTGCCAATGCTTTCCAGCCCTGACTCGCAGATGCCGGTACCTGGCACAGCACTTCACTAAACTCACCTGGCAGGCTGTCTTACTGCAAGCCCAGAGAACCATCTCTGCTCCTATTAGCAGGAAATTAGGATCTTAGTTGTCGTATTTTAAAAGAGGCTGAAGTTTCCTGGCGTACTTTGTCGTTCGTGTGCCGGCAGTTTTGGGTGCCTGGGAAGACACTCCTCGGAGAGCATTGGTTTCCAGAGTTTGAGTCCCAAGCAATGCAGATCACATCTCTGCTTCTTTGTACGAAAATGGAGGCAGCTCAGATCTTTTGTTATTTTGGTGCATGCTCCTGCACTCCGTCAAAAGACGGTACGCTCCTGTGAAAAACTGTTGGCTGTAGCTGAACAGGCAGAAGTGAAATCGGTGAAATGCTGCCTAGATCCCAGTAGGAGGTTTGTCCCCAATGTGAATTTGAACTTTGGATTAAGAAGCTTTTCAGACCTGCTGAAGCTTCTGGTTTGTGGTATTTTTGCCTCTTGGACTGACGCATCATACGTGGGTTATGCATCAGGGACCAGTATGTCAGGACCCATAAAGAAATCTCGTGGCCACAGGAAAAGGCTAGTCCAGCTTGTTCTGGCGTTAGGTCTGTCTACCCCAGGAAGGATGGAGGAGGTGCCTAGACTGAACAGAAGGATGGTCAGTTAGGGCCTTGCATCTCGGATGAGCAGTCGCTTCTTCATTTACATGCAGGGAAATGGGCACAGAAAGCTTCCGCACTAAACTCTGTAACAAAGGCCGAGAAGACCTGCAAAGTCCTGCTCCCGTTTCCTGCTCTAAATTCCGCACAACAGACCCCGATATCCAGGGCCGGGAGCCAAACACTCTCAAGTCAATGGAAAGATTCCCCTTGACTTTAATGGTCTTTGCATGAGTGCCTAATTTCTTCCTGTTCACAGGCTCTCTTGGACTTGGTTATGGAAACAACTGCAGATATAAAGTGCTGCAGTGAACTGTAAACCCTTCAAAGCAGCGCGACGGCAGATTTTGCTGTCCTCCCAGACAGTTGGAATGGGTTTTGTTTGACAAAAAGCCTGATATATGTTCTTCCAGCCAGCGCCGTGGCTACAGTGTGAATGAGTGTTTTAACGAATATATTCATGCAGACAGGGTTTGTGGTCAGCCCACTGGGTTTGGAGCCAAGCTCTTCCCAGCAGGACGGGAAAGGCAGGGAGCCCGTGTCCATGCTAGGCGAAGCTGAACCTCTGCAGATTTGACATGCCAGCACCTCTCAGACCTGCGGTCTTGGGTCTTGCAGCTTCTAGGGACTGGTTAAATTTCCTGCCTGCAAAGACCATGCCACTGGTTGAGACTGGATGTTGCCCGATTTTGTCAACTCTGGCAAAATACTTAAAGAGGTGCTTAACTTTGAGGACGTAGACACGTTTCACTGATTTCCACAGGGATTAAACACATGTCAGCGTTTGGGTGGGGAGGGAAGTTGGTGCATCTGGTTGTGCGGTGCCTTCAAGGGGTATGTGGGATTTCTTCCCTGATGCCTGGGACTATTGACTAGTGCCTCGAAGCACAAGATCTGCCTGCTCTGGTCTACTCATACAAGGAGCAATAATGGCAAACAGATAATTTAGTCTTTATAAAGTCCACAGACACCGAATCTGAGTCTGTTAGAGGAATAGTGACTTTCACAGGGGATCTGCCTGAGTGTTTGAGAAGAGCAGAAAGTGTTTTCCGATGTGGAAGGTTGCTCCGCTGACTCTCGGGGGAGAGGAGGCTGCCGCTGATTGCTCTTTCTTTCTCTACGCCCTAGAAACTTTCTAGATCTAGTTAAGGGTTTAGATCGTTTCACTTTGCTGTTCAAACTCCGGCTGGGTTTTGCCCTTTCTTTTCTCCACGCACCCAAAGGCAACTGGGTGTCTGCACCCCTCGCTCGTCATATGCAGCACGTGTACAAACGTGACCCTGTTCACAGCGTGGTCTTAATGGCTTGGGCAGAAATCCCCACTCCTGGAGCCACGTTCTGCAAGAGGAACTGAGACCTCACTTTCGCAGCTGTGCATTCCTGAGATGAAAAGGGCAGCTCAGGCCCAGGCTGTTTCGTAGCAGAAAATCAGACCTGGGCAATCTATGGAAAAGTCTGGCAGCTGCAGGAGCCGTCTGGCTGCTGGAAAAATCTGCAGCGAGCTCTGTCGGGGTCCCCTCCTGACGCCCTGATTTGGGGAGCGCTTCCCCTCAGATTTCTAAGATTTTGAATTCTTGCCCGTCGGTCTCACTAGAAATGTGGCTGTATGAAGACTCCCAGTTCAGAGACATAGGAATTATAAACTGCTGGCCTGGCTCTTTCGGAAGGATTATTTGCTTTTTAAAGCCACTGACTGCAGCCTAGGCTGATCATTCTGTTGCAGAGGAAAATAGGCAGCAGACTGAGACGTGGATGAAGTAATGAGTTCATCTCTCTGCAGTCTAGCCAGGTACACATATTTTTTTTTCTCCCAGAACTTAATTAAAATGCATACATCTTTCCTCACATTTTTATGAAGCTCAATGGCAAATAACGGTCACTCTCTAATTACACCAACATTAACTTGTTTTCATGGCTGAAAAGGACAGATCCAAGGGCAGTATCGTTCCCCTGCATTTGGTTACTCTGTGAAGTGCTATCTCCGGCAAGCAGCTAGAAACCCAGGTTTTATAATCTGGGCCAGCACTCCCGTGGGGTGGACTGTGCTGGTGAGAAGAGGATAGACTTGTCCAGTGGAAAATAGATGCATTAGTCTGGGCTGGCTGATAAATCCTTACCCAGCTGATGCTCTTCCTGCTCTGTTTTGCTGGCATTGGCACTGACCCTTGGACCTCGTCCCCTCTGGGGTTTGGAGATTCCCAGCCTGGAGGAGCAGCCCATCGGCCACGGCTTGCTGCCTGCTCAGAGCCCTCTCCTGCCTGGAGACCTCCTGGTGTCCCCAGGGCTCACCGAGGAAAAAGGAAAATAAAAATCCAAGCAAGCTTGATTGAATAATGAGTTCAGTTTCTTTACCCAGCCACAAAACTGGTCATATTTAGCCAGAGCAAAATTAAACAGGGGCCCTCCTGGTGCAACAGAATAAATAGTCTGTCCTACAAAGGAAACCACCAGCTCTGTTGTGGGAGGGATGTAAAGTTGTCGATGGAAAAAAGCATGCCGTGATCCTATGGCCTTCCACTCCACTCTGATTTTGGTTACTCCAGACTATGATCAGCACAGCCAGACCAGTCCTCATCCCAGTCCGGTTGGCCACTGGTATCAGTAGCTGCTGGTGAGCAGGGCTGGCTGATGTGCCTCATAGCAGGCTTCACGGAGGGTTGATGCAGTCCCAGAAATGTCTTTGTGCTCCTTTGTGATATCCGTCCAGCTTGGTTGCATCCTGCAGCTTGGTTATGAAATGGCTGGTTTTGCAGTGACGTTCTTAAAATTCAACTTTTCTTAATATGGAAGTGGTTTTTACTAGTATGAATTTTGCAGCGTTGTGTTCTGCTTGAAATTACTGCCGCTCGAACATGCCAAAGCTCAGGACATTTTGTTCCATTTTCTCGTCTAAACCTGACCAGTCCATGAAATCCAAATCTAACCTGAAATACCCAAATTGCACTGCATGCATGGGAAATGAAAGATGTGTTGCCAGGACGGTTGCACTATTAGGGAAGGTTTTGCACTATGAGAGAGCATGAAAGTCCAACATGGCTCCACTGGTGGGTGGTTTGGGATTCGGCCAAGACAAGGAGGTTGGAAAGAAGCATGCGGCTTCGCTTGGGTGCTTTGTGGCTTGACCATCTGCAAGGAGAATGAATAGGCACCAACTCTCGCATCCACCCCCTCCAATTTAGCGCGTGCCTGGAAAAAGGCAGTGGTAGGCGCTGTCTGTATAATAAATGGCATCTGTATGACAAACGATGCATCTCTAGGGTTTTCCTTTGCAGACTCAGAAAGTTGTGGCTGGAGTGATGGGAGCAACAGAAGAGGTGACCGCAAGACCAGCAGGTTCAAAGAGCTTAGCTCGGCTGCCTATTCTGGGGATGAGTTAATCAGCTGTAATATGTGAGGTCTGCAAGGCATGGTGATGAACGGGAGCATACGGAGGGGAAAGGCTATATAGTTAAAAGAACATTGGCGATAGCACAAAAGTCCTCCTGGCAATGTGATTTATTAGGCTGTGATGGTGTCTTTCACATTAAGTGACAGATGCCTCATCATACACGACATTTAATGCAGGATGAGAGCGGTTTCGCTGTAGGAAATCATTCTCTGTCTGGAAGGGAGGCATTGGGCAGGCTGGACCGAGCTGGCAGCGCTGGTTTTGCGACTGCCGTGGCTCGCATCACGCTCGCAGTCAGAAAGGGAATTTTTAAAATCAGATTTTTATTAGGTGCCTAATTGACTCATCATCCCTGCCCCCATGCACACACATTTGCTCTGCCCTGAAATGTGAGCTAAACGAGGCTGGCGAGAAATGTTTTCTGAATATAGCTGGGGAGAGAGAGAGGGCCAAGGAAGGTGAAGAAGGAGCAAATTCATGCCGTTTTTTAGAACAGAAGATTGTAAAAGACCAAAAAAGAACCCCATACAAAAAATAACAACAACAAAAAGATGTGGTTTCTTAAGCCAGTTTGCATTCCTGGAAGTTGATGACGCCCTGGATTACTGTTGTTTTTTTAGACCTCTTTCAATTTTTTTTTAGACCTCTTTCAATTTTTTTTAGGATAGTTTGTCTGTAATGTGGGTATGTGTGGGTAGAGAACTGGGGAATATGCAGAGGGGAAAAAAAAAAAAAAGCTAAAAATGGGCAGGAACAAGCTGACTGCATATGTTGGTTTTTTTTTTCCTTGAACAACAAGAAAAAAAAGAGTTTGAAGTCGTTAAAGATTTGGATATGTGGGGGTGGAGCAGCGGCATGGCAAAGGAAGTTGATCCTGAAGACCACATCTAATACAGAATCTTTTGTGCTTCGTAAAACATTGTGCCTCCTCAGCTACGGGAGAGCTGTGTCTCAGTTTGCAAAATAATCAGTCCAAACTTCTGATTTATGTCACTTGGAAGCTGCCTTGCTCTGCAGAGAGGAGATGGGATGGAGCCAAGCCATCCCTGGCCAATGTGCCAGGAGCATGGTGGTACGGTGGTCTTGCAGGTTTTGTATCGGTGCCACCAGAAATTTGTTTCTTATTGCTGTCCAGTTTTGATGTCGCATTTCCGTTTGGCATTTTTGCTTAGAAAACAGTCCTCTTCTTCAGGAAGTATTTCTCTTTTCTCCGTCTTACTCATGCTTACACCAAGCTAAGCCCCACCGGTCTCCATGGGATGCTGCTGGTTTGTGGGTAGTCCAAAAAATGAAGAGTTAGCTCAGCCGGTCCCTGAGCGGGATGGAGGGAAGGTGGGGAGTTAGAGGGCCAAGTTCTCCTCCCGTTTACGGGAGTGTGTAATAGCCAGAGCATGTTCTGGCTATTCTGCTAATTTCCTGATAGTTGCTCTGGATTTTTATTGCTTGCATTAAAAGAAGGGTCCGGTCTGTAGTTTGAACATCTAGAGGCAACTTAGAGGAAAAAAACCAACTCTGTTGTTGCATCAGTGTCTGGAGGAGAAATAACTTTGCCCGCTCTGCCAGGGCGTGCGATGGTTTTCTGGGGAGAACGGGGCTCCGCGCTGCCAAGGGCTTTTGGCTCAGGCAGTGGCTGCCCAGAGGTGGCAGCTCTAAGAGGTGTGGGTGCTGTCGCTGCCAGGTGAAAAACACCCACTCAATTTTCCCTCCAAGCTCTTCTCCACCCTGAAGCTCTATAGGCATGCCAAGATCATAGTTGGTTTTTTTTTTCCCCCCCTGTTACCAAAGCAGAGACTGACATTCCTTGTAAGTGGATCCAATGGGTCTGTTCTTTGCTCGTTGCTCCTTTCCAATACAATAAGACCTCACTGGAAAATTTCAGATTAGTGCTCTTCCTTTTTTTCTCAGCTGGAAGCTTCCTTTTAAAACATTAATATCCAAATTATTTTTTTCCCCCAGCGGGTTAATTAATACTTGATTCATCACCTTGAAAGCTAATGGATATTTATCCAGATCATGAACGAAATGAATGCCTTCTATAAATAACTGCAGTGACACTTGCTAGCACTCACTGAAAACCCATCTTTATTTATGCTCCTTCTTCTTCAGGAAACGAACTCTGCTCGGCTCTAGAGGAGTTAATCCTAACCTTTTCCCAGGGCTGGTTTTGCACTGGCCTGGCTCGATGTTTTCCTACTTGAGCTTTACTTTGTAAACATGGTGCCTTTTTCTGAGGGAAAAGGGCAGCATTTGTGGAGAGAGACCCAGACAGCATGGCGTAATCGCTCCAGCCTGGGCCAGCAAAGGCCATTTGAGACCTTGGGTGTTTTCGTGGGCTGGGAGGTCTCTGGCACTCTCCAAAATGTTGTTTAGTTTTGGCTATTGGAAAAAATATTGGAAAGCCCTTTCCGAGTTCGCATCTGCTTCAAATAAATGGTGTTTATTGTCTTTGTCTCCAGCTCTCTAGCTATTGTCATCAGCGACCTTAATTAGGAGCATATTAAAAATCATGTCTAGTTTGTTGCTCACGCGTGAAGAATTAAGAAATAATTATTTACTTTTACTGTTAAGTTTAACTTGCACGTTCTTCCTGGGTGCTGCTCTGCATCCATGAGAGCGTCTTGCTGCTCGCTGGAGAGGAAAGTCCTTGTTGTCCCTGTAGACTTCAGGGGCAGAAATAACTGCATGGGTGCTGGGAAGCTGGACAAGGGGACCGAGGGACACAGAGATGGATGGCGTGAGAGTTGCAGTGGATGCTGGAGGCCAACCAAAGCATGACCTGTTGCAACGTGGTGCCTTGGCTTTTCCCACAACCCTGCCCATTGCTCGCTGCTGCCCGTGGCTGGGTCTGCACCAGGTCTCACGACTTGCATCTCTGTCCCAGGTCTAACGCTGCTCTGCTGTCTCCAGAGGGGCTGCCGAAAGCTCTATGTGCTTATCCAGACCAAGGCTGGAAAAATATTGCTGATGTCATTTCTAGGCTCCTGACCTCCCTGCAGTAAAACCCCGTGGACAGCTTGCCCTGGGGTCTGCCGGGTGGATTTTTTTGTCAGTTCAGCAGCGTCACTTGTTTTGAGGCAGGGTAAGGGGAACCAAATGAGCTCGCTCCTCCTATGTTGCTCAGTCTCTTGGTTTTCATCGTAAGTGATGCAATTTGTGAGGCTGCCTCCAGGAAGGACCAGCCTCTGGAGTTGCACGACTGTGTAAAAATCTCAGCTTTTGTTCATTTTCCTATTCCTCATGAAAGCTTTAAGCACAAAGGAGCAGCTAGATATTTTCTATGGTCGTTTTAATCTATGCTGCTTAAGATGAACTTCCTTTTTTTTTTTTTTTTTTTTTTTTCCAGGGACATTGGCTCATGAATTTTTAATTCTTGAGCTTGGCAGCACTGGATGATTTAGAAACAGAACAACTGATTTTAATGAGTGTAAGATTAATGCAGATGAGCTTGGCTGAAACTGTGATCCAGCTGAGGAGAGAGGATTTTCTCACTTCACCTACCAGCTCCCTCCTTGGTGGGCTGTTACGTTGCAGGCATTAGTGTAGCAGAGCATATTCTCATCAGTAGTCGTTACCTGGGGGAGAGATGCTCATTAAACAGCCCACTTCATGCAGGAAATTTTGCACGTTAACCCTTGGTGGCTGTCCTGGACCCTCGACAGCCCTGCAAGGCGAACTGCGGCTCTTGAGCGTGCAAGTGGGGAAGAAGGCGAGTGTGGATGGATACGAACTGATGGAGGAGAAACCTGCCCCGACTCTGGGCCGGCGTCTGCTGGATGGGAAGGAGAAGACTTCTGGCTGTTGCGTGGAGCCACCACAGCTCCAAGCAAGGTCATGGTCTATAGCTGGTGCCTATCCCTTGGTGGAGAGCCGTTGTTTTATTTGTTTGATAAAGTGCTTAGCCCTCTGGGTCATATAAATAGCAGTTACCGATACGAAAGAGCCCTTCTGGGTGCCCCAGAATAGCCCTGCACTGGGCAGAGCTCTCCCGAGTAACCTGTTAACTCGATGACTTGCTTTCCCATACACCTGAAATTAGGTGTTTGTATAGTGAATGGTTTTATTACCTGAGCAATAAGGAAAGATGGGGGAGGCTGAGCTGAACTAATTTGATTTGATTCTGTGGGCAACTGGCGGTTTTATATCTCTGTTTTATTTTTTTTATATCGTTTAATCAGGTAGTGCTTTCACAGATCGCATCGCTGCAGGTTTTGCCTGCTTGGGCTGGCAAGCGAATGTAGCAGGAGCATTCAGGAGCGGAGTGTGATGAACCATAAATAAAAAGGAGACTCCCAGGAAAGCATCAGGAGACCACGGAGGAGAAGGCTGGCCCGGCAGCTGGTGAGATCGCCCGGTGACTTGTGTCCAGCTTTCCAGGGACCTCCTGCCTGACCATGGGTAAGCCACGGCATCGTGTTCTGCTTCGATATCCCACCCTCAGAGTGGAAGGAAGAGCCATGGCAGATGTATTAGCAGTCGCCAACCCAAGGACTTCTTGGTGTTTGCATGACCCTTTGCATCCTATGGGGATTAAAAGATCGGACGGGCTGCTCGGCAAAATAGCGGGACCGCAGAGGCAGATGGAGAGGACGTTATTAGGAGTTTGTTTTGCAGTCGCAGACTTGCAGATCTCAGGGGTCTAGTAGAGAAATCTGTGAGTGCAAAGGGGTGCCTGGGACAAAGGTGCTGTGCCCCAAAATTAGAAGACCCTGAAAGACAGCATCCAAAATACCAGCACGCTTGCTGTGCTCTTCCCAGGTGCTGGAGGGCCAAGGATGTCTCTGTGCTTGGGGATGCACAGGCATAGGACTGCCCTGTGGTGGGAGGCATTTTTCTGAAAGCTTATCCTGAACTTTTAAAGGATTTTTTTTTCAGCTTCAAACCCTGTATATCATAAAGCAAAATTCCTTGTGTTGTTAGCATCGCTTTCAACCAGCAGCAATCATTAGATCCTGAGTCTGTAGCCAGCGGCAGCGCCGGTGATTTACCTTGTTTGCTGCAAGGCTAAAGGACGAGCCAGTTTCCCCTTTTTGCTGAGCTTCCCACATTGCCTCTTTGCTCACAAGGAAGCAAAACCTCCACAAAAACTGGGCTGCCACCACAGCAGGAGACTGCCAACAACCGCCTCCAGGTGCGGCCGTCTTGGAATGTATTTAAAAACCCACCCCGAATGCATTTCTCCTCCTCTGCATTTTTCCCAATACAATTTCCCCCCCCCCTCCCAGCCTGAGCTCCCAGTGCTGGTGTACTGGGACGACCACCCTCTGCTACTGGCCGGGTGGCCGGTGGCAAATCCCACGCCGGAGCGACCTGTCCTCGTCCCATCGACAGGCTTTGTTCGCCGTGCTCGGTTTTGCTCCCCTGCTAACCCCATCGCGCTGCTCCTATTTTTAATACCAAGGGATAAACTCGCCACTTCGCTGCGTCTCGCACGCATTGTGAGCGGTGCAAGGTATTAAGTTGAGCACGGCTGCGTTTAGCACCTGCCAGGCGGGTCCTGGCAAGGAATGCATCGGCTCTTCTGCGTCGCCAGCCCCGAATTATAGCGTTTCTTCTTCCTCCGTGGGAGATGCCTTCCTCGGCTGAAATGACAGCGCCAAATTCTCCCTGCATGACAGAAGGTTGGTTGGTTTTCTTTTTCTTTTTTTTTTCCTGCTTGCGCTGAAAAGCAGCTGCTAAAGTGGAGTTAATTCATCCCAGTGCCACAAAAGAGGAGAAGGGGATGAGAATGCTGCTGCATCCCGGCATCTGCCCTGGTTTGGTGCAGGCACAGGCAGCAGCAAGCCACGACTTGGGGGGGGGTTACCTGCTACCCAAGGGTGCTCCTTGAAAAAGTGGGTGCCACTGAAATACGCTGCACATTTTTTCCCCTTTTAGCACAGCAATTCCCTTTATTTTTTCCTGGGCTCAACTTAAAGTTTGTGCTCTGTTTTTTGTTTTTGTTTTTAATTTTTGCAGGGCTTTTATTGCCATGACAGGGATACCAGAGTGGAACATCTGATCACTGGGATAAACATGTCCCAAAATAAAGGGTTTGCACATCCTGTTTTTAAAGCTGGTCTTGCAAAATGTTCAAAAGCTTTTCTATTTAGCTAGCATTTCAGTGTCCATAAATGGTGCAAACTTTTTCCAGCTATTGTTAGTGGCAGTATCCATAACTCAGTGACTGTGATATTGCACATTCAAAATGAGGACGAATAAATAAATACATGAAGTCAAACACAATGGCTCAGCTAGGTTCCCTGGAGTTATGCTGGGAAAAGCTGCTGACTACAAGGCCCAGGAGCTCCTATAGTTATTTCAGGGAGAACAGGTTGCAAACAAGCCAGGAAAACTTGTACTCTAGGACTTTATCTTCCTGGGACATATCCTGAAATGGATGGGATGCTGGCCTGGAGCGTGAGACTGGGTGACTTTTGTGTCTTCACAGCTTCAGCGATGTGCTCTGAATGCCTGGGTCAGGAGCCTGGTCCCCAGTGGTCCCTGATGAAATCACTGGAAAATGCCCCAGTGCTGTGATGGAGCCAGCATCCCTGGGTTGCCAGGTAAGGATATTCATGGTATCTTGCAGATGGCAGGATCTGAGCAGCTTTTACAGCCTTACCAGACTCAGGGGGCTCCCCGAGGTCACTGCTCCCTCTCAGCATCCCTGCTCAGCGCTCACAAGAATTGCTCTGCCTTTTGAGGTGCTCCACCTGGAGCCATGCTGGAGAAGAGCAATTCATCCATGCTTTCTCCTTAAACAAATAACACACACGCATTTTAAAATGGTTTTATTAGACTCTTTGAGTCCATTTGTAGAGACCCAACCTCAGAATCAATCCATATACTCTCAAAAGCCCCGTTAACATCTGCAGTGTGGGGCCAAGACTCAGTTTTCCCCCGGAGGGAGGCATCCTTGTGGCACCCAGCCCTGAGCTGGTGTGGGGTAAGCTCATAATTCCACGTTGGCACACAAACCTTGACGGTCTCGCTCCTGCGGCAATCGGCCTGTGCTGGGAGCTGTCAAGGACCACGCGCGTTATCCCTCCCGAGTGCAGAGTTGACGGAGAGGAGGTTGGAACGCAACTCAACGTCCCACACGGTGATGGTGGAACCATCAGATCCTGTCCCCACTTGGACAACTTGCTGTGAAATATTCTGCCTTGCACTGCTTTGCCTTTGACTAACGAAGAATGGCCGGAGAAGTGAACTGACGCCGTGCCATCATGTAATGGAGAATTACATCTTCTTTGGCCGGACGACGGGTTCCTTCTGCTTTTGAGAGGGAGAAGCCCTGTGCCCACGTGGGCCACGTCAGCCACTGCCGGTGGGTTTCTGCGTGGGGAGAACGCCACTCGCTGTCAGGTTGGGGGAGGCAAGACGTGCTCTGGCTTCATGCTGAGCTGCGGTTAGCATGGTACCCACCCTGCCGCAACCGGGAGGTAAATGCTAATTTAGGACGCATACGGTCCCTGTTAGACCCTGCGCTGAGCAGTCAGTAACACAGAGGTCACGTGTGGGTTGTGCCGGGTTTTACTGAGTGTGAAAGTGGGGAATAGTCCAAATACACCCATAAAAGATTGGGGTTGGGTGCTTCATTACTGCAGTGAGTTAGGAGCGTTTCCAAGGGGAGGCATGTGTTGGGCTGGTAACGAGCTCTCCTTTGGCAGAAGCAGAGCATTGAATGGGTGTGAAAACTGGAGGCTGAAGGTAGCAGATGTGAGAGGTGAAGAGAAGGGGGTTTGCAGCTGGGGGTACCGGGATGCCCGAGGCAGTGCACGCTGCAAGGGACCTGTGGCAGAAGGATGCTGCCAGGCTCCACGCTGGGTGGTGGGACCCAGCCAGCCCAGAATGGACAGCAGACTGGAGGCTACAGATGGCTACAGGGACAGGAGAGGGTGGCAAACCCCTCCTCAAAGGAGGCAAACCTCATCGAAGAGGTTAAAGTGAACGTTGAAGGATCCCAGGAGCAATTGCCAGGTAGTGCCATGCACAAGACTGACTTAATGCCAGCCAGGGGGTGGTGGTGGGGTGGATTTCATGGACTGTTTTCTGGTCTCACCCAAGCACTTCTCCATCCCAGATCCCAAATGATGAGGCCAAACACAACACAGCAGGAGCCAAACCATGACATGAATGCAGGGACCTGCAAAGGTGGAAAGTTGAAAGGTGCTTAGGACTTGTTCTCCAGGTGGGTTTACGGGATGTTGCTTTAGCCTCACCCTCTCTTTGCTGCAGGGCACAAAGTGGCCTCAAAATTGGTCCATTTGTTTCTTGTGACTTCTGACTTCGGTCTGGCAGCAGAAAGGCTGGAGCGTTGCACCTATGGCTGTGTTTTTTCTAATGGTTTTGGGAAATGAGTGACTAATGTCGTGGCAAACAAGCGGGGCTGGGTGTGCCACGCTGCTCAGCATCCCACTGCTGGTGGCATCCATGGCGGGACAGGCTGGTGGCCCATTCTTGGGTTGGGAACAGATTAAAATCATGATGTGAGGAACAAGGGAGGCACCGTTGGTGGGTCTCACTGCATCGCCATCTCCTTGTGCTGCAAAAATAATGGAATAGGGATGTGGCCCCAGCTCTTTCCTTAGCACCTCCTGCACCAGCCATGGCACTGTCCCCTTCTCAGATGCCAGAGGATGCTGCAACCCCCTCGCTGCAAGGTTGTTCCTTGCAAGGTGTAGCACGGAGAAGTTAAAATGTCTCGTTACGGAGGAAAAGACATGGTTCTGCTTTAGTCTGGCTGCATGTGGAAGAGCCCTCCCTGGCTTTTGCAGAAGGGCTCCTCTCTCCTGGAGTTAGTCATGCAGAATGATTTCAGGGGGGTCTGCTGGAGTGTCTCCCACTGTGTGCATTTGTACTGCAGTAATAGTCATTCCTGGCTGCAATTGCAGATTTTTCCATTATTAGGGATTATATATGCACACATTCAGGCCCTGTCCTGTGTGCAGACGCCAGCTGGCCCTGCCTTTCGGTGTGCGTACGGAGCAGTGCGTGTGCTGGGGGCAGCGCAGGAGCAAAGAGAGTCCATAAAAATCTGTCCCAGATCAATTGCCAGCTTTCTCTTGGGAGAAGACATATCTCTGGTGCCTGAAAAAAGCCCCCTTGTGACTTATGACTTCAGCAGATTTCATCTGAGGAAAATCTTTATGAAGGAAGAAATAAAGGCATTGCAGTTCTTCTGCATCCAATATTTTAGACCTGATTTCTAAAAAAATTGCAATTTTTTAGACCTGGTTTCTAAAAAAGCAGCAGGGTCTGAGGCAAACACTGGGCAACATTCGAGGGAGCAAGCTGGAGGTGGATTTTGTTCATTCTCCACTAACACGGGACAAAACGGTGTGTGGAGTGTTGACAATTAGCAGGGCTCAAATTCTGCATTTCTGTTGAAATTAGACGGTTGTTAGGGGACAAATCCCTCCAGCACTGCTGGTGAGAGTTGACAGGGGTCTGACTTGGTGGGTGGAGGGGCTGTAGAGAGCACAGCACTGCTCACTACTACTTCATACCTGCTGATACGGACAAGCTTTCCCATCCCGATGTATGCTGCAGGCCAGACTGAGAGGAGGCAGGGAGGCTGTCGCATGAGCAGGAGGGGAAAATCCCCCTTCTCCAACGTTTGTCCTGGATGCAGACGTGGGAACTTCAGCAGGAGCACCTACAGATAGGTCTCCAAGAAAGCATCCCAGACTCGCAGCACCTGAGGAGGTGAGGAAGAGAGAGAGAAGCTGGGATTTGTTCCTGCTGCTCGTAGCTGGAGGTGGCTGCAGGGATCAACCCTGTAGCTGTGGGAAAGTTCAAGGCTGAGCTTTGTGGCTTCGTCAGATCCGGGCTGTGAGCATTCACTCTAATATCTATGTAATGAGAAGAGAACAGCAAGCAGCTATCATGATAGATTCATGAAGCTAGCCAGACACCTAGCACTGGCAGTCTAAATCCAGCCCTGTCTTCCTCCTGCAGTAGACAACCCAAGCTGCTCGTTACTGTTGTCCTACCCAAGGGCACGAGCCGAGGGAAGCAGAAAGCCCCAACCAGTCAAGCTTCTGCCTGGATCATTACTTATTTATTTCTTCTTACACCCATCTTCCAGCAGAATTAAGGGCGGTAAAGGGAAGAGCCCTGTAACACTGCTTGCACAGTCTTAAAATGCTTTATGCTCATTGCAGTTCTCATCATTACAGCACCTTTGGGAAGAGAGACAACATTCAAATGCTCATTTTACAGCACCATGCGCTCAGCACTGCTGAAAACGAAATCCTTAGTAGTGTTGGCTCTGGAGACAAAATATGAATATATGTGGGTTGCATGTATCCAATCTCATTGCAGTGAGCTCAAGAAAGTGCAATTACTCTTATTTTTATGCTCATATGTGATTTAGACTGACTAATTGCTAAGAATTCCTCCCTCCTCCTAATTATCTGCAAAAGGAGTGATTTCAAAGCGCAATAATTGTGGCCACTGCCAAAGGGAATAGGAGATAAAAGCAACTCCTATTACCTCCAAATGGCCCCACGTGTGGTCCTTGTCCGTAGCAGCCACAGTTTGCGCTGGAATAATGCATCAACTATACATTTAATCTTTCACCCAAGGATCTAGAATTGCTTTCCAATGAACTGTTAGCTGAAGGATCCCCACGCTGCCCTGATTAATAGGCAAGAAGATATGGAAACTGTGAAACAGCCCAGCTTTGTAGCAGTGGGAGGGGAGAGAACTGTACTGTGATTGTGCTCCATGGGGAAACTACAGCTGAAGGACCTGACAAGGGACAAGTGGGTCAAGCCCACTGTTTTGAAGATGTTTTGGACATGTTATAGTGAGGCTACGGCCTCCTGCTCTGAGCTTGGTGCTGTCAGTAGCCAGATGAGGCAGTTTAAAGGCTACTGGGTGGCTTTCTATGTGGCTCTGCAGAGAAATGAAATACCCTCAGGGAGAACTGGTCTCCAAAAGGAGGGTTGCAACGCCATGTAGGGACCCAGCAGCTGTGCTGGGACTCCCAGCCCAATAGAAAATTACCAACAAGACTCTTCTGCTAAGATCTGGGGTAGCCAAGGAAATGGGTCTGTGTGTGGAAATGTTTTGGGGACCACCACTTTCAAGTCTGCAGGGACCACAAACACTTTATGCCCCATCTGAACGTGGACAACCTGCAGCTCTACAGGAGCAGCGGCGTCATGACGGGGAGCATCCATCGCAGAGTCCAGCGGTACCATCTGGGGCTTTTAGAGACCTGATTTCCAAATACCAGCTTTCCTTCTGGGTCCACAGCCCCTGCCACTGAGCGAAGAGGTGCAGAGATAACCAGTGCTGTGGGGCAGTACTCGGCGTGAGCCCTGGCAGGAGCTAGATATGATGTCTTGGGCTTCACCCATGTCTGTCCCCAAAACGGACGGACAGGGGGAGCGGTGCTTGGCCAGGCTGTCACGTAGCAGCTCCAGGGGTGCACGGCCCGATCCCACTCCAGTGACTGGGAGATTCAGGGGTCTGCAGTCATCAAAGCACTTCACAGCCCAAAAAATACAGGCAAAGCCCCCTCAGCCATGTTGTCCACCGGTGTCCTCAGCATCTCCCCAGCCTGGCCGGAGCCCTTGCTGCGCTGCTGACCTGTCCAGGTGGAGAATTCAAGGGAGGTAATTTTTATTTGGCTTTTTCACATTCTCAGCTTGTGACTCAGTTATCAACCGTTGTTACCTTTAGATCTCTGGGATCAAGAGAGGACCACTGCACTAGTTCTGTGTCACCAAGGAGAGCTTAAATATTGTGATTAAAAAATTCCAGTCTCGCATAGTCTACTCAGACATGCAGGAAGAAACCTTTGCAATTAGACTCCCTGTGTGCCAGCAGGAGGGCAGAAGTTCCTCCTTTTTCTTCTTTTCCATGTCTATATTCTTCTGTGATTTTAGAGCAGCAGGGGGAAAAAAAAAAAGCCTGTTTGATTTTCTTCATTATGCTAAGCCTGGTTTTACTTTCTGATTGCCAAAGAATGATAAATGGAACAGAGATTATTTGGAGATTTTCAAAGATCTGCTTTCAAATTTTATTCTTCCTGAGCCTCATTAAGCTTGCAGGTTTTATCTACACTTTGTTCTTATGGTAGAGTAGCATTACTGTATATTAATAGCCATATTTTTTCATTTGAAATTAAAACCAGATAGAGGCTTCTCAGGCTTTGCTTTCAAATCCTATTTTAAAAAATATTGATCATATGTGTGTTGTTTTTCTTTTCCTCTGACCCTGCTGGCTCTGTAAAGGGCACTCACTAACAAAATGCTTTCGGTCCCGGATCTCTGCTTACTACTGGGTGCAGGTTTTTATATTTAGGGACATATTTTAGAAGGTAAAGTGTATAGATAAATGAAAAATGTAGTTTCCAATAGAGAGACAGGCAAGAAAAATAAGATTTAAAAGCCAGACCGCTACAACTAGGTGGTACAGAGCAGCTTAGGCATGATAAGATAGCCTGTGATGTGCCTAGGCACATCTTTCAGGAGCTAAACGCTATTGAAAGATCTCGTCCTTGATGACTTTAGGAGAAACGGCCAAAAATCATCTCATGGCTGAGAGCCCCCAGGCAGAGCCTGTGTGCTCCTCTCTAGGAGAGGTTTGGAGGAGGGTGGCCGGGGCCGGGCACGAGGACAACATGGGCCGCACACACAAAAGCCACGCTAACGTACCTGGTGGTGTTTCTTCTGCCGGAGCCAGAACTGACCCACCTTCTGGGTTTTCCAGGTGTACATCTTCCTCCTTCTGCGCCCACCCATGAGCCCACAGAGGTCTTGGGGCAGCTTGAAGATGTGATGAGAAGGTCTCCTTGTGCCACCTACCCGGTGTGGGAAACAGCTTCCTCGTGTGCATTGGGGTGGTGTGACGCTGCAGGAGCCGGCTGTGTCCTCCGAGTTCCTGGGGAAGGTGCTGGAGAGAAAAGACCCAAGGCAAGTTTCTCTGTTGATGGCCTGCCTTGTTATCCTAGGAACGGGAAAGATGGGTGCACGGAGTGGGGTGAGGACAGACCATCCTTAAGGTGCCACTACACCAACCCCAGCCACGCTGGGAGCACCGTGACCTGGTGCAAAGTTGAAGCCCTTCATTCTGAGACCAGCCCAGACCCGTCTCCAAGGCTCGAGGTGCTCCTCGTGACGGTCTCCTCCAGACGTGACCCCAGGAGCTTTGCTTGAACTGGAAAGCAGCTCATTTGGAAAGGTTTTCTGTAGTTCCTCCAGACCCGCTCGACAAGCTCTAATAATAACTAACTGCCTTTCTATTTATAAATGAGAACAGCAGCGAGGAACTCGGCTCATGCGGCTGAGGCCACCGCAGCCTCGGTGCTCCCACCCTTTGCCATCGAGCTTTTTGTCTCTGCTATCCTGCCAGAGCCCCAGCAGCCCTGCCATCGTGCATGGGAAAGGGCATTTCCCAGGGTTCTTTCCTTTGGGAACACACACACGTTTATTTTTTCTTTTTTTTTTTGCTCGTTGACAAGGGAATATTTTCTTTTTAAAAAATGGGGATTGTTTTTTGTAGCAGCTCCTACCCCACTTTGTAAAACAAGCATTTCCCAAGCGCTTGACGTTTCAGATGATGTTGTTACTCGAACATCAGCGCCAATATCAGAAAATGTATTTCATCGTGGAGCCCGGGGATTTTGCGCTGCCCGTCTCCCAGCGGCCAGATGCGACGCAGAGGACCGACGGATCCTTTCGGCCGAGCCAGCTGGATGTGGCCCGCGTTAGGGCCGAGTCGGAAGAGCATTTGGGTTTAGATTAACGCGCTGTAGCCCAAGGCTCGCTCTCGCCCAGCCTGCATGCAGGAGGGGAGCATCACCTCCCCTTCGGCTGGGTCAGCTCGAGCCGAGGCTCGACTCAGGCTGAAGCTGCCTTTGCTGGCTCCAGTCTCCCAGGGACCAGACTTCTCCAGCCAGTTCTGGTTCTACCCACGGCGTTCCCTCTGCTCCCCAATCCCGACAGTGCCAGGCCCTGTACCTGCTCTTCTGGGAGAGACTGGAAAGAGTTTTTCCTGTAATACATCCTCTCGCTATCTCCACTACATGCAGGATGCGAGATTTGATGAAAATACTCTGATCTGTTCTGACAAATCCTCTGTTCCTAAGTAGATAATAACCAGAAAATCTTCCTAAATAAATCCTGGTTTCGGATCTGTGCCCACACTTGTTATTCTTTTCGTACCAATTAACTGCTCCTTCTCGCCCTGAATCGGGGGCATCCTCAGGCCCTTGAAGTAGAAAGGGGGCACAGATTTATGGCTGCTGAAGTCAGCATGGGACCAGGTGAAGTTTTACGACTGTAAAAAAAAAAGAGAGTCTGATTTAGCAGCATTAATGCACAAGTGACCAGAAACACTCTTCTCGGCTGAGCAGGGATTAAACGCTGCAGATAGCTATAACCCCAAACTGCAGTGGAAAGTGCTGGGATACCTTTTCATCGTATCAGTAGCGCAACGGAGCTGGCACATGGACCTGACCTGGAGGAGAGAAGAAGAATATATTAGAATAATACCCGTTTAATTCTCCTCTCTCTTTCTTCAGTATCAAGTTGATACATGTGATACCGAGACGTACCCCTGGCAAAGCGGAGTTTTGGGCTTTGTCTGCCCCTGAACTCAAACCAGGCCTGGTGTTGCTGGTGAGGTCTGTGCAAACGAAACTTTCTGTGCAAACGAAACGTATTGAACAAACAAAAAGTCCTTGGGGAGGTTCACCGTGGACGCGTTGAAGAAGTGAGCATCCCTACTGGTGGTGGCTGCTGCATTCCCGTGGCCGCTGGCCATGTCCACAGCATCTGTGGTCCAGCTTTTTGACCTCCTTCTTCCATCTGCAAGTCCTCGGCGTGCACCCAAAGCTGTCGGACGGCAGCGCAGAGCTGCAGACCGAGGTTCTTGTTCATAAGAGAGGCAGTGGTGCCACCTTCAGCACAGAGCAGCCAGGCTTTTTTTGGGGGGGCTGAGCCCCTCTCCCAAAAGCCAGGGGCTCTCCCAGCTGGACAGCTTTCCCTCAGTTGGATGCCTTGTACAGAAAATTGGAAATATTCTGATGAAAGATTCTGCTGCTGTTCTAAGTTTTCCCTAAGAAAGGGGAAAATCTGAGCAGCTTTTTTTAAATTTTTTTTTTTTTTTTAAGTGACACAGCATTACCTGATGAGTTTTCCTCAGGTTCAGCCCAGTCCTTTACAATCCTCTTCACCTGCCACGTTTTGGCCTCGGGAGGCTGTGGTCCCACGCCGTGAGCGTTCCTCCCTTGCTGATGCTCATAAAACCACGGCCCTGGGACGAGGGTATCGCTGGCATCCTGGTAGTTGCTCCTGGCTGGGAAATTAAGATACAAACTGGTCTTGCACTTGGATTCTGGGGTTGTCCCTCTGCCTGGGGCAACCAGGAGCATCCCTTGGCAGGTCACTGGCACAATCTCAAAAGTTGGTTTTTGTTTTTTTTTGTTTGGTTGGTTTTTTTTGTTTTGTTTTTTTTTTTTTTTTTTTAACATAGCCCTTTCTCAGGCCCAGGTCCCTATGATCCCAGCAGGTATTTTGCTCACACTTTTATTCCAGGACTTCAGCTCACCCCCACCCATCCCTGGGTGTGGGGGGGCTCAGTCCTGTCTGACTTATCTCAGCCTGCAAAGCGTCAACGAAGGGTGACAACCTCCATGCCAGAGCTAGACTCACCCTGCAGGGACACAAAGGATGCCATGGGGCAGCATGCACCTTGATGGAGAGGGACCTGGGGGGCACAGCCAGCCTTAACCCCCCCCCCCCGCCTTGGCACCTTAAGAGATGGAAGCAGGATAACTGGGGGAGGAGGGAGGACCAAAAAAAAAAAATTAAAAAAAAAATAAAAAAAAATATCCTGCAGATGCAAACCTGCCACTGCCTGGTTGCTGAGGAAGGTAGGGATGTCCCTGTGGTGTTTCCGGGGGGGGGGGATGATTGAGGAGCCCGAGTCCCAGCCGTGCAGAGCTGCGGTGTCACCAGGAGGTGGCACAGCACGAATGGAGATGCTCCGGGGGTGGGGAGGGGGGGGGGAGCGCACCCTGAGCCGGGTGGGCTGGGTGTCGTCGTCGTCCCCCCACCCACCCTCCTCGACCCCCCCATTAAAATGGAACGAAGTGATTCATTAGGGCAGTTCCAGGAAAAAGAAGAAAAATCTCGCATCTTCTTTCTCGGAAACCCATTGTGCAAAATCTTTTCACATAGGGGAAGGGGGGGAAAAAAAAAAAAAAGGCACAAAACCTACATTTTATTTGGAAAGAAGGGGAAAAAATGAGCACATTTTCCCCCCCTTTGTAAACAAGCAGCTGTCAGGACATCCACTGTCTTGCGTCCCCATGGCTTTTCTGCATGAGCAGAGCCTCGGCCGACTCCTGTTCCTCTGTCGGGTGCCCTCATTCACTGCTCTAATATCCCATCTGTCAGTACATTCCTTAAAGAAACTTCATTTTATGCCTTATATCATATTAATAGTCAGCAGCTTGCAGAGGTTTTCCCTGCAAAAGCAGACCCAACAGCAGTGCAACGGCTGGAGGTGTCCGTGGCGGAGCAAGGACAGGTCCTGGCCCCTGCAGGTCTCAATCTGCTGATTCCCAGTTGGGATCAAATGCATTTTCCCTGTAGGACACGTTTAGCCCATCTTGCCTTGCGGGAGCACGCTTTAGGCACCTGCGTCTGAACTGATACAGCTAGAAATGGCAAACCGGTATTTTTTTCCTAAACGTTGGCAATTTTCCCTTTCTAGCAAAGGCAGAACAGAGGATGTAGAAGGAAGACATCAGCCATTACAGACCAGAAGAAAGATTTGCTTTCAGTGAAACACTGACCTACAGCATTTCTGCTAGAAACATTGCATTTCAAGGAAATTATTGTCTATACTTCGCTTGAACGGACGATTTTGAAATGCATTGCTATTGTTGGTAAACCGCGTACCGTACCACTTAACCCATGCCCAGTTTGTAACCCCCCAAAAAGGTGATTTCTTCCCAGAAAAGAGTTCTTTCTCTCCCAATTTTCCCTTCTTGGGTTTACATGTCAAAAGTTAACTGAAACAGTCAACAGCAACTTAATGGGGTCCCAAGGGAAGAGGGACCAAGCACCTCCTTTGGCCGCTCGTTGGGGTCCTTTGGGTGCAGGACCAGTGGCTGCTGCCCCTTCCCCAGCTACTCCCCAGTTCGGGGGTCCCTAAAATTAGAGGGGCTTTAGCACCTCCCCATGGGTGGCTTTTTCTTGCAGGAATTTTTCTAGGCACTTTTTAAAGCCAGCTCAACTTTTAGCTTGCACAGCATCCTCGTGGATGCGGCTGACTTCATGTCAGGCTGGAAAAATCAGTGCAAGAGACCCCCGTGGAGGGGATACTGGGGGGGGGACACAGAGCTGCTGGCCTCTGTCCCTCCCACTCGGAGAGTCCCCATCTGTTTGCCTCCTGTAACTGCTACAGCCAGTCTTCCAGGAAAGCCCCAGGACAGTAGATAGATCAGATGGAGAAGATGTTGTGCAATCATTTGCTCACCGGAGCCCATTTCTCGCTTTTCAGTCCCTTGTGAGAGGCAATTAGAAATCCTCACATGAAATGCGGTATAGCCCAGCTCCATAATGTTGGCAGGAGTCTTCTGTCCTATCCTGAGAAGGAAAAAACATAGTGGTTTCAAGGCCAGTTATTTTTCAAAATAAAGCAAAAAAAAAAAAAAGATTTCTTCCTTTTTGTTGTTCTTTCTGAATTCCTACTCAGCATCCTGAAAACCCTTTAGAGGATTTGCATTTAGAACATGAAATGAATTTCTCACAGTGAGGCCAAAGAAAACCAAGGTGCGTGGGTGGAGGAACCTGTGGCCCGTGCCAGCAGCCAGTGCCAGCAAGTAGATGTCCTCAGCTGTCTAAGGTGAGGCCAAGCACTACCTCAAATCCTCCTCGCATCCCACAACACTTGCTTTAAAGTCAGATAACAAATGTTTGCTGGGACTGGGAACATAGGGAATATATATTCTAATAGCCCAGTGCAGACCTTGTCTCTTAGTCCATCTGTGGACGCAGTACTTAAATAGCTGAAGAAATCTAAAAAAAAGCCATTTACAGCTCAATCCCGACGGTACTAACCTCCCTTCCCAGCAGCGCTCCAGCTGCCGAATTGTATCGGTTACCTCCATTGGAGACCTGCTGAGCCTGATGTGTGGTTGTTGGAGGCTTGGTGTCTTGGGCAGGGAATGGTGGGCAAAAATAGCTTCGTTCACATGCCTGGATGAGAAGGAAGATGCCTTAGGTCGTCTTGGTGGGTTTTGCGGTCGGAGGAGCTGATGGCTGGGCTGGCTCCTGGCTCTCAAGGTTTTGAGACACAGAGCGAGAAGACTGCTGCAAAGAAGGAAACTGCTCAAAGCCAGGGTCAGGCTGGTGTGGCCACCTGCAAGAGAGCTAATTATTTATAGGCGTTATAGGTTCCTACAGCTGCATCCATTTACCTGGGAGAAACAAGGTTATTGATGGCAGTGACCATTCTTTCAGGAAACCCGTGATATTTTACTGCCACAGTGACACAGAAGGACCTGTTCCAGCGTGCCCCAAATCCACAGGAACGATTTGCCTTTGGCATCTGGGCTCCCACTGACATCCATCAACCATCTCTGACCCAACCCAAGACCTCTCCAGGGACATTAATTACCGGACTAGATGGTTTCTGATATTTTCAAGTAGCCAAAATTCATTCTGAAAAGCATTAAGACCCTGCAGGAGGGATGTATTCAGTCCTCGTGACGGTGGCATCTACAGACACACAGGTGTGTTTCTAGTTCGGCTGCTGCACAGCCCATGTCCTTCCTTACCTGTCCATAAAACACCATCCGATGTCTGTGCCAGGATGAAGATGCACAGGGACAAACCGGACACCTCCATTTTGCCTAGAACATAAGTTCATGAACTTCTGTTATCATTCAGGCATGATCTAATTGAAACATCATGACTTGCACAATCATCTCCTTCTCTGTCCCCCACTTCCACTCTTCTAAAAAACGTTTCCTGCTTTTTCCAGCTGGACAAGTTATCCTTCTGCCTGCTTTGAAGTAAATATTTTGTTGGGTTTGGCTGCTGTCACAGCCACACATAGTCTTCTGCCTGATATTTTATCCATCTGCTGCTAAAGAGAATATTTTGAGCTGAGAGTCTCAAAAGGGTTTTGAGGTGCTGAGTAGAATTAGGGAGTACCAATGCAAGAGAAAAATCTTCTTCTCGGCTTTCACGTGCATATGCCTTAAAAATTAAAGACTCGGAGAGATGCTTCTTACAACAGCTTGGTACTCACGTGCTGCAAACCAGAGAGCGTACGCTGGTTCGCATTAGCTGAGGACCTGATACACTCTGCTCACCCCCTCCACGGTTCACATGCGGAGATGTAATCCAACACTGATTTCCTCTTTTGTCTCAAGCGAATGGAAAAAGAGAATTGGACTCCCGCGCCGTCGAGGTTGCCAACATCTGCCTTGCCTCATTTCTTCTGCTTGAAGAACATCTGGCTCTGCTCTGGGACAGCCACGTACGGCCAGTTGTGTTGCACGGGAATGAGCTGTGTTCGCTGTGATAAAGCTTCTTGCAGGTCTGCCGGCTGGAGTGTGGTATCTGCCCGGCTTGAGATTCTCGCTGCCCTTATGGCACAGGAAAATGCACGTTCACGGTGCCTTTCCTTCCAGAGCAAAGAAATAACTCTCTGTTTGATGCTGGTCCTGTCTCCTGGCTTTTTTTGCTCTGAAGAAAGGAGGTTTTTTGTCCAGTTGAGCTGTGAGATCTGGAGGTGCCTGCCCAGGGGAAAGCACGCATGGACGTGGCATTGCGGCTGTGAAGGGGGGATACAGGAGGGACTGCGAGTAGTTGCACAGGACTGGGGTACAGCATTGCCTTTTTACCCCACGGGGTATCTGCGGGCATGACACCATCTTGTAGGCCACTGCAGGCAGCCCTCCTATGGGCTTTCTGCAGGACACCAGTCCTTTACCCTCCTCCTCCTCTGCAGAAATTTGTCTCATGGCTATTTCGAAGCTTGCATCACTGCTTTTTGTGAAGTTCCTTGAAATTCACAGAAATACCACTTTTTGTTGTTGTTGCTTACTTGCGCTTAAGGGGACCTGCTTAACTAGCAGTTGAACTAGATAATGTTTCTCTCTATCACAGCTGTGAGAGGATGAGGAGACCTGGAAAACCCTGTCATTCCTGTCCAGACATTTTTCAAATACCCCTTTGCTCCCCAAAATCTTGCAGGGCGAAACGCCGTCCCCGAGTTCCCAAGCCTTGAAGACACATGTGCTTTGCTCCCCTGGTCCCCAGCGCTCAAAAACTATCAGCCGGCACCGTTTTTTCTCACCTAACCTGAAAGCCATGGGCTGCTTTTTGCTGTCGCTCCGGGATGCCTGTTTGGGGCACGGTGCTCGGGGACAAGCGCTGGAGGCGACTGGTGGTGAATGGCCCTTTGTGTGCTTTGTCGCTTTGCTGCATAAAGAGAGCATTATTAAATCTAATAAATAAGAAGCTCCCTGTTAATAGGACTAAGTTATTGCATGAGTTACTGCGGGGAACGTGCAGCATCCTCAGCAGGGAGCTGCCTCTCCCGCTTTGTGCCGGGACGATGGATGCAGGCTGCATCCAGCACGACCAACTCGTTCTGCTTCAGGTTTATCAGCAAAGACACCCTGTGCTGTGCTGGAAAACAAGGAGAATAACCAAAATGTTAGGGTGGTTTTGGAGCTGGAGTGGGGTACTTCCCACCAGGTTGCTGTCAGCACTCGAAGAGCAGGTAGAGCAATTGCAGCTGCTGGGGGATGGTTTTCCACCGCAGCCCTTCAAGCTCAGGGCAGGGGAAAGGGCAGAGGCGGAGGTGACCTCTGAAGGGAATATTTAAGAAGCCAGTTCATTTCCAGGAAATCTCTCTCTTGCTCTTCTTTTTTTTTTTTTTTTTTTTTTTTTCCAGCGGAAAAGCTAAGTCCTCATGAACTTTTTGAGAACTTTTGTTCGTTCCCTCTTGCCAGCTAAGCTCCGCTTTGTGCTGGTGACAGAACCCCTTTCTCCAAGCTCTGGTCACGGGCCAGGACCTGGAAATCTCGACTGTGTGCTGGCAATGCCACCGAGCCCTGTCCCCCTCCCCTCCAGGCTGATGCAAAGTCCCAGCTCCAACCAGCTTGCCCTTGGGGGACTCTCTGTGGGTTTTTTTCCTTCTTCTCCTTGTGCAGGAGAGGAAAGACTTCCCCTGCAATGGAAAGCCCCTAATACCATGGATAATAATCTGTCAAACCTGTGGTAGCAGAGACTGAAGTGGGTTGGTGGTAGTTACTTAGAAGAAACAACTGTGGAAGCGGTGCTGGAAGGAATAGCCAAGGCAGGAGATAGTCTTCACCCCAGAGAAGGAAATACAGTTGCCACAAGAATATTTCACTCCTCAGTCTGCTCTCTGCTTTCTTATCTTCCCTGTATCCCCATGTATTCCTCTTCCCCTCTCCAGCTCCCAGAGATGCTCTCTCTGGGGCAGGACTTGTTTGCTGGGGCTTTTATTCCTGTTTGCGTCTTTACATCATTCAAAGACGTCCAAAGGGACCCGCTCCCCTCCTGCTGTGCGGTAGAAAAGAGATTGCCTGGTTGAAGAAACGAGGGTTTGTGTGTAAGAGCAGAGAGGGTCCCCTCTCACCAGCAGCATCTCCAGAGGCTCAAACCACAAAATGCTGATAAAAAAAAAACCCGGCAGGAATGGATTGTATGAGCTGTCATTATATCAGGAGCCTCACGGCTTGAGTTCTTTACTGCTGCTGATATCCCCAGGGGATGAAATAAAACCCTTCCCTTTCACTGAATTCCCATTTCCCGGAGCTGAGTGTATGAACAGGTGACCGAAATGTTCGGTGATTTCACTTACCCATTTCCCAGGGGTGAGGAGTAGAAACGGAGCTGTTGTGCAACCAGGAGAGAAATAATCATGATCTCTCTAAATATGTGTCCTCCAACTGCCAAAATATGTTTTGAAGCTGAGTGGGGAACGTACACAGGCAGCGATTGCAACACAGCCACTGCTGCGGATTATATAAAGAGATTTGGACTTCATATTTTCTGTGAGAGTTTTAACCTTTGCAAATGAGCTGGGCACAGGGATAATGTGTGCCCCAGTTGTCAGGAGGAAAATCATAGGATCACAGAATGGTTTGGGTTGAAAGGGGCCTTTAAAGGTCATCCAGTCCAACCCCCTTGCCATGAGCAGGGACATCTCCAACTCGATCAGGTCACTCAGAGCCCCGTCCAACCTGACCTGGAATGTTTCCAGGGATGGGACATCTACCACCTCTCTGTGCCAGCATTTCACCACCCTCATCATAAAATATTTCTTCCTTATACCTTGTCTAAATCTACCCTCTTTTAGTTTAAAACCATTACCCCTTGTCCTATTGCAACAAGCCCTGCTAAAATGTTGCTCCCCATCTTTCTTCTAGGCGCCCTTTAAGTACCGAAAGACCGCAATAAGGTCTCCCCGGAGCCTTCTTTTCTCCAGGCTGAACAACCCAGGCTGTTTTCCAGAGGCAGAAGTGACAACTGCTCTCCCCAGCGTGGCGGGAGGGCAGGGATGACCGTGCTTGCCGAGACAGGCTGCGGGAGATAGTAACCGTGAGGGACGACAACCACCTGGCCAGCAGCCCCAAGCCCTCTACAGCCACCTCCATCCCCCGGGGAAGGAGTTTGAGCTTCTCAGCTGTTCCTGACGGTCCACAGCAATGATGACATATGAGGTTGTAACCGCGGTTTCCATAGAGACATTTATTGGAAGGGTATAAAAATAGAGTGCAAATTTCAATACGATCTATTTAAACACGTCGTAGGCAAATAGTCCCACGCACTGGTGGGAGAAGAGCCCAGCGGGTTGGTGGCGTGTTCAGATTCCCTGATGCACCCAGATCCACCGAGCAAAGCAGAGCCTCCATCCCCAGAGATGAGTTATGACCCTTCTTTCTACAAACCTTTCTGTCCCTCTGCTGCACGCTGCTCTGCTTGAGAAGAGCTCTCGCCAGTGCAGGTACTATTTCATCAACCAGCCATTGGAAATGCGACTTGGGGTAGGGCTCAGTGTAGACACCTGCAGAGTCCAAGTGAAATGTCTTCTTCATTGGAGAGGAGCCCTCAGCCGATGCTCTCTGGAAAGGCAGAGCCTGTTCCTCCTCTTCGTGGTACGCTGATAATGGTAGTAAATATGTGCAGTATCACATCAGTTAGGTTAATACCGAGTAATGTGTAAATGAGCATCTTAGATCTTTAACAGTCCTCCTGCTGAAGTTGTTTCCATTCGAAGGTCCCATCCAAAGTCAGATCAAAATTATCCTTTTCCTGCTCTCGGGAGAGTTCCAAAAACACCTGAAATGGGCAAGATAAAACTCTGATTATTTCTCTGACTTTCACTAGATACTGTGTTGCTCCTTTACAGGAGGTGCAGCTCTGCGTCCCCTATAAGAGGTATGTCAAGTAGCTTTATGTGTGGAGCACATATGCAGTAGCTGAGAGTCCTACTACTGTGCTCTGTGGTATAACCTGCTGCCCATAGGTATATCCATAGGTTTTACCCACCAATGGATTGACATAAACATTCCTCATCTTTGCCACCAGCCTTGTACAAGCAGCAATAACCTGCTGCTTCAGGAGCAACCACAGAGGCTGGACATGGGCATCTACCAAGGGCATCCATCCCTTAGATGGGGTAAATGGAGTCAGGCAACAACACTTTGCCTAGGCTTGTTCCCACCATGCTAAACTGCAGCAGTGAAAAAAAAAAAAAAAAGAACCATTTTTCACCACTTTCCCAGTAGAGGACCCCTTGTCCACCACCCCCAGGCACTTTTTTGGTGGACCAGCCTTCTGCCACTGCACTGGCCCAGGTCTTGCTGCGGCTTTTGCTCCTGCTTATGCCTTTAGAGCACATCTAGCCTTGAAATCACTTGCCTGAGCCAAAGTATTCAAAGAGAAGCTGTACTCCTCGAGGCTGAAGTTTCGTTTGGCTGTGGAGAAATGGAAAGAGAACCCAAAACTTAGCAGTCTGTGTTCCACCTTTTGAAAAAGTCAACTTGTTTTGCTCTTACCTTCCTCTAGCTTGGAGAAAGACTGAGACAGGGGCAGCGCATCTTCCATTGGGACTTTGTAGACTAGCAAAGAGGGGAACCTTGAAGAAAAAGGAGAAAAGGTGATTCTTGCTCTGTATTGAGGTTTTGGGATCAAAACTTTATGTCATGCTATGAGCTGGATGTATGGATGTTTTGCTGCAGGGATCACAGCAGGGTTGGATGTGGTGACATTATCAGATCAGATCCCCATACAGGGACTCTGAGCTGTTCATCCTTCTCCAGCTGAGATCCTGTGTCTGGCCATCACACCGGGCACATTTTTAGGGATGAGGGAGTGCTGAAACCACTGTTCATCCCATATTTTATAGTTACCGCTCCTGACGGGCTGCACTTGGGAAAATCCTCAAAATCTCAGCATGGAGAAGATCAGCGCGCTCTGGATCCTTGACGTTAATTTCCAGTAGATAGCCTTTGCCAAACTTGTTCTTCAGGTACTGAATGGAGCCAATGCAGCTGCAGGGGAGGGAAGAAAAAAAAAAAAAAAAAAAAAGAGATATCAGTGTGAAACCATTGGTGCCCCACCGTCTGCTCCTTCCCAAACTGTACTGCTGGTGAAATCACAGGGAGCACTTCATCAAGCCCATGGTGACGGGCTCAGGTAGGTGAGGCCGGAGGAGAAGCCCCTGTCGCTGCATGGACCACTGCCCAGCTCCAGCCACTTGCCGGCCGTGCTGCTGCCCACCGTAGCTGCCCGGACACCACGATGGCCACGCGGTCGCACACCGCCTCCACCTCCTCCATGTAGTGCGTCGTCAGGATGGCTCCCGTCTCCTTGGTTTTCAAGGCTGCACGAATCATTTTCCTGAGGACCAGAGGGAGGGGGAAGAAAAAAAAAAAAAAGCTAACACTCCCTAGGAATATCAGACACTTGTCCCTCCAAATGCCTCTCCCCTAAAACAAATGTAAAAACTTTACATACAGTAACTTTAGACCGATGTGCACACGGTAATACTTTGAAATAATGACAAAAATGACAACATATATGACTGTCCTAAAGTTTGCAATAAGGATGAAGGTTAAATGGTTTTTCTCTCTCCTTGCTCATGCTTTAACTAGAGAGAACCAGAAAAATGGAGTTTCCAATAAAACCATTGGCACGTGATGAGCAGCACTAACTACAGATGGAGTAAAAAACCTCTTTACCTAACCGTAGTCATCTACTCTTGGCTTCCAACCCCTTTACCACCATGGTGGCACAGTGCCCAAGGTCCTACTCACCAGACACAGCGCTGCCCGTTGGGGTCCATGCCAGTTGACGGCTCATCCAGGAGCAGGACCGTGGGATCGCCCAGCATGCACATTGCAAAACACAGCTATGGCAGGGAAAGGGGTTTGAGTCACATCTTTTGCAGTCCCTGGCAGTCTGCCTACAAAGAGCTGAGGACAGCATTGCTTCATTTATGGGAATCAAGGTTCTGATTCATAGGAAATGTGGGTTTGGAAAAGGTTAATGTCCATCACCCCACCATGGGAGACAACATGATGGTCTCCTGGGTAGCTCAGAGCACAACTAAGTCCCTCCGATCATGGAAGGGATTATTGATCTGTGCTATGAGCATTACAGTGCTCATTATAGGTAAGACAAAACACACCTTTCTGGTTATCCCAGCAGATAATTTTCTGGTTTGTTTTTTTAAATAATCTTGAAGCTGCAGAGCATTCACTATTCTGTGGGGAGAGGGAACAAGCAAAAAAAAGAACATTTTTGTTACTCCCAACTCAATACTCTCACCCCAAATGATAAGGAACTTTCTTCCCCCCTCTTGACTCCTGCTTGTTTTCATTAAACTTTCATTGTGTTATTAAAATGTAAGTGAATATTTGAAGCAGAGTGTACTGAATAAGCCGCAAGCTCTTTTCTAAACCCATCATTAGTGTCAACGGTATTATAAATCCGTTCCACCTTGCCAGTGTCAGCTGAGCAGGCAGTACTTAAGCACCCTTTCTTGTAGAGCCAAACTAGAACATTGGAGATTTTAGAAATGCTTCCTAAAGATAACATATTTAAAAGGACACTAGTGGTAAATTTATCCCCACTAAATGCACTTAGGCAAATTGGAGATTTTCTTAACCCACTCATTTAATGACAGCATTTAGCACAAAATCACTTTTGCAACTCCATTTCCCGAATTTCCTTCAAGGTTGCCTCTGGCTCACAGTGAGTTTTGACTTTCTGGTGTGTGTGTGTGTCCCCCCCGCCCTGGGACTAGGAGATAAAACATTGACCAATCCCTGGAAACACCCTCCATCCATACCGGTTGACAGCAGCAGCCGTATCCTCCTTGCGCACCCCTTTTACGGCTGCGTAGACCCTCAGGTGCTCGTGGATGGTGAGGTCCGGCCAGAGCGGGTCGTCCTGTGGGCAGTACCCCAGGAAGGCGGGCGCGTGGTCCTGGAGGTGGGACGTTGCTCCATCTCCACTCTTCAGCAGCACCTGCGCAACCAGGGTGGTCGTTTTGCTCTCACGCTGTCTTGTCCAGGTGCAAGGGTATGGTTCAGAGGAAGACTACGGGCTTGGTTGGGATTTAGGTGAGGAAAACCGAAGAGCGAGGGAGTGATTTTGCAACCCTCATTTACATGGTTTCTAAATATAAACATGGCCAAGTGGGGTAGATGCAACTGTTTGTCAAAGTTAGAAGTAGCTCACGATATTTTTTATTAACACAATATTTAATTTAATAGCACGATGAATTCAGTTAGAACCTTGATCGCTAATAATGCTTTGAAAAAATTACAGCTTAGCCTAGGTGCAAGGTTTGCACTTGCACTTTTATCATGGATCTATCCCTTTTCTCCAGATGCCTCCTACCTGCCCAGCAGTCAGTGTCGTCTCTCCAGTGATCATTTTGATAGCTGTGCTTTTACCAGCTCCGTTGGGCCCCAGAAGTCCTAGTACTTCTCCTGGAATCGGTGCATACAATTTCTTAGTAATTCTCCCCATTCAACAAATATATGTCAGGCACAGTCCCACCAAAAAAAAAAAAAAAAAAAAAAAAAAAAAGAGAGCTGGCTAATATCAAAGGCCAAATAAAAGTAAACAGTGTATATATGTGTGTGTATATGTGTATATATAGAGATATGCTTTGAGAGCCCATGATGTTTCAATTCTAACTGATGCTGCAAGTCTAGGCATTGCTCCCAGGTCTCTCAGGCCTCTGCTGAAGTGGATCCTGGAAAGCGGAGGCTACATTATTTTAGATAATGGAGAGTCAAAGGTAACTAATAGGATGCATCCACTTCATGTTGTTCATTAACACATCAACCACAGACCGAACATGCCTTAACCACAGAGCAAATAGATTTGACCTTTATGTCCTTGCTCAGATAACTGAGAATCTGCAGAGAATTTACTCTCTGGGTATGACTCGGGGTCCAAAACAGGTCTAGGAGAACAGTTCCAGCTCTTACCTTTTTTAACACAGAAGGAAACATTTTTGGTGGCAATTTTCTTCTTCTTCTTAAAAACGGAACCAGCCTGCTTTATTTTATATTCTTTGCACAGATTGCTGACAATAATGACTGATTTCTGAAAGCAAGGAGGAAGAAGAAAGGTTAGTCTGTTATACTGGATAGAATTAATCCTTCAGTAATATTTTTCCATTAAAAAAGGAAGAAAGCCTTCGAAAGATCTTTGTATTTGTTTTATAGTTCACTGAGAATGAGGTGCAACAGGACACTTTATTGTCCCCATTCCTCTTAACAGCTTTCTTCTCTACCCTGATGGCACCCACGCTCTACATTTGGGAGTTTGATTTTCCCAGTGAGAATAATACAGCCAGGGCACTGACCTGCACTTATTGATACTTGGTGGTTTGTTCTCTACCAGTGGGCTTCGTAGTGGTATAAAATAAAGTGAGAAAGACAACATGTAGTCATACCTCTTCCTGACTCGGAGCTGCTATGGCATTTCTCACTGCTGCTCTTTCAGCTTTAACATCTTCATCTTCCTCTTCAAGCTCTTTGGGGTGCTGGTGGCTGCTTTCTCTTCTTGGGGAAATCCTACAAACCCACCAGGTTGATCTTAGCATTTTGTTCTTTACCCTTGTTCTCCACCAATGTATTTTTGGAAAGACCAAGAGTGACCGTCCCTCTGGTTCAATGTTTCTTTTTGTTTGCTCGTTTGTTTGTTTTTTTAAAATTATTTTATATTTATAATCTTTTTGTGTTGTACAAAGAACCACGCTGGTACAGCCACACAACACAGGCAGCACTCTGTGGAGGTACTAATAAGCTTGAGAGCTGTTTTGTATTATCATAGCCCTGTAGCATTTAAGGGGCTATTTTAGTTGTCAAAAATCACTAGTATTAAAAAAAAATATTTAAAAATAGGGACACAAAGGCAATGATATCTGATCAAAATGTTGTCTTCAAGGGAAAGCAATGTAGTAGGAGTTTAGATCTCACATGTGCCTGTGGTGCGTGTGTGTTTATACAAACCTAAATATTGGGTCCTTTCTCAGAACTGCTCTTCCATATTTTATCTCCAAATATCGAAGAAGAAAAATGAAACCCACAGAATGGATATAAGGCTGAAAAAAAAAAAAGAGGTTGCCACATTAACAGCCTTGCCTTCCATCCTACTATGGCTGAAACTGAGAAGATGGTGGCAGTGTTATAAAATACGTGGGGGGAAAACACAGTATGCGAAAATAAAGGCCATTAACATCTAAACTCAGGGTAATCCTGAAGGCTGTGAACTCTACTATCACTTACCAATACCGCAGAAAATACCAATGGTATAAGAAAAATACAATTCATAAAATTACAGGGCAGCATTAAGTGATCTGGTCTCATTTTATTTTCCCTTCCCCATTTCAAAGGAGCAAGGTTATTTTTGTGCAGGGGGGTCATCTGTCATCCAGACCCACCGAGATCCTCCTTCTGCATGAAATGAACTCAGGGTTCATGCTTGCTTCCTCATAAGTGAGGATGGGGTTTAGGAGACACACATTCCTAAACAAAAGCAATCTTAAATATTTTCTTACTGCAAAGACAGCTATTAGTACATCATTCTTTGGAGCCATGCCAAATAGTTCAGCGTCTTCTATAAAAATCTGTAAGAATAAAGAAAAAAAATACATAATGAAGACCTATAATTCTTTAGTGTAATGCTGGCTAATTTTGGAAGGGTTAAAAGCAAACAACGAATACTTAGAAAACGTCCCAAAGCTTCTGATTTACCCAAAATATTTACCATACAGATGAATAAATACAAATGTTTGACTTCGGGCATCACAGTCCTATACCAGAAAATGTCACGACACCCAGTACGTGTACTAGACTCTCCTCCTGGGGGTAATGGCCTATGACAGGAAAACATCTGGTCTCCTCTCCTTTGGGGTCCCAGTGGAGAAGAGGTGGAGGTGAGTGGGACAGGACAGAGGAGGAATCTTTTCTATTTGGACTTCACTCCTAAGTAATTTATGGCTCATAAACGGTCTTGCACATAGCTGGAGGGTTTTGTTAAATTCTTAGCTGACCTTCCGTGACCACCCTCAGCTGACATGGAGCAAAGCACCTTGTGAGTATTCTTAATTCTCACTCGGTTTCCATGCAAAGTCAGATGCATAACTTTGAATTTTCTCTTAAGATTGTTCAAGCCAAGCTGCTCAACTCTGCATGGAAAGAATTAAGAGTGCTTACCTAATCTGCAGCCACAGATCAACTGCACGAGAAGTAGCCCCTAGCCATAACGAACAGCTGGAAAAATTAGATTTGATCTGAAACGGTCACCTAACAATGCACTCTGGCCATTTGGAAAATCCTACCCATAAGAGGAAACTAAGGAGCCTTCCCAGAATGCAGCGTGTGGTTGCCACCAGGACTTTGCTCACAAGGACACACAGCTGCGTTTTATGGTGGGGTCCCTCTCCTCGCCCAGCACCACCCCTTACCTGCTGGCAGTTGATTATTACACCCAGCAATGGGTATATGGGAATCAAGAGAGATACAACGTAGAGGGAGACTCTAGTATCGATTGAGAAATCCATGACTCTGCTGATGATATAAGAAACAAAGCATACCTAAAAATAAACCAAGAAGGTAACTTAGCTGATGGGAAGGTTACGCTCCTCACTGGTCCTGAATATTGTGTGGGTCTACCTGTTCAATTCCCTGTTGAATTTCTAAAAATGGACAAGAAATATAAAGATGAGGAACAGTGAGGGTTCAGGAGGTCCTCAGCTGCCTCTGCCTGAGGGTAGGCTGCTGGTTTGGGTCAGCGGGGGAAACTTCTTCCCAGACACAGGGCTGCCTTGGGCAGAAGAATGAAACATGGGATCCCGTCCTGTTCTTTCCCATCCTAGTTCGTGCCAAATAACCCATCCCCTTCCAGGCCAGGCTTGGGCTATCTGTGTCTAACTTGATGGCTCATGTCTCAACACCTTATATCCCTTGGACGTGAGGTGTCAAACAGAGGGATAAATAACTTCTTTGCCTCCATTCCTGCACCAGCTCAGGGTAGATCCAAGCATTTCCTTGTGCCACAGCAGGATTGTAGGAACAGAACACGGTGACAGGAATTTAACATAGAATTGGCTGCTACAAAACACATGCCCGTATTTATGTTCTACATCTACGCTTGGTGTTTTGACCTCTAGTTCATCCTTTAGATGTCAAAACACATTTCTGTAAACCCTACAGCACGTATTTAGCTGTGTGCTTACCACTATCAGGATAAAAGACCAAAAATCACAGCTCCATCCTTTACGAAAGGCGAAGGAGATCAAGTAGATGAAGAGAACAATAGAAATTCCATAGCCAAAAGTACCCGTGATCTACAGAAGAAAAAGAGCTTTCATTGGAGAAAAATGGAGTGATCTAAACAATAAGAAGCTTATATACGATCATACATCAAGATCAGAGCATTCAGATATTACCACAATTTTACTACTAAGTGTAAAGGAGTATATTAAGGCAAGATTTATTGCCTTTTATTTCCAGCTGGGGAAACCCAAATGAGAGGTGAAACAAGAAGGTCAGTAAGCATCTGGGGACCCAGAGGTGTGCCAGCACCGTCTGCACCCATGCTGTCTCAGCTACCCCTACACATGCTCAAAATATTACCCCAATCCCTCCCTAGTGAACCAGCGATCACCAGAATGGGATGTACCAGCAAGAAGACACTGTCAATGTTCCTGGAAAACTTGTTGCTCATTGCAAACTGGAGCCCGAACATCGAGAAGAGAAGGAACCAGCACAGCGGGATGTCCACCAGTGCCTGGCCGCACCAGTACGCTGAGGGAAAGAGCCCTGAGATCCGGAGCTGGGCGCGAGCTCCCACCTGGGAATGCACAACGCAAAGGGCAGTTTATTGTTGGTGCCTGGTTGGCCAACTGCACCCTTGGGAATGGCTCCAGGAAATCAAAAGCTAACAAAAAGCTGTTTCCATTGCAATACTGGGGTAAAATTCCACCTCTTTTTGTCTTTTAGCATTTTGTGCTGGCTGCAAAGCTGCTCATGGCAATACAGAGAAAAATGCCTCAAGCTGCCTATCATAATCAAATGTCTTTGTAGCAATGCAGTTGTAATCCCTTCTGCCCACCCCAAATCTGCTCCCTTTCAAGGCATTTACCTTGTAATCCTGCATGTAGCCCATTGCAAAGTGAGGAGGAAAACCAGGGAATAACAGCAGCATATAAACAAGGTAAAAAGAAACAAAATAATCCCAGAATCGTGGGTCATCTATCTGAAAACAGAAGAACAAAGCATTTGTAGAACATCTGCAATGTAATGGCTAGATGCCACAACTCATCATACTGCATTTCTCATAAAGTACAGGGCAGTATGACCAGAAAGTGGAATTTGAAACCAAATATTGGCAGGAGAAAGGTTTGCCCCAAACCATAGCCCTGCAAAGCGCTTGCCACTGGTGAGGAGACATGGGTGGTGCAGGTCCCACTCCTCCATCCCAGACTTGTGGTGAGCTATCTCTTTTGTCAATTGATGGGCCACAGCTTGAATAACTTGACATAGAGAATAAGGAACCTCCTGAAGAAAGCCTCCCAGCCACCCTCTCCGTTCATTAGCCCTCGCGACCCACAAGGGAAAAATTAGCTTCAGTTTTCCTAAAGTCAAACATGGTGGTTCCAGAGCCACCACGAAGGAAGGTGGGTTTACTGGTACAGAAAGCCCCACCCAGCTTCCCATTAAAATCTGGTGACTTACTGAAACCTTAAGCAAATTTAAGAACTATTTTCTGACACCTTCTGGCTGCCAGGCTCTGACACTTACAGAGAAAAACGGATGACTCCAGATCCGAATGTGCACGGTGGAATTGAGGGCTCTCAGCAGAGCGTTGCTGATGACATTCACGAGCACTGGGAAGCAGTTGACAGCCTCCACGTGGCATAACACAGTAAACCTGTAGCTCTTCAAAGAGCAAGAAAACAAGATGAAAACTCTTGGCTTTTCTCATCTGCAGAGAAGCAGTAGAAAAGGAGCATACCAGGAGAATCCAGGCCTGAAAGAATTTTGCTTATGCCTTGTTTGCTAAAAACCAAACTAGGAGATGTTGAAGTCTGTATATCTGTGCTACAAAGATATAAAGTTTGAGGAGGAGCATGAGGGAGATAAGGTCTTCTCTAGCTTGTAGTTTATTGGTTAAAACACTTTCAAATCTTTGTACCTGTGGGCCTTATTGAATAGGACCATCCCACAGGTATTGCTGATGGAGGCATCTCATTTAATTATTCAATTGTTGGGAAGAAACGGGAGGAGGAGACCAAAAATCCTCACCTGACCTTTGCGAGACACTTTTATAGCCCCATTGTGTTTTAGCTCCTCTGTGATATTTTCCTCGCTCGTTATCTCCACTGTGAGATCTTGACTCTCGAGCATGTGGATGAAGTCTTCAATGCCTGTGCCTGGTGTGAAAGCCAAAAGCAGAAGAATCATAACACTAAATAACATGAAAGTCTTTGATTTTATTTTTTTTTAATCCATGGCCACCAAACAAAAACAGAGAAAGTCTAATAACTGTGGACATCAGACAGCACATATGTGGTGGACCATGGCATATTATTTTTTGTGAAGTTAATGGATTTCAGTCTTACTGACTGAATTTTTGCATTGTCATTTTTTTTTTTTTTTTTTGCCTTTGCTGAGTTGCTACAGAATGTATTCTCCTTCGTGATGGTCTGATGAAGCCAACAGTATCATACTCTGGCCAAATAACATAAAATAGCATCCACTCATAGGAATGTTGAACGTAACACTCTGGAAGTAGACCATTAATTTGACTCAGCATTAGTGAGCCCTTAGTTGAGTATTGTGCCTGGTTTGAGAATCCCCACCCTCTGAAAATGCAGAAATTGTTTGGACAGAGGTCTGGATTTGGGGCACGGAAAGAACTGGGTCCTTTCTAATGTCATCTGCTATGACATCCCTTTCCATGTCATTGCATCAGGATCTCACCAGCTGCTGAGGCCAAAGCGGGCTTCATTCACAACCCTTTAAAAATGACCACGCCTATGCTCTTCTGCCACAAAAACCTTCATCACCCCTTAGATCCCCAACATCTTACAACCATCTGATCTTTCACTTATTTTCCTTTGCAACAGGAAGAAACCCCAGAAGAGGAAAAGATGAGGAAAGGCTCCTTCCCCTCACCCGTGTTGTTGTGGACCAGGAGGCTGGTTGTCTCCGAGCGAGCTCTTTTCCCCAGGGGCAAGAAGTACCGTGCAGACGAGAGCTCCCAAGCACTCACACTCTGCCAGGCAGCAACCAGGGACAGTTGCAAAACCAGAGGAAGCAGAAAAACCACATAGAGCAGCAAACTACATAAAGAAAGACATGAATAAAGACTATGAAAACAGATAGTCAGCAGAAAGTATTGGGAATGGTATACTATATTCAGGTTACCAAATGCTCTTCCTGGTTGGCAATTTTATTTTCAGAAGTCTCATACCTTGATCATTCTCAAAGGCCCTCAAAATTTAGCAGGGAGAGGGCCTCAGATCTGGAGTGCTCAACTTTTTAGGGCCATGAAATGCCTTTCAGACTTCCCTAAGACATAAGTTTTTCATAAATCAGCATCTCCCTTCTGTTTCTTGCGCCCCACCAGGAAATGCCAGCTTGAAGACCAATGGGGCCAAATGAGTTCAGACGCCAGCAACATGAGAGAAGTTTAAAAAAATTAAAAAGGAAGTCTGAAAGTAGTATTTTCCCCTCCTCTCTCTGTACACACTAGTTTGTTTTAAAAATTCCCCCTCCATTTGAAATAAAAGTGTTTCTAAATGATTCTTTTCTTCAGAAAGAAAATGGGGTTCCCTTGCATAGATCACTCAGTATAGAAATGAAAATGCACGAAATGGAGATTTTGTATTACTGGCGCTGGAAAGGAAGAAGCTTTCCTCTCCTCTGAGTTCAGATGACCAAGATCATTCATAGCCAAGACCTGATATCAATTAATCCAAACGCTCTTCAAAACAGAGCTGTGAAAATTGTCCCCGCGCTGCTGCGACTGTGTCCAGCTCCAGTTCCGCAGGAGAGAAATCACTTTGGTACTTACATTGACCGCAGGTTTTTCACCGAACTCTTGAGCTTTAAGAAGTGCACCCATGCCATGGCAGAGACCTGCTGCCTCCAGAGAGCCAAGCCACCGACTGCCGCCTTCCCGGTGTCCGAGAGCAGCAGGGAGCCCGGCTCCGTCTCATCGGGGCATCGCGGTCCTGCTTCTGCCCGCTCCTCCCCAAGGACGTGCTCATCTGCAGAGAGTTTTCCACGCGCACATTTATGTCTAAGACCAGCTTCTATGTTGTAATGTGTGAAAAATTAAGAGCCACCTAGTAATCAACTGTTGGAGGCATGCCCGGGGGTTATTGCAAAGTAGCCGTTCTCTTCGGCTGCGGATTGTATATTTGCAGCCACGATTGTACCTTCTTGATCCGCTGTGGTTTCTTCCTCCAGCCTCAGGAAGACATCCTCCAGGGTTGTCATGCTAACTCCATAATTGATAATTCCCTGGTCAGAGCAGCTGTCGAGGCCACTGAACAGATCTGCAGGACAGAGATCATACAAGTGCGTTCAAGGTTTCGAAGATGGGCACGTATCTCCAGACCAGACTTTGGTTCAGCTGAGCTGACCTGACTGGAGCATCTCCAGTGACAGGGAAAAAAATAAAGCAGCGAGCTGCCAGGATACAAAGGGTCTGGGGAAACACAGAACTGCCAGATCCATAGCTCATTGAAGATGTTTTTTCTCCTTAGCACCAGCATTTCAGACTACGTGTCCTGGGAGGCAGCGGGGCTGTGGGACTGTCAGACTGAATGTGACGGACGTGGTGAGTGAGGGTCTGCCTGGGGCCATTGCAGGTATGGAGCAGTACTGGTTGTATGGAGTTTTCTCTTGTCACTATCTTCTCTTTTAACAGAAAGACAAATAAACTCTCAGCAACACACATAGCCCAGTTTAGCCTGCTAGAGTTTTTCATTACAAACAGCAGAAAAGCGTTTGATCTTAAATGTATGGATGCTAAAATTACAGAGGGAAAACCAAAACGCAACAGTTCTAAAGTCCTTCTGTGACTCCTGTAGAAAATCTCCCTCTTCATTTCTCTTTCCCCACATTTGTGATTATTTTTGTCTCTATGGACAATTCTCAATTATTTTAATATACATTACCTGGGAATTTATTCACGTTTTCTAATGGCAGTTTATATCTCAGCTCATATTGACTGTGTCCGGAGAATATGACATTGGGGATGTACTGTTTAACCAGAGATGTCACGTTCTCTAAGTCACAAGACTCACTGACATGAATCCTGTTCAGTTGAAAAAAACCAGATGCTTAGTTTAAAAAACAAACAAACAAACAACCCCCCCCCCAACCAAACAACCCCAAACCCAAACAAACAACAACCACCATTGTATTTGCTAGGATGCACAAAAAGAAAACTCCAGCATACTTTATTCTTTCCTTACTCTGGAGTAAAGTGCTGCTTCAGTTAATTTAACTGAATATTAATCCAGTTAATTTTCTTGGTTTGATGACATCTGCTCTACGGTTCCCCCCCTACAGTCATTCTGGTGGTTCCTTGTACATGTATGTTCCCAGATACCAGTTGTTGGAGCTGAAGTGGATACCTTAAATGATAGCCAATCCCCCATTTTTTCTTCAAGAACAGAGAAGAACCAACACATTTCAGCCTCCCGTGCGAGATAAAAGCCTTGCGATCTAAAGAAAGAAAAAGCCAAAGGAACTTGTACTGTAGAGCGGTCATTCACAAATTTTTTTGCAGCTGAACCTCACATGGGCTTTCTGCTCTAGGGTTATTCTCCAGAGATGCTACAGACGGAGCCTGTGCTTACCTGCGAGGATATCGGCCTCGTCCATGAACTGGGTACTGAACAGGATCACCCGTCCAGCCCTGTGCTCCTTGAGGAGGCTCCACACGTGGTGCCTGGAAAGAGGATCCAACCCAGCCGTTGGCTCATCCAGGAACAAAACCTGCAGAAAGGATGAAACCAGACATTCCTCGTTGCTGGAGAAATTGCACGGCTTGTGGGTTTGGTGTTCCCCTGAAAGCCTCGGGTCCTGAAGGTGAGAGACCCAGGGAAGCTTTTATGCGAGGGCAGGTATTCCGGGAGCTGTGCAGAGGTCAGGGCGCTATCTGTCTGCTTTAAAACTGGACTGGCAAGATGGGTTACGAATGTAACAAAATGAAATTATTAAATTTATTAATTTTAATAACTAGGAGTGCTTTAAAGAGGTCTGACACGCACAAACTTTTAGTGAAGTAGACGCCTAAGGCTTTAGTTATGTAGAACCTGAATATTCCCAATATTACAGAGCCATGCCTGCTGCTTTACCTGGGGGTTTCCAAGCATGGCTATTCCGATGGATAACTTCCGTTTTTGCCCACCGCTCAGTTTCTCAGCTTGAGTGTCTTGAATGTTACTGATATCCAGCAGTTCCAAAATGTTTTGCACCTAGAACAGCAGAAGGATGTCCATTCTCAGCACCGGCTGTCCTTCCATCCTTTATTAGCCACGGAGGAGATCTGGCTGGGGCTGAAGGCAGAGTTTCTAAGAGCTTTACCGAGGTCTACCACCAGCAGCAGAAGCAGCCGCTACAGGGACTGCTACGTCCCCTCACCTCCTTGGGTTGAGCAAAGGAATCGCTGTGGCTGCGTCAAGCCCACAAGCTTGCCTACTAACCTGGTAGAAGCTCGACACCAACTTCGATTTGCAGAAGACGCAGCCAGGTGGGACCCTTTGAGCTTCCCAGTGCAAAAGGAGCGTTTACTGAAATGCGGGGCTTGCCTACAGCCTCACGTTGCTGCACAGGGATGCGTTACAGGGGGACACGCACTTACCTCTCGTTCCACCTCTTTGGACTTGATGCCTTTGATTTCTGCAAAAGTTTTCAAGTTTTCTTTCACCGTTAAGACTTCGAACTGTAAGTTGGTTTGTGGGCAAATGCCAACCATCTCTCTAATCTCTTCCCTATCTCCTATCTCAGAGAGTTTGTAGTTGTATATGGTTGCAGAGCCTGTTTACAGGAATAAACACGATGAGGTGGAACAAACTGGTCTTTAAAGCTTTTGAATCAAGCCCACCCTGTCCCACTGTTTGCGGTCCTACCTTCGGAAGGCAAAGTGAGTCCACTGAGCACGTTTAACAGTGTTGTCTTTCCAGCCCCACTGTGGCCGAGCAAGGCAGTGATCTGACCCTCATAAATATTTAAAGACAAACCTAGAATGAAAACAACATCAAGTTTGGGAATAAATGAGGTTTGACTTGCCTCTACTCATTGTTGAAGGCAAGGCAAGACAAGTCAAGAAGTATAAGAACTAAGTGGCAATAATTAGCCAAAAGTGCATTAAGGAATGTGGGGCAAAGTTCTACAAACCTCTAACTAAAGACATAAGAAGCTGCTATGTATTTATCAGAAAAGACAGAAATAGAACAATATAAAAAAAATCTTCTCTTTAGTCTTACTAAAGATGGAAAAATCAGTAAAAACTGAACAAAATAGTAATCAGTTGCATCAATTAACATTTTACATGAATTTTCAAGCAATGCAAGTGTTGTTTTATTTCTTTGACTGACAGAAATGTTTGCACAACTGTTTTTCCTTATCTTTAACAGGAATCAATATCACAGGTTTCATACCTCTTAAAGCTTCTGTCTTCTTGTCCTTCTTTTTATACGCTTTTTTAATATTGTTGAGTCTAAAAGGAAGGTAAGGACAATATTATTTCAGGATTCATGTAAATACATTTCCCTGGTGCCTTTTTTCATTCTTATGGGCTTTAATTGAAAACGATAGAAATGGCATGAAAAGCAAGAGGTACTGGGAAGCAACCCTGAGATTCAGCAGGGTTTGGCATGATCCGTACACAGGCGTGAACATCGCTACCTGGCATGCAATACAGGAGCACCAAGCCTTGCAAAGACAAAGTCAAGCCCATTGCAACAGATGGATTCCCTTTGTTGTCCCTAATGGACAGTTAGTAAAGTCCACAGAAAAAAACTCCTGGTTTTATTTTTTAATCTGAATTTATCCAAATTTTACCGTTAATGACCAGCCTGAATTATCTATTCATCCCACCTGCATTTTATCTCTAATTTTCCTCTGTGAAACAAAGAGTTTTGCCAGAACTTCATGAACACGAAAACTGCCTGGCTGGGTCAAAACAAAGCTGATGGCAGAAGCAGTGGTCTGTGGGAGCATTAAATCCAAGCTACCCAACTCAAAAAGCATGAATAGCAATTCCTTCTTTCTTAACCTGATGGCATCCTTCCCCATAAATTCAGGGGGCACCGGCTCTACGTCATCACCGAGGAGCTCCTCGGGACTTGCTGCAGTTCTGGGCATCTCCCTGGTGGAGCCTCTCCTGCTCCGCACCCAGTACGAGGGCTTCAGGCAGAAAAAAGGGGGATGTGGGATGCCGTATTTGCCTGACAAGAAAGCAAAGAAGATGACCCGTCATTAACTTATGCCACAACCAAGACACCATCCTAGACTAAACACTTAGGAGGGTCTAATAAATGCTTGGCTGCCTCAAAATTGGTACTTTGTCCAGTTAAAAAAAAAGGTTTGGAGCTGGGTTAGATATGACAAGAAGGTTGGCTTCAGGGTTATTTCTAATGAATTCAGTATTTTACTTAATGAATTAAAATATTGTCCCACACATTATGACAGTATTTTCTCATAAACAGTTCAACAGCAGTATAATTAGAAAGAAAAAACACTAAATACTTTGTTGTCTTTGATTTGGGAACTACCAGTGTGTGCCAGGGACAGAAAAGCCACTCAGTGATATAATACCTTTTTTTTTTAGTTCAAAACCTATTTTGGTTGACTCAGAGAATGGAGCAGCCCATCATTTCCTTGAGGAGCTATTACATGCAATGCATCTAAATAAAAAATATAAAAGAAGAAAGTATGATCATAAGCATAAATCATACCTACCTGGCAGAACTTTGTCAAAATACATAGCTAACAGCATGTACAAGACTGAGTCAAAGACCAGTATAATGTAAGTCGAAAATAAAAAGTATGATTCCTCCATCAGGTTAGAAAAACAGAAACCGATTCCATATTTTTCTAAATGGAAAACCTGAAATAAAGGACAAAGAAGAATAATTTTCAGGCTGGAAATCTATGCCTATGCCATCAAACCATGGATGCAATTGACTTTGTTAACCCAGAAATCATCTGCAGTACTGACCAATTTTTCTTCCTTTCTTTCTAGTGAGGAAGGGAGATAAGTTTACTCCAGGCAGAGATCTTATGTTTTCATTCAGAATTTTCCAGAACAATCCAGAAGCAGAATTAAAGATCAGAGTTTTATGAAAAATCGTTCAAGAAACATGACATTGGCACCCTTGATGTCACAGAGACATGACAAAGATGGTATAGTTTTACATAGTGATTGATTTAACCATATGGTAAATTAGCAGTAAACTCAGTTTCTTTTTCTGCTGGTGCAGAAATCTCCTCTCCCAGGCAGATATTTTTATATATCAGGAAATCAATCAAATATTAAATAACTGGAGCTAGAAAGCATCACTCAGACCTATGGAGATAGGACTGATGGAAAAGTGGGAAACTGCACAGAATTATCCAAAGCGGGGATGGAGGAAGGATGGCTGCAGCAGAAGACTCAAATTTTATTTTCACAGTTTCTCTTGCCAGGAAGAGTCGCTGCAGCGAGAGGGGAATGACTGGGCGGCGAAGAGCTGGTGTCCTCGAGTCAACTCCTGCATGCCTGGGGTCCAGCCCCGGCGGATAATGGTGCTATTGTGTGCGGCAAGGGGCTTGCTGGGGCTTCCTTAGGTTCATGTGGACGCTACAGAAGTGAATTAACAGCAGATTATTTGTGACGAGGGCAGTGGTTTTCTTTGCATTCATCTGCTTTTTAAATAGGGGAGTGGGATGGGGGCATTGGAGCTCCTCTTTGCTGCCCAACAGCAGCTCAGCTCCTATGGAGGTTTCAAAATAGGATACAGATATTTTTTTTTACAGACCATCTTGCCAGGAATTGCCTTCTGCTTGGTATCTGAGAATACTCTAAATCAAATAGTTGTGTTACGCTTGGTTCCTAGATATTCAAGGCAAGATGGTCTTCAGAAATAAGGACTATGACTTCCTATGCCTTTCTCTATCAGTAAAGTACAGCAGGGTCTTTTATTGCCACTGTCCGTGACAAAATGTACTCTGTTCCCAAGCTGCTGGGAAGGTTCAGCTGCAGAGATGATGCCCCATACCTTTGCAATGCCAGCGTTAAATGCAAAAGGACAGAAGAGCCCGAGAAACCACTTCAATTGTTCTGGAAGATTTTCTATCAGCAATGCAAGGCTCAGGCATCCGAAGAAAAAGGTGATGAGGAACCCCATGGAGCCGGCAAGTTTGGAGGTCCTTAAGAGGGAGCAGAGCATGAAAACCAGGTGGATCTGTAAGAACAGAAGTTTCCTTCAGTCACTGAAGGAAATAATTATCTTTAACAGCAGCACTTCCATTTGCCAGGCAAACAGATCTCTGGTGAGCTGAGTCCCTGTAATAAAATACACTAAAGTCCTTCTTAGTAGGTTGGTCTGAGTTTCAGATCAGGTCTTTTGTAGCCAACTTACTGCCTGTCAGACCTTCGGGCTGCAATTCAAATCACTGCTGCTGAGTCAGAGGATCCACTCAGCTGTTTCAATTAGTATGACCATGCAAAGGATACAGTCCTGAGCACTGCACAAAAGGCTCTAGAGTAATGCTTAGGCTCATTGACATACTAATAAATCATGTGATGAGAAAATTTGGCTTTAAAACCTGACTTACACATGCTAGGCCATACAGGAAAAACAGCAGGAAGACTGCGGGGAAGCTGCTGAGGTAGAAAGCATCCCAGACCACGAGAGCTGTCAGCAGGCAGGAGAGGACCGTCACGTAAACACCGTACAGCAGACTCCAGGAGAGCCTGAGGATGGAAAGGTGGCATTACAATTTCATTTAGTTAAGAACTGTTGTTACAACTTCATCTGCACGTCAGAACTGTTTTAAATTAAAATATGAGTTCTTTCCCAGGGTCAACTCATTCACATCCTAGGCAGAACAGATAGCATGATCCATTCTAGGAGGAAATAACCAAGGAAGAAGAATACACCGCTGCCATGCTCAACCCTTCTGGTTTGTCTGTAGAGTACTGGAGAAAACTTATGAACTCATTTATACTTATTAACTGACTGCACAAATGCCCAGAAGTATACTGATTTTTGGCAAACATACTGAAATTAAAAAACAACTCACCAAAACGCGATATCCTGCAGCCCCATTGTCTTCATCAATACTTTGAGCTTCTTCTTTTCTCTTACAACGTTCATTGATAAGAAATACATGAACGGAGAGAAACACATCACGATAGTAATCATGAAATAACTGTACTCTAGTGTAATCGAGGAGATGACGCTTCGGGACTTCATACGGACACCAGCAATTGATTTCATTTCTTCCCAAACAGAATGATTTGCCACCACCTAAAGGAATTCAAGGTCAACATCTCAGTATTTAATTTATTTTCTGCAGTGAGATGTACTCACATAAGGAACCTTCTGATCCATCACCCCTACATTTACTTTTTGGTGCAGCTTTATAGAAAACATCAACAAGTAAGGCAATAAAACCCTATGGGAAGGGCTCATCTGACTCGCTTGTGTGTGTGCACCTCAGCTAAACTTCTTCCCTTGTCTATCGAGAGAGAAAAATCCTTCAGCTCTCCCAGAGGTAAAGATTCAGACACACAAATGACTTGCGTTCCCCAAGGTCTTTTTCCTCTCCCCAGGTACGAAAGTAGCCTGGAGGGCTGGAGATGCACAGCCAGGTGGAATGATGCCTACCCTGGTCATACTTTTGAGGAACAATTCGGAAAGGAAGGACAAGAAATGACAGACATGCCTACTTTGAATCCAAGTCATCCAGCAGATACGCATACCACCCCAGCCTCCTGCAAGAACTGCCTTCTGCTTGGTATCTGAGAAATACTCTAAATCAAATAGTTGTATTACGCTTGGTTCCTAGCCTTTAAGAGAAATCGCCATTTTATAGAGAAACAAAAGTTATTACAAATCTTTAAAATTAAATTGAAAGCGGTCATTTTTTCCAGGAACTGCCGATTGCATTCAAGTTCTCACCGTCACTGCCAATAATACTCAGGCGGCTCAGTATTTTAAAATATTTGGGTTTCTGCAGAATTTTCTGACAAGCCCGACCCTTGCTATTGCCACAGAACAATTTGTCTTTCTTCTACCAAGTTTAAAATAAAAGGACACCTGCATCAATTCATAAATTTGATTTACCTCAATAATAGCAGCATCAATGCTGGACTGCAGGGACAGGAAGCCTCTGTACCAATACCTTGGGCTGTCACAGTACCGCGATGAGAAATTGTAGCAGTTATCTGCAAGGGTGAAAGGTTAAGGGCATCACAGGTAAGAGCAGTAGAACGTAATTCATTTTCACTACAGAAGCTGATGGTAAACATGCATATGCACTAAGGGAAACTCTTCAAATAGACAGTGGCCCACTGACAAAAAAAAAATAAAAATTATTAAATCACTTAACACATATGGATTATTCCAACAAAGCGATGGCTATCCATGCCAGGCAATCACCCACCCATAAAATTCTCATTTTTGTATTACCTATATATCCAAAGTTGTCATTTGGAATAGCCACCTTCCCAGTAGGAAACCTGAGGTGATAGGAGAAGTTGTCCTTAAATACAACCCCTATAATTTCATTATTTGAAATCCAGGCGTCTTCCAGGGCTTTCTCATTATCCAGTGCCTCTAGTTTTATACCTGCAGTGTGTAAGAAAAATATTGCGATGAGTCTGGAAATGTGTGCACAGGCACTGGATGTATATTCTGCTTTTTTAGCATTGCAGCTCCTCCATTCCAGTTCTCCTCACTGGGCAGGGTGGCACCTTTAAATGCTTTATTCTTTACCAATGAAGAAAGCGTACCTCAAAAGGATGAACCAAGGTGTCTCAATAGTATTGGTCTACACAGTGAATATCAGGTAAGCTCTACAGCTCAGAAGCACACACTGGCCCCACTAGTAATTTAAATACTAGAGAAGAAATAATTGTGAGAATGGAGGATTTGGGAAGAATTTTCTCTACTGACCAAAAATACTGGAGAACCACTAAAACACAATACACGTCTAACAGGTTAAATAATGACAAAGCTAAATATTTGAAAAGCAAAACGTACCTATCAGGACAGAGTTCAAGGCCACTTTATTCATTATCTGCCTTGTGGTCACAGTGATGGGTGTAAAAGCGATGGTGACCCCAGTGGCATCATAGGCAGGATCATCTAACTGCCCGAGGTAGCTGTAAGGCACTTCGGGGTAGCGGATGTTCATCATGAACGTGCACACTATGAACATCAGCGGCAGAAAGAACAGAGACAGCATCCACTCCTAGGTAAGGGGGAGAGCGGCGGAGAGAATTTAATAATAGAACAGTATAAGAGCATATTCTCTGTGGGATTAAAATATAAACAAGAGGCACTCAGTCACACTGGTTTCTTAGATGTCGACTCACTAACATGGTCTTGGCATTGTGCATGTCATTTCTGTAAATTACTCTGCTCAGAGAGCCCATCTGCGCTCTCGTATGTCACATAAAAGACAGGAATAATATCCGTTAAAAAAAGTGAAGTCTCATAAAGTGTTCATTACCAGTCAGGCTTTCCAAAAGTACTTTAACTTTTTGTTTTACAAAAAGAAATCGGGGTATAGGGGCAGGCAGGGATTGGCCACTCTACAGTTAGCTACTCACTTTTTTTTCTTTTTTTCTTTTTTTTTTTTTTTTAGCTTACCTGAAAGCTCTGCATCTTCATCCTCCACTTTGTAAGTACATTTTTCCACAAGAGAATTTTAGTTTGCTGGAATACACTCATATTTCTCTGAAGTGTCTTCATCTTTGAACCTACAACCATTATTATGCATATTATAATGTGCTATAGGCCTCACACCAAGAATTGTTGAGCAACTCCTGGCTGTAGGGTCAGCTGAGCTCATACGGAAAGCAGCGTCGGTTAAAGGCAACTTGGAGCTACGAGAGAACAAATTCTTGGAAGTGCATTTGGAGAGCTGTTGTTTTCAGGGATATTAATGGAAAACGAGAGAGAAACGGATAGCCACGAGCATGCAGTGGTGTGTTACTTCAAAAGATGTGGCATCATCCTTAAAAAGATGCGGTCAAAGTAAAACAAGGATTTGTTGCCTGGATTAATGCAAGTGGTGGGAACTTGAAGAAGCTGGCTGTCAGAGTAAGTTTTGCAGATGAGATACATCCATATTAACCATCAGTAAAATAATAACAAGTAACTTTAAAAGGACTAAGTACCCAAATGGGAAGAGCTACACTCATGTAGCCAAACTGCTCTGCTGTCACATATGTAGTTAAAATATGCTTTCATACAAAATCTTGATCTTCTATAAGTGAAGTCTCAGGTAGAAATAAGAGAGCATTTATAGACTTATTCCTTTCAAACCTTCCTGTCGTATGGCAGGAGGATTTACATTGTCCTGCTCCCTTTGGGAGATGATGCCTTCTGGTGCTGACGGACAAGACGGAGTTTGTCTTCTTCCAAATATTTGTATTCAGCAGGACAGGCACGTCTTGGCTGTAAGGAGGCAGCAGGCACCAAAATGCTGGAAAATCAGCTGCAGCAAAGGGTCTTCCCTGGCTGCACTCTGCAAACACATGCACTGGCACGACACGGCAGGAGGATGGGGCAGGGACATTGGCTCAGTGGCAGAAATCTGCTATTTTGCCATCAGTCTCGGAATATTTTTGTCCCTTACAGATGATCTCACTAAATCCAGGCGTATAAAAATTTGAATATAGCCTGTGTTAATGATCTCCAGGCTTCCTTGAGGAAACTGGGAAGTTAAACTTGCAATTGCTTGGTCACTTTGTCACCTACCAGAAGCAAGGCGTAAGACGGCGTGTATCACCCGTACCCATTTCCACAACTGAAACGGGATTTGGGTCACAGCTAAAGCAGGTTTCCAGTTTGTCTTTCGTTTTATAGTCACATAGAGTAACCTCAACAAGCTGACACGCCACTGGAGTTTCAGCTTCGCACCCAGGAGATCCTGGGTGGGATGGAGAGCCGGTGCAGCAGGTACCCATCAGGGATGTCCCATGTGCCCCCCCATCACCCCTCAGTGCTGCCTGACCCCCAACCACGCTGCTGCTGAGTTTGGGCAGTTGGGGGAAATGTGGCAGAGCTGATTTCAGTGCTCCTTCAGTATTTCAGGGGGAATTTTTAAGAGTGTGAGAGAGACAGAAGACTTTTAAAATTCAATCTTTAGCTTACGCTGCATGTAGGGAAAGAAATCTGTTTCTCATATGTGCTGGATTACTTAAAATACTGAGCTGAGCTGAACGTACCGCATCCTCTTAGCGCCAAGGAACACTGGAAATACACCTCTGCTGTATCAAAGTAAGGTTCGAAAGACTCTATCGCCTTCAAATAGTCACTAAGCTTAATCACAAGCTTAACTCAAGCCTGTTAGAAAGATGCCCAGTGTCCCACCTACGCATTTGTATTCTCACCTTGCATTATTAACGGTGTTATTAATTACTGGATGTTTTCATACCTTTTAAATAACAATTGTTATTTGCTTTAAGGAAAAAATTAAGACTTACCTTAACAGGAAGGTTTGAAAGGAATCCAGAGCTTGTCCTTTGCAGCGTGCCTGTAAAAGTGGAGATGCTGAGCCTCTCTGGGATGGACTTGCCGGTTTTGTCCCAGCAGCATTCAGTGCTCTTTTGTCCACGCGCTGGTTTTTTGGTTTTTTTTTTTTTTTTTTACTCAAGCACTTCTGCCAAAAGGCATTCCTCACACCATCACTTCGCTTTTCCCTGGCTTCCTCCCCGCTTCCTCCTTGGCAGCTCTTCAGATTTATTTATGTTATAAAAAGCAAACAGAGCATATTGCTGTTGAGTTGCTGGAGCAGATTCTCTGAAAAGTTACTTAGGAAATTCTTGAGTCTTGGCCAAGAGAAGAAAAACGAGCCCAACGACAAACCACACAAAAATCCTTTCTCTGGCAAACTCCGTTATGTTTCTCAGTGCAGCGAGAGAGGCTGAAGTCAACAGCAATATCACAGTATCACGGCACGCTGCCGCAGGCGGAGGAGTAAACGGTGACTCTCGCTTATCTCCGAATGGCAAAGGTTGTGTTTGCAAACTGTTTCAATGCCACCAGCCCCGGTGTAGGAAGAGCAGTGAAGCGCTGCCTCCCGGATTAAAAACCGTCTTGTAAACATTGAAATAAACTTCTCTTGACTAAGTCTGTGCTTCTAAAGGGAATGGGGTTGGTTTCATGCCCAGGCTGAGAGCGTGGCTGCGGAGCACGCCTGCCCCTCGGTCGCCCATCGTGGCATCCCCTACCACAGCGCGGCCGAGGGACCAGCGGTGGGAGGGAGCAGCCACCAGCCGGGACAGAGGCTGGGCTTGCAAATGTGGAAAAGCTGGATCTGCTTCCTTTTGCTCTGCCTAGCGGATAAAAAAAAAAAAAAAATAAATCCACCCCTAAGATTTAAATAACGTTCAGATGTTTCAGGGCTAGGCAGACTCCAGAGGCGTAGCAAGTCAGGACTCAGAATGAAGTTAAGACCTGTGCCCAGCGTATCTCCTAGGTGTACAAACCTTCTCCTCCCCTTTCGGTTCCTCCTTGCAAAGGGGGGGGGGGGGGGGGGGAACCCAAAACCCAAACAACTTAGGTGGAGAAGTGGATATGCCAGGTCCCAGTCACTGAATCTCAAGCAGAAACCTCCCTGCCCACCTCCTTGACAGAGGAGCTGCTGTTTGGAGATCCATATGGAAAGCAGCTCTCTGGGGGTGTGCGGTGGTTGCTTTGGGGGCTCGTCCTGGCAGGAGCAGCCCATCGCTGAGCCACGGCAGCCACCTGCTGGTACCTGCTTGCCCACATCCCTTGCCTAGACACGCATCTGTGCCTGTGTAAAACCACCAGCATCCTCCTTGCCCGCATTGCCCAGACCTGCATCACCCGTACCTGCATCACCAGCGTCGCCCACGTGAACCAGGGAAGCTCATGGCGTGGGTGAGGGTCTTGCTGTTGTGTCTGTCCCATGGGATGGCACTGCTTCTGTCCTCCAGTGGGTCCCCAGCCCAGCCTTTCCCAGAGGCTGGGGATGCTGGGGGACAGGGCAACAGGGTACCAGGGGAAAAACCTGGGTTCCTGAATTTAGGGAACTTCTATTTTATTTAGTTTTTTTTAAAAAAATTATTATTTAAAGCTAGCCCTAGCAGGCAGATGTCTATGAAGAGATGCTAATATGCTCAGACAGGGTCAGGGTGCTGGTGCTTGTCCCCGTCTCCCCACCAGTGCCCCCATTCCTCCCATGCACCCAAAAAGGGTGAGTGCTAGTGAGGAGCCCACCCCATCTTCCCGATCACCAAAGCAAGTCAGATACACATGCTGTGGCCAGAAGAAGACCTGTTCAGCCTACTGTCCTGCTCCAGCGTTACTTTGGGTCAAAGCACATCTTATTTTGACTCCCGATAATAATTGTTTTTTTAAAGATGGTTATCTAAGAGCTGCCAGTTTTCGTTACACGTTTCCAGGCACTGCTGAGTCCTTTCCTCTCTCCATGTCCCCAGTGGTGGGGACCAGAGATGGGCCAAGGTGGCCTGAGCTAGAACACACAGCAACAGCAACTTTTTGGGTCAAAACACAGCCCCACACCCCTCCACCAGAAAACACCACCTTTTTTGGCTGCATTATACCAGCCAGAAGGATGCTTCTCAGAACTGAGCAAGCCAAAGCCCTGGTGTCCTCCTGCCATGGATGAGTGAGGGTTTCAGAGCCTCCTCTGAGCTTGCACATGGTTCTCTCCAACGACCGAGCCCCCCCACACAGCCGTGGTGCCCACCTCGCTGCCTTGGGACCAGAAATTCATCCTGGCAGGGTTATTCCTCAGTGCAGCGAATCTTCACGAATCAGTCTGAGCAGGGGTACAGATGAACGGCAGGCATCAATTTGTCAAAGGATAAAGGCTTTATTGAAAGAACCATTCTTTTTTTTCTTTGTGAGGCAGAAAACCTGCAGAGCGGTACGTGTTGCGACATGGGTAACCAAGTCCTAGGGCTGCATCCGATCACACATATCAGTAACATTGATGAAATACACTGAATATTTTCCTTTGTGGCTCCAAGGGCTCAGGCATGAAGCGGTCTCCGCTCCACAGCCCTGTTGGATGCTGCATCCAGGTCATGCTCCTCTGGGTCTCTGGTGAGGTCTACAAACACCTGCAATGTGCCACAGCAGAAATGACCCTGTTATTGCCAAGGACTGACGGTATTTACACTGGTCAAAGGCTATTTCTTCTTTTTATACAAGTAGTTTTTAACCTGTAACTTCTACATCAACATACCTGTTGCAAAGTGTGCAATGACAAGCTGTACTCCTCAAGCCTGAAATTCTGTTTAGCTGCGGAGGGATGGAGAAGGCATCCTTAAAAAACAAATCCGTATGAACAATTTGAAAGCAATCTTACTAACTGATTGTTTCCTTTTACCGGCTTCTAGCTTGGAGAAAGCCTGGGACAGAGGTAATGCATCTTCCATTGGTATCTTGTAGGTAAGCAAAGAAGAAGTCCTGAAAATGTCATTAAAAAAAATAAATCAATTCACCATTTTGTGACTCAACACCAAGGTTTAGGGTTGCTTGTAGTGTTACTGTACTCCCACGTAAATTATTGAGCAAGGTCAATAAGAACAAGGCTGGGCTGGGTGTGCAGCCCACAGGGTAGTGACCTTTCTTGCCGAGCCGCGTAGGGGAAGAGTTGCAGAATTTCGGCGTGGAGAGCATCACTTTGCCCCATGTCCGTCATTTTGACTTCTAGGTGGTAACTTGTGCCAAACTTACTTTTCAGCTCCTCAAGGGAACCGATGTACCTGCAGAGGAGGGAAAATATTGCTCAAACCATCAGAATCAGCAAATAAAGCAATCACTGGGTACGAGCAGCAAATAGACATCCTCTTGTTCAGCAGCTGCTTATCCTGTGCTGCTAAAACAACCTACCTCCTTCACAAAACCGGGCCAATCCAAACCAACAGTTTCTATTAGATTATAAGAAGGAAAAATCCCCAGCAAAACCCCAGGCTAAAAATAGCGTGGCATCCCGGTGAGCAACGCAACCCCGGTGCCCACCGTAGCTGCCCCGACACCAGGATGGCCACCCGGTCACACATCGTCGCCGCCTCCTCCTCCAGGTACTGTGTGCTGAGGATGGCTGCCCGATCCTTGCTTTTCATGGCAGTCTGAATCACTTTCCTGGGAACAGAGGGGTCACAGTTAGTTCCCAGGAACAGGCAGAGAAAATCTCCTGGTTTATGTCTCTTCCCCCAAAACCAACCGAAATGATAAAATTATAAACAAGTGGATGACTATTTAAAAGGTTTCAGTCATCTTGCTTAAAGATCACACGTGGATGCCAATCCTATGTTGCAATTTGCCATGTCAGCATCCCTCCAAATTCTAAACTCTTGATGAAAAGCCAGAGCAAGCACTAGGTCTGAATGACGAAAAGGAAGAACTACCTATATTTTTTTCTCTTGCTCTGAAGAAAACAGGAATTTTTGTCCTTTGTACCAAATGCATGGGTTCAGCTGGCGTCTACCTAGATTTTTTTGGGGTACACTATCATTAAGATTACATCTGGTGGTTAGCAAGGGCTTACTGCCTGCTGAATAAGGAGTTTAGCAAGTGGTACCCCAACCCCTGTGCGTTAGGAAAAAGGGAAAATACAGATGTGCTCCGCCACTGAGGCAGAACCTCTTTGCCTGCTCAACAATTATTACGATACGGAGGGTAAACCCCATCTTGTTAAACCTGTTACACACTTCTCAGCTTTGCTAAAACAGAGCTGCTCACCACATATGGCGCTGCCCTTTCGGGTCCATGCCCACTGACGGCTCATCCCAAAGCATTACCGTCGGATCTCCAAGGATGCTCAGCGCAAAACACAGCTGAAATGGGAAAGACACTCAGGTCAGGTCAGGTCTGCTTTTACTTTATCTGCAAAACCGGTGTGTTGTCCTGCTACATCTTAATCCCTGTGAATCTTTTAGAAGCTGGAGCTCTTCCAAAATGCAGGAGGAATAGGGATTAAAAAAACCCACCTCAACCCTCAGTTGTTCTTAGTTAACATTTTAATCTCCTAAAATCAGCTTTCCCCAAAACTCCCAAGCCTGCCAAAGATCTGAAAGTGGTTTTCCATCCCATTTACTGGCAGATGCATGTGGTGGGGCATGAAGAGGTTATTACCTTGTAAATTCAATTTGTGGTTAGCATTTATTAAACACACAATATGGGAGAGTGGGGAAAGAGGAGGGGGGCGGTTCCTGCCAGGCTGGATTCAAAAGCTACTCAAGAAAACGAATCATGCCAGGAACCCACTCTGCTGACGGTTTTCGGTGCACCACGTTCAAGGAAGAAAGAGCAGGACTTGCTCAAGTAGCAAACACAAATCTAACACGTACCTTTCTGGCTTCTCCGGCAGATAACCTCCTAGCTGGGGTTTTTAAATGCTTCTGGAGATCCAAGGCCTTTGCTATGCTGTGGGGAGTGGAAAGGAATAATGCTGAAGTGACCATCTCTCTCTGCTAATGCTGTGTCAAGGGTACTGAGGAACCAGACTAACATACTTGTTTCGGCTGATATGCATCACCTTGTACTTCCAGCTCGGATAGTAAATTAAGGAATTTTTGCAGAAACTCAAGGCAGTAAGTGCAGCTAATGAGAGAATTGAGTTACTCATGTAACTGGTCATGAACTGGAGCAAGTTTAGTTTTTTTTCTGATGTTTTCTAGATAAACTAGGGGCACAATTTTCATTGACAAGGGACTGAGAATATTCTAAAGTAGCAGATCTCATTAGAAGGAGATCCTATTTCTCCAAGGTAAAGACGCACTGAAGGTGCTGTCTCTTAATCACACTAGCCAGCTTTATTAGCAGAAAAACCTTTCCCCGTCCTATACCTTCGGAGAGAGGACTAACCAAAAGCTAAAACCGTCTGGCTTCGTACCGGCTGATGGTAACAACGGCATCTTCTTTCCTCATCCCTCTCACGGCAGCGTACACCTCCAGATGCTGATGGAGCGTCAGGTCTGGCCAGAGCGGGTCCTGCTGCGGGCAGCAGCCCAGGTAACCCGGGCTCTCCTGCCCTGGGGCCGAGGCAGCCGCATCGCAGCCCTTGAGCAGCACCTGCACAAAACACACACCCACCGCCGTAGCCGTAATGTTTTAGCCTGGGGTGAATCAATGAACCCCCTCGGAAACGCGGTCATGTTTGCTCCCGTGTTGTGAGGAACCTCATTAGCACATGGGAGAGGAAGGCCGACATCGTTGGGGTGGTCATCTCCGTCTACTACGGCTTCTGCTCACCTGAATCCAGGACAGCGTTTTCACAAAACCAAACAGTATTTACCACTTTGAGTAATAGTACCAACACGAGACTAGCTTTTCCTAGTAGTACTTTTCTATTTCAAACATTCAGTCCCAAATCTGTAACAGCAGTGGTATTTCCCCTCGCCCAGCACATGTCATTAATCACCCTGCACATAATTAAGTGATGGATTGTTACTGGCCCAACCCTGTTCACATTAGTTTTCAATTTCCTGGTTTTGCAAGGCTGTTTTTGAAGACGGGTTGTTGGGTTTGGTTTTTTTTTTTGAGATGTCAACATTTCTTACAGGTCTTGTGAAATTTCACGATGGGTTTCAAATGCACATCGAAGACATTATGTAGCTCAAACCCTTAAAACTGTAACATTGATTTTGATGAAAACTAGAATGTGCTTTGTATAAATCAACACTTTTTTCTTACTTCTGTAAATATCCAGGTTTGCATGTACATAAATTGCCTGACATAAGGACTGCGTTGCCGGATCACCTTATCACACCCTTAATTTATAAAGGCATCAAGGTCATCCCCCCAGCTGCTCCAAAGGAATCACCTACCTCCCCAGCAGTCACCGTTACATCTCCAGAAATCATGTCTATAGTTGTGCTTTTTCCAGATCCGTTGGGTCCTAACAGACCTAATACTTCTCCTGAAACAAATATGCAAGAACTGTTAATAATAGTTATTTTTAATAAGACCTTCTTCTCTGTGTGCTAGGCAATATCTGAAAGTACAGTAGGAGAAAGGGTTGTTCATTAACTTATCCCCATAAATTAAAACTGTGAATGGAGGAGCCTGGGTGCGTTGGGTCTGGTGGCACACAAGAAAATTCTAACAAAAACATGGTCTCCAAATGTGACCTTCACATTAGATTTTAGTCATTTTTAGGGAGTGCAGCAAGATACTTGAACCTTTTTTAACACTAAAAGAGAGGTTTTTGACAGCAACTTTCTTCTTTTTCTTAAAGACGGAACTGGCTTTCTTGTCTTCGTATTCCTTGCGCAAACTGTTGACAATGATAACTGACTCCTGTGAAGAGATGAAGTGGGAAATAAAAACTCTCTTCTATCCCATGAGACAGCTCATCTGTTCTTACCATTAAGTATGACTCTTTAAAGAGAAAATTTCTAAATTAAAAAGCCAGGAAACTGAGCAACAGGAAAAAAAAAAAAAAAAAAAAAAGAAAAAAGCAGAACAGGAATAAAAATATAGTGCCAGCTAAACTCCTTCTGGTGCCAGGGTGACCGTGGGCTGGATGGCGAGATGTGCACTTGGACATCAGATCAGTAAATAATAAATGCATGAAGTAAGAAAGCAGAGACAGACCTGGAGATGGAGAATGAAAAAGAAAACAAGCCAGAAGGCTGGTTTCACCTCCTCCTGCTGCAGGGAAGTCATCATGCTCCTCACCCTCTCCCTCTCTGCCTGGACTTCTGGGGATTCCTCCCCAGGATGGTCCCTGTTCTGGTGGGTGACCGCTCTCCTCCGCTGGATCCTATGAGCAGAGGAAGAGAGATGGTGTCACTGGGAATCGCTTCCAAAAAGGCTTGGGTTTACAAGTTTGTTCCCAGGGCAGTGCCAATGCAGCACCCTGCAAAATTTATTTGAATTCAGGGAGCTGTTCCACAAACTGTGTTTGCTCATATATTGATTCATGGGGGGAGAAAAAAAAAAAAAAAAATCCCACTGGCATGCATGAGAAAATAAAGGCCAGCTATAGATTTTTCGTCATCAGTAAGTATTGACTGGTCCCCTGCTCAACACATGCCAGTGATCTGTTCAAGGAGAATTAAAATACGTGGGGCAGGTTTTCAAAGCTATTTGGACATCTAGCTCCTAGCTGAGTTACATTTGTTGATGTTTGACAATTTAATATTTTTTACAGTTCTTCTCCCACATGACTTAGGTGGTCAGCAGCACGCTGTTGGTGACAGAGAAGCAGAGAGCAGGTAGCAGATGAGCCCAGCCTGATGAAGCTTTAGGGGAAATCTCCACCCTGCAGAGAGCAATACTGACATATTTGAAAAGGAGTTAAAATGTTGGATTTCAATTTGTAACTACTAATTTAGGCAGCTGTAGTGAAGTGTCCTGAAACCTCAGCTATGAAGATTTATTAAAAAAAAAAAAAAAAATCTCAAATCACATTTACTATTCTCTCTAGGACATTGTAGTTCAACTGACCTTCTATTGCAACACACTGGGTGGGAATTTGTCTCCAGACACATTCAGGGGAACTCCAGTAAGTAAAGTTGGAAACCGTAATGACCCAAAGGAATAAAAAAATCCCTCCCTTCATTCTCAATTCCCCCCTCCTCCAGATAAACTGGTTAAAACTAAAAATATGGGGTTTGTCCAGAGTTTGCAGAATGTTTTTAAGTTCACTCTTCCCCTCCTCCTGCTGTCGGGGGTGAGCCAGGAGGGTCCTGCCTGGCTGCGCAGCACCGAGCCCACCCCACAGACCGGGATAACCATGGGTTGCAAGGTACCCCGCCTGCCCGGGACACACCTGAAGACAGGATCAAGTCTGGTAACTGCTTCTCCATATCTCATCTCCAAACAGCGCAGGAGAAAAGCAAAAATCACACAATGGATGTAAGGCTAAAAAGCAAAAATTAATTAGGTTTGCATGGAGACAAGGTAACAACACACTCGATTAATTTTAATTATAAGGGGATGGAGGGACCCATCTCATTTACTTTGGCTATTGAAAAGGTCCAAAAGTGGCAGAAGTGAAATTGATGCTTTGCATACATTTCCATCTCATATGCATTTGCAAAAGCCTTGACTTCATACTGCAATTTTAGCTCAGATAATCTGCACCCCAGCAGACATCCTCCAGGAGCAGAGATCACATCTTTCATTTGCAGAAGCAGCATTAGACTGATTAGTTGATTAATAATGTCTCTGCCTTATACTTGATCTGTATTTAATCCCCCCACCATTTTTTGCACATAAGGTACAGCATCCAGGGGTCACAAGCCCGTGATTACTTGGATATACCTCCCCTGCCAACATTTAATGTGAAACTTTGACCACATAATCCATGCTTTATTTATGGGAGAGTTATACAAGCCCAGTGCAAGTCCATTGCATTAGAACAGTCATCTTTTCCAAAACAACCGTCATCAAATTGCTCCTTACTGCAAAGACAGCTACGAAGATGTGATTCCATGACTCAAGAAGACCAACACTTTGAAACGATGAGAAACGCTACGAGAAAAAAATATCAGTAAATTAGAAAAATTCCTTAGCACTGTGTGCCTCAGTGCAGGGTTGGAGCAAGTATGGGATGTAGGGATGCTTAGCTTTTCTTCAGGATGGGATAAAGGAGCTTTGATCTGTACTTATTTTGGGGGGTTCATACTGCCTCAAAGAGCTGCAGCTTCCTTGGCTACAGCTAATTCAGAGGTGCCCCAAATCGGCCAGGTTAGATTGATATTTTCTATCACTGCTTCTCTCTTCTCAATCCTTTCACCTCCTTCTGCCAGCTCACTTCATCCCTGCAGGTCTTCCCACTCCACCACCTTCCCCTCCCATGCTACCCTGGCTGCCAAAACACAGTCATTGTAACAGCTTTTTGTAACTAAACAAACCAAAAATATCCCAATCAAATAAAGGTTTAACAAGTGAAATCTTCATCCCTTCTCTCACTCCCCAGCCTGGACTTTTTCTTCTCCTGTTGTCTTTTCTCACTCTGTCTTTTTGACAGTTGGCACTTTGAGACAGGGAATTTGGAAAGTCCCTCTTGCTTTTCCAGTTCGCACCATTAGGACCATTACTGAATTCAGTAGGACGTGTTTACTTACTGGTGTGGAAAATATCAACCAGCCCAGCAGTGGAAACACAGGAATCAAAGCAGAGACGGTGAAGTAAAACTCTTCGTGTAGGTCACTGAGCATATAGAGAGTGAAATTCACCTGGAATAAAGCAGAAAAAGTATTTTCAATATTAATGTATTGTTGCTTAAAAATAGGCTATTTGTCACTGATTTGGGTTACTCTTGCGAATATCAATATATTTGAAAAATGAAACCTCAAGTGGCAAGATGTGTAAATCAAACGCTTCAGAGTGAAGATTCACTTCACTTACCAGAATGAAGATGAAAGACCAAATGTAACGATTGCTTCGTCCAGTGCGAAACTTAAAAGCAATTAAATAAATGAGAAGGACGAGAGATACTCCGTAACCAATGACGCAAATGATCTAGAGAGAGAGACTGATATCAGCAACAGGGAGCTGGATGTAGATATATGAAAACCCACCTAGAGCGGTCCATTTTAATTAAAATATTTAAACCAAAATCTCACTGAGAAACAAGGGAAGGGGATTTCTGTCTGCCCGTTTTCCCGCACGCAAAAAGCTCACCAGGGGCAGCACGGTGCTGGCTGGCAAGGGGCAGAAACGGTTGAAGAGCAGCAGAACGCCGAACATGAGGCACAGCAGGGTCCAGAAGAGAGGGACGTCCACCAGTGCCTGCCCGCACCAGTATGCCGAGGGGAAGAGCCCCGCGAGCCGCAGCTGGGCGCGAGCCCGGAGCTGCGAAAGCAAATGGGAAAAGGGGACTGATTTAGAAGAGCCTAAAGCATCATTCCTGCTCCTTCTCCTTCTCCATTACCCTCACTCCTCCCTTCCCTGGCTGAGCCTTCCTCTCCTTCCCAAGCACTTTCAATTCTTTCTCAGTTCTACTATTGTTTAAAACCACATCATTCTTAAAAAAGGGGGGAAAAAAATAAAATCCTCCTGACCCCAAAATCTTTATTAACACCCAAATTGTTCTGAGCCCCAGCTGATTCCCCGAGATGCAGGGTAACACGCTTTGGTACAATGTTGTGCTTGTGTGGCTGTATTTCTTCTAGCATCCTACCTAGAAATGCCAGCCAGACCACTGGTACATGAACTGCTCTCCAGAGACATTGTATTTGCATTTGCTTTTTGCGTAAGACCACTTTCAGCACCCGCTTTTTACCTTGTAATCCTCCCTGCTGCTCATTGCAAAGTGAGGAGGCAAACCAGCAGCCAAAATGAGCATGTAGCCGAGACAGACGAAAAAAATATCACTCTTTAGTTCTGGGCTTTGTGTCTGCGGAAAAGAAATTCAGAGTCAGTAATAATCAACAGCTGCCCAGGGAAAATCTAGCTAGCTCGGCGCTCATGTGATGGTTAAACATGCAAGTGAGCAATAACACTAATGGTAAGTCGTTTGTGTTTAAGAACACAAAACAAGGCAATAAAAAACCCCACAAACCCAAACACTTAGCATCTTAAAATTTGCAAAAATTATTGGAATTACTGTAAATTTTTCAGGATAGAGACCATCTTTTTGATGCTGATTCTTGCCAAACAGATGCTGAAGAAAGGTGGGGTTTGCAAGTATTACTGCTGTATTCCTGCCACACTGCCGTATAGAAGAAGCTTAAATATCTTATGGCACTGAAACCCTACAGAGCTCTTAAACACTGCAGAAGAAATTGTCATTAAATAGCACCGGTATTGACTGCCGAGCAGTGCCCCAAGGAACCGGCCAGCAGCTGGACCACTGACCCCCAACTCTCGGAGGTTGCTCATCCAACCAGGCTTCCAACCCATCCAGCCCTTATCACTTCAGCACGGCTATTTAAATTAATTTTCACCGAGAAAGGCAGGACGCTTACATTGTAAAAGGGCTCACTCCAGACGCGGATACGGGCAGTGGAATTGAAGAGCCTTAGGAAGGTGTTGCTGAGGATGTTCACGAGCACGGGGAAACAGTTGATGGGTTCTGCGCTGCACATGACCGTGAATCGGTAGCTCTGAAGATGTAAGAGCGAAAGACGTTACCGTCATGCCCGTGAGGTCCTGGGTGAAGATGAGTTGACCAGATGTGAAGGGTTTAAAGAAAAGCAACGACAAAGGCAGACAGTTTTATTGGTGAGATGACGGAGACGTGGAAGTGTGCTAGCAGGTACCGTGAGCGAAATGATTGATAAAGACACAATTTCTGGAGAAAAGCACAAAAAACTTGCCTTAATGCTTTTCTCTAAAGAGCGCTGTAAAGAAGCATACAGTGGAAAGAGCCAAATATAATCCTGGTTTCCCACAAACAGGACTACCCGTATTATTTAATATGTCAAATAGTCTCCCTCTTGCTGGTGTGTGTATTTCACTGTGCCTCATTTAAACACATTTCAGAAAATCCTGTTGACATGCAGGATGAAAGAAGAAAAAATATCCTTCACCTTGCCTTCCAGGGATATTTTTATAGCTCCATTATACAGTGGAATGCTTGTGATGTTTTTCTCAAGAGTTATTTCTGGGATTATGTTTTGAGTTTTCAAAGCAGCAATGAAATCCTCAATTTCTGAACCTGAAATCAAATCAAGGACAGAAATTATAGGTTTTTTCTTTAAAAATAAACAGTTTCATATAGAAAAGTTCCCACTTGCAGAGGTATGTTAAAAAAATCCAAACATTCAGAATCTATGCAAACATATTTCCTCTATTTTTTCTATTTTAATTAAACTCGTTAAACAGAATGTATGTTTCCATACTTACTTTGTTTATTGCTTTTTTATTTTTTTTTTAATTTGCCTAGTTCATTACTCTTTTAAATATCCGCTACTTGGTTGTCATCACTAAAATTGGATTTTCTTTTGCTCAGAAGAAAACACTTCCCAAAGCCATAAATATATAAAAGAACACACAGAAAGAGTAAGGCAAGGCTGGTCTATCAACTCTAAGAGGACAGAGAGTGGTGCAGAAAGTGAATCAACATCATGTGTTCTTCACCTGTATCATTGAAGATGAGAAGATTTGTTGATTTATCTCGAATTTTCTCTTTAGTGGGAAGAAAATACGAGCTAGCTGTCATTTCCCAGTTAGAGGAGCTGTCCCACAGTTGAAATTCAACGAAAATCATCAGCATTGGAAGGATAAATATTCCAAAGAACAGCAATCTAGATGGAAAAACAGACCAGAAGTGGGTCTAGGGGAACTCCACCTTTAACTAATTATGTGATTTATGTTGAGAAAGACAAGGGGAAATTTAAAACTTAAGCAATTCAGAGCTCTACCAGTAAGTTCCCACTGTCCTTATTACTGCACCTTTTAAACACTTTCCACCTAATTCTCTGCTTCTAAACATCTCCACCAGTATTTAAGCCTTCCCCCCACGGGAAAGATCAAATCCTTCGAAAAGCACCAAGCCAACATGAGGGCTGCAGAGTAGGCGAGAGCTCCCGTACTTACATGGACCTGAGAAACTTTCCGTCGTGCTTTAGTTTTAAGAAGCGAACTCTCATGACGGCACACACTTGCTGCCTCCAGAGTGCCATCCCGCTCACTGCCGCGCTCCCTTGCTCGGAAAACACCGGGAGGCTTTGGTCCCTCTCCTCGAGGTCTCCGTCTTCTGCATGTTCATCACGAGAAATACCATTATCCACAAAGAGCGTTCGAAGGACACGCTTTAACCTCAAACAATCAACAAGGATCTTCTGTTCTGAATAGAGGAAGACTTTTATTTTTCAGCCAGAAAAGAAACAAGGGCAGAGAAAATGGGCCATAATTTATCCAGAACATAATTTATATCGGTGAATTCAGACTGGCTGAACCTGGGCTCATATGGCAACACATCCAATAACTTCACTGGCCTTGTGAAATGCCTTCTGGCTACTTTATCTCTTCCCACCTCCTGGTCTGGGCAGTATACCCTTCAAAGGCAAACACCCTTCCAACATCAGTCTCGAATTCCTGTGCTTAAAAGCCTGTGGGAAGTCAAGACTGAATCATCTAGACTTCTCCAAGAAGATATTCTTCACTAAAGGAAAGTTGAATACAACTGCAACTCTTGACCTACCAAAACCTACCAAAATTCACATTGAACAGAAACTCATCAGACATTCAGTTAAAACATATGTATACATGGAACCTTAATCATACCACACTTGCCAGTTGGGGTCAACGTTTTAACTTCTTGATCGATGGCTTCGTTGTGCTCCAGCTTCAGGAAAACATCTTCCAGGGTTGTCCTGCTAACCTCATAATTAACAACCCCCTGCAAAAGACTGCTCTCGAGATGGCTGAACAGATCTGCACAATAGAAACAACCAGACTCAGCCCAGCAACCAAGGCAGAGTTTCCACTCAACACTAGACGGGCATGATTCATATTGTACATTCTAGCATTCGCATCATTAATCTCCATAACTTAAAAGCCATGGCAAAACTATTGTGCTCTTTAGAGGTAAATAGTAGAAAATTCAGAGTTCTTGATTACCATGGGCCTTCCTGGTAGGAGAAATCTCATCCTGAACCAGAGGAGACTCAGTGGCCTTTAGTTTGTAGATTAGTTGGTGGATTTTCTTTTGTTCATCTGCATTATTAATATTAGTATGTCCATTAGAGGCTTTCTTTAAGTCTGATGTTTATGCAGCTCCCATGTAGTATGGACCACAGAATTTAGTTATTCCCTTCACAGCAACTTTGCTTTCTGCTTTTCCCACCACTTGGTTTCTCTTTACAACAGGTACAACGACAGGTTTGTCTTACCTGGGAAGCTATCAGTGTTTTCCAGAGGTAGCATATAACACAGCTCGTCCCCTTTCTGTCCTTTGAGCACAGCATCGGGGATGTACTGTCTGACCAGGGATGATGTAAGCTCAGGGTCACACAGCTCGTTTATGCGCATCCTGTTTGTATCAAAAAGCAACTGCTATGATATTAAATGAGGAGAAAAAAAAAAAAAAAAAAGAAAAAAAAGGTATGCATCATCCATTTAAAATACAAAGCCAGTGGTCGTTCTTCAGGCCACAGGGAAACCTCCAGAACTGGGCAGCATTTCAGTGGGAATTTTTATAGACATCTGCAGTGCCCCTGGTTTTGCCATGCATGCAAGAAATAGTTGAGGTTAAGAATAACGACCCTGGCCAGTACTGCTAAACCAAGAACACAGAAATTAAAATTCAAAGAACAACTTCACATTAAAGCTGTTGTATGTCACTCTGGCACCACGGAATATGTGGAAATTGCAATTCATCTTACTCTGGTCCCCTTTTGGCTTCAAAGCAGGTTGCAAAGTCTTTTTGGGTACATGCTCAGAGCTTTCAGGATCAGGCTCCAAAGAAAAGCAGCTTGCTATCCAAAGCAACATATTTTTGGCAGCCTCAAAAGTCTTCTAAAACGAATTGTCAAGATTTCTATTACTCTATATAGAAACTCTATAGAGACACAGACTCTACAAGAACATAGGCACATCGACTAGAAGCTTTTCATAAAAAGCGTGATGACCAAAAAGAAAAGGCTTTACCTTAAGTGATACCCAATTCCCCATTTTCTCTTCAAGTACAGAGATGAGCCAACACACTGTAATCTCCCATTTGCCAGGAAAGCTTTCCGATCTAAGGAGGTATGAATACAAAGGGGTTAGGGGGAATTTACAGCAGTGTGGCAGTCTGATCTCACTCTGCTCCTTCTGAACCCAACAGACATTTTTATAATGAAGTCGGGAGGAGTAAAACCAGACCAGTGCTGAAGGTTTCTTTTTAAACCTCTGCCTTTCTCCGAAGCATGAAGGTTAATCTTTTAATTATGCAATCTTACAGGCTTGTGGACAATTGCCCATGCAGCTCAGGAGCAATAAGGAAATAGCAAAAATATCAATTCAAGCAATATCACTAATTTGTGTGGGTGCTGCTAGCGGTATATCCAGGTAATATGCAACTGCTCCATCCTGAAGCAGAGCACAAGCAAGGTCTTGGAGGGGCACGTTAGTCCAGTTTTAGCCTTTGCTCAGCCTGGGTTGGGTGGTTGCTATCAGGCAAAACATGTCCAGAGAGCACAGGTGGCATCATGGTGGGACCCGTACATGGGCTCTGCAATGGGAAACCCTCATTTGCAAACTGTAGTCAACTACGGTGTGAAAATCTGGGCTCACCAGCATGAACATCAGCCTCCTCCATGGACTGGGTCGTGAAGAATGTCACGCGTCCAGCCTGGCGTTCCTTCAGAAGGCTCCACACGTGGTGCCTGGAGCAGGGATCCAACCCAGCTGTTGGCTCGTCTAAAAGCAACACCTGCAAAGGTGAATAAGATCAGACCTCCATGTGTCCAAGCCGGCATTTCTGTGTTTACATAATTTTCATTTCATGCTTTTGATGATCACACTCTAAGAATAAAATGCATCCTCAAATATCAGCCATTTTTAATGCTCTTTCTTCTATTACAATATTATTATCCTTTTAATTTAAAATGTGGTTCTTATTGACCTAGGTTCCTTAATCTTTCCAGCAGCTGAGTGAATTAGTAAGTCAACAGACTTGGAGTGCCGGGGGAAAAGTACAAATGTCTGCGTGCCAAGACAAAATACAAAGCTACATGCTAAAACTGTACGTGTTGTGTATGTGTAAATATGACCAGTCCCTACCTGGGGATTCCCTAAAATTGCAATGCCAAGAGACAATTTTCTTTTTTGTCCCCCACTCAGAGCATCGGAGCGAACGTCCTGAAGGTCGGTGAGGTCCAACATCGTGAGAACTTTCTGCACCTTGGCAATATAAAAAGACAAGAGCCAGGTTTCCAAAGCACTGGTTGCCTGTTAATTGATAAATGGCTACACACAGTACACGAGAGTATAACTTCAAGATTTAAAACTTATCTGCTTTAAATGGCTTTGCTTAGAGATCAATACTGCAAATCTGAATTCTAACTCTTCGGACATGAGGATAAGAAAGAATTGAAAAATCACTTCTCCCCTAAATTAGGATTGCTCTCATTTCCACAGAACAAGATGCTGGTGATAAACTTTTATAAAGCAAGCTCAAACTGTCCAAGATGCCATAAAACAGAGGTCAGTGACTGACAAGCACATACCAACCTCTTGCTCTACTTCTTTCCACTGAATCCCCTTGATGTGAGCAAAAGTTCTCAGGTTTTCCTTCACCGTTAAGGCTTCAAAATGCAAATTAAACTGGGGGCAAATCCCAATCATAGCCTGTATTCCCTCCATATCCTGTACTTCAGAAACTTTGTAGTTGTAGATCGTTGCAGAACCTGCACACGGGAATGAATGGAACAAATTTCATACTGTACAGTATTTCCCAGTTATAAGGGGAAAGCAAACTGCTTTGTGTTCATACCTTTGACATTAATTCCAGCATTGTGGATGTTTCTCAAGTGTTTAAAAAAAAAAAAAAAAAAAGCCAAAATATCTTTGAGTTGTCCAGAGCTTTAATACCACTCAAAAGTATTTCAGAGCACGAAATTTCTCCCTTAAGAACTAAAACATATTTCCTATAGGTATGCAGCTCGTGGAAAACATCAGGCTATCCAGATGGAGAAATAACCATCTGTGTATGCTTGCACACATGAGCGTATCCACAAGGGATTAGCTGTGAAGCTCGTGTTGAAGCAGCAATCTGCACTGACAACAAGCCAGACTGAATGACTGAGGGAAAACTTGGGGTCTTGCATCTTTACCCCCTTACACTTGAAAAAACAAACAGCATCTCTTCAGCATCCAGGTCCATCATCTTACCAGCTGAAGGCTTGGAAAATCCACTGAGCACGTGTAAGAGAGCAGTTTTTCCAGATCCACTGTGACCAAGCAATGCAGTGATCTGGCCTTCATATATATTTAAGGACACACCTAGAATAGAAATAGGATAACATTAGGATTAAAGTCGGTGAGAAATAGACTCGTACCTGTAGCTTGCTGCCAGGTATGACAGAGGAGTGACATTTCTTTTGAAGCTCAGGGGCAAAAACACAGATCCAAAACCATGGGTTGCATCTTCAGAAGTTAGGACTAAACTTAATAAGGAAAATACAGTCATGTCTTGATTGAATTCAGGGAACAAGTGTATTAACTTTAATATTTAAAGAATTTTGCCTTCCATTTTCTACGAGGTTCATAACCTTTTATTTTAGCGTGGCTCAAGAGAGAGTCCACAGAAAGTGAAGAGCCCATAGCCTTTCCAACGCCTGAGATTTCAGGAGTTATTTCAAAGCAGCCAGAATTTGCTACCTCATTTCCTTTAAAAAAAAAAAGAAAAAAAAGACTTATTTTGTATTCTTGTGGGTTGTTTGTGTTGGGTTTTTTTTATTCAATGTAAACCTTTGAGACCATATTGATATTTTCACCGTCACTTGGAGTTCTTGTTAAACAAAGGTATTTAATAAATACCTACAACTATGCTACGACTATGCCAACTACTTGCATACCTGCAGTTGGCAGAGATGCAAGTGCTTGGAGAACACTGCTCAGCCAGTGACAGCAGATTTGTTTTTTTGGTCCCTGGCTATAGCCAAGGTTTTTTTGCCCAAAATAGTTCACATCTTGAAAGGGAGGTTTGAGAAGGCATTTTTGCAGTGGTTCGTTGCTGCAAACCCCACAGCTTTTAAGGAGACTTCTGCTGTAGCAAAATACAATAAATGATAATTTTCCTGGAGTGAACAGGAAGATAACAACCTGGTAGAAATTTGCCGGTGATTTACCCCAGCAGAAATAACCATCGCATAATGTATTTTAACAGTGCTGGAGGCAGAATTAAGTACGTCCAGTACATTTCAAAACAGTTTGCGTTCCTATGTAGTGAAAAATGAAATTAAAAGAATTACAAAACCTTTCTTACCCCTTAAAGCTTCGGTTCTCTTGTCCTTCTTCTTGTATATTTTTTTAATATTGTTTAGTCTAAAGGAAAGGTAAGCAAGCCATTACTGTTGAATCTCACAATTTTGGCATGTTTCCTCTGCCTCGAAGTAACCTTTGGAAACTACTGGAAGAATATTCTCAACCTCCTCCTCAAACTGGTCCTGCTCCTTACCATCTGAAGGAATTGCTTTATGCAATTTGTTTTTTGTGCACTTTAAAGCAGATTTAGCTAATGTACTTTTCTAAAAGATGCTTAAAATGTTTCAAAGTCAAACTCAATGAACACTTAGTGAATGAAGCAGGAGGCCCTAGGGAATGAGACAACACGTGGTTATACAATTAAAAATGATGACCTAGTTATTATTTTAGCAGATTTATATTTGCTTTCTAGTAATAAGCAATGGGCGGGAACAGCAATGGGCCAAACTAGCCCCATAAAGATGTAAATAGCAGTATTTTATGCAGCACACTCCATCAGCAGTGTTCTCAAAGACGATGGTGAAGGGGAACGGACTCGCTGCTGCTGCTCTGAAAAGAGGAAAGTGCGGGGCAGCGAGCCGGTCCCTGGCACAGAGGATGCACGATGTCTAATAAATGTTCGAATCCAGGTCTAGAGCAGAATGAAACACTGAACAAACCCTCCCTTTCACATGCTTACCATTAACCTGATCTGTATATGTTAGACGGCTCAGTCTGACATTTACCAGTGCAACACGGCTATGGTCTCTAGAGTCAAATATAACACGTAGCGTTCTATTTTTCATGCCTACAGGAGTCTTTACCTAATTGCTTCCTTCCCATCAAAGCCTGGAGGCATCGGCTCCGTGTTATTGCTGGGGATAGGACCGTGGTTGCTCTCGCTGCCAGCTCGCACCCCCGTGTACCCACTCCTGGGCTTGAACCAGTACGATGGTCTCAGGAAGAACGAAGGTGGATAGGGTGCTCCGTATTTGCCTAATTCAGAAACAGAGAAGGTGAAATATCAGCCCCAAACTGGCACCTGTCATCTCAACTTTGATAAGTGCCATGTCCAGCCATCTCTTCCTCTATAGCTGCAGAATATAGACTTTCAGCAGCGTAAAAGGATTGGTAAGCTCTGTAATTAAAGTTGTCCAGTCGTCCATATTGTAAATGCAGGTGGGGAACGATCACAGCAAAGACCTCATGGACAAGCTCTTTGGCCCAGAAGATATAGGAAAATCAGGTCAAGTCCTACAACATCCTTTTAAACCCAGTGTTAGGGATGTTGGAGTAGGATCTCTGTGCCGCGCTGCAGGGTTTAATGTTCCTTTTGGAGCCTGTTTTTGAGACAGGGCCAAACGAGGTAGCTACATGTACCCAGCTTCTGGGAAAACTGGATTCTTCCCAATTTTTCTTTTCCTCAGCAAACCAGCAAATCCAGTGTTCATCCCCTGACCTAGCGTGGCAAGGGTCATTGCTGTTAAAATGCCTTTACACAACCCGAGGAGCTCGCTACCGGGACACCTTTTGTGTTGCTCCACGTAGACTGCAGTTTTCTCAGTTCTATCCCGCTGCCCCTTTGGTGACTTTCCCCCTATAACGGGAGAGGATTATAGAAGAAAAATGCAAGGCAATTTGTGTTCTTTCCCTCACACTTCTACTTACCAGGCAAAACCTTATCAAAGTAGATGGCCAAGAGCAGATACAAGACACTGTCAAGGCTCAGTATGAGGTATAGGTTAAAGAAAGGGTACAATTCTGGTGTAAAAGCTGGTCCATATTTTTCTAATTTTACCATCTAGGGAAAAAAAAAAGAAAAAAGCACAAGTCAGATGCAACACTTCCTTTCGCCAGAAATACTATGTGCAAGCCACTGCTGTGTCATCATGACGGTTTTTGCCAGAAACCCATGCCCGCTCATGCTCACGATGCTGTTTCTAAGCAGGGCAACATTTATTACGATCACAAGGATCAGAAGTGCTTCGGTAAGCTGAATTCAAAATCGTGGAGAAGTCATTACTATACCAGAAGAGTGATGCACATGGTATTTGCTAAGTCAGCACTTCAAGACCTCACAGTTCTTGCAAATCTTGGTACCCACCAGACACATCCCACTGCTGTGATAATTTTCCAGAGATCGAAATTTATTGTATATACAGCCAGTAAAATTCATGATGCAGTTGAAAGTCCAACTGTATTTGTTATGAATTGGCATGTACTTTTTGGAGTCAAGTTTTCTTTTCACAAAGCGTTTAGGGCAGAGGGGTGTGATTGGGTCGTTACGGTAATGCAAGTGACGTATGGCAGTTACTGTTATCTGGCAGAAGTCTGCAGCATGTTTGCTGTGGGCTGAACTTTTATGATGTGCTGGCTTTATTTTGAACATACCTTTGAGATACCAGCTGTAAAAGCAAAAGGACTGAAGAGATTAAAAATCCATTCCGAAGATGGTGGTAGTTTTTCAAACAGTGTCAAAAAGCCCAGGAATCCAAAGATGACGTAAAGGACAAATCCAACAAAACTGGCAATATTTGGCTGCTTTAACAAGGAGCTGAGCATGAAACAGAAGTGAATCTGCAGAAGAGAAAACCAGTAGTTAGCAGGATGTACTTCTGCTGGCAATTAAAAAAAACAACGTGAAAATCCAACGAGCAAAATTAGAGACCCAGCTGAGTTTCAGTTGTCCCCTACAGATGCAAATGGCACATCACAAGGCTTGCCTCATTTAGCAGACAGCTCTGATATTTAGGACAGGTCTATAGGGGCAGACAGGTCAGACCCCTCTTGGCCTCTCGAGGAGGCTGGATGCGAGGAGGCAGCCCCAGCCTTCCCATTAATGCTGGTGCCAGCACCTCTCTTTGATTTCAAGCCAGAATCTCCCAAAACATAATAGCAGTAATATATTAGGCTACAAATTATAACAATAAACCCCAGTAGTGGAGAAATTTTTGTTCCTTTCTCTTATAACTCCCAGCCCTAGAGTACTCTGTGGACTTTGAGTTTCAGGTGTTTTAATTAGGAAACAGAAAAAATTGTGCATCGTTTAAGAACACAAAAGCAGACTTACAGATGCTATGCCATAAAAGAAATAAAAAAAATATATTTCAGAGAAGCTGTGATCATGGATGACTCCTTTAATCGTGATCAGTGTGAGCAGACTTGCCGTTATTGAAACGTAAACTGTGTACAGCAAACTCCAGGATAACCTACAAATGAAGGCATAGTTATTTTTGCCTCTGTGCATGACAGCACTTGCCGTGACATAGCCAATACAAGACACACTCTTTTTAATTCAAATACTTTGTAATTCCAAATACACTTCCATTTACAGTTTCCAGACTGGAAAGGTGCAAATATCCATGTGTTGCACCTACCCAAATGATGCCAGCAAAGAGCCACAGGGCATCCTCTGCAGCCAGGATCACTTATTCTTAACGCTTTTCCTAATGATGTGAAATACTCATGCTCAGGTGGCTTTGGGAGCCTGTTTTGATAGACTCTATGTCCCTCCTGTGCTTCATCATTTGCAATTTTCCCCCAAATTTGTTGTTTCTTCACTTCTTGTGTTCTCTGTGCATAGTCACCCATTTCCTGGCGGCAAGCAACACCTCAACACCAAGAACCTTGCTACATGCATCTCTGCTACTTGGAAGAGTGCTTTCATTTCTGGGGGGAGGAGAGCAGAGCCAAGTATAGGAAACAACAACAAAAACCCCTCTGTATCAGAGCAATGTTGTCGGAAACTGGGGTCCTCCAGCAAATGGTCTGTTACAGATAAAAGCAGCAAAGGTTTTGCTTCAACAACTTGCAAAACTTGGCTTCAACATGCCCAGACGTACGGTGAGGCAATTGTGAATGCTGCTGGAGTCTGGGGAATTACTGCTCAGCTGAGCGGTGGTACCAGACCCACATCCATCCTGCAAGCTACTATACATCTTATATATGTAAGATAATATAATTCCTGTAATTACACAGTTTATTTCTATGAGACTTACCAGAATGCGGTATCTTGCAAACCCATTGCTCTCATTAACACCTTGAGCTTCTTTTTCTCTCTTATAACTTTCACTGATAAAAAGTACATATATGGGGAGAAGCATAATGTAATGTAAATAATAAACCAAATATAATCCAGTTTATATACAGGTTTGATTAAGGGTGATTTCAGACGAACACCGCTAATTGACTTCATCTCTTCCCAGACGGAATGGTTTGTTTTCACCTAACGAAAAGAAATTAGCCATTGATTTGATTTGCCGTAATGGAACAGCCAACATCAAAACAAACAGGTTTTCATAAGCATTAAAAGTATGAGTCTGTCAATAACAACATTACAGTTATAAGTGGCAAATAACCTCAATATTTAGTATCTTTTGTATTGCCTCGTAATAGACACAAATGTTGCCTTGAGCCATGAGAATGATCTATCATTCTCTTAACTTTTGAATCACGCTATGTATTTTAAAAGTTAATGATCACAGAAAATGAACTGGTTTGGTGTTGGGGGTTTTTTTGGTTGTTTTTTTTTTTTTAAATTTACAGATAACTTTGGAAAGAACAGAAAACGTATTTTCTATCATGATCATACTTACTTCTATGACTGCTGCATCAATGCTGGACTGCACTGTTAGGAAACCTGCATACCAGTACAAAGGAACTTTGCAGTTACTTGATGAAAAATTGGAGCAGGTGTCTGTAGGAAAGAAAAAAAAATGAAGAATTTTATCTATGTATTCCCATATATTTGTGTATATAAATGCTTATGTATAATGTGTGGGCTTTAAAATGTATTTGACCTAAGAGTCGGGAAATCAAGGTTTAGTTTTACTCAGCCTTTTTCCTGGAGCAGCCATTTTTCTCCAGGAATAATGTGGTATTGGGAATTGGTGGCTTTGGCTCCATGGGCCAACCTGATGTGGCATCAATCCTGTCTGTCTTCACGGTGCAGAAGAGCCGCCCAGGCTCAGCTCTCCTATTTTGGCAGGAGCCCAGGCTCCAAGTACGGCAACCGTAAACGTGCCCAACTGACTTGTGTAGACAGAATAAATAGCCTCTCCATGACTTCCATTTCCCAAGACCAGTTCTTAGCAAAAAACTTCCCCCCCCCCTCCCCCATCAAATGATGAACTCACTTGATTATTATCTGATAATAAGCTTACTTTTTGTTTCCGATAGTTTACTACTTTTGTTCAGTCAATAGGGGTGCATTTGATCAAAGTAGTAGTAATGTAGACAAACGTGTGTGCAGGTTTATGTTTTAATGTATTAAATATATGCCAATGCACTATATGTTAGAAGTATAGCAGTGCACACACAATGCTCGTTTCCCAGGCACGATTTGACATGATAAGACATGGAAGGGAGAGGGACGAAAAGGACTGTGGATAATGTGTACATGTTCTTAAAAACTTTTTTCTCTGACATTTGTTTCCTTCTAAGTGAACAAAACCTCAAATTCTAATTAATACATTTCTTGATGCACTTAGCACATACAGTCTCAAGCCCTTCTGAGTGGCATGGCAGCACAGAGATCCATCTAAGCATGTTGTAATGTAAACCCAAATTCTCTGGTTTCATTTATTTTGTTACCGATGTGTTCAAAGACATCATTTGGAGACACCACACTGTAGCTTTGAAATCTGAGACAGTAGGAGAAATCATCCTTAAAAACAACACCAATAATGTCTTCCTCCAAAATTCCTCTCGTTTCCATTTTTTTCTCATTTTCCTCCTCCTCTATTATTATACCTGTCATTAAAGAAAAGAAAAAAAATATAAATAAAACCACCACAGCTGAAACTGTGTTTAGTCATGCAACAACACAAAAATGGGCATCAGCGATAATTTGTACCCTCAAAAATTGTGTTGTCCAAATGCTTTTCTCCCCCCACCCCAACGAGGACTGTGCCAGGGTCAGTTCAGACAGGGCAGCTCTAACAAAGATTTAAGAGCAGCGTTACCCGTCATTGCAGAATCCGAAGCCACTTTGCTCATTATTCTCCTGGTGGTGTTTGTGACGGGTGTGTACGCGAGTGTAACTCCCGTAGCGTTAAAGGCTGGGTCGTCTAATCGTCCAAGAAAGTCATAAGGGATTTCTTGCCGCGGGTAGTGGAATATCAAACTGGATGATATTTGTATTATTAAGAGAAAAAACAATGATGTCATCCATTCCTAGATGAAAGGAAGGAAATGCAAAGGTGAGTGGCAGCCCAGTGACCTGGTGGTATGGAAAGTGTCTTCAAGGACCCTTCTCATCCCATGTTGATCTGGCTGCACGGTCCAGCTCCTCCGGCCGTGAAAGCCTTCTTTCTGTACAGGAGGAAGAGCTGTTTCACAGGTGTAATAATTTTAAAATATGAGGAATGTTCCAAGTGAAAAACATGTTTTCTTAGTACCGGAGCCAACGAGGTCTGCTGATAATTTTACACCCGTGATCATGAATTAGACATTGTGTTCCTCTGGACAGTGCAGAAATGGGATCAACAACCAAAAGCAATAAGTCAGCTTTGTAACAAGCCCTTATTATGCCGTGATTTTGTAGTGTCACGGGAAGAAGCGTAACTGTTGACATTTTCCAGAGAACCACACTACCAGCTGAGGGTTCTCATATATCACCTAGCATAAAAACAATGCAACGTAAAAATACTTTGTAGTGGAAATAGTAACTTTCCTTTGGAAGAGCCAGTACTTGCCTGAAAACTTTCTGTCTTCATCCTCCACACCAGAAGAATATTTTTCCACAGGAGAGCTCGGGTTTGCTGAAAGATTTTTGAGGCTTTCTTCAATATCCCCTGCATTTTTCCAGCTAGGATGAGAAAGAAAATAATATCATTTAGAATAAAACAGATCTCTGGAAGTTAATACATTTACCTGGGTAAACACCACTTCGGAAGAAGCCAATAACATGCCAAAGGTTAAGAACTTCTCTCCATTTTACAGTTTGGACAACCAAGGAGAAGTTCAAAAGAAATAGCCCAAGATCAGCCAAGGGAACAGAGAGCTGGGCCGGACTCAGCTGCCTCTTCCACGTGCACAGATTCCTCCTCCTTCATTCCAAAGAGGCTTTGTAGAAAGAGGCATTCAACCGGCTATAGTTTGATTCTCTATTTACATAAAATCAACAACAGAAAAGTCACTCTGTCCTGTACTAAAAATGTGAGAAGATTGGATGGCGTACAGAAGAAAGACATAAATTTTAATTTCCTTTTTCTTATGCAGTTATTCAAAATACTTAAACCAGACATGATCTGCAGCAGCAGCAGCAGTGTCAAGTCCAGCTCCTGAGTGCAGCAGCTCTGGTTTGCGCTGCACGTCTGAGCTGAGCCTCAGATTCTGCATTTCTTGCAGCGAATTCATCCCTTGCCTTAGACACGCGGTTTGTTGGCAAGCCGCTGCTCGTCTGCTCTAGATATTGTAACTAGACCCTAAACCATCCCCATTACATACAGACCTTCTCCCCACCTAGGAGGCCAAGTTAGAAACACTGGTTAGATGCTAAAGGTAGCCTAAAATAGCTGCTGCCACTGTCTGCCTTAAGCAGGCTGGTAAGAGACCAATTTGTTCTGGTTTCACCCAAATGCTAATAAAATGAATTATAACTCTAGTATAGCTAGAGCAGGGCAGCATTAAAACATCACTGTGTTTCTTTATACCCTCCTAAATACTGAGCAGGGAGTATTTATTGGGGGATATTTTTATGGGGAATATTTATTTCAGCTCCAGCTTTGATCATGTGGCCAAGCAGCAAGTATCCTAAACAAGAACAAGAGCAAATTCAGAGCGACTGGTTTCACGACCTTCCCAGAAGGAGAGCAGGGGAGGGAACCTCAGAACATGTTTTTGTATTTTAATCCTTTAAAATGGCTGAAGCCAAAAATCAAAGCAACCTCAAACGCATAGTGCTCTTTTCCCCTTGGACATCATTTCCTGATTTCGCGGATTGGGCAGCTGGAGTTAATAAATGGTTCTACTACTCTGTTCCCTTCATTGTTTGTTTTTGGAAGAATTAAATATTTGCGTACTCCAGGGGCGATGGATCCAGAATCCCTGTTTACCCTCTGACTGTTAACACAAGGCTTATCTCCCCGGTGCTCTCCCTTCCCTGCCTAGAGCTTTCGCCCGCCCGTGCTTCCCCACCGCAGCTGACAATGAAGCTTAAAGGCAATTAGGAAGAGATTTCTAGGAAGGGCTACCTTTTTTTTTTTTTTTTTTTTTTTTTTTTTTTTGCCCAGCTCTGGATTTCAGTTGTTGTGAACTGAAAGCAGCAGCCCAGCCCAGGATGCTGGGGTGGTAAACAAAGGTTCATGCCGGAGTATTTGGATAACATGGAGAACGTGATGGTCTGGTAAAAACTGCACTGAATTTCTATGTAATATACACGTCATTAAAAAAAAGATGGAGCTAACCTACAACTTTTTAGAAAATTCCAACTAAATTTCTATCAGTTTTAATCTTATTTTTGTCAGTAGAGCAAGAAGCAAATACTGCTGGAAGCTGAAACATGCAGCCAGAAATTCAAACAAGTGATGCAGCCTACAAGTGCTGCACGAACTTTGTCAGGAAGAAGTTAACTTTCAAAGAGATATCAAAAGACAAAAAACATAAGCAGTAGAGCTGCCTCTACAAGACCTGAGATTCAAAACTTCAGATTCAGAAGACGAAAACCCAAACATCAGAAATTTATTGGGAGGCAACGATGTTTGAGAAGCTTGAAACCAGTTAAGAGCTTGTAAAAGTGGATGTCTCTGGAAGCGTTTCCCTCCCGAGGGCTCCCTAAATGCTCTCCAGGAACACAAGCCCTAGGCACTGCCGTAACTTCTGCTGGGATCCCCTGTCTAGCTCTGCTATACCAAAGGTTGTCCCGGGAAGGAATGTCCCACATAACCACGTCATTTATTTACCATCTCAGGGATTTCCTATTTGGCACCTCCTCAGACTTTTTTTTTTTTTTCTTTTTTTTTTTTTTTTTTTTTTCCCCTCTAATAAAAAATTAACAGAGCATATTGTGACTAGCTCCTAAAAGCAAGCTGCTCCTTAGGAGCACTGGTAGGAACCTCTCAATGCTAGCTACGGAGAAAGCAACGTGCGATGTGTCTCGTGCTTCCCAGAGGAGCCGCCAGCTTTCCGAGAGCCGATAATTAATTCCTGCGCGTGGGGAGCGCAGAGGTGAACGTGCCCTCTCCATCCCCTCCTGTTTGCCAGTTATTGCAGTCACAAAACACCTGCATCTGGCCCCTACGCAGCCCTGTCTTTAACTCCTGATAAATACGAGATAGATTTGTACCGAGTCTACTCTTTAACACGCAGTTTTTTTAAACAGGTTTTTTTCCTACTCTCCACTCGAGAAAAACAGCCCTAAGCCTGCCCTGTATCAAAGTTCAACACCTTAATTCATACAGAGAAATGAAATTTGGGGGTCCGTGGTTTTAGAAGCCTTTATTGGTGATAGCAAGGCTGGAGGAGGGGGAGCGAAGGGAGGGATCGTTAGCTGGGAAGACCCAGCGCCCAACCTGTGGCTCTTTGCTTAGAGCCAAAGTACATCAGCGGCCAGAATCAAAATCCCCGCACACCCAGAAAAGCAGAATATTTTTGCTCCTTTGCCCTCAAACATTTTGATGCAAAGCTTAGTGCTTGTCAGAGAACAGAGCTGGCAAGCACAGCTCTTACGCATTCAGCATAACACTGTATTAAAATAATAAAGCAAAAATTAATCACCGAACACAACCCCTGCATGAAAACGCCCTAGGTATAATTTCCCCTTCACAAAAGAGAAGCATGCAACTCCTTACCTGATAATGTGTTTTCCATTAGAAATACGTCTCCTTCAGCTCTGAGATGTCTGGGCTCTTCGTCTTTTTGCAGTCCTGGAGAGGGTTCAAGGCTGTAGCACAGCCCGATAGCCATGCCCCTCTCCAGCCTGACGTCAGAGGCCGGTCCCAGCGGTGGGAGCACTCTCAATGCTTCTGGAGCAACCACCCGGTCGGGGAGCGATCCCTACAACCAGCTGGCCTAGAGCTTGCAGATATTAACGGGATATTTTTTAGTATTTAACACGACACACGCACGGCGTGCGATTTAACAGAGTGTTTCTACCAGGCTTGCAAGTTCTGGGGGGAGCCGCGGCGGGAGAGCTGCGTGCTTCGAGATGGGGTGAACATGAATCACAGCAAAGCCCGAGCTTTGCTGGAGGGAGAACTTCGCTGCCTTCTCCCCATCTTGCTCAGAGCCTGAGTCAGCAAACACTCCTTCCTCTGCAGAGGTGAATCCTACATCCGAGGTCCAACGGAATTTTTCTTTCTTGTTTCTCTTTTACCCTTCATTTTTAATTTATTTTTTTTTTTAATTCCCACTCCTTTTAATTGCTTTTCCAGCAGCTGCCACAGAGCTGGAATCAGGATGGGGTTTGCTGGTTTTTTTTTGTTTTTTTTTGTTTTTTTTTTTTTTTTAAAATAGCTTTCTAATGGATGTACATTCAAAACAGGGAGGTGAGGAAATCGGATAATCCGGGAAAGCCAAATGAGTTGGAGGGGCTTACGGCCACATGATAATTCAACTAGTTAAAAAGGAATTTGACTGTCCTGGAACTTCAACAGCTTGAGGACTCTGCATTTGATTTGCAGAGCTGACTAAAAACACGAGAGCCGGCTGGTTGTTGCTTAACAAAAGGCCGTAGCTCTTCTGCAGCTGCCGATTTACTCATTTTCAAGGAATGAGCTCATCTAGGAGAGGAGCAGAGCGTTTTCCTGCATCACTTCCCCTTGGGCAACAACGGAGAAATGGGGAAGGCTCCTTGTAACTGCAAAAAAGCACATCTCGGATGCACTTCACTAAAAAACCTAAAACCCCACGACGTTTCTGACACATACCCTGTGCCATAGTGCCCTGGCAGTACCTGGCGCAGTGCGGAGTCCTGACACGCCTGCACGTTATCTACGGAAAACACATTTTAACATAAAAAAAAGATACCTGCGACAAGTGCACCTTGGGGTTTCCCATCCTGCGTACTGGGTGCTGCTGAAGTGGGACCCCAGTCCAAGGCAACCCGTTGGGGCTTCACTGAAGAGCAGCTAGAGAGCACGTAGCATCTCCAAATATCATTAATTAAATCCCCAAGTGGTTGCTCCACAAGATTTCTGAGAAGCGGACTTAGGACCAGCCTTGGATCAGCCCTTATATCTATCAAGGAGGAGGAGAGGGACTGGGGATGGAGCCAGCACCCTCCAAGCAACAGATTTTGGGCAAAAGGAGAACTGAAAGCTCCAGGAAACTCTTATCTAGGAGAAATTCAGCATGCTAAATTAGGGACTTTCTGAAGATCTCTTGAAGGAAGCATTACGAGAGAACAAATTAATTGTACAGCTTTAAAAAAAATAAACGGCACGCTGCCCTTAACACACCATGGAAAAAAAAAAACTTGGGAACTTTCACCAAGTTCAGATTAAATTTCTTTGGGTGATTTTCCTCCCCACTGAGGGGTCCAGGGAACACAAACCCCTTTCATTTGGCAAGGTCCTTTCCTTAACTGACCCCCAGGGCTGGAGGTGGACCTCCTCCTCCTCACCAGTGGGTCACACCGGGAGCTGGCAGCGTGTTCCATCCCCGTAGACCACGGCTTCGCGTCCCAACTTTAGCCAAACCTCTCACCGGCAGAATTCCGCCGCCCCTCGCGCCCATCCAGCCACCCAGCGAGTTTGTCTCGGGCACGGATCCAACCAGAAAAATGAATTTTGGTGTGGTTTTTTTTTTTTTTTTTCCGTGGGGTTAATTTTCGAGCGGATGAAGGCGATTCACCCCGGCAGATGCACGACGTGCGGCGCCAGGAGCACGCAGCTGCCGCGGGGTCGCTCCCAGCCTGAAGTTGGGCTGAATGAATCCGGCTGCGAAACGTGACACGACTGCGGGCGGTCGAATCCCAAGTGTTGCAATACTGCAGTTCCCTGAATTCAATTAAAAATACGCAATTACTGCAGCCTGACACCCCCCATTCATGTCAAGAGCCGTGCTCTGCCCGAGCCCCCTCCCCTGCAAGCCCCGGTGCACCCCAGGGAAGAGCAAAAGCTCCATTTCTAGCACGGCAAAACACACGCGTGATAGAAACACAAGCGTTTAACAATACAATCCATCTTTATTTTGGTAGTACTTTCTGCTGGAAAAGGAAAAACCTCGACTTTACAAATACAGCAAAGTGGTAAGAGAAAGGCAGGTGTATAAAATAAACTGCAAATGATTCAAAGTCCCTGATGGCAACATCAGGAGGAGTGTCACCTTTAGACTCAATACCTTCTGTTTCTGCTACCAGAGTACTGGATGTTGGCTATGCAATAGACTTCACTCGCTATACAGAGATATTTTTAAATAAGGGCTTTTCTTGGTAATGTGAAAAAAAAAAAAAAATCAGAACATTAAATTCCTCCATAGAAAAATACAACCTTATAATAATACCACAAAGTAAATGCATCTTCCAAGTGTTGGATATACCAGCTAACTATTTCTCACAACAACCCTGCGAGGTAACTAAACCCATTGTACCTGGGAAGAGTGGCACAAACTGATTTGATTTGCCCCAAGTCCCACAGTCAGCCCAAATCCAGCTGCCTCGTCTCTGGTTTATCTCCGAGAGCACAAACGGGGCGTGTGTATTGCATGGCTGGGATTTGGCATGTCACTGATCACAGCTGAACAAAGGGACTTGAAAGTGCAGGAATAAAGCTCTCGCCTTTCCAGGGGATTCTCTGGTTTAATTTTCCATGTGTTTTTCCCTATTCGGGGAATTACAGACATCGTGTGACACTTGGAAAGACTTCTGACACAATACACTACGGTTGCAGTGATGTTTTGGGGTGGCATCTTAGACCACAGTGACACATGATGTCACCACACCAAGAAGATCCCACCCAACTACACAGTGAACTTATGAGCCAAATTCTTTGTACGTGTAGCTGCATCAATGCGGTGCCACCATCAACTGGGTTACTCCAGGGTAATCAAGAACAGTACCAAACTGAGCAAATCTAGCTGCTAATGAAAGTTTTCATACGATCCATTTGAAACATTAGAAAATAAGAAACTATTTGAAATTGGGTGACATCATCCGGATAGTACAGAACCACTTTACAGACTATTAACTCTGACTCTAAGTTAAAGAATAAAATTAGAAGACGACATCAAGGCTAAGAGGTCACAACTGTGCTTTCCTAAGTTCAGGTGAAGAGAGCGTGCTGTACATTGCTGGACAGACGTGCAGATGACACTCAGCTGAAACACCATTTACAAAGAGAGACGAAAGTAAGAAACATGGGACTTGGAGAAGACACGCTTAACTTGTATGTACATACATGGGAAAGTAACGCGAGATAAAATTCTGCGTCCCACCTTCGCTCCGTGTAAAGGAAAATGCTCAGAGATACCGGCCAGCAGCAGGGATGCAGCTGGGAGCAACGGGCTGGGGATTCCCAGGGGCTAAATAAAAGGCAGCATAAACAAAAGAGCTGAATTTGGGTCATTTTTGTTTTCTTACAGGGAAGCTTCAGCCCTGGAAAGATTGCTACTGGAGCTGCAGCTTCGAGGCTGCTGCTTTAATCCCGTTCTTTACCTCTGTTTCGTTTCCAGCACAGGAGATCGGGGCATACGCAAGTACCGTGGCTCAGGGCTCATCAGAACGGGCAGATTCACCGTCTGCGCTCCTGAGGGCAAGGGACCTCCGTCGGGGGAAGCAAACGGGACGTCCCGGTGTTTCTGCAGTTCTTGGGCTCAGATTTTAACTACAAAACAAAATCTCTACATTTACGTGCAATCTACAGGTACAAAAGAGGAAGCAGAAGTTGTACGTAAAGAGTTCACATCTCCCCACAGTAGAGTAAGAAGCTAATGACAACAGATTTTGGCTCCATGCGATGATAAACCGTTATCAGACATACTACATACATTATTGCCCAATAATTACAAACAGTTGGGACACACGACTCCGCCTTAACCCACAGTTTTTTGAGTTTTCGCAAGAAAAACAAAGGTCTTTTCTAACTTTAGTGTGAAGAGACATAATTGATATGACTTATGAAGCCAACGTCTCGATATAAATGCATCTCTATATTTGTTCATTGCAGAACGCAACGAACTGTTAGCAATCTTTAATTTCACCTTATAAAACTAAAAAAAGTGACGATAGCTTTGTGTAGAAAAAACAAAAAAATAATATATTTTCAACATACATCTGTCACATCTTAGGATAAAGGATCACATATTCTGCTCTTCTCAGTGCTTCTATGCAAACCAAAGGCACCATTGCTACTGATGAGGTTGTGAATTTGGATCTTTTGCTTTTGGGTTTAACAAAGGTGAATGAAAAATTGCCAGGCCAGGACAATGAAAACGTTCCTGTGCTGAGCACACTACTGCATTACTTACTGCTATCACAACAAAGACAGATTAGGAAATACTGTTGCGCGCGCTTATGAATTCACTGTCAAGAAAAATGAAAACATCTAAAAAGGACTGTCTCTAAAAGCAGCTGGCAGGATACATGTCGTTACACCCAACGAAAGAATTAGACTGTGTTTAAGGAAGACAAGAAACACTCACATCTCTGCAAATCCCGTCACTACGCAGTTATGTCTTTGTACTTTTACCAAGTAGGGGAAAGAAAGCGTCCGCTTCCGTACACCCCCTCTAAGCCCACAGTGCATGCATTACAAACATCAATGCCACCCAGAAAGGCAGCAGGAGTTAGCCACATCTGCCAACTTGCGGTAGAAAGGAATATAAGTGTCGACAAGTGCCATATTATATCTGTAAATGAATATCTTCACGTTGGTTGGATACCAAGCTAAGCTCGCAGTGGAATTCAGGACCCTCTTTGCAGTGAATACGATTACTTTGGAGTGTTTTTTCCCCTTTTTTCTAAGCAGGTGCATCTTCTAAGCAGAAGCAGGGACGGATCAGCCGGCGGGGGGAGCGGGACCTCGCAGGGACGCGTGTCGGCACAGCACCTCGCCGGGCAGGCAGCGATGCCCGACCGAGGGCACGGCGAGACCCCGCGAACCAGAGAGCGGGTCCCGCGGGGCGAGATGCTCCAGCGGCAACTGGGTTTGCTCAAACGCACGATTTCCAGTAAGGAGAACCCAACCTTGGGCAGCCAGCCCTGACACCGGAGCGGTCCAACCGAGCAGGCGGGTGGTCCCGCAGAAGCGACGGACCCCAGGAGATGACCGACTGGGGGTCGTGGCAGCGTCTTCTCACTCAACGCCAACTGGGAAACCAGCGAGGGGAGAAGGAATTTCAGATCAGCCAGAATAACGGGTGGGGATGCTCACCGCCAGCGCGGCGTTATTCCTAAGGCCGGGATGGTGGGACGCGCTCGGTGCTTCCAAATACAATTTTCCTAATCCATCCCAGCTCTGACGTTTTCCACGCACGTGGAGGATCATCGCGGGCACAAAACAGGAGCTGCTGAGCAGACGTGGACCGTAAGGAGCTCAGAAAATTACTCTGTCTTCTTGTGTCCTCTCCCACCACAGCGTGCTGTTCAGGGTGCCAAAGCTGCTGTCCTCCTCCTCCTGCTCTTTAGCAAGCTCGACGAAAACCTGGAGCAGACAGAAAGGATGTGAATACGCCACACTCCTTGTAGGAACTTTCTTGGTCACAAATAGAATTCATGCTAAAAACCTCAAGAGTATTGAATGTATTATTCATCTCCGAGAAGGAAGTTTTTAGTATTTCAAGTTTTTTTTTTTCTCCTTGCTCCTACCCTCCCACCTCATTTCTTCAAGAGCTGCATGAAAAGGAAGTTGGACTAAATACACACTGAAGGACATTTACTGTCAGCAATAACTAATCCAGAATAAGCAATAATAAGCCTCAGCTTTACGCTCCTTTCAGAAATGAACAGCAATGCCCGTCTTTTGAATAAATCAGAACGACATTTCCACTAACGCCACAAATTTAATTTGCTCCAGTCACTGCAGTTGGCATCTCATTTTTGAAGGAGAAAATGGGAATAAAGAGGAGCAGGGGAACTGGCAGTCCCAATTCACTTTGGGAAAGGGGACTTCAGTTCCCCAAAAATGCCCAAAGAGGCGTCAGCAGAGCGGCCCCAGCTGCCTGAAAGCCAGGCACGGAGGACAAGCTGCCTGCGCAGGGCTCATCAGCCCCTCCATCCACTACAACTTGCCCAAATTTGGATGCACAACTCTTACAGGGCAGGGGCAAAATGAATCCGCTCGACATCGGCGAAAACCCCGTCAAAAAAACCTGCAACACCTTCGCCCTGGCAGGGTTTACTTCCACGAAATATAATCTGCTTTAACATACCTGTTCCAGTGTTGCCTGAGAAAAGCTGTACTCCTCGATGTTAAAGGCGTGTTTTACTGTTAAAAGAATTAATGAGAGCACATATTTAGCAATACTTCATTGTCTGACACAACTGGATTCAAAGCATTTTAAGCTGGTACAGGCACTTACTCTTCATTTCACAAGAAAAAGAGTTGGGAACACCAATAATAATAGAAAAAATAAATTAATTGAATTTGGAACAGAAATGCAAAGTGCCACTGCATGGCAAATGCGTCACTTATGGGAGACAAAATGATTTCTCTACATGATGTGTGGCAAGTGCTTAATTACCTTCTTCCAGCTTGGAAAAAGAATGTGAAAGCGACTGCACATCTTCTTTAGGAATTTTATACGCCAAAATAGAAGCAAAACTGGAACAAAGAAACAAAGCAAATTTAGCTTCAGGTAATATTACTCAAAGCAAAACCATTAATATGCAAGTGAATGGATTTAAACTCATTTTCTGAAGGTTACTCCAGGCATTTTGACTAGTTGTCATCATCAGACAAGACAACAGGAACGATGCGGCTCCAGGAGAGCAGCCGAAAACCTGGCTCAGAGGTCCAGGTCCAGGTGCATCAGCTGAGATCCCTTGAGACCGCTCTATGATTTATACGTTCTTCAGCTAAGATTCAACCGTTTATGTTCTGCCTATAAAGTCAGGAAAGAAAAATCGCTGCCTGGAACTCCCAAAGTGATGAGGTTTTGCCTTTCAAATGAACTCAGACAGAGGTCACAGGATCTTTTGGGACTTTGCATCATGCAGCGGTTCCCGCAATCCAGACCCCAGAGCAGGGAGCTGCTCCACCCCACACGTTTGCCTCTGAAAAACGAACTCTCTTCCAGCTCTCCCATGTTTGAGGAATGCTCCTTACGGGATGCCTGCAGTGCCCTTTCGGGAGGGTCTCCTCAGCCATCGCCAAGCCGGACCCTTGAGTTCATACAGCAGAAATTCAAAGCGGTTGGGGGAAAACCAACCCACCCACCCTCCAACTTCGAGGTACTCCCAGAAAACGTTCAAGCATTTCTAGGTAAGGGCCAGTGACTCAGTGACTCAGATTTTACCCATTTCCCAGAGGCCCCAAACCAAGGAGGAAGCTGTCAGGCAACAGCTATGCAGAAATCCAGTTTTGCTTCCTCCGGGCCGAACATCTGCACGCAGGGCTCACAACCACCGCCCTGGCAGCTTTTGCTGGCCTGCAAAACCCTTCCTCTTTTTTTTTTTTTTTTTTAAGCTACGTGTAAATATTTTTTTTTTTTTAATTTTACTATCGTGGCATTCCCTGCTCGGTGCTAAGGAGCTGCTGAGGAATCAGGGGCTTGTACGAATATCAATATTTTCTGTGTATTTGTTAAACTTCACCTTTCCTGACGATTCGCGTTTGGGAAGATGTGCAAAATCTGTCTCTGCAGATACTCCACCTGCTGTACATCTGCTGTTTCTTTTAATTTCATTTCCAAGAAGTATCCTCTGCCAAACTTACTCTTCAGGTGTTGGACGGTACCTATACATCTACCGATTGCAGAGAGAAAATAAGAGTTGGACCTGTTACACCACACTCAAAAAGCAGCCTAACTTCCAACAGACCCTTTTTGCAGTTTAAGTTGAATTTTGCTCCAAGTTTAAGGTGCAAAAAAATTGTCCGCCTATATTTTTCGAAGAAATCTATTCTAAATAACACTATCCTATCCTCCCTGCCACAACACCCACCCGCAGGGAAGGGCTCCGGTGGTACCTGAGCTGCCCGGACACCAGGATGGCCACACGGTCACAGACGGCATCTGCCTCTTCCATGTAGTGAGTGGTCAGGATAGCTGCTCTCTCCTTATTTTTGAATGCTGCTCGAATTGCCCTCCTACAAAAAAACGCAAAAAACCATCCCCGAATAAAACACCTGGCACGTATCGGTAAATCCTGGGTTAGCAGGAAAAGAGGAGTGTGATGGTCAAATGCAAACCCGTTATTTTACGGGCCGATACTGCTCCCACAGCAACAATTAACACCTGAATTTTTCACAAAGTTGACTCGAATCTCGTGCTCCTTACATTATTTTAAAGATTCCTTTTGACTTTCAAGCTTTTAATCTCCGAGCTGTTCTGGGAGAGGACAGAGATGAAGCGCACCTGGCCCTACGGTTGGGCTGACTCCCTGGCTATGGCTCTCCCTAGCGTTAAAAGGCATAACGCACACGTAAAATCGGACACATTCCCCAAAAGAATCGAGCCCGGGGCCAGCGTGGCCCTGGTGACACTCACCACATGTGCTGCTTGGCTTTTGGATCCATCCCAGTTGACGGTTCATCCAAGAGCGTGACCCGGGGGTTGCCCAGCATGCTGAGGGCAAAGCAGAGCTGGGAAAAAGGCAACAAAAAAAAAAAAAGGGTAAGGACACAACGGCTGCTGGAGACACCCAACACGGCAGCTCGGGAAGCTCCCTCCTACCTTGCGTTTCAGCCCTACGCCCAGCTTCTTCGTTGTCTTCTGCAGGTGGTCTTTGAAATCCAGGGCACGCGCGATGCTGCGGAAGCGGGGAGGACCACACGTGAAAAGCCGCGAGGGGGACGGTTCGCCTTCCCCCTCACCGCACAGTACCCAAACGGTCTCGTTTGAAGAGCTCAGTTACAAATATTTGTATATAAAGTAGAAAAAAACCAAAGCAATACGCAGAATCGGAGCTGGGTGCTTCCATGCAAAACCACCTGCCTCTTGTCCTAGAGGAACCCGCAGTGACAACCCAGAAACAGCTCCAAGCCCTGGACTCCCCAGCCTCTGCAAAGGTCATCCTTAGCACTTCATAACTTAAAAAGAAAAACAAAAAAAATCCCCAAACCCAAAAACCTCAAAAAACCCCCCAAACCAGTTGAATTTTGTGTGGCTGAATCTGTATCTCCTAACCTACAAATTGACACTTGCTGAACTTGCTGAAAAGATCCAATCAAACTTAAATGACAAAAAGATTGCATTAGAAAAAGTGAAAAAAAAACCAAAAACCAAACCTGCTAAGAAAAAGATAGCTAAACCTTAAACATTTCTACATAAACTGCTTACCGTTTTATGACTTCCTTAACATCAGCCTGACTCATTCCTTTGATAGCGCCATAAATTTCGAAGTGTTCCTGCAATGTAATATCAGGCCAAAGCGGATTCGTTTGAGGACAGTACCCCACAAATTTCACTGAGTCATCTTCGCTGTTCAGGCCAAAAGAACAATCTCCCATCAGAACCTGCAAGGAAAACAGACAGACCTTACTCAATAATATTCTAAGTTTCAGAACTCTTTTTGTAAAGTTTTAGCAAAAACCTCTTGGGAATGCTTGCAATAATAATAAAGAAATTTAAATATAGATTCATTTTCTATTTAGCATATAACGTACTTGCCCACTGGTTGGCTCAATCTCTCCAACGAGCATATTAATTAACGTGCTTTTCCCAGCTCCGTTGGGTCCTAACAAACCCAGTATTTCTCCTAAAGAAAGGACGACACAGAACATTGCCCATGTGGTCTGATAAATGGATTCAAGAGTTGGTTTTGTGAATAAAACAGCTGAACGGCAAGTAATTGCACTCCTACCTTTTTTTACGCAGAGAGAAACGTGTTTCGTTGCCACTTTCTTTATTTTTCTCCCCAGCAGAAATTCCCTTCTTTCATCAAACTCTTTGTGCAAGCTGCTGACCAGGATTGCCGGCATCTAGTAGGGAAGAGAGAAGCGGCTGCAGATCCCAGCAGCTCTGGGAAAACCTCCAAATTTGGGGTTTGGGTAGTGCCCGCGGGTGCACGGCATTACCTCCTCACTTTTGGGGCTGCTCAGGATTTCTTGGACTCGCAGCCTCTCTGCCTTCACGTCTTCATCTTCATTCTCGTCATGCGGGACATCCGGGATCTTCCAGGTTTTAGCTTTTGTAAAACATTTTCTAAGGGGAAGAAAACAAGATAATGCCGTTCTTGGCATTCAGTTGAGATCTGCTCACTGCTTTGATGCAGAAAGCGATCCGTGTTTGACAAACCCAGGAGTAACACATTTCTGCAGCACATCTGAGAAGCCCCAAAAGAGCAGAAAGAGCTGTCAACGACTGCAACTATGTCGTCTTTACGCTGAGCTCTTTGTTGGGGTATGGGATCTCGAGCCATGCAATGGGAAAGGAAGTTCCCCTGTTTTTATATAGGGGACATCCTTACAAAATTCCTGATTTTGCACTGATATAACTTAAAAGGAAGTAAACCAACCTATTTCTGCACTTTATTGACTGAATTTCAGACAACTAAAGTTAGGAAAACAAATTCTTTAGACACTTGGGATGGGATACAACCAAAAGATATTTTATTTTTTGCAATATCCCCCCTAGCTATACGCTGCATATTCCAGTTTCATCACCAGCATCACTTTTAAAAAAGGCTTATTTGGACTATTACTTTTTAAAAGTCTATTCAACAGAGACACACCTGAAAAACGGATCCTCTCTAACGGTCCTCCCTCCATTCTTCAGCTCGAAACATCGCAGCAGGAAGAGCCACACGACACACTGCAAATAGGGCTAAAACAGACAAATTCAGTTTTGGTTATTCGGAGGGTGATCACCCCTATGGGTGATCCCACCAGCGCGATGAGCGACAAGAAGCTCCAGCTCTTCACCACCAGAGAAGAGCTGAGATTTCCGAGAAGACGAAATATATCATGAGATGCTCTCAGTGGCTTGATGCTGAAGACGCACAACCAGAGCCTGGTTAGATTTAATGGCAATTATTTGGGGTTTTTGGAGAGAGAAGGGACTGTCCCCTCCTCTGGAGTTCTTGCTCCATCAGCACGGACTCCCGTAATAATCAGGACTAATATCGGCACCGTTAATAAGATATTGAAACAGCAGATGTTGAGCTGGTAGGCACAGCAGCTTCTGCTTATACTGTTCATTTTGCAACAGGTTGCAAAGCTGCAGGCTCCAGTGATGCTGAGCATTAGATTAAATCTTTATTAATAAAGATGCCTGAACAGAAGGGGCCTCCCAGCAAGAGTTAGCAATTCTCTACAGCAAATATGGCAGGTGATAACCAAATAACCATGCTTACAGCTATAACTGCCACCAGGAGCCGGTCCCACGGGTCGTAGTACCCTCCATTCTTTCGCTTGCCTTTCCAGGAGACCTGACAACGCAAAGAAACCACATTCGAGCAAATAATCACCTACCAGAGGCTGCGTATTCTACACCGCACTTTAATCTCAAATCAGTCACTCAAGTCCTGTGTTGGTCAAGCGCTTTCCGAGCTCTGCAGAGACCCTGCTTGCCCAAGTCGACACCAGTCAGCTTCCACCAAAGTCCCCTGGGCTGCTCCCAGTTTAAAGCCACCAGCTCCCAATTAACCCATCTCCCGTCACCGGGCTCGCTCAGTCCACAGGCTGAGAAACGCACGGTTTTCCTTCGGATATCTAATGGAAGACTTGCTGCTTTCCTCATTTTAGAACTGCAACACTTTGCTTAGAGGAAAGAGGTGCCTTTTCACCAGCGGTTGCTATTTTTCACGTGTTAAATGGCTCCGGATGACATGACACCAGTAGGCAGCTAAGGCCTGTCTTGTTATCGTTACAGACCCGCAGCCAACCCCAGCCACCTACAAGTGCTCTGGAGAGGATTTCTTGTGTCCCCTTACCTTTATAAAACAAATCAGACAGCCAATAAGAGGATAAATAGGAATGAAGATGGAGAAGACATAATGCAGGATGGTGGTTACCAGGTAATAGTCCAGAAAAAAGGCCACCTCAGTGACAACCGTACAGAGCAAGGCTGTCTGTGCAAAAGAAAAGGGAAAAAAAAAGTCACTTTTCATGCAGTTCAGACCCCCTAAGCGTAAGTTACCTAAATCGAGGCACATTTTTTAAAGTTTTTATCACTTAGGATATGGCAGTAATCCAAAGACATTGGTAAATGTTTTAGGTTTCCTGTGCATTAAGGACACACAGTTAAATAAAATAACTGGGAAGCCTGCTGTGGCTTTGGAGAGAACCAATCTTCCCACCTAACCAACACCAAGGTAAAGTTACTCACCACTGAAAATATAAACGACCAAAATTCTTTCGTATTCTGGACTTTTTTAAACGTGAAGGAGACCACATAAGTGAACAGCACGACTGACGGGACATAACCGATCAGGCAAAAAATCTGCAGAGATAGGAAAGGTTTCTCAGGAAACGCACAGCAAGAACCTAGGGGTGAATTTTTTGTATACGTATCAACTGGTATTACTTTAGTGTGTTACGTAACTCTGGATTCATCTTTGTCACTTAATTTGATGTATTTTGCCACCTTGGTACATACAGCATATACTACTAAAGACACAAATAAAAGGCAGGAACCTCACTCGCTCCGTTTCCTAAAACTATTTCCCATTTTTTTACAACACAGGCTCCCATAAACATTGACCTGAACATTTCTGGCAAACATTAGGAATTCCACCTTCAGCCTTAGGATTTTCGCAGCAACTAAAACAAGGGTAGATGTACTGGTAGAAAAATAGCCCTGCAGCACGACAGTCACATTCCAAACCTGATTAACTCAGAGCTTCTGGGAAAGCAGCTAGGAAAATCTGATTCTTCTCAATTACAGCTGGTATCTCAGGGAAGCCCGCTCGGAATATAAAAGACATGAAGACTTGTAGTCTCTTCAATTTAATCACATGCTGCAATTCATTGCGGAGCTGGTCTGCGTTCAAAGTCACTGTAACCTTGTCATTAGCAGCACGCCGATGCAAATGAAGCAATTATCAATCGGCAGCAAGGAGCGCAAAGCAGACTGAGCAAGCAGGGCGAAAAAGGACGGAGCACTTCCTTGGAAGATCCTGGTATTTTAAGCTCCGTTTTATTCCACTTCTGAACGAAACTCCAAAATTGGAATATTTTTCCGCACAAAAAGCAGTACTATTTTGCCTTTGGTGCAGCCTGACTGGTGCCTCTGCACCACCAGCCTTAATTAGGCATTTTCCACGTGTATCGGTTGGAAAAATTCCGCTGAACCGTTGAAGAAAAAAAACCAAAACGCTTGCAGAAAACAGCACAACCACGCTCTCGCATCCCCACGCGTGCTCTGCTCCCCACCACACTCACCACAGCGAGGAACTTGCCCACGTAGAAATAAACGCCGTAGTGAAAGGCGAAGAGGCTGCCTATCATCAGGACAAGGATGGAGAAGAACAGCGGGAGGTCGACGACGGCTTGCCCAGTCCAGTAAGCGGAGGGATAAAGCCCCGCTATCTTCAGCTGCGTGTATGCTTTGATCTGCAACAGGAAAAGAAAACGCAAGGTTAATTAAATGGTAATTAAAACGAACACTGTGTTAAGCTGCCTGGGTACGTGAGCGGGATCTCGTTTTTCCCTCTAATACACTGCTCGTACACCGAGGTGGCATCAGCGTGGTACCCAGTTATTGCTGATTTTAGCTGCCAAAGAAGAAAAAAAGCATTCCCACAGAAAGCAAAAGGGCTTTTCCCAAATCCGCTCTACCCCAGGCAGCAAACAGCAGTCACATCCATACTGCCGTGCCTTGCGCCTCTCACAGCACAAGGAACTACTTAAAACCTCTTAGGTTTTTCCCCAAACTCCAAGGTTCCGAAGTTCTTGTGCAGTCTCTGAATCAACACCTGGAAGCTTACCTTATGGTTTTCTGCATTGTCCATGGCAAAATAGGGTGGCATTCCGGTAATAATGATTCCCAGTAACACAGCTTCAAAATAGATCTCTAGTCTGAAAATTGTGTCTGGAAGATTCTGAAATATAAATCAGATTTCTTCAGTACCTGAATGTGCGTGACCAAAAAAATGCATTTAGAACTGGAGCGTGACCATAACTGGTAACACATATATTCTGCATATCTCAAGATCGTCTGAGCTGCAGCATGGAGAAAAATACCTATGGAAGTTTGGGGAGTATTTATGAGAGTGTCTGATGAACTCCTAGAGCGTTTCTGTCCTGCAGCAGGTCCTCTCCTCTCCTAAAGGCCACCCCAGTTCTGCCCAGGAGGCAGCAGACCTCCACCATCCCCGCATTCAGCCTCCGAGAATTGCAGGTAACCCGTAACAAACCCCTTCCAAATTCCCAACGGGACATTCTCTTTCCAAGCCCCTTTTTCCTCCACTTCCCACAAGCTGCAGAACAAAATCCCGGCACCTTTCAAGTCCTCTTCAATTCTGCAAAGGTCCGAACCACCAAGGACTTACTCCCTGGGCTTTGGGTACCAGCTTCTCCCTTCGTTCACGCCGTGTTTTTCCACTCCCCCTCGCACCCCAGGGATGCTTTGCCACCCGCCCGGTGTTTAAGGATGATTTTTGCCGTGCAGCCCCCGCTGCAGCTCACCTGAATGAAGGGGTTGCTCCAGATTTGAATGCTCTCCGTCACGTTTAAATTGCGCAGAAGTAGATTGCTTACAATATTCATCAAAACTGGCAGGGAATGCACCATGGTGCTGTTGAATACGATCGTGAAAACGTAATTCTGGAAAGGAAAGGATGTGCTATATTAATTCTTCTGCACGAAGGGTAATACCCTGGGAGGGCTCTCCTACGGGCTTAATCAAACCTGAACATCGGGAAAAATCTTTGCATAATAGAGTATGCTTTGCAAGAAGCTCTGGGCCGCTCAGGGTGGTTATAACACGTAACCTAATTCAAGAAAACAGTCATGCTCGTGGAGAACAAATTATTTGGAATAAATTCCCAGAACGTTTTATGTAACTGTGATGCTATGACAAACGATGCTCCAGACAATTACAGTCTGAAAAACAAAACACATGATGACCCGCACTCGTAGGCTCTTGCTAATGCATTTAAAAACCAGACAGGCAAAAATTTACATTATCTAAGGGCTGTGCTGTCACACTAATATTAAGAGTTTGCAATAAATAAAAATGGGACCGAGAGAGACAGAGCTGGCATATTGCAGAGCAGTTCCTTTACTGGAGATTAAATACGACCCCAATGTTCAAATCTTTCTGATGCTCCTTCAGTGACCATACCGAAATGAATACTTACAATCCAAGAAACTCATTTTTCTTTACACATGAGAGCACCATGGAATTATACTTCTGTCAAATTGTATAATTCAGCCAGTATCAGTAAAAAAAAATAAAAAATAAATTCCTACGCCAGGTCTCTTGTGAAGTAAAGTATTTCTCTTGGCTTTTTGTATCCTTGTGGGGAAGAAAGGGGAATGGAGGTTTTATTAGCCTACCATAATTATCATCATGGAAGAACATTTATTTTGATAATATTTCCATTCTGTTAGTACAAGTCCTCTTTCCAGGCCTCTTGTATAAGCAATATTGTATGACATTATTTGATTATATGACTCAATACGTGCCTTTCAGGCAAGAGTACAACAAACCCAGCCCCTAACCAGCTGCTTGTCTGCTCTTTGGGATACGACCGAGCTGGTCTGTCCGTCTTACCTGTCTGGATTCAAGGTCAAACACGCTTAAAGCCGCGCTGTGAGGTGCAGCTGAGACGTAATCGCTGTCATTGAACATCTCCCAGAGTATGTTCATGCTCCCCAGAGAGTGGACAATGTCATCGATATCCGATTCTGGTGTAAGACAGAGAAAACACGATTAAGCATTACCGGCTTCGAGTATTTTACACAAAATTATTGATGCATTTTCTCATCGATATGACCCTATGAAGAAGGATGACTGTTTCCTTACACGTGCCCACCAAAGAGAGTCCTCTGCTATTTTGAACAACATCAATGATTTTATTTTGGCTTCCTACTCAACAGCTTCCAAAGAATTCAAGAAAATTTTTTTGTTACAGTCTCCAATTAATTTGTGCAAGTTAATTGCAGCAGTGAGGAAGCGGAGCTGCCAACGAGAATTATCCGGATACTCCAAGTTTCAGTAGAACAGAGAATTAGCTAAGAGAGCAGGAAACCAGTAGCACTTTGATACGGTGTCCAGAGAAATTAAGTTGTATTAAGCACAAATTCCCAACAGCTCAAACAGACGCTCGCTTCTACTGCCTGGATTGCTGCTATGCACTTTTAAAACAACCTAAGTTGAAACAAAAAGGAATTTTCCAGAATGCTTTGTAGCAGGATTTTAACGTTGATGTATCTAAAGGTCCCTCTGGCCAGTTCCTTCACACGGGTCATCGCATGACATAGCGAGCACAAGGCTACCAGACACGGGAGGAGGAGGAAGATCTCCAAACCAAACCCTTCGGCACAAAGGATACTCACTCTCTACTATCTCTGGGTACGTGGAAACTCTTCAGTTGGGTTAATTTCAAGGAAAAAGTTTGTCTCAACCCCCCAAAGTAGCACACACCTTCTTTGCCCACGACGTGAAAAGCTACATTAAAGAGAGAGGTGGAGACAGGAGCTCTCTCCGTGGAGCATCTCTGCTCTCCTACCTGTGGAATTCTGCAGCAGGAGACGACTCCTGTACTTGTGATAGTCCTCTCCGGGCTTCAGCAAGTACAAATCTGGGGAAAGTTTGATAGCAGCTACAGAATTTTTGATGATGTGGTGTATGAAAAACAATAAAATCTGAACCACAAGAAAAATCAGAAAAAGCAACAACCTGAAAGAAATAAAAGTTTCAGTTTTGTTAAAATTCAGCAAAAGCCAACCCAGTTTATGTGCATGCTATGAAAACAACATCTCCCTCGCCCCCCAAAAAGCATGTATTCAACAGTAACGGATACCTTCATACTTATTATTTTTTAAATGTAACTATGGGAAAAAAATTAATCGCATCCTGCCCTTTCTCTGGTGTCACTGAAACCGGTTTTGAGAATTTGTATGCAAATGAGAAATCCCCAATACTTACATAACTCTCACACATTTGTTTTCGCGCTTGAGACTAAGGAAATGAACTTTCGCTATGGTGGAAACCTGTTTCTTCCAGAGGGCTGTATTGCTCATTGCTGCCGCCTTCGTCTCCGAGAGCATCAGGAGACTCTGCTCCATGTCGTCGAAGGATTTTGTATCCATTTCATCCTGCACTTGCTGGGAATTGAACACGCTATAATCTGAAGAAGAAGAGAGTAAAACTACAGATTTGATGCTCCGACAGAGCTAACGCGGTTTGAAGTGGTAGGGCTGGAGAAAGCTGGCTGGCCATCAGCTCCTTCCCCTTGCTATTGCAGAAGTCACCTCATCTCATCCCAGTCTCTCAACCCCAAGGTCAACGACACCGATCTACTCCACCGCTCTGAATCACACACACAGTAGACACTTCAGGCAGATGATACAAATTTCTGCCGCTCGAAAGGTGCAGACTTGCCCCAATGTCATACCATTAGCCTATGCTTACACCTGTATTATTCAGTACCGGCATGTTCCGCTGTTAAACCCTCTTATACCCAAGCAAAAGCTTTGCAGAGCAGGATAGTTTACTAGTCTGCATCACACAGAAAGCTCTAGAAAGATTAAGATATCTTAAACCGTTCAAACTTGACATCAAAAGAAGAATTGATTAATTCTGGAGTAATATTAAGCGGTCCCCATTTTTCATTTCCATTGAAAGTTAATTTAAAGGAGGGGAAGAAAGACAAGTCCACCTATTTCAGCCTTAAGCGCAGGCTACTAATATTACTGTTCACGCAGAAGGTTGGAAATAAATTTTATACTGTGCATTTACAATTTCTTGAAAGTAAGCTCCATTAGGAAAATAAAGCACATTTTAAAAAGCTAGTCATCAAAAGTGGAACTGTAAAGCAAAGAAATTAGATGCAAGTACACTGGATAAAAAATTAATCACTGCAGAGACAGCCAGTAAAAAGCTTTTCGCCTGGATCCTCCCAGAATCACTCCCCATCCAACTCGCTGCTTTTGCGTGTTTTTTGTGTTAAATATTTCAAAAGCCTGGAAAGCCGTGAGACCGAAGTAGCCCATGCTGCTGGATGTAGCACTCCGCGAGGGGATTTTTTTATTCTTCCCTCCATAGCAAAACGCCCTCTGGCAGCGATGTGGTATGGGCAATTCTACACTAATTAAGTCAAATATGATGGAAAACAGGAAAACAGCCCTGGTTCACCCCACCTGCTTGATCAATCTCTGCCTCAACTTCCAGCTTCAGATAGACATCCTCCAGCGTCGTCATGGAAACGCCATAGGTGATAACACCCAAATGGGAATGAGTGTCGAGGTCAGAAAACAAGCCTAGAGACAGAAACAAAACATATTGGTTGCCCTGAAACAGGATCACACCATCTCCCGAGAAATCTTCGAGCACGTCAGAGGCATCCCTAAAGCCTTCTGCGTGGTAGAAAAAAAAAAAAGCAGGTTATGCGTAAAACACGGTTGCTTAATTACAAAGACGCAGGTCACGGCTTGAGAACCAAGGTTGGGTTTTTGTTCCTTTTAGCACAAAACGTCAACCTCTGTGGTCAGGTATGGGAAATGCGGCGTATTTTCCCAAAGCTGTAGCGTTTATGAAAACCAGCTCAGGCATCCTAAAAGCTCCTGGGCTCCGAGCTGCCTCCTGCCTGGCTGCGAGAGCCCCTCTCCTGGAAACATCACACACGGGGACCACAGGACAGCTCGTCCTACCTAGAGCCCTGCCCAGGCAACAAAGAGATTTTACAAGTAAAACCACTAAGTAATTTTACATATTTTTTTATATATATACACACACACACACACACATATATATATATATAAAAAATAAATACCCAGATCTGTAAAGCCAGCTTAACTGGGCAGGAGATCCTGGACAGCATGCATAGCTTGAAGACCAAAATGATGTTCAGAGTAAGAGCACTTATTAGCACCTTGGGATAAAACACGCTCTTGGGCTCCTGCCAGTCCTATGAAGTGAAGGACCTGACAAAATGAGGAGTTTCAGAGCCAAGGTCACACTGAAGGGAAATGCAAATGCGTAAAATGGGAAGAGCAGCTGGATACTTGACGATGCTCATCAGATCTCCGCAATTTCTTCTGCCCCAGTAGCTGAGGCATATTCCTGACCTCAGCTTCTCCTTAAAATAGTTCAGGGAATTGACTCAATCTTGCATAAAGATGCCCGTTTCTCCAAAAGTACACGCAATGGATGCTAAAGGTAAATCTAATAAATTATTAACTGGTTAAATGCAACGGGGAAAAAAGCATTTATGAAATATGAGCCGCATCCACATCAGTATTGATTCTCTCTTAGCTTTCCACAGAGCGCAAAGGACACACTGTTTCTTCCATTTTCTCCTGGGAGGTGGGCGAGGAGCCTCGTGTAGGACTCATCAGATAATTGCTGCCACCTAGTGAAACCAACACATCTCTTCCATGCTCCCTCTCGCCAGTGAATTTTAAAGCAGCGACGCGATGCTCTTTGCAGCTCGCAACAAGGGCGATTAATTTGTGTAGGACTTGGGGCTTTCTGGCTTCCCACCGGAGGCCAGCCTTGCTCATTAAAACGCTCTGCAATAAGAGGATGCTTTTGCAGGACAAGGGGATTCTTGGACAAAAGGGGCTTTTCACCCTTCTGCTAAAGGCATCTCCCCAGCACTTGCTGTCGGGTCCCCAAATCCCTCGTAACATACCACAGCCCCGTCGGAGGGAGCAACGAGGTCCAAGCTTGCCTGGGAAAGACCTTGCTGACCGACCATCAGCCAAGTCACAGCCAAAGAGCGAGTATGTATAAAACCACATAAATGCAGAAGCGGCAATTTAACAAGAACCGTAGGCTACGGCCCCGCTCGATGGATTTCTCTTTTACAGCCGTTCGACCCCGCAGGCACAACAAAAACGTCGATACCTGCGAACTTGTCCATGTCCTTGAGCGGCAGGGTGTACACGAGCTGCTCGTCGTTCTCTTGGATCAGGCTGGCTGCAGGTATGTGCTGCCTGATCAGCGAGGTTGTAGCCTCCGTGTTGCAATAGGCATCGATGTGCATACTACGAAAACGCACAAGAAATTGAGTTTTTGAAGCTTGCTTTTCTCCTTACACCCGCGTCAGAACGATCAGCCAGCAGAGCAGCGAACATTCACTATGAAGACGATAAAAGGATCTTTTGGGGGGGGAAGGGGTGCTGTCTTATAGATTTCAACAGAAAGCAATAAAAAAAGATACACTATGTCACGTAACAGATATCACACAGAAAGAATACCTCAAGCGGTAGCCAATTCCCCATTTGCTTTTGAGAAAGAGAGAAGATCCGAGGCATTTTAACATCCCTTGAGAAATCACGGCTTTACGATCTAGAAACAAAAGTCAAGAAGGCCCTTTGAATCAGAAGATTGTCAATTTGCTCCAAAAAACACCTAGATATTTCAAATAAAGGTGTTATTCCGCCGTTAGAGAAGCATCACTTTTGCTCTACAGCGACTATCCCTCACGGACTGGGTACCCAGGGGCTGGCGGCAGGACTCACCGGCAAGGATATCTGCCTCGTCCATGAAGTGGGTACTGAAAACGGTCACGCGATTCGCTTTTCTGTTTTTCAGGAGATTCCAGACGATGTGCCGCGAACACGGATCCATACCCGCCGTCGGCTCATCCAGCAGCAAAACCTTTGCGCAAAACCAAGAAGCGTTTGCAAAGCCATATCCACGTGGAAGGTACTGACCTCAGGAAATCCTACTTAAGTAACAGATATAGGAATTTTTGTCTGAAGCCTGCTAGTTAGTCCTCTAAAACGTACAGGAAACGCCCTAGAGTAAGCAAGGCAGCTATCGTCACTATGATTTGAATAAATTCATCTCCTGTTGTGACAAATGGAAAAAACATACAGTATGTTAATGCCATAATCCGTTTTATGCCGTTTCTAATAAAATTATGTTTAGCTATGGATTCACTCCTTGTATGACGGGATAGTTAAATATACACACATGCTTTTAAAATGCCAGTGAACTGTCACGTGCATCATTTTTAAATACAGATCTAAAAGTAGTCCCCATTCTTACAGGCCAGAAAAAAATAGATCCGTAACACAAAAGAGCTCTCCGGCTCCGTCCTTGCTCCAAGCGCCTGGATAGCTTTGCAAGGAAAATCTCCGACAGGTTCACTGTTGGGGGCTAAACGTTATCTGCTGGAAACGGCATAAAACTTGTCACGCTGTTTCTTTCACAAAGAGATCAAATCCAGAGCTACTGCCATTACCGAAGCCATTAACATCCTCAAGCACGAAGGCCGAGCTATTGAAGTGATTTTAATCGTTTAAACCATAAACGAAGAAAAAAAGAGCGACAGATGCTCCAAGTAACAATTTCTGCATCTTATGTATTATTATATGCATTAGTCGGGTTTGACAAGAGACATCGACCCTTGGGTGTATTGGGTGACACCAAGTCGGGGACCCCTCCATCACACTCACCTTCGGGTTCCCGAGAACAGCAACTCCCACCGACAGCCGCCTCTTCTGGCCCCCGCTTAATTTTTTAGCTTGATTATCTCTGATAGGCTGCATATCCAAATCCAACAACACTTTCTGCACCTTTAAAATGCAAGAAACGCAACTGTCGTTAAAAAAAAGCTATATTTTTTTTAACCACGTTATTAACAACTAACATTCAAATTAACTGTCCCTAATTCACAGTGTATTCTGTATCTGAACCGTGCACCCTGTGTACATCCAGACCAGGGTCTTAAGCTCCAGCAAACCTGAGGAAGTTAAAAGGTGTCCATGCCTAAGCACAAATGCTAGGATTTAAAATGTTTCACAAGCATTTTAGTTTTCTAGGAAAAATCAACAGTTTGTCTGTGTAGAAACATCTGTCGGTACTCTGCCTCCTTGTCTGTTAGGTTGTAAAGTAATATTCCCCTGCAAACTCATCTCAAGGAAACATCTGTACAATACAAGGCTATGGTGCCCTGCAGGTTAAAAATGAACATGGAAGACAGTATCTGTGCCCAGCTGACTTACCTCTTGTATCAGATCATTCTGAGGGATTCCTTTAATTGCAGCAAATATGGAGAGATTCTCCTCCACGGTTAATATATCAAAGTGTATGTCGGACTGAGGGCACACCCCTGCTATCTGTCGCACTTCAAGCATTTCATCGATTTCGGAGACTTTGTGCCCATAGACAGAGACAAACCCTAAAAAAACAAGAAAAAAAAAAAAGCCAGGAGCAATCAACTGAGAGGTTTTTTCCAGCCAGAGAGCAGCATGGACATGAATCTAAAGCGGCCTCTTTCAGACATTATCCAGAGCAAAATTTCGTACGCCCAGAAACAGCCATAAAGTTGAAAAGCTCTGATTTTCAAAAGCAGGGTACTCAAAACCTCCTAACACCGGAGAAGCTCACCGTCCGTCGGCGGACACAGCCCGCAAAGGATGTTCATCAGCGTCGTCTTCCCGGTCCCGCTGTGCCCGAGCAGAGCCGTGATCTGACCTTCATAGATGTCGAAGGATAAATCTGGTCCCCGAGGCAGGCACGAGAGAAAGAGGAGACGTTAGCGATGCGCCCGTGGCACTTGGAGCCGGCTCCTACCCCAGAGGTAAATTCAAATACTGACATATGGGGTATGCATTTAACTTTTTGCTCGAAGGGACGCCTTACCTCCACGTCCCGGCACGGCACGGGACCGCGGGGCTGGGACCGTCCCCGTGCCGGCTGTGGGGCGGCCGCGTTTAAAAGCCGCACGGGGAAAGGAGATGAAAAGATCAAGGAGATGGGGCAGGGAAGATCATATCGCTGTCGACACGGGCGGAGGAGGAATAACGGGGCTGATGCCAGCAGGCTTTCTTTAGTGATGGAAGGGCTCGTCTTTTTGGGGTAGCGTTTTTAAACAAGATTACTGCCAAAGCGGTGAGAGAAGACACGCGCAAGCACATCTGGCATTCATGCTCCAATGTCCCACCCCGCTAAAAGAAACCAAAAAGCCCGAACTGAAACACAAAAGATCACTCAACAATTCAGCTATTGCTCCTCTGCATCTGATAAGCAGCTAAAAAGCTAAAATGTTCTTACTTCTGAGAGCCTCCACAGTTTCCCCCTTTTTCCTGAATGTTTTCTGAACACAGCTGATTCTGAAAGAAGACATGTCATTTTATAAACTATTTTAGGACCTTCATATGTCATTTTGAATGATCAACACTCGGCAACAGTCACAGGACGACCATATGGAAGTGGCACTAGACACGTTAACGACCCACAGAGGCAAGTCAAGAGACAGGGCATCTTGTCGGAGAACTTGGTCCTGGTACCAAAAAGCTTTTTCTGGTCACCTCCTAAGGTATTTTCTACGATGACAGACTGAATTATTTCAAATCTGTGTTTCTTTCATACAGTAGCACAAGGCACTAGAGGTTTCCCAAGCTAGAAAAGGGAACGGCTACTCCCCAATAATTTCACAATACTTGGAGAATACCGTTGAGAAGACTCAACAGACATGATATGGAGAAGAGGTGTTAGTAGAATAGACCCCGAAGATGTGATTACTGACAGCTCTTGATCAAAATTAGGCAAAAGAAAGCAGGTAACTTTCTCTCCAAGAAAGGTAAAAACCTGCCTTCCAGCCCCACATATTTTTCAAAATGAAAAGAACCAACCCCTTTATCTGAAGGCACCATGTGAAGGATGGCTTTTGCAAGCCTGGCCACCCTGAAAATGAGGATGGAGAGTGGGTTACAGGCGTGAATAGAGGGGAGGAGACCTGGGTATGAAAGAAAACAAAACCTGTACATGTAAAGATGACAAGACAGTGCGAAAATGATGGAGAGCTGGTGGAGGGGTGCTATGGAAAGAGTCCAGGGTGGATGAATAAAGCAAAAACGGCCACAATGTTCTCATGTGGACATCAGGATTAAAACTGGACCCTTCAACTTACGGCTGATGCCCAAAGAGACATGGAGAGTGCGGACAACACAAGACTCATTCTGGTGACTAAGCTCAAATATTTATTTGAGACCAGTGGAGCCAACCAGGAGGAGTGAAGACGCAGAGTTCCCCAACTCACGTCAGGCTATGCCATTGGGAAATGATGGAAACAAAGGCTAGAAGGAAGATACTGAAAATAATATCTGAGACACACTAAAAATACATGAGAGTCCAGACGCAAGACAACAGGTGACACAAAATGCAATGCGAAACTTGAGAGCACGGCCATCTATTTTTCAGTTTTGTTTTACCCTCCTAAATACGGCAGCTGGGTAAAACCACCATGAAGTTGTTCTCTGGTCTACGGAGAACACAACGACCTTCACACAAACCTAGAATTCAGCTTTTTCTCCTCAAATGTGTGTTACCAGAAACTAAACCCTCCCAGAAGAGTAGGCGTTTCAACATCTGCAACCGCTTACGCCTCTTGCGGCCTCAGCGAAACTGAGGGAATGGAAAACCGGCCGGTTTTGACAGGACTCCAACTGAAGGAACACAATCCACAAACAAACCCTTTCTTTAAGCCCAGTGTTTTATCCTTGGAGAGCATCCATGTCGTTGATGATGGGGCTTCACTGCAAATGGAAACTAGTCGTGCCGCGTGTGTGCGGAGAACTCCCTGCAATGCATACCATATGCTATTTGAATCCCAACGACTGGAGAAACAAGAGCGATTTTCAAATTACACACCAAAACGTCAGGGACCCAGGTTGATCTGCTCATCTGCACGTGAGGCAGAGCAGGAATCGTACCTGATGGCTTCTTTCCCCTGAAATTCCGAAGGCACGGGCTCGACGATCTCGCTGAAACTTAAGCTGCCATTGATGCTGCTCTCGTACAACTCCTTGTAATTTTTTCTGCGCTTTGACCAAAACGAGGGCTTCATAAAGAAAAATGGCGTGCGGCGTAGTCCAAACTCCCCTGGACAGTAAAGGGGAAAAGAGAACTTCTTAACGGTAACTACAGATATTCCTCAGCTCCTGGGTTTTAGCTGTAAAAGCCCTGAGCTATCCTGCTAAAGGTTTAGGGGCCAGCCCACACCCCCGTCCTGGAGGGATTTCATCGGCCAAATTTACTTTATCCGCATCGAAGCCACGGTTCCCATCGACACCGCTAGCACGTTCCAGTTTTGCTCAGTATTTAACTATATGGGCAAATCTCTTGTGATGCAAGAGAAATCCCCAGTGCTGAAAGAACAGTTGACTTAAAACACAGGCACCATAAATCCAGAGAGATCAGAGGAAAGGGAGCTGAAGGGCTTAACCCGGCATTAGTCGCAAGACTAACAACTTAGATTCTGCGTTTCACGTTAAACTACTGCCGTCACAGGGAAAGGTCTGGAACAGGCAGAGCAGTCTTTAATTTTCAACCCTGGAAGAAGAGCAAATTGCAAAGGCTGAGCCACTAGTTAACCCGGTAAAGAAGCTTTTCCTCTAGAAAGAGGGGAAAAAAGTTTAGCTGGCGTACCTAAGGGCCGTCAATTCCAAATATGCAAATACCCAACCCCCCCTCATATCTCGGTTTTAATAGAATATACATTATTGCAGCCAAAATTATTCTGAGTCACAGCGTGAAATACATTTGTAAACAGCACCATCTCCTTTCTCCACCGTTGAAATTAAGTCAGAAATGCCACCCAGCTCCACCAGCCACGTCACCCTGGGGGGCTCAGGACTTCAGGAATGGGCGACGCCAGCGCAGTTCAGTTCCATTTTTCTCATCAACGTACCTGGCATAACCTGATCAAGGTAGACGGCTACAAGCAGATAAAATATGCTATCCAACACCAACAAAATAAGAGAGATAAAGAGCGGGTAAGGCCCGTGATTTAGATTTGAAAATGTCGCACCATCTTCATAATCTTCTAGATGCATGACCTGCCAACAAACACAGATAAATGGAGCTGTTACACACCAGCACTCTACCAGCCCGGAAAGACGCAACAGCACGGTGCAAAATTTAGCAACAACAACAAAAAATTAATGAAAAAGTGACTGAGATCACAGCAACAAACACGAAGAATAACAGTTGCTTGATGGTGCGTTGTATTTTACTTGATATTAAATTGCCACAGGAAGCTATTAAAATAGGCATTTTTTCCCCACCATCATCAGTTTATTAAAAAAAAATAAAAATATATATTTATTTACGTCAAGACCTATTTGAAAACGATGCAAGACAAACGAGCGCGATGAGGTTGCAGTCGGAGGAGTAGCAGGTTATTTACCTGCGCGACACCGATCAAGAAGCTGCACTGACACAAGGGGCTGAGAATCCAAACGAAAGATTTGGGGAAATCTTCCAGCAGGACAATATTAAGGCCCACAAAACCAAAAGCCAACGTCGCCAAGAACTCCACTATACCCACGTGCTTTGACTTTTTAAATAGAGGTGTCAGCATAAGTGCAAAGAAAACCTAAGAACAGATTAAAAAGGTACAAGAAGGTACTATGTTAAAAAAAAATTAACAACACAGGGTGTAGAAAAACTAAAGTAGAAAGACCACGGCTTCAATCATATCATTTTCCTGGTATAGTCACTACAGTATTCCCCACGTCCCACACTTCCCTTACAAAGAGACCATCGGGAGGGACAGATTTCCCAAAGATGCCAGGTGACAGAGCGCAGAAAAAGAAATTATAAAATAAAAATAAGGAGCCGTACAGCTGAGCGTGCATATTCACCCTGGTTAGTACACCTTCTGTAAATGACAGACAGTAAACAAATAACTATTTCTGCATTGGTGGCTTATGAACTCAGACAAGTAATTTGACGTATAAATTAATTCTCTGACCTTTAAAGAGGGTTTTAACATTATGCTATATAGTAACGACAAATGTTGAGACGGGGGCATGGGTTTGGACTTCAAAACAGCACTGTTTCCAGTTCAAAGACAGATGATTATCATAAAATCATAGAACGGTTCGGCCTGGAAGGGACCTTAAAGATTATCTAGCTCCAAGCCCCATCCAACCTGGCCATGAACACTTCCAGGGACGGGGCATCCACAACCCCTCTGGGCAACCCGTTCCACTGCCTCACCACCCTCACAACAAAGAATTTCTTCCTTATATCTACTCTAAATCTACCCTCTTTCAGTTCAAAATCATTACCCTTCGTCCTATTATAAACTCAGATATTTCAGTAAGGAAAGATACTTCTCATAGCGACGGCTGAGACCTGTACACCATCCCAAACCAGAGCAGACCACAGGGATGGGATGGCTGAATTCAACGAGACCAGGAATACTTACTGAAGAGATTCCGTACAGGAAAAAAAGGAGAAATATCACAAAGGCACTGCTCTGGGGAAAGAGGGAAGAGGCCGTCGCAATCACTGCCATAAGAATGGACATGACAAAAATCAGGCTCATGTAGAGCAGCACCCAAGAAAGCCTAGGAGCAAAAGGGGGGTGGGGGAAGAGAACAGAAATCAGTCAACAAATTCATAGCCTGAACTATTCACGCACAAAAATAGCTAAAACTTCCATTCTTTAATCTTCCAGACAGCTGCACCAAAGGACAAGCTTGCAACAAAACAAGAGCCCCCAAATCAAAAGAGCTCTTGTAAACATCCCTGTAAATGTTCTAGCCATTAGAGCACGCACATCAATACCCATGGCATCAAAAAGAAACACAATTAGACGATTCATGGTGGTTGTTTGGGTTTTTTTAACTTGCATAATTAATTCCATGGCATAACCAAAAGAGGGTAACTGAGTAGTAGGTTTCAATAATTAAAGAAATTCTATTTAAAATTTAATACATTAGTCATTCCAGTAGCTGGGCAGGGTAATAAAATCCTTTTCTTTTTAAAAACAGAGCTGCAAGTCTGTGAGCAATTCTGACCTCGGGAAACAAGGGCGGTTTGTGTACAGGTAGTAAAAAGTGACACAGCTTCCTCAGAAACAAATTTCCGAGTTATATTCAGTGGCGGATCAAAGCTGCGTTACCAGCGTGCCTTTGCAGATCGCTCCCGTTTCACCCTGGGAAAAGTAAAATCATTTTCCCCAGACCGGAGTTACTCAAATGCTGCTGCGTGAGGGGCGAGTGGGGACAGAGGACCAACGCTGCGGGTGAAGGACTCAGCTGAATAAGATTTATCCCCAAGGACATACCGCAAACAAACAGAACCGACTGCCAGAAAAGAGCTTGGGTACAGAAAGAAGACAAAAGCAACCAGAAAAAAAAAAAAAAAATAACCCAGAGAACCCCGGCTGGCTGTTACGGTGCAGCAGGGAAAGATGCTAAAAAGCTGTCGGGCGCTGCGGCGAAGGGCAAAGCTAAACCCGCTTTTATCTCTGCGACTATCAATGACTTCAGATTCCTACATCCTCTCATTTGGAAAAAAACCCCCAACAACCCAAACCATTATATTGCATAAGACAATTTCCATCATGGTAAGGAAACAAATTAAAATCTGTTGCTTAGAATACTCTGTCATGTTAAAATGATAGAGTTAGATTCATTTAATTATACGGCGGGGAAACTGCTGCTAAGCTCTGAAGAGAGACTGCAGGTCACCTGTTGAGCCTCCAGAAAAGGAGGGAGTGAGCCAAAAATATTTAAAACCAAACTACATAAAAATCTCACGCATCATCACATTTAATCCCTGTAAGTCTGGTGTAACTTTACGTGCACAAAAATGCAAGTGTTACTCTGGTATTCACTTATTAAAACATGCCTATTTTCATGGTACTGCAAGTATCTCTGTGTTCCATTTTACAGAGTATCTCACTTTTCAACTGTTTTCACTTAATGACACTGAAAACAATTAAAAAACTGGAGGATGGGATAGAATTGTTTTCCTAGAAAGTGTTACTTTTATATATTTCTTTATATATTTTATATTTCTTTTATAAAGAATGCGTTATACCAAACACTCACATACCAAAAGGCAGTGTCATGAAGTCCCAATATTTTTAAGAATTCCTTCAACTTCCTCTCCTTTTCTGCCACAATATGGATTGCCAAATAATACCCAAACGGTGAAAAAGCGATCACTAGGTAAATTAAAATGATCGCACGAGGAAAATTATCTATTTCCACCACGGCAGCCTCTCCCATGACCATTGCTCTCGTCAATTCAAGTTGTTCCCAAACCGACTGATTAGTCTTCAGCTAAAAGGAAAAGAAGGAAAAGTTATTTTTGCATCCCTCAGCCCGGTCTCCATCCCCGCTGACAGGGAGAGATCTGGAGACCCTGAAACCCTACTGTCCCCAAATCCCAGCCCAAAAGCACAGAAATTGGAGAATATCTAAACACCTGGAGATAAAACGTACAATTTTGCAACTCCGATCACCTAAAAAATGAGACTCGCTCTCACCGCGAGCGGCATGACGGGAGAGCAATAGGGCAAAGGGCATTGCTGACAAATACTGACAATAAAATGGTCAGGCAAATTCTGCAGCCCCTTTCGGTACAGCATCTTAAATAGCATTTTGGGGCGAGCGCTGTCAAGCCTTCGTGTTTTGACGACCGCTGTGACGTATGGTTCAGGCTCGTTCGGACACAAACGAAGACAAACGTCCGCATTATTCAACGGACAAGAACACTTCTGCACAAAATACGGCAAAACACACATGAAACATTCTGCCTTTTCACGGGATTCAAGCTAATTTTTGATATAGCATTTTAGACAATTAACAGACAATAGAACAAAACCAGCCAGACGCAAGGCAGTCCACGGATTTGAACCTCCTTGGTTTTATTCTGTTATTTTTTCAGATTTACCTGTATAATTGCAGCATCGATGCAGGCTTGCAGAGCCGTAAATCCCGAGCTCCAGTACGTTACCGATTCGCATCCCTTCCGCAGGTTGGAACAACTGGCTGCAGAATAAAGCAAGGCATTTTAAAATGCAAAAAGCCAGAGTTACAGCTGCCCTATCCCCAATGTAAAGATGGTGCAGCTTAAGGCGATCCCTTATAAATGGTGGAAAAAAAACTTCCACAAGCCAATATATGCACCATCAGGCCAAAAAGGAAAAAGAGGGCGTGATTTTTCAGCTTATCCCCTTACGGAGTACATATAAAAGCGTGCGCATTTACCTCTCGATTCCATATAAATGGAAGACATAGCGACCGAATCGGGAAACCTCAGCTGGTAGGACATGGCATCGTTGAACACTACACCCACGAAGTTTGAGCGTTTAAAAGCACTAGCCTCTTGCAGCTCCTCTTCGCTTAAATACTCCTCTGTGATGATGCCTGGGAGAAGAGAAGAAATTATCGTGTCGATTTAGGTACCAGCACAGCAGGAAGAAAAACTGTGCGACAGTTTTAAAAAAGCATCATGTTAATCATTAATGATTTGTTTGGGTTTGGAGATATATATATCTGGCTGTATTTTTGTCCCAGTGAAGGAAGTATTCTGAACAGAAACCTGCAGGAGTGTCGCTCAGTAGCAGGGTGGGGAATTCAAATTTACCCCCAAATCTTCCCCTTTTCCCCTTATTTTTTGCTGCTCCAACAGCTTCTGTGCCCTAATCCTCTGGCGGCTACCCGTGAGTTTATTCTCCAGCACCAGCACTTTTCTTGTACAGGGCAGATTAACCAGTGCAGAGGGCTAAATGTATGAAAAACATGGTATTTTGCCACCAACTTCAGCAGAGGATGGGGGGCACCCGTAAGGAAAATGCGGACGCCGGGCTGGGCTGTTTCTCCACAGTACCTTTGAAGCACGCATACCACAAGGAAGAGAATCAAAGATACCAAACTAAAAATACATCAGAGTGGTTTTGGAGAGATAAGTGCCCGCTACATGTGTGAGCTGTGTAGGCAAAGCACTTTAAAGAAAAAAAAAAAAAAGAAACAAAGAAAACTCGCTTTCAAAAGAAGAGGTGACATTGTTAATGGGAATCAGCACATAAAAAAAATATAAATTAAAAATGTTGCTTTGATAGTAACAACAGGATAGAAAACACAACCTAAAATATCTGCAGGACAGCATCATTTCCTGAATTTGCCCCAGGATGTCACAGGACAAGCATTAATTAGCCCTAGAGCTGTTCAGGGGCAATTTGTACTTTGCATTTGTGTCCTGCCAAAACCTTTCCTGCAGCCACATAACACTTGTTGGCTGCAACAGGAGAATGGGAACCACTTTGAGATGGCAGTGCCAGAACATTTGCCAAACAAGCAAAAAAACCGCCTTCACAGTCTGTTCTCTATCTGCGATGGAAAACAAATGCTTTTTTTTTTTTTTCTATCAGCAGCAGCGACAGCGAGCTCCCTCTTCAAACACAAGCCACGGCATGAGATATACCGAGAAAAACAAAATGCTTAGGTTCTGAATACCATCTTCGAAGTTATCAAAAGCCACTTTCTTCATGATTTCTCGCGCCATTCGGGTTGGCGGCGTGTACCCGATGACAAAATTCACCAGCATGGAGGTATCCAGGGTGCCGAGGTTGGTGTTGGCGACCTCGCCGTATTTTCTGTGCGGGTGCATCATGCTCATCAGAATCAGCCAAAACAAGAAAAAGAGTGGGAAAAGGACCTCCTGCGCACAGAAAGAAAGAAATACGAAAACTTCAAAGAGCAGTCGTCGGAACGAGGATTTCCAAAAATTTGTCTTAGTTACACGAAGCTTAAAGGAGGGACTGTGAGTCTGACTACTTGACTGTAACGCTCCCCGCATGTTTTCAACGCAGCAATAATTTTAATGCCAAATCCTTCTCTGGCGCTGAAGCAGGATTTTAATCGCATGCGTTGGTAACCTAAGAAGCCATTTTAAGGTATAAAGGGATAATTCCTACATGCTTTAAAGACCAGCACACTTACGCTATTTGGAAAGTAGCGGAACACGAAGCATGAACCATTAAACAAGTCTAGCCAAGCTTTGTACTGTCTCTTCTTCACCCCAAAATTCATCTTAAAGTATCATACACTTCACCTATGCACAGGGCTAAACCGTTAAGAGACGATAAAAATCTTCTGGAGAGGTCTAATCCCATTATACTGCTCAGTTAGAGGTGCCGAAGTTTTTAGAAGTGTTTTAAGACTGCAATATTAATTCAAGGATATTTTCTGGGGAATGCCTTTCACATTAGGATACATTTTCAACCAAAGAATCACAAAATACCTTCTGAAAAAGCCTATTTCAACCTAAAATTCAGAGCAGACCTTGAAGCTTCAGGAACATTATAATAAAACTGAGCAGTGCCTCTGACTCAGGAGCTACTTAAATGCAGAATAACTGCAGACATGAAGGCAGCAGTAAACAAGCCCTCCGCTTACCTGAACGCTGCTTTTTTTAGTCCTACATTTAATAAGACAGTTCTTGAATAAGAGAGCTCTGGTTTGTCTCCATACTCCCGCTTCTCTTGGAGCTGCTGGTGCCATTTTTCAAGCCTAGTTTAAGGGGAAAAAAACCACAAACAAAAACCAAATCCATAGGAAATGACAAAACAATTTAAAAAGCAAAAGCCAGGCAGTTGCAGCATTCGGCATCTCGTATTTTTATATTTTCATATAAAGTTTCCATTTTCAGTTTTTCATATTTTTAACGCCTTCCTATATATATATGCTAGATGCCGGTTACATGAAGAAATTGCTAGTACTCATTTATAATGAGAGCGCTGGGGAAACCGGCTGGGGAAAGCCTCGGGATGCCACCCGAGCAATCTTCCACCCAAAGGCAGGACCAGCTCTACGCCAGCTCACAAGACTCGAGCTAACCTGGGCTTATTTTCCTTTTGCTACGTATAAACTCCGAACCAAAGTATTTATCTCGGAGCGCAATTCCAGTGTCCATCACATGGGCTCAGGGCAGCCAGCCAACCCCACGCATCCGAAACCACGAGCCATCTCACCCCAGGCAAACTGTTCAATTTACCGCGAGTAACCCCTTTTCATTCTGGAGCAGATCCAACAGCACTTATTTTCCTTTTCATTATTTTTTACCTTTTCATTAAGCCAGCCGCACAGCACAGTAGTGCTGAAGATAATCTTTTTTTTTTGGGGGGGGGGAGGTAAATTAAAATTGAAAACTCCAGCATCCCATTCCACCAGGACGTACCTGGCAAGAGACGGCAGGCTGGGGAACTACCAGCTTTCTGTCCCCGGTTTTGCTGTCCGAGGTTCGAAGCCCCCGGTCAATCTACATCTCTCTCCGTTTCTTCACCTGCGAAATTAAAATATAATCGTGAGCCGCTGGGCAGAGACAGCGCGAGAACTCGCGCGGGTCTTCACCCCACCAACCCCTTCCAGCCCCTCGACCGCTCCGGCCGAAAAGTCCCACCTGCAGCAACACCTGCATGCCACTGAGCCGTTTCTCAACGTTTCAGCCAAAAGACGGCACAGATTTTAAGAATTTATCCGTAGTCCAGGTTTTACAGCTACCGACGCTTATTCAAAAAAGCGACCTGATGGCTTTGGGGACTGCGTATTCAGAGCAGGACCCGGTTTCTCATGTTATCTGTCAGACAACACACGGCTCCAGCTTCCTTCCCCAGCTGTATTTTAATATGGAAATCTATTTTTGGAGCACAGACATCAACTAAAGAAACACACGAGGTTGCTCAGATGTCAGGACCGCTGCTACGAGCTCAGCTTGAAGAACTTCAAATACACAAACTGCTCCTAGAGAGACAGCTCTGTCGGAGCCTGCGTTTTCTCTGAGCGTAGGAGGGAAGAGAGGCGGGGAAAGGTGCCCGCGAGGAACCGAACCCACAGCTCCCGGCTTCCTCCGGTGGGTGTCGGGGTCCCCCGCGGGCCAGTGACCCCCCGCAGGGACACGCAGCGCGAGGACCCGCGTGGGACACGGCTGCACGTCACTGAAAAGCAAACCTTGGGAAGAGATCCCACCTAGAGCCTGGGAGTGCTTCCGATCAAGTCCCATCGAATCTACTTCAAAAACGAGGGGGGAAAAAAAAAAAAAATTAAAAAAAATTTCTTTGATTAAAAAAACCAACCAACCACAAAACACTTAAACATCGACCTATGCTAACAACTAATTCTCGCAGAAAAAAACCGCATACAACTCCTCTGGATATTTTTCAGCAAGAAATGCTTCGAAATGACAGCAGAGTGTTTTAAAAATAATCGAGAGCAGCAGCTATTGCTTACAGGTCGTAAAAAATAACACGCTTCTCCCCTCTGCTCACAGAGTGCCCCGTTAAGCGTTTGCGCTTGTGCCGTTTGCGTTCAGGAGCAGATTTCAAGAGCACTTCCAAGAGGAGAAGCTCCGTCGAGATCCTTGCTGAATGCTACACGGCTGCATTAAACCCCTTCCCTCAGTCACGCTCCTCTGTTTTACTGAAATCCAGAAAACGGGCAAAGCTGATTTAATCGGATTCAATCGCTAATGCCAGTTACTGTTTCTTTAATTATTTTCTATCCAGTTATAAAAAACGGAGACAGTAATACTTCCACATCTTCACCGGAACGTTTCCATGCTTTAATTTCTATCACCTAGGTTGGAGGAAGGGTCACTTTAAGAACATTAATTAATTTCTCGATACCTGCCATCTCCCCATAAGCTAATGAAGCTACATAACGCACAATTAAGAACACTGAAGAAGCATCACCTGAACGGTGAAAAATTGTATCTGGGGGAAAAAAACCCCCAAACCAAACCCTCCTAGAAACTCCAGATGAAAAAAATGAACCTGTAGGCCGAACAGAAAAAGAAGCGGCCAAGACATTTATTTGAATAATACCAGACAAAATGAAAATACTCTTAACCGCTGAAAGTCCCCCCCGATTTAGCCTCTTCCTTCTGATCTTGTGCTGACAGAAGGGGCTGAAACTCAACTATTTGTGGGCTTCTCGATCAAAGCAAGCTCAAGGAAATTCATTTCTTTTTGTGCTTTAATTCCACATCAGAGATGCTAGTGCTTTTTACGGGGGGCGGAGGAGAGTAACAATCAGATGATACTTAGGAAAACCTCCCTTGCTCCCCCAACCATCAACCTGACAACGGTCAGTTTATGTGATTTTTATGCTGCGTGTTACGTTTCCCTTGGGTTTGAAGCTAAAAAAACTTGCTGTATGTGTCTGAGCCTCAGCTAAATGAGCTGCGGCTCGAGGGAAAAACCCCAACTTATCAGTGAACAACACCTGCAGAAAGATAAGAAAAATAAATTATTGATCTTGCTGCAAGAAGACGGCAGCCTAAACGCTCCTTACGAAAAACTCTGAAGCGCTTTTTACTGCGCTTGAATTATTGAAAGCGAAACGATTTACTGAAGCATTTTGAAAACCGGGCTGGATTTTCTCCCTTCCCTGAATCCCAAGGGAAACCAACCGCGCCTGGGGCTGCCGAGCACCACGGAGCCCAGCATCTGCAGAACGAACCCTCCCAGCTCCTCCGGGTTTCGCTGCAGGAGAACGAAATAACCCAAAAACCCGAGCGGGGCCGCTCCCAGCCCACCTCCCCGCATCCCCCCCCCCCCCCCCCCCCCAAAACCCATCGCCCCCCGGGGACTCCCGCAGTTACAGCCGCGGAGCCGGGGTGGGGAAAAACCCCCATTCCTTTTTTTTTTTTTTTCCTTTATAAATACCGATTCCTCACCATTTCCCCAGCCCCAAAACCTCACTAACCACAAAAATAAATACCCCCCCCCACCCCCAAAGCATTTACTCTCGAGTAATGACGCCCACCAACAGCAAAACTCCTCCTCTTCCTCTCCTTTTTTCCTTCCCCTTCCCGCTTTTTTTTTTTTTTTTTATTTTTTTTCGGGGGGGGGGGGGGGGGGGGCTCTTTTCCCCGGTACAGCAGCCGCCGTGTGTGTGTGTCCCCCCCCCCCCGCGGTCCCCGCCTCCATCCGCAGCGGAGAACGACCGGCAGAGCCGCCCCCGGTGTCCCGTCCCCCCCCCACCCCGGTTCCCCGTCTCCCCCCCCCCCCGGTTCTCACCGGCTCGGCCCCGCTCGGCTCCGCTCCCCGCCCGGCGCAGGGCGCAGGGGCCGGGCTGCTCCACCACCACCACCACCGCCCCGGGGCGGAGCGGGGCGGAGCGGGGCGGGGGCTGCTGCCCACCCACCGCCCCCGGGGCGCTGCCGGGCACGGGAGGGGCTGGGCACCGACACCCCCCTCCCCCTCCCGGGACACCCCCTTCCCGAGACCCCTCTGTCCCAGGACACCCCCCTCCCGAGACACACACACACACACACACACCCCTTGGGACCCCCATTTTCCCGAGACATCCCCCCCTCCTGCAACGCCCCCCCTCCCAGGACGCCCACTCATGGGATTTCCCCCCCCCCCCGGGGACAGCCCTTTCCTGAGACACCTCCTTCCCGAGACCCCTCCATCCCAGGACACCCCCTTCCCAACATTCCCCCTCTTGGGACCCCCATCTTCCTGAGACACACCTTCTTCCCCAGTTCCCCCCCTTCCCAAGACCCTCCTTCCCAGGACTCCTCTGTCCCAGGACAACCCCTCCTGAGACCCCCCCTCTTGGGACCCCCATCTTCCTGAGACCCCCTCCCTCCTGGGACTCCCCCTCTGCCAGGACCCCCGTTTTCCTAAGACACCCCCCCCCAGGGACACTTCCTTCCTGAGACCTCCCCTTCCCAAGACCCCCATCTTCCTGAGACCCCCCCCTCTTGGGACCCCCATCTTCCCAAGACCTTCCCCCCTCTTGGGACACCCCCTTCCTGAGACCTCCCATTCCCAAGACCCCCATCTTCCTGAGACACCCCCCTTCCTCCTGCGACTCCCCCCCTCCCAGGATGCCCACTCATGGGATTCCCCCCCCCCCCCCCCCGGGGACACCCCTTTCCTGAGACACCTCCTCCCGAGAGCCTCCTTCCCGAGACCCCTCCATCCCAGGACACCCCCTTCCCAACACTCCCCCTCTTGGGACCCCCATCTTCCTGAGACCCCCCCCCCCCCACCTCTGGAGACCCCCTCTTCCCCAGCACCCCACCCTCCAAGACCCTCCTTCCCAGGACCCCTCTGCCCCAGGACCCCCCCTTTCCTGAGACACCCCCTCCCAAGAACCTCCTTCCCGAGACCCCTCCATCCCAGGACACCCCCATCTTCCCAACACCCCCCTCCTGGGACACCCACCCCATCCCAGGACGCCCTTCTGGGGGCACCCCCTTCCCGAGACACCCCCCCCCTTGCCAAGACCCTCCATCCCAGGACCCCCCCCCCACCCAAGGCACCCCCTCTCCCAGGGACCACCCGCCCCCCTTTCACCAGGGAGCAAAGGAAAAGGGTTGGAAGTACGGCCCCGGGGACCCGGAGATTTACGGATGGGTGGGAGCGACTCCACACATCCAGCGGTGCTGGTTCCTCCTTGCATCCCGAAGGTCACCAATATTTTATTGCATTACCCAAAATAGAATGAAAGCGTTGAAAACGCTGCCTTGAATACAAATGCTGAATTCCCGTCATTTACGCCTGGTGGTTCCCTACCTCGGCGCCTCGACGGTGCGTGATGTTTCCCACCGGAATTATTCCCTTTCCAGCAAATATTCCCACCACCCTCCGGCTGGGCCCTTCACCTTAGTCCGTGACAGCCTCTTGCTGACAACCAGAATGGGATCAAACCCACCGAGATCTTAATTAACCCATTCCCGTGACCACGATCTGACATCCCCATTTTTTTTCCGAATGCCTCCTGCAAGTTGCTGGGAAAGGCTGAGCTGAAAATGAAACCCAGGAACGTCGCTGGGCACTTGGAGTCCTGCAGCAGAGGTGCTGTGTGCCTGCTGAGGAAAAAAAAAATCCGTGAACTCCTCGTGCTCCAGCAAGGACCGACTGCTCGGCTTCTTGCAGAGGAGCACAGCAGTTTGACGGAGAAATATTTGAAATTTCTTGCCCGAGTTGGGGTTTTTTTGCACCCGAGGAGCCGCGCGAGCGTCACGCACGCCTGCGCTGAAGCGCAGCTCTGTAAGAACAGTACGGACTCAATATTTTTACTCGGAAAACGGAGCGGAGGAGGCTGCGTCCTCCCCTGGAAAGCAGAAAAGGGTCTCAAAGCACAGTACGAAGCGGAAAGCACCGATTACACGAGTAGGTATCACGGCCACGCAGAAACCTTTGCGTTCACACTTTTGCCTACAGCGATGATCGGAAATATCCCGGATTCAATCCCAGCCCTGGTCCCAGGGCCCTCGTTAGGCAGAGTCACCCTTTGCTGCAGCCCCTGAGCGGCAGAAATCCCGTGGGCCGGCACGGCGAGGATTTGGGGAGGAGGATTTTGGGGAGGACATTTTTGGGGACGAGGTTTTGGGGAGGAAGCTGCTTCCATCAGGTGTCCCCTGAGTGCGGTGTGGCCCAGCAGCGGTGGGTCCAGGCTTTTTCAGATACCTCACATACAGAAAATGATCAAATCCCATCCAATCTTTATGCTAGCGCTTCCTTCAGGGGGAGAAAAAAAACAAACAAAAAAAAAAATCATAAAGGCTTGCTTTAACTGGAAACTTTCTTCTTTTCATTAGTTTCCACCTTAACAAAGAGAATTAGATAAAAGTAGTCTAATTAAATAATGCCCTTTAGTTTTGCTTAATGAATACAGCGTAAATACAATGACATAATTTGAGCTTCACTAAAACAAACCCTAAACTCCTTATCTTCATCCATCTAGCATTAAATAGAATAAAAGCCCGTCTGGGGCTGAATTCTGGTCACTTTGATGTTTGGTTGTGGTCTCTGTTTATACTTTCAAAGTTTTAACGACTCATATTCACGTTCTACCTGCAAAGTTTCAAACTCCGCGGAGTTTAGGGTATTTTAGCACAACCACCCCTCCGCTCAAACCTCGTCCTTCCCAGGGCTCAGAGCTCGGGGTCTGCAGCAAGAACCCCCCCCGGCCCCCAGCTCAGAGCAAGAAAAAACAAACGGTCCGCCCAAAGCACGGCAGCAGCTTCACGTGGCGGTGTTCCAAAACATCGGGCTGTGTCCTACGGGAAGATAACATCCCCTAAAATCCATTTTACCGGCGGACGGGCGAGATCCCCGTGGTACTGGGTGCTGCTTGTGGCCGGAGAGCCACCGAGGACACGCGCGGCGGCATCGCTACGAGAGTCAAACCCAACCTGCACGATGGGGAGAGAGCCTCCGGAGAGGAATTATCATCTAAAGCACTGCAAGGCTTTTCATCTTCAAAGTACATTAAAACCACTACCTAATTAATTTTTCCAACAGCCCTCTATGCTCAGATGCTTTAAACATAATCTCCGCTTATAGATACAAAAAGCCAAGGGTGATGTAATTTGTTCAAGGCCAAAAGGAGTCTGCGTCTGAGGCGGGGATGGGCACCGCTTATTACGAGCGGCGGGCACCAGAAACCCGTCCAACTTCTACTTCTGAGCGAAAAACTTTAAAGACAAAGCAAGCAATTTCATCTCTTTAACAGGAATAAAGATCTAAGCAGCTACGCCCAGGTAGCGGCACCAAATGCAACGAAGCTGAGCGCACGGTTGCACAAAGGTTTGGGAGGTACCGGCCATCTGACTTTTTTCACGGAAACTTTTTTCTGCTTAGAATAGCGATGCTTCCCCTTCTGCAGCTCCATCAGCGTCAAAGCCAGTAACAAACCAAGCCGGCACCTGGCAAAAAAACCGAGCACGGGGAGCGGGCTGTAACGTTTACGCATTTATTTGAAAGTTTGGGATGTTTCTTCCCGCTGCTCAGGAGTCCAGCGTAAACCCGCTGTAGTTGTTGCTTAAACTAAATTCCGTGAGCTTGATGACAAAAGGTAAAATAAAAAAGCATTCGGGAAAAGTAAGTCTGAGTTGAAACTCTCTGAAGAGCAGGGGGAATTAATGGGGGGGTGCTTGGAGATGGGTGGGGTGATGTGACAGCCCCAGTCCAACAAACCCCGAGCGGGCTGGGGACTTTCGCGCCCGCCGGCAGAGGTTGTCCCCCAGCTGTAGGGCGGCCCCATCGCCGTCCGTGTGCCGGCGGTCGGTCTGTCTTCGGTTTGAGGTACCCAACGCCTGCGGAGATGCTGCTGGTGCCAGGGTGGTCCTGGCTCCTCAGCTCCTCCTTAGCACGTTGTTTCCGCTCCGGGTATATAAGTAATACGGATGGAATATAGAATTTAAAACTTTAAAGAAAACGTCAACATCCAAACTCCGTATTTTGCCGGTGCTTCTGCTAGTAAGTCTCTAGTTTGTTTTCTGTACCCGAATGGCTGACAGCTCATGCCAAAGCAGCGGGGATTTTTTTTTTTTTTCCAGTTCTCATGGCTTTGGGCTGATGGGCTCTGCGTCGCATCGGGAGCTCTGAAGCCACAGCAGCACATGCCGAATGGCACTTCTACCCTGCCAGCCTGCGGTCGGCCCTTTCTTCCACTGTCTTTTTAAAGGATCTCCTTACAGAAGTATTTCTTTGAAAAAGAAAGTTGGGCACAGGCACTCACCTAAGGGATTCAGTGAACAGGATATTATGGAAATACAGTTCAATGCGCTGCAGTTGTAATGCACTAATCCATCGTGTTTTGGAAAGGAAACATGACTAACTGAATTTCCTTTCTTTAAGTAGGTAGTGACTCAGCCTTTCGAAAGTAAAAAGAAAAAGCATTAAAATCACAAAGGACCATTTCCAAATTCTTCGGTAGCTGCCCTGCTCATCTTGTTGGTGTAAAGGACTGTGCAAAACCTGCTACAGCTGGACGTGGAACAGAGCGAGAGGGAGCTGGGGACAGCAGAGCAGGCTCTATTTCTTGCAATCAGATATGGGAGGTTCCACCCATCCTTTCTTGTGCTGGGCTGAGAGTGGAGAACAAGTTCAGCATCACGACAACAAATAAATGGCCAGAGCTGGAACATTATTCTCGAATTTCAGTTTGGTGGATGTGGCCCTTCTGTCCCCTACGGCTTTTATGTTGCAGCTGGAAAGAATGCGCCTGCTCCGATTGCTCTTCCCATTCAGCAGAGAGTTTGCAAAAAGCCCAGGAAGGCCAAAATGATTTTGTCCAGTGATGCAGAAGCTTCAGGTAAGCAGCTGCTCTTTCACTGCTTCTCTTTTTACAAAAGCTTTGCTGAGCCCTTTGAGAACCAGAGGCCCAGCACATAAATCGCTGAGATTCAAGCGCAGATAAAACCAGATCATTTTACATTTTCCTTTGGACTCACCACCTGCTTATTAACTGACCCGAGTCCTGCTCCCGGCCCATTTCTTGTCCCCGTTTCGATCCGTTTTTCTCACGGCTCGGGCGCTGGCTGTCCCTCTGCTCCGCTGCAGACGCTTTCCTGACCTCGGGAGACCGAGCGACCACAACCTAAGGGCTACTTACGCCGGGAGCCCTTGGCACGCTCTTCCTTCTGCATTCTAAGAGTACCTTCGCCTCCCAGAAAGCAGAAATAAAAAAAGAAACGGCATTTATACTGTGAACCATAGCTGTTCTCGGCACGCCGTCAGAGGACACAGATATTCCCATCCGACGCAGAGCTCCTCCTTCATCCAAAAAGGTCGCGGTTCTATCGAAGCCGAGCGCCGGCAGCGGGTTTTCTGCCTCGTGCCAGCAGCCTGCCTTCTCGCTGCCAAGGGTCTGCATTGAAAATCGGCTCTTTTCTTTCTTCGAGGGATCGTTATTAGAGACCGCGCTGGGCAGAACCAAATTACAGGCGAAAAACTGGGCTCCCCGTTGTGTCCTGCTTCTATTCGGAGACAGCGTTTCCTGAGAGCCCAGCACTTCAGCAGGGCACGGGCGGGGAGAACAAAACCACAGTAATCTCCTTGTGCCTTTTTTCATTACGGGGAGTTTTGTTCGGCTGCGAGGCAGAATGCGGCACCGTCCCTCATTAGGAGCATCGGGGGTGCCTGGCGGAGCGGGAACCGCACGGGAACCGCAGCTGCTTCCCTGCTCTGGTTTCATCCAGATTGAAACAAAGTAAAGCTGTTAAAAAAGCAGGTTGTCCGGAATTTTTTTTTTAGGTTTAATGAATCAGATGAGTTGCCATCAACGGTTAAACTTATTCTCAGAAATCAGGTAGCTTTCTCCGTAAGCAATTATTCCACCTGCCAGAACAGAAGCGATGGCTTATAAGAAGACAGAACAGGCTTTAAAGAGGAGATATACTCCATATTTACTGGAAACGATGTGTTTGCATCAATAAACCTGTTTATGAGCACCAAGGATGATGCATTTGCATCACCTAACGCTAGAGCCCGGACCCTCTGCCAGGGAAGCCCTTCGACAGCAATTCAGAGCACCTAATCTGGAGACCTGCCTCTTTCTGCGAGCTAGAAGGAGACTAAAATAAACTGTGCAAAACCCAACTTCCTTCAGCATTTACTGCTCAGAGGCTGCAGCTGCACCCAGCTGAGAAGGGTGCTCTGCCGCTGCCAAAGCCACAAGCTCTTTGCCACCAAAAACTTCCCCAATATTCAGAAGCAGGGCACGATTATCAAGTACAGGCCAATACCAATAGCAATTTATAGCTGCGTATCAAGAAAAAGGGTTAAAACCCTGTCGAGAACGGCAGCATTTTGCACCTCTATAAACAGTTACGCAAAATGCAAGTTCTTAGGAGTCAGATTTGCTCATAGCATGCAAGACACAAATTTTACTCTCTGCCCTTATCCACCTTCTATAACAACATTCAAACTGGCTCAAAATGAAATTTCGTAAAAGGAATTGCAATCTTGGCCTAAGACTTGGCACAGAGAGTTTCAGCCCAGTATTGACTTTTATGGGAAGTTAGAAACCTCTGGAAAAAACAAGTTTTCTAACTGAAGCATCGACAGACTCTGAACAACAGCAGTGCCAGGGGTACAAGAATAATATATATATATATTGTACTCAATGCATATAGAACACTGTAATCGCAGCCACGTTGGTATAAACTTCTATTCATTCTGGTCATGAATGATACCCCACGTTTGCAGAAAAAAGAACCAAAATGCCTATTTTAAATCAGCACAGTTCAAAGGGGGCAAACGTGCCCCATCGCTGACGGGGTTGTAGCAGAAATCAGGTATTTTTCATCAGCACTGCCTTCATGCGTGGCAGCAGCCCCTGATCCAGCGGCCGTCAAACACTTGCCCACCACCAGCCGTGTTCCCTTCCCAGTGAATTTTGCTGTATGGATTATGAAATATAATTTCCCGCTTTAAAAAAACACCGCACTGGCTGGCTCTGTATTACAGCATACTCTAGATATACCTGTCATTTAAAGGAAAATTATGCTTCCTGTTGCCGGCCCAATAAAAATATCCCTTCAGACAGAGGCTGCTACCTGCCCTTATTTAGCACTGCTTTTCTCAGAATCTCACTTTTGGAGCTGCTCAGCCTCATTTAACCGTGTTCGAGAACATTTTTGCAGTGGATTCCTCCTCCTCCTTCCTCTCCCTGGCTGCCAGTAAGGCGTCAGCTTCTAGCCCTCAGGATTTGGGCTTCTTCTTGCCTTGCATGCTCTGTACCAGGAATTTCCAGGTGGTCTCCTACCTGGGACACCGTGTACCATTGCATCCATACCCAAAAAATCATCAGGCACCTACATCCGAGGCAGGGCTTTTGCCAACAGACCTGCCGTGCAGAGGCGAACCCCCCTGCAAAAAGGGCTCGTGGTCGCCTTCCCCTTCAGCGTCCAAGCCCCCCCGCTGCTGACGTTTACAGCGAGCCATCCAAATTTCTATCACGTTAAACAGGAGCGCAAAAGCCTACCTCTAACAAACTCGTCAGATGTATTCACAAAAAAAAAAACCCAGCTCCAGTAATTAACTCCAGATCACGTTACGCTGGGGGCTACATAAAAAGAATAAAGGTTTAATAAACCACCACCACAAAAACACTCACGTGGTGGTGGTTGTACGCACCGAGTGATAAAGACCATCCCTACCCCGCAGAGCTTACAGGCACCTCTAGTCTGGCAGCGAAGGAAGCCCTCGGACCCCCCCCCACAATACTCGGACCCCCCCACGATGCTCGGACCCCCCGTGGAACCCTGTTCCCTGGGCAGGAGCATCTGGAGGCCCGGGTCTGCATCCAGGGGGAATCTAGAGTAATGACCCATTTACAGTTGAACCCTTAATTGTGTTGTCGAATGAACCTGCGACTCGTTTTGCTGAAAAAAAAAAAAAAAAAAAAAAAAAAAAAAATCGGCGGAACAAAGGAGTCGGGGGAAAAACAGCGAGAAACAAAGTCTGAAGTACAGAGCAGTGCCACAAGGTGAAAAAAAACCCCAAACCTAAATGCCTATGTAAGCCAGGGAGCGAGAGAAACGAGGCAGATGACTCAGAGGGACTGCCATCCGCCGGGCCAAAGGTTGTGCCTCCACCTACACCCAGCCAAGAACAGCCCCAGCAGCGTCACCGAGCGATGCCGCGGGGCTGGGGACGCACGCCGTGTGGGAACGACCCGGAGCCAGCGCTGCAAATCCAGCAAAGCACAAAAGGTCTGGGGCTGAAGGCTGAACTAAGTGCTCACAAGATGCCTGAAGGATGCATTTGGGTCCATTACTTCACCAGAGTAAACAGAAAACCTATTATATACGTATATATATATATGCAGGGAGTACAGATAGGAGGAAATGCAAACAGTAAAAAAACCCCAGCAATATTTGCAGCGTTAAAACCCCCACCAACAGCCAAGGAAAAAGCCACCACAACATTTAGCTCTGCCTCTACCATGCCAACCCTAAAACGTGTGACAGAGGAACAGGACGGCCGATGGGGGCTTTCTGCATGCAGGGCATGTCTTGAGCGTGGACACCTCTGTACAGCAACACAGCAAAAAGGTGACCACGTAAAACGTACCTGGTAAAATTTCAGGCTTTTTGTACAAGAGACAAAAACATCACCACGAGCACGAATGCAAGTCTCAGAAGGAGGGACATGCAGTGTAATGTACGCCATATAAAAACACCTTTTCCCCCAGCCCCCAAGTAAATGATTTCCAGAGGCATGAGGCTGCTTTAGTTCATCTGCGTGTTAACCTCACATTTTTTTTAAATATTAAAAAAATCCTATCTGGCTCTTAGATGTCATGGCTCTCCACATCCATCTCTGCCCCTCTTCTTTAGGTTAATAGACTCCAGCATCACCCTCACCCCTCCTGGAAGAGAGTGCTCAACCCATTATTATTATTATTATTATTATTATTATCTAGCCAGATTTACGGCTCTAAGACCTTACTATTACTTAGGTTACTAAGTTGAAAGTAGTTTTTATTTATTGGCCTCTGCCGCTTTTATGAGCTGCATGTACTTCTTGGGTCATTTTATCCCAGCTATCTGGCTAAAGCCACAAAAAGAGACTTTCCCAACTCTGCGTGCACCAGGGCAGCACGGTTTGTTTCACTTCTGCCAACTGCAGCGTCCTCCTGGGCTCTTCATCCACCTCCTCGAGATCCAAGGTGGGAAAACGTGCAACGAGCCAACGGCTGCAAGAGAAGAGTCTTGAGGAGCAGGAGATGGAGGAAATTCAGAGAAAAGTTAAGACGTAGCTGAACTCTCAGGAACCGTGTTTGGCTTTCAAAACGCTCGCAGCCTGCAATTCCCTTTAAACCGGGGAACAAAGGAATGCAGGATATCGCTCGGCACCATTCAGGCCGGTGAAGAGCAGATGGTCTCTGCTCCCATAAGCGGCTCACGCTGTGGCCGGCTCATTGTTTCTCACCTTCCCTCTCGTCAAGCCGTATTCTCCTCCCCAGCATCTGCACCCGCTGTTTGCTTTGGCTTTTCTTCAAGCTCCTATCCCAGACATCCTCTCGGGGGTATCCCTTTTTCCAGCTGGTCCCTCTTGTCTTGGAGAACTTCCTACCGTTTCTTCACCTTCTGTAGCAAAGAGCCCTGCCCTGCCTGCCTGCCCCGTAGCGGAGCCTTTAGTGTGCTTATTCCTACTATTTTTTTTTATTTTCTACCGGCACGGTGGTGCGAGCGTGCTGTATCCCCGGAGCATCAGGGAAATGGCTGGCATTCACCTGTCCGCATGCAATCAGATCCGCTTCTCTACGGGGGCTGACCACTACCTCAGCTAAAAAATGACAGGAAATTTCACAGGGATAGGATCACGCTTGAAAATATCGTTGTCTTGCCTGTTGTCTCTAAAAGCCACCGTTACACTCTCTCACAGGACAGACTGTGCCAAACCCTGGCTACCCTTGCCCCCCAATATCCTTCCTTCTCCCCAGGTCCCATTCCCATGAAGGGAGGCGATGGCTGGAAGCAGCAGAATCCAACAAAAACATGAACCGGAACCGAAGGAAACCGAAATAGCCACTGGGTCCTTCTGCAGAGGTCCTGCTGGAGCCCGTCCCACCTCCGGCTCCATGGAAGTTGGCTCACCAAGCTCCTCTGCTCCGCTCCGCTCCATTTCTTCATTTGCAAAGCGTATATTGTTTTTGGAAGATCCCACTTCCCAGGCACCGTGACTTCTGTCCGTCCCTGCACAGGGTTGTCATCCAAAATACACAACAGTTTCAGAGCAATAGCTACGGCACCTTCACGCCGTGTGACACGCTGGGAAAACCGTGATTTGAGCCCAAAAACCTGGTCTTAGCGTTCGAGGATGTACGAGGAGGTACCAGAGGTGTTTTGGACACCAGTTGTGCTTTTGTTTCACACCATCTATGCTTATAACAGTTATAAACCACACATGACAAGCATCTGAATTTTCCAAACCAATTCTTAGCGTAGGGATGTAAACCAGGGGAAAACATAGCCCTCCCCGCCGAGATGTAAGAAATGGGAATATATAACAGAACTCTGACAATGGGCTTGCAGGAGTGAAGCGGGACGACTTTGAGAAGCTGCACCCCTCGAGCTCGCTGTTGTTTGTGGACAGAGCCGTGGGATTAAATTTTGGCCTGTCGGTGATCCACAAGCGATCGTTCGCGCAAACACTGAAACCGAAGCCTCTAATTGTATTTTTACTGGACAAACCCACCACATGACATGGCTCGCCTTCCAAGCGACCCGATCAAAGCGAATGCTGGCAACGAAGTCGTGCCTAAAACAAATACATATTTCAGCACAAATCTCGTGTTTACAAACGCGGGGAGATTTTTCAGTAGTGCCCTGAAACTGCAGCATGTTTGTCCAATTTCTCTGCAGCACATTCGTTTCTTAGCAATGAAGGAGCAAGCTGGAAGGAGGAGTAAACAAACCATATCATGTATAAAATTCAAATGACTACACACGGAGGGCAAGTTCTAGACAAAAAGTTAGGGCCAGACCCAGACATCAGATCTCTTTGTTCAGCCCTATGGATTCCCCCTAGGAGAAACTCCCATCCCGCTGAGCTGCTCTCTCCCCAGGCACTTCGCAATACCGCTGTATTTCACGGCCACTCATAACTAGAGAATTCAGCTACCAAAAAGTCATTGCGCAGGGATGCACATGGCATGGCACTACTTATTGACACGGGATGATTAAAGTAACGTTCCTAGAGAATTCACTTGCACGCACTGGGAGAGACAGGCTCACGTGAGGCACCTCGCCGGTTCCGAAGCCGTTTTTCCGCTCTGCTTCGGCGTCTGCTCTCAGTAACTAATTGCTGCCCAGCAAATCAAAGCGTTTCACTGTAAACCGAACCAGCAACTCAAGTCGCGTTTAAAAAACTACTTAATAAGCCCTCAGAAGACAAACGGCCTTTTCCGCAGCTTGGAAGCGCTGCTGACCACGGGAGGAGACAATTCGAACAGCAGAGACGGGGACCTGGAGGAGGGCGAATCCTACCTAGGGCGAAGGAGATCAGGGCACGTTGTCTGCAGAATCGAGACTTTAAAAATCAAAAGATCTGCCGAAGGGAAACGAAACGCCGAGCGTGAAGGCCGGGCACTGTGCTGGAGCAATCGTGAGCGATAAAAAGCGTTTTGGTACCACTTGACTGAAAGCCGATGGTAACTTCTTCCCGGCACCGTGACGCACCGTCCGTGGAAGTCCCGTCGTCCTTCCGTGGGGTCACCCACCGCCACCCCCGCTCGGCTCCGGCACAGGGCAGGACACCCCGCAGGGGCTGGGGAAGGCTCCAGCCCCTCACCCCAAACCCGGGGCAGCTCCCACCTCCCCAACCGCCTGCCGAAACTCGTCCGCCGGGCGGCACGTGACGGACGGACAAACCTCCCCAGGTCCCAAGCTCAAGCCTAAACCCATTAAAGCCGGGAGAAAATTTCCCTCGGCGTTAGCAGGGTGCTGTAGAAGGGTGCCCTAATTCTAGGGAAGGCAGCGCGGCAGCGGGATCCCAGACCCCCGCGTGCCTTCGCAGAGGGGGAAACAGGGAAAACATCAAAAAACCCCAATTAAAACTGACATTGCGCTGTTTGCTGGGTGCCAGCGGGTTTTGCTGGGCTGTCCCAGCTCGTGCGTGTGATGGGGACATCCCGGAGCACCTGATGGCACTTGGGACACAGCAAGGGACATGGCCAGCGCTCTGGGAAACTGCGGAGAACAAGGACTCCATCCTCTCTAGGAAAAAACACCTTAAACCAACCTGGCTCTTGTTCTCACCCAACAGATGTTCTTCCAACGGTCATCGGAAAACTTGATGGCAAAACCAAAGGAGCAGCCGTCGTTTTGCACCTGCGCGCAAGTTAGAGCAACAAAAGGTTGTCAGAAACATTAAAAGCAAATTAAAAGCCAGAGTCTTACTGCGCATCCTTATCGAGACGAGGCCTCCGGACTGCGGGCGGCTCGCTACGGCGATCCTTGAAGGCTGCCCACGCCGCTGGTCATTTAGCTTATAGCTACTGAATTTTAACGCTGCCATTTGTAATGTGTTAGTTAAGGGTTTGTCAGCGTTTCCATCGTAAACCTTTCATTTTGGGGATTTATTGCTTGGCTATAAGGATTCGCTCTTAGCTGCAAGTTTGGCAGGAAGGACCACGTACAGCAGCGTATTTCCCTCACCCCAAACAATCACTCCGAACATAAGGAAAGTTACGCCAACGGATCCCTAATTGAGGGTTACAGCCTCCCTCAGACTTCGGCCCTCGCAGCTAAAAATGGGAAAATCCCGAGCAACGCCAGCCTAGCGCAGCTCAGCTGCACGGGGCCGGCTGGAAAACGGAGCGGCGCGAGGGCACGGTGTAAAAAAAAATCAGCTCCAATACAGAATACAAAATCCAGCCCAAGGGAAAAGGGCACGGGAAGCGGCAGCGCTTCTTACGATCCCAGACGTGTTCTCCATGCAACCTTTTCCCTGGCTTTTATACCTTGGTCATCAATATTTCGCTGGGGTGTAAACCAACATCCTTGGCACTAATTTAGCCGTAAATGTTTTTAAAGCGCACATTTCTTAGCGCTTAGGGGGTGGTTTTTTATTATTATTATTCTCATGTTCCTCTAATGAAACATATGAAGCACTGCTTTAGGAAGGCCTATCTTTTCTTTTTCTTAGGAGCTTTTCCCAAAGCGGGGTTTCTCCGTACAGAAGGGGGTCCCCATCTTCTACCACACCCCGGCGTACAGCTGCGTTTCTGATCCAGGCAGCATCCTCATCCTCAGGCGGATGTCATCGCATCGGCTCTTCCCGTGGGAAACCTCCGTGAGCCTACAGGGGCCGAGCTGACCACCTCGGCAAACATTCTTGTTTCAGACTTGGGATAACCTCACTTCAACCGATCTGCCTGCGAGGGTAAAAGAAAAAAAAAATAATAAAAATTAAGAAATTGCTAATGTTATATAAGGCGACTAAGAGCCGTGGTTAAGCCAGGGCACCGCCGCGCTACGCGGAACGTACACCGCCCTCGGCATCCCACGAGCACAAAAGCCAGAGGTTCCTCTCCAACGCATCCTTAATATCTAAACCCAACGGAGACACAACGGAGCGTGTCTTTCCCCCCCCCCCCTCTTTCCGCTGTATTCTTCCACGCCGCTCGCTCTGGTTTTCGCCGTGGTTCCTCGGAACCCCGCGGTGGGCTCTCCCGCTGTTGGGTGACGGGTGGCGGAGGCTCTGCGTGCACCCACGGGTCACCCGTGGGCGCGGGTGGGATGACGGCACCGACCGTGCCGAGCGCCCCCGGTGGGCTCCCGCTCTGCCCCGGGGTGCGACCATCCCACCACGTCCGCTGGAGCCGTTCCCTGGTCCCCAGGGAGCCTCAGGATCCCCCCCGGGGAAGCGTCTGTCCCAGCTGGATGCTGCCTTCCCCCCCCCCCCCCGGGACCCGGTCACGGAGGGAGGACAGACAGCAGCCACCGCGGCCGCCTCCCGCACCGCGCCGGGACCACCCAGGAGCTGCGCAGCAGCAGGCAGGGGTGCAGGCAGGCAGGGGCGCAGGCAGACGAGGGTGTAGGCAGACGAGGGTGCAGGCAAGGGTGCAGGCAGGGGCACAGACAAGGGTGCAGGCAGGGAGGGGTGCAGGCAGGGAGGGGTGCAGGCAGAAGCGCAGGGAGGGGTGCAGGCAGACGAGGGTGCAGGCAGACGAGGGTGCAGGCAGGCAGGGGCGCAGGCAGGGCTGCAAGCAGAAGTGCAGGCAAGGGCGGGTGCAGGCAGGCAGGGGTGCAGGCAGGGGTGCAGGCAGGGGTGCAGGCAGGCAGAGGCACAGACAAGGGTGCAGGCAGGGGCACAGGGAGGGGTGCAGGCAGGGGCACAGGGAGGGGTGCAGGCAGACAAGGGTGCAGGGAGGGGTGCAGGCAGAGGCGCAGACAAGGGTGCAGTCAGGGGTGCAGGCAGGCAGGGTTGCAGGCAGGGCTGCAAGCAGAAGTGCAGGCAAGGGCGGGTGCAGGCAGGGAGGGGTGCAGGCAGGGGCACAGGCAAGGGTGCAGGCAGACAAGGGTGCAGGCAGACAAGGGTGCAGGCAGGGCTGCAAGCAGAAGTGCAGGCAAGGGTGGGTGCAGGCAGGCAGAGGCGCAGGCAGGGGTGCAGGCAGGGGCGCAGGCAGGGGCGCAGGCAGGGGCGCAGGCAGGCAAGGACCTTGCTCCCTCACATCCCCAGCACTTTGGGGTAAAAAAAAAAAACCCAAACCAACCCCAAACCCCCAGGCGAGCCGCCACCCCCAGCCCGGCACCCCACGCACCTCCCCGCATCCGCAGGCGCGCCCCACGCCGGCAAAACCAACAAAAATACCCCCCCCTCCCCCCCCCCTTAAAAAAAAACCCCCAATCCACCCCCACCCCCCTCCCCGGCGAACCCGGCGCGCCCTCCGCGCGCGGCGCCCCGCCCTCCCCGGGGGCCCCTCCCTTCCTTTTTCCCGCGCAGCCTCCGCGGGCGCGCAAACCTCCCGCCCCGCCCCTCCCCGGAAAAAAAAAAAAAAAAAAAAAAAAAGGCTTTTAAAAAAAAAAAAAAAAAAAAAAAAAGCAGCAAGCGGCAGGATTCCGGACTACAGCACCCAGGCGGCAGCGCGGGCGGGCGTCGGGAACGCGCCTGCGTAAAGCAACACCCCCCCCCCCCCCCCCCCAAGCAGCTCCCAAGTTTGGAGCTTTTAGCTGCCAGCCCTGGCCCATCATGTAGGTGCAGCAGAGCCTTCCCTCGCATTGCAAGGAGGGGGGGAGCAAGCAAACCCCCCCCCCCCTCTGCAAGCTGCCCTGCAAAGTGTGCAATTGCACGGCAAAAAAAAAAAAAAAAAAAAAAAAACCAAACCAACCCCTTCTCCTTTCTTTCCTCCCCCCTCGCTGCAAGGAGAGCTGCTGCAGCAAGTCAGGAAAACTCCAGTTGCATGAAGATTGAGCGCTTGCAGTTTGCATCTTTGTTGCAAAACTCGCTCCAGACGAGAGGCAAGGCAAAGGCTTTTGTGCTTCCCCTCCCCCCAGCAAAGCAAAGGGGAAAATGTCTCAGGCGAGAGGTAAGGCTCCTACTTCGGTTCGTTGCAAATCTGCCAAAAAAAAAAAAAAAAAAAAAAAAAAAAAAAAACCGGGGCGGCAAATTTTTTTTTTTTTTTTTTTTTTTCCAGTGCATGCATGCATTTTGATTTGATTTGATTTTTTTTTTTTTTTTTTCGGGATGCAATTGCATTTTGAAGTTTGAGGGCTTTCAATGGCTCTCAGTTGCATTTCCTGTTTAGTATGTGCCTTTTTGCAGCCACACACACACTCACACACACAGTTCCTGTAAGGCAGGGCTTGCAGTTCAGCTGTGCATTGACGTTATTTGAATTCTTCTGCGGGGATTACTGAGCTTTTTTTTTTTTTTTTTTTTTTTTTTTTTTTGCCTTTTGCACAGTCAGGACAGATAAAAGGGTGTCGAAGAGCAGATGCGTTCGCTGCCGTAGATCTGCATGCAAAATGGGCACAATGCATGCGGATTGCAGCTGATTGCAAGCGCGGAATGAAATGAAACTTTTAAAGAAGTGCGGGGAGGAGATGAAAGGTGAAACTTGAGTGGAGTTACCAGGAATTAAATATATACCTATGTTTCCATGGGAAAGTATTGTTCTTGTGCCAGGACTGAGATCATTTTCCACCGATTTCTCCCCCCCCCCCCCCCCCCCCCGCCTTAATATTTGGTAACTTTTGGTCAGAGGCAGCAATGTGGTTTGTAACACCAGATCGCTGAGAGCATGCAGAAGGGCTGCTTTATTTAGAATTTAAGAGCAGGGGCTCGGCACTTGGGATGGAGCGGGAGGGGCGTGTTTGGGTAGGGGACAACAGTGATTTGATTTTTTTGATTTTTTTTTTTTTTTTTTGCCAGCGTGGTGGGGAAAGCTTGATCTTTGCTTTTTAACTTGATGATTATTCCGGCGTGGCTCTGCCTTGTGTCCTGCAAGGGGGTGGTGGGAGGAGGTGGAGAATTTAATATTGCAAAAATGCTGTGGGAATGCAATAGTCCCTGCAAGACCAGGCTGAGATGTTTAAGGAGGAGTTGCTCCGGCCATTCATTGTGAAAATAGATGCACATATATGTCAGCCATTGGCCACACAGATGCAGCTTTTGGAGCTTCTTTTAAATGTTTGGATTTGATGTTGCAGCTTGCTTCTCCTTGCATTTTGCAGCCCTCGCACATAGTGGGTTTTGGGGGGGGGGGGGGGGGGAAGACGGTGCGTGGCCCGGTGGGAGAGCAGCTCCCAAACTGGGACTGAGGCTTTTTTCTCGTTGTTGTTGTTTTTAAAAAACAAACCCAAGACATCTGTGAAGTCCGTGGCCTGCCACTATAAGCCTTGCTGGGAGGACATAGGAAGGAGGTGCCTTCACAGCTCTTGCCACACAGTTTTTTCCTTTGTAAGAAAAATGTAAAGTTGTTGTATAATTTATTCCTAATTTGGGTTTGCTGCAGTCATCTTTTCCAGCCAAGCAGAGAATTGTAAAAGTTTCCAATAGAAAGAGCCAAGGGAGTTTGATAATGCAAAATTGAACCAAACGGTACCCACGGCACGCCGCCGTCCCCGCGAGACCCCCGGAGGGGCAGGGGAGCAGCCGCTTCCCAGGGATCCCCCGAAAACCTCGGGGTGGGAAAACCTGATGGCACGGAGCCGGTGACAGGCAGGGACCTGTGCTGGTGACCCCGCAGCCCACCGGCCTTGGCCGTCCTCCTCGGTACCGGGAAAACGGGAAAAATACAAGTAGCCAACCCACAAAACATGATCTCGATGAATGGCATCATTCTTGAATCCGTTTGCCGGCCATCTCACGCTCTGCAATACGGGTGTCTTAAGGCTGAATCCCTTACACGGATAACTTTTCCAAGTTCAGCTGTTGTGGCTGAGGTTTTGCTCGGGAAGAGGTTTCAGCGCCGGGGTTTGCACCAGAGGTATCGTTCTTGGGGATGAATTAAGGGAGGCATAATCTGCACGTCGGGATCAGCTTTCATGTGTTGCACAGGAGGTTCCTCGTCAGCTTTCTAAAATACTGCACAGAGCTTCGGCCAGCTGCTGAGCCCTCTCCCTGCTTTGAATCATTTCCAAAGTTGTTCTGAGAATTTGCCAGAGATTAATTTTTTTTAATGCTGCTTGTCAGGGGAACATGCGATCGGGAGGGTTATTGTCTGATAAGACTCACTCCCTGCAAGGAATCTCACCTAGTTAAGAGAGCAGAACCGCTCCTCGGACCCTACCTGTGCCGCGCGAAGAAGCGGAGGTGGTCTGCTCTCTGCGCAACCATAGCGTGGGCTGTAGAAGATAAAAATCTCCCTGGAGTTTGGAAGCAAGAGTTTCATTCTGGCCCTTTCCGTAGCAGAAGCCGGCGGATGCCTCCAGCATCGCGCTTGCAGTACTCGCCCGCCGTACCTGCGCCCTGATGGATTCCCTACGACTTTGCAGTCAACAAAATACAGATCAAGTCAAAAAGACAGCCCCGGGTGCAAACTCCTGCGCTTTGCACCGTGCTCGTTTCTACCTTCGTTCCCGCTTTTAAGTTGCAAAACGGTATTTTGAGTTGGACGGAGCAATCCGCAGCGAGGAAGAATTCCCCGAGCGCAGCAGGTCCCTGCGGTCCGATTCTCACCTTTGGAGAGGAGCCCGCTCCGCACAAGTGGGACTTGATGTTGATGGTAGCTCAGAAGAAGTTGAATTGTTGCCCAAATACGGCACATTTGGCTGTCATGACTAATAGGATATTATTCTGGAAGAGAAAAAAAATGCGGAAGTCCGTATTAATTACAAGCTAAACACAGTTTGAGGCTATAAATCTGAACTCTCGTGACAGCAGATATATTCAAGAGTCTTCCAAATTCATTGTAATGGGGGAATTATTCACTCACAAAGCCCACATCAGAGAAGCAACCTGGAAATATGCAAATGTCTCCATTGAAATAGGAAAAGGGAAGGGGGAGCGGTTCCCATTAGAGCACTAATTCATAAGTAGTACATTGAAATGAGCTACGTTTAACTAAATATTGCTCTCCATTGATCTCAGTCCTAATTCTTAGACTTTGTTGTTTCGAATACAATTTTCTGTGCTCTAGCTGAAAGGGAACACTGGGATTATGAGAACCACGTCCCACGCGGTGCTGGCTGAACGCGTACCCTACGGACTTTGACCAAAGGCCCTGCGCCTATTAAAAATATTTTATGTAAAATGCTCGCTCTCCAGCTAGAAGTCTCAGTGGAACAGATATAAAGCCTAAATGGTAGCTTTTTTTTTTTTTTTTAAAAAAAAAAAAAGTCCTACGTAGGTGGCAGGTTTTTGCTAGTATAAAATTAACCTGTAAGCAGCGTGAGGCTCCTGTTGGTTGTGCAATGTGCAGTTTGCCTCGTCAGCACCACCTCAGCTTCTCCCCATTAACGCACTCCCATGACACAGGCACTTGGCAAGGACGGGCTTTGCAAAAGCACGGTGAGCAAAGCTGTGGCACGGTCAGGGAGGTGGAAGCCTAGCAAAGCCTAGTCTAGCAGCAAACACGGCCGATTTCAGTTCGAGTTGTTGATCTATCTATTTATTTATTATTTAAGGTTACCACGTTGATTTACTCTTTCGCCCCGTTGCATGTGCTGCCTGCGCTACCGCTTTTGTGACGGAGGTGCCCGTGTACTCGCTGCGGGTTAAGAGGGGGCAAACGTTTATAAAAAGGTTTAAAAGTCTCACGCGATGCCATGCTGGAGGAATTAACCAGCACGGGAAAAAAAGTAAACCAACTAGTTGGGGTACAAAGCATTAGGCTAGAAATGATGTTTGACATAAGCCAAATCATTGCGCTAGCCAACCGGGCAACTGGGAACCGAGCCCCTCCAGTTGCTGTATTTTGCTGCCTGCTCCTTCTGCATCGCACTAAAGAGGCATTTGCTTGCGGGGAAGGAACCCTCGTCCCCCCCCCACCCCAGGCAGCAACACCGGGGGTGCAAAAACCAGGGTGCGTTTGCAGGGTGCCCATGTTGCGACACGGCACGACAGCCAGCAACGTGCTGGTCAGGGCAGCAGCTCCCCAGTGCTAAGCGGGCTGTTTGGCAGGGACGATTTAAGAGCTCAAGCTATAGAAGTAATTCTAGCAATAAAAGCGATAAGTTGCAGGGAAGAAGGAGCAAAGAGCTGTTCTCTCCTCCCAGCTGAAAAAAGTTTAGGTTTCTCACTGCCACAGTGAGCGTTGCTCATTTGTTACTGTAGTCACCAAAAAAACCCAGAGCTTCCTTTGGGGTGAATTCCCTCCCATGACACATACACAAGCTGCTGCTAAGGTGAAGCAAATGGTACTCAATTAAAACCACAGGAGTAATTTAGAGAGATGAGACACTTCATTCCTCCAAGAGTATTGGCATTAATGGAACACAATTACCTTCAAAGTTACGTGGCAGATTTGCAAATTCTGTGTACTGTGGTTGCAAATATACAAGATGACTAAAAAGTTGCTTTTTTTTTTTTTTTTTTTTTAGCGAACGAATCATGCATTTGATGTCACTTGGCCATTTTCTCTTGTGGAAAAGAGCCATAACAACACCTATAGAAGCCTCTTGGAAAAGGATTTAAAACCCACACATCTGAAAAAAGCTCAGATCCCTTTTTTATGTTGGAAAAAGAAAAATAGTATGGGAGCTTCGGAAGCAGAGGAGCGGGAACACACTTGCAGCCCTCCTCTGTGAATGCACGTGGAGGACCGTAGCGTCTGTTACCCCGATCATTGGGCACGGTCATGATTCCCAGCCCTTTCCCATGGGATTCCCTGCCTTCACCCCATGAACTTGCATTTCTAATGCTTGGGCTGCCCACAGGTCTCCTCCCACTCCAAAGGCAAAGCTCTGCATCTCACAGGGAGCTAAAGCATCCACAGCAGCGCTCGCTGGGCAGGTCCCACCTTCCCGACGGCAGCGGGTGGCACGAGTAATTCTGAGTAAGGGAAAGGGGTAAAAACCAGAGCACGCAGGCGTCCCTTACTGCCGTCGCTCACGTTTTGGGGGACGATAGGTGCGTTGTACGAGTCGGCAGCATGGCCACCGGCAGCAACATTATATAAAGTGTTGAGTCAGTCTCCAGTGGCCGGATAAATTGCAGGACGGTTCTTTTAATTTTAGACATGGACAGAGCTATAATTAAAAAAAAAAAAAAAAAAAAGATGTTTCATTACCTGTAGAGTTACTTAGCTCCCTTCCTTAGGGCCTGTCTGGGAATACTTTAAGAGATTAGCATTATCAGCTAGAGCAATGTTAGCAGGAAAGCAGATCTAGGACCCTGGAGCTGTGCCACATTAGATATTATCATCTGTGGTGGCAAGGTGGTGAAGGCCATTCAGTGCAATTTCCATATCTACTCATTGTGCAAAAAGGTGGGGTTTTTTTTCTTTCCTTTTATCTTCCACAACATTCTGCATGTTGACAAGTGTGAATGGAAAAGTGTCTTCTGCTCAGTAAAAAGCAATTTGGAGAGGGGAAGCCAGAGACTCTCGCTTGTAGGGCTTTCTTTTGCCTCAAAGCCAAAATTAAAGCTATCCTTCCTTTTAACCTAGACATTCCAAACACTCAGTTGATATTTCAGAGGGTTCATCCCACGGTGAAAGTCTCTGGGGTGCTAAAGCACTCCTGAGTCATCTTTACTTTGGAGATGCTGCAAACAGATGCTGAACATCCTTTATGGAAGCTCCAAGAAGCCCCTTGTGCATCTTGGTCTGGTGGTGCTAGCCAAGCTGCAGCTGAACATCGTTCTGGATTTGCATCCCATAGTCAAGTAGGGGCCTGAATTTGTATGGGCGTGGTAAAAGCAGCTTCAGGACAGTACTTTGGGGTGCTCAGGAGTTACTCGGGCTGCTTTCCCCCCCCAGTTGCTGTAGGAGCAGTGGCCATAGCTTGTTAGGCTGCTGCAAAAAGCTGCGTGCAGCGAAGCCCAAGGAGCATCGTGCAAACGGCTGGAGAGAGCAGCCTCTGCAGCTGAGATAGTTTCATATCTGTAAGAAAGATTGCAGAGAGAGAAAGCATTTTTTTCCCCCCCGTTTGAGCAGGAAAACTTCACCGAGCACAGCTGATCCAGTTTCTTGCTGTTGCTGTTTTGTTAGCCTACTTAGCTTGCGATTTTATAATCGAAGCTACATTTTCCTAGCCTGCACCCAAGCAGATCAAAAATCATTAGAACTGATGCCCAAGCAGGATCCACTTGTACTGCACTCGCATAAAACCAGTGGAAAAAAAAAACCCAGCAGAAGTTGCAGATGAGATGCCACAGATAAGGCAGCAACAGAAAGTACGTACAGGAGTCAACACTTCACTGTGTCTGCAGTAAGAGGCCTTTAATGAAGGCTGAATCAGCATAGACTTGGTAGCTGCTTTTGAAGGAGAATCTCTTTCTAAACAAAAATATGTAATTGCACTCAGTGAAACAATGCTTATCAGCGCCAAATGGCCTCAGAGCATCATCTGGCAGTTCTTCTGTGGAAATCCCAGGCAACATGCTTTTGTGCTTATTTTCCTCCTACAATGGGGTCTGAGCCTGAAGTTCCCTATTTGTGTGTTTTCAGCAGGGCTTATTTGACACTCCAGCAACAAGTTAAAATATAAAAATTACAACTTCACTGCATGTTATCATTCCTCTTAAGAATGTTTATTGCTTCTCCAGTAGTTCAAGGTCAGATATAGAAAAGGACTCAAAGAAGTCTTTTGTTGTTCTGACAGCTCTAAAGTAATGGAAGTCCCCATCTGGCAAAGACAAACCTTCCCAGAGTACCAGCATCAAAAAGGAAGGGAGAGAGAACATTCTGAAGGCAAACCCAGCATTGATTACTGATTTTCTTTCCCTGGAGTCGCTCCACGGTATCTGCTCTCAGCAGCTCCCGTTTGCAGGAGCCCCAGTAAGAGCCTGCTAGACTTGCAGGCTCCCGCAAGTACATGCACGTAGGAGGTGAAGCGTTCACTTAAAGAGGACCCAGGAGATGAGAAGGTCCTTTTGGTGCAGCGCCTAGCACTGCCCTGGGCACCGGCTCCTTGTTCCAGGGCACTTCTCCAGTGCTGGCAACTGGCACCCATTTAGAGGCACGCTTTCCAGTTTGGATTTCAACACAGCCCTTTTTTTTCCTAGGGCTGCTTTAATTGCCTACAATTAGGGTCGCCAGTGCTGCAGAAGTATGAAGAAATAAAACCAAGTTTGGCTTTGCGAGGACTGGAATTGATTTCTTCTTTCAAACAGCTGATGCTGTAGCCTTTTAAAAAGGAGGTGTCAGCCTGTGATCACAGCATTTATGCACGCTACTGCCCAGGGATTAAAGCCCAGGTATGTGCCATTTATTGTTGCTGCCTTCAAGGAGTGAGCCACCTGTAGGAGCTGAGAACAGCTGGCCGCCTCCTTCCAGTTAGATGAAGGAAAAGACAGGGACTTTACGTGCCATCATCCAAATGCCAAAACCCCTTTGGGCAAAACTACGTCTTAAGTAGATTTGTTTAAGCACTGAGCCTCAGCACTTCGCAAAAATGACTCGGCAGAAGTGCAAGTCACAGCACCGGGCTTTTGGCAGCCCTGATGGGTCCCTGAAGGTGCAATGGGTCACCCTGCACAAGAAGGTCAGGATCTGGCCAGCTGGGACTCTGTGCTGTTAATGAGGTGCAGACAGAGATCTGACCTTGATTTCCAAATGCCATGAAGGTTTCGGAGCTAGCAACAGGGCAAGGAAGCTGCAACAGTTTTCATCCTAAGCTTGACCACCACTGAAGTTTTGGACGTGGAGGTGTAGACTTAACCTGCAGCCCCCTCTTGCAGATTTGTGTCTCTGAATAGAAAGATGCCGATGGTTAATGCAGAAGTTCACTCCCAAGCAGACCTCAGTACTTAACCGTACTAATTAAATGCTTTCAAAAACCACAAGACTGACCTTCACAACATGCCCGCAGATTTTTTTCTCATTTAACAAGCAGAGGGTTGACGGAGTAGCCTATTAAAGGAGAAGAAAGGCAATGCTCTAGATACTGTTGTTTTTCAACCTGTTCCAAAGTGGTTTTGGCTTTTTAACTGTAAGAGATGGAAACCATAACCCCCTAATAACTTACCAGGAGAAACCAGGCTGCAGACGAGGAGCTGTTGGCTCAAAGCACAAAGTCTGATAAAAAGGTGAACGCGCTTTGGTCTGAAGTTTCCTCAGATACCTATGCAATAAGCCGTGACAGCCATTATATATACAGGTACTTATGTAACCAGAGAGCCATTCTATGTGGCATGGAGTTGTCCTTTGGGAGATACCCTCTAGAAAAAAAGAAAGGCAATTAACACAGACTCTGACTTCCTTACCTTTCCCAAGGACACCAGTAATTTGCTCATTGCTAATAAAACTTGGAACATCTCTACGGAGAACTTGAATTCCTGCCAAGGAATCGGTTTTACAAATTAACTAAAAGACCAGATCGGTGCGGAGCACTGCGTGAAAGGACGTCGCAAAACAGCCCCCTGACGGAGCAGCATCTGAACTGGAGGGAGAGCCCAAAATAGTTCCTGGCAGCCAGGGAGTGTAACACAGACGCTGCATTCAAAGATGATTAGTGTAGTAAGTTGCCTTCTGGAGACAAGACAGACTGAATTCACAGCAGGCACCTTTTTGGCAGAGAGCAGGACCTCTGGGCTTGCACCTCTCCGGGTCTGTGTAGGGTGACAGGACGGGAACGTGCCCTTGCTCATAACCACCTGAGCTGGGCAGCACAGCAAGCTTCCACGTAGCATGACTTCAGTTTCATTCATGTCATTAGGCAGCTTCCTTTATAGCTAAACATGTGATATTTTTTTTTTCCCCCTTTTTTTTCTTCCCCTCAAAAACATTTGGTACTTCCCCCGCAAGAAATCAGAAGCTTTATGTCTGATAAAAGGCTGGAACAGCTTCCTGCAATAGGAGAGCATTCCTCCTCCATTCCTCCTCTCGCTCTTCCTGCACGGACCTCAGAACAATGCCAGCGCTTCCAGCAACAACCAGCATTTACTTTACCTTGCAGCACACTCATTTAGGGCCCATCCTGTGCAAGCATCTCCCCAGCCAGCCAGCACCTCCTGCAAAGGAGGGGGAGGCTTTTTTTTTTTTTTTTTTTTTTTTTTTTTTTTTCCAGGAGCTTGCTTTAAAAAGGCATTGCTGCAGCTGAAACGCAAGGAGCAATCTGGGAGATTGAATCCGAGCCGATTCAGAGCAGCTGTAGCCAAGCAGGGCCCTCATTTGGAGGAGTGGGGTCTGAAGAGTTTTTTTCTTTCCCCTTAAAAGAGAAGTTAAATAGGATTTTTTTTCATGCTCTGATCTTGAAACTACTCGGGCATGTGCTAAACTTAGAGCGTATGAGTCCTTTTGCAGGAGTCAGTGGGACTGAATGTGCTTGGGGTTGAGCACACATGTAAGAATTTACAAGGTTGGGGATGTATTTTGTCCTGGTTGCTAAGTAGGATGGACACCATGGATCTGCGTAGATGATTTATACTACCCCGCTTTCTCTTGGTTTCTTTTTTCCCCTTTCTGCTTATCTCTTCTTGCGACTTAGAAAGCAATATCGTGTTTGCGAGCGCGTATGTATGTAACTGAAACTACAGTCGTGAACCTCGCACAGGGAGTTCTATGGAGGCTTTGATAGAAAGGCTTATAAAGGGAGTTTTGTATTTACAGCTCCTGATTTAGAAGGCTGGGTGGAGAGGTGTAACCTGACGGGGTTTGATCCACGTGGACATATGTGGATAGAAAAAAATCTGCCCAGTTGTGTCAGGGACACTTTATTGGGAGAGAAAGGACAAGCCTTGCTGTACTGTGCCCTAACGCACTTCTTCAACGTATTCCAAACTGAAATAAAATTGTATGATAAAAACTGGGGAAAGTTACATACTGCTTGCTTTACTTTATTATATGACGTACAAGCAAGTGTATGCTCTTTGCAGGTGCCTGGAAGGAGAGCTGGAAGTTCACGCTCTCTGACCTCTGGCTAAAATCTGTTTGAACTTGAAAGAGCTTCCCTGGAAGCCCTGAGAGCCGCGCTGCATCCTGCAGACCTTCACGTGCACGGCTCTGAGCCTCCTGAGCCTTCTTATATGTGCAAAGTTGCATTGCTGAAGTGGTTGCAGGACCGAGACATCGTGTTGGTGGTCGGACAGACTTGGTTGTCGCCCATCTCTGCCGTCGGCGGTTTCTTGGAGCAGCCGCTGTTGTTGCTGACAGTGGAAACCGGGTGTCGTTACTCTCCCGGTGCCTCCTGTCCTGCTCCGGTGTTGGGGTATTGCCCAAAATCACACTGCTGGAGACCCTGGGTGGACGCTGGGGCTCCGAGGGGACGTGGGTTTGGCTTTCCTGCGGTTGTCCTTGGCTTCTCACTGTGAATAGGGTTCCTGTGTGTTTTTAAAGTAGGACCTACACCTTTGCTGGGAGGCATTGCCAGCAGAGGGAGCATGAGTTAGTTCCTCCCATCTATGCTGTCCACAACTGTCTAATACCATCTTTAATAATTTAGGTACCAAAATAAGCAAATAAGCTCTTAAATCAAAAAAAGAATAGCAAAAGAGAGCTGTCTGACAGGGTAGCGCAAAGGCAGATTGGTCAAGGTCTTGACCGTGTTGCAAACTGAATCACAATATTTGGCCGAACCTTTACAAAAATGCCCCATGGCAAAACGTTAAGGAAGGAAGCAGATCTTCTCCTTCTATGTCAGTGCTGCGGGTGCTGCGGCATTCTTTTGATGTGGGAAAACCTCTGGGCGAGATTGCCACCAGATTTCTAATCAGCTCATCTGCTTGGCCCCAGCCACGAGTGAAGGACGGGGCATAAGCAGCATATCATTAAAATGAGATGTTGATTTGAAATTCTTCTGAGTGTTATTTGCACCACAGAAGAGGGAAGTGGTCCTAAAATTATCTTCGGTTCAACACTTTTAGTTGAAACAAACAATTGCCAGCTGCCAAGCAGAACAGCACAACTTGGGAACTGAAGAGAAGTAATTCAGTCTAGAGGTGTCTTGTACAACTTTGGCACTATTTATTAAATCTTTTCAACCCAGAGGTGCTGGTTTCCTCTGAGGAGCACGGTGGATGCTGGACCACATGGATTAACGCAGCCCTCCTGTTCATCAGGGACCTTCTGCAGAGGGTGAGGATATTCGCTAAAGAAATGGCTTGGGGTACATTCCTCTATTCCATGGATATTCCCATTTGGCTGTAAAAGTTATTGGTACTCTGCAACTCACAGAATGACCAAATCATTGGGCAGTTTTCTCTCTGTGGAATGTAAACTGCCCATTTTGTCCGAAGGTGGCTTTACTCATGAGCAGAAAATTATAAACCCGAGTTTTATATGCAGCGCATCAGCAGTAGAAGATGGCTGATAACGATGTAGTGTAAATGTCCAACATTTACAATATGCTGAACGAATTAAATCTGTGCTTGGTAAAATGAGACTCCTGTGGCTGCCTGGAGCACCCGGTAACAGAAATAAAACCAGAGCTCAGATTGCCCTGTGGTATTGATTAGATTTTATTCTGTCCTGCTGCGAGGGTGATGACATCAAGACAGGTATCCCACAGACAAGGTGTGATCCTGCTCGGCGAGCAAAATCGTCCCTGCAGAGAAACGGGGCTGCGTTAACACGCGGGGAGAAGCTGTTCAGAGCTGAAGGACAAATAACTGTGCGTACTTTCCTGGGGCCGGTGACACCCCAAAGGGCCAGTTTGCTGAGCTCCTCAGGAGAGTCATTCCTGGCCCATCACACCCTCCTGATTTAGCAAAGACCTGTTTTTCCCGTGTTTAACCCTCCTGACTCGTTTTTGGCTGAACAGCGCTTGCCAGCGTAGCTTCGCCGGCGGATGCTGCGGGATGGCATCTTGGGCATGGGGAAGAAATGACGGGGAACCAGCAACCCGGCTGGCACCACCGCTTGCAGAGGGACTTCTGTCAGTGTCTGTGTGTGGGTTGTGTCTTTTGGTGGGTCTGGCCAAGCAATGGGCTGAAGCCTGCAGCTGAGTATCCAGGGGACAGACCCTTGCTGCACCTACTGCAAAGGCTAAGACAGCAAAGGCTAAGACAGCAGTTTGGCAGAGCCTTTAGGTACGTGGTCCTGCTCAGTTTGCCGCTTAATACAGCCCTAATAGGAACGTGTGCTCCCGGTAAGCTCATGCTTAAATCATCAGGACATACAAACCTTCATAGCTGGAGCCGCAGGCCTGAATTGGGCTTTTGAGTCTTCAGCACAGCAGAAATCAGCACGCGGGTGGAAATGTCACCTTCGTTTTCCAAAGCAATTTGCATTTCCCCAGGCTGGCAGCACATCTGACAGCTCCAAGAGGCCCTGGCTCAGAAAGCACGGTGCTGGCGCTGGCAGGGTGGCTGCCCCTCGCCTGCTCGGCTGTGTGCGTGGACTCGTCACCCCTCGGTGTCCGGGCAGCTGGGACAGATTTGGGAGCTGATCGGTTTTTTTCAAGGGAAATGAAACTCTGCTGCAGGGTCCTCCAACCGTGATGCTTCTTTAAAAACACCTTGCAGGACCCACTGGGAGAAAAATCCCAGCTGCACCAGGCACGTTAAAAAAACCTGAAAACCGAAATTGAAACTGGAGGTAGACCTCGAGCAAAAAGTCTGTCTGATGGGGAGAGCATCCTTATCGCCTCCCTGCAGCCAGACCTAAGAAGATTGGGTTTTGAGGCTCAGCAGAGCAGTGGGGAAAGGAGGTGGATGCTCCTTTACTGCGTCGAGTTTTCCACGGAGCGGTGGGTTTGGGAAGTGTAGAAGTGTTTGTAGCTGGGTTGAGGCTGGTAGATTTAAGGCAAATCGTGTTCCCACCATGGATGAGGCAGACAGGACTGTGTATAAGGAGACTTGCTGCTGCCTGCTAAATATTTGTGTGGAAGTTGGTCAGAGCCCCGTAGCTGCATGTGGTCACTCACTCTGGCATTTTGAGGTGAAATCTCGGTGGATAAGGGGAAGTAAAAAAAAAAAAAGCAAATGGAGTACCAGGAGTGATGCCCCGCTCACGGGTGAACCCGCAGCATCCCCACTCACGCTGGCCGTGGGAGCTTCAGCCCCTCATCCATGGGGCTGCGTCGCACGGGAGCACCCACCGCACCGCACCCACCCGTCTCTTGGGGGACTTTTTAGGGTCCAGCCACCGCATGGAGGAGCAGAGCCCACCCTGCCTTCCGTGTGAGGGCCAGAGCCAGGGCAGGGAGCGTGAAGCTTGGCCGAAAGGCTCGGGTAAATCTTGCACGCCACAACGCATGAACGTTTTGGAAAGTGCTCTGCTTCCGCTGCCTGTGGGAGTGGAAGGCATCCGTCCTCTTGCCTGCACATTCCCCCCCGTGCACGGGCAGCAGCCCACCTCCTCCGGTGCCGCTGGCAGGTGCTCTTTGGCAGGGAGAAAATAGAAATTAAGGTAGCGGCAATGAAAGCAGCCGCGTCCTCCAAATCCTCCTGCACAAAAGCCCTTTTGTTCCCCGGGTGAATTCCAAGAGCTTTTCTCCAGTTTTGATTCCAGCAAACTCCCACTGCAAGCAGACAGCCGAGGGTTTGAAAACAAAGCAGCAACTAAATGAAAAGTCCCTCATAAAAAATCCCCATGAGGGCCGGAGGCTCTTGACAAACAGCTTCCCTGGCCTGCAGTTCCTGTGGATTTCCTAATTTGAGATAAGCAGCAAAGAAAACAGGCTCTGGGATGGGGAGGCAGCGAAGCCAGCGGACCTTGGCAGAGGGAAAATACGGGCTTGATTTATGGTGTACTGGTGACGGGAGGGAGTGACTGCCCCTGCTACTCGCCTCCCTGGAGCTCCACTGCTGCGATTTCTCGTGATAACAGGGGCGAGGGGAGAGGCCACCAGGCTCCCGACAGTCTCCGTTGCTCTGTGGGATCTCCGCCACCATCGCGTCTTTCCCAGAGCAACAGGAGGATGCAGTTGCCCAAATGCTGGAGGCTCAGGAGCCCCGCGAGGGATGCGACCCGCTCCAGCGACCACAAGGAGCAGAAAACAAAGTCCTTTTTGGCGTCAATTGGACCCCAATAAGATTTGCCTGAGCCGTTAGCTGCCTTTGGCTCTCGCAGCTTCACGTCGGGCAGCTGTGAGGGATTTGGAGGATTTGAGGGCGTTTGAGGTGGTGTGACGGGAGCAGAGGAGTGGAAGTGGTTTTTCTCTGTGCATGATGAGGAAGGCTTGGAAGGATGAGGAAGGCAATTAAGTTGATGGGTGGAAAAGTAGTTAGGCAAAGCAAGGTGAGAAGAAGGAAGAGGCTTTGGTCCTTATAGGATTTCCATCAGACTATTGGAGATAGGGGTATGCAGAGGCAAACCGCTGAATTTTGCATTTTGGGTTTTTATGCATGTGCCTCCACGGTGGTCTCCGGAGGATCCAGCATGTCTGGAGCATCAAGGAGAGCTCCAGCCTCGGCACGGGCAGCGGTGTCGTTGCAGCTAAAGGGTGACACAGATGTCTCACAAGCCTGGTGGGGATCGGTGCTGCTCTCCCATCCCTAGCTTGAGCCACCTCCATGGGTTCGGGCCAAAACTCACAGGTGCCAAGGGGAACGGGATGGTGGTGTAAGCCCGTGCTGCCTTGTAGCCCCTCGTGCAATGTGGGCAGCATTCTTTGGCGGCTGCCAACCTCATCCGTGGAAGTCCTTCGCTTTGGTGGATGTGAGTCAGAGCCCAAAGCAACAGAGGTGTGTTTGTCTTAATTCATTATTGCAGCACGCCTGCATAGTAGGCAGAGAGGGGACACGTACACAAACAAGGCTTGTGCAACTTTGGGAGTTGGATTCGATGAGATCCTCATGGGTCCCTTCCAACTCGAGATCTTCTATGATTAACTTGCCTGCAGCCATGGATGGGATTGTTAGAGCTGAAACTGGAGCGTGCACATCCTAGTGCACGGTCCCTTCCACCCACCACCTCCTCCTCCCCTCTTTATCCGATGGGTCACGAGGCAGCGCTCGGTCCCTGACAGAACATCTTGCAACTGGGGTGAATCAGCAGAGAACTGCACGTTTCCCCTTTGCACCCGCCTGGGAGATCCCAGCACCGAGAAGGAAGCCGGTGATCCCTGGAGAGCTGTGCAGGAGCAGGGCTGGTGCTGGGGATCAGGTCGGAATTGCCCGACAGCAGATGCTCCCAGCTCTGGTGCATCGAGTGCCTTTCCTTTTAGGTGATGTTGTTGCCGGTTGCACAGAGGTGCTGCTATTTGGGAGGAGCTGTGTCCTTTCCCCCAGGCCATCGAGGTTTGAGCAGCTGGATGCACGCGCCAGATGAGTTCAGCCAAAGTGTTGTAACAGGGGTTTTAATATTAAAGTCTCTTGTGCCCTATGCTGAAAGCCGTAGGCAGGCAAAACTTCTTGTATCTACCATCTCCCACTTACATTAGCACCTAAAGTACGACGGATTTAGGGCTGGTTTGCATTGCATCTGTTTTCTAAAGAAAAACCGTCTAATCTAAAGGCTGCCTCGGCAGTGCAGGATGTCAGGGGAGGACTCTGTCTTGCCTTGTCACGTCTGCAGATACCAGTGTGGTCCTGGCACCAGCTCAACAGGAGCATGATGGGTGGCCCCACGCTGTGCCTGCAGTTCCCTTGCTGAGATTGGGAGCGATGCTGTGTCTGGGCTGGGAAGGGACATTATCTGGAAAAGCTGTTTATTGTCACCTCCCCGTTTCCTCGGAACTGTTAGCGTCAGAAGGGAGTATGTGGTTGCTCCTTGTTGGTCTGTGAGTGTGAAAATGGGCTCGGAAGGCCCCGTCTCCTCTCTCATGTTGGTGTTCCTGCAAACAAACACTGGAGCGGGGTGCAGGGAACACATCGGGGCAGAGCCAAGTTGGGAAATGAAGTCCAAGGTCTTGGCAATGGAAGGTCCAAACCAGTGTGGGAGCCCATAAAACAGCCCAGCAAGGTGGCAGCAACTTCCACCGGACACGAAAGATTATTCGAAACCCTCATACCCTCTCCCGTGCAGCTGTGTTATATCACCCTCTCCCTCAGCCAGCCAGTCTTCATCTCCAAACTGGCGTTGGGTGTTGGTGTCCCACAAAACCTGCTGGAAGGTTGCTCCAGCACGTGATTACCCCAGTGCTCCCTGCAAGCTCCTACAGACTGGAGCTGCAGGGGGGCTCAGTTTTGTTTGGTGGGGGATCACAGGAGGGTACAGAATTGCCCAAAAGCTGTGTCAGCTCCCTGCCCCCCCCTTGCCAGAGTCTGTGCAGGCCTGTGTTCAGTGCATGTCTTAGCACAGGATCTCATGTCTAATCTCTATCAAAGTGTCTCTTCCGCTTCACACTCAGAAGGTCTTAACTCTTCTAAAATTTTGAGATGTCCTCTTATCAGAGTGACAAACAGACTCTCATAACCAAAATGTGCAGATAGATAAGAAGAAATTGCATCCCTCTGGTTTCTGTATCGACATGAATAAACACAGCAGCCTGCAGCCCTTTTGCAGGATGTGTTAAGAGCAAAATGGGCAGAGTAAGAGAGATTAGCCTGAATCAGGAAATTATCTTCAAAATTGAATTACTGAAGTACAGAGCTTATTGAAAGGCAGGCAAATAGGTTCTGATATTTGCACAGTTTGGTGACATTTCTGTATGTTTCTGCACTGCGGGATCCAGAGATTAGTCTGCTGGAGTCCTTACTGCAAAGCTTTGTGCTTCACCTTCTTCCAGCGTTTTGTTCTTGTGCTGTTGAGAGCTTTGCCACCAGACCCGTCTCCTGCTGGAGGCCAATCTTGAGGCAGGCATGAAGGACTGACCTTGTGATTTTACCTTGCCAGTAAAGCTGAAGATCTTTGTCTCCGTTGTGTTTGTGCCTCAGCAGAGCTGACCTACGTCAGCCGCGGCTCGCTCTTGCAGCGGAGACAGGCCCTGAGACGCAAATAACCCTGGCGCGATCCGCGCAGACGTTGCACAACCTCTGCCACGCCGTTCGTTCGGTGCACCTCCATCGCTCCTTGCAAAAGCCCTGCTATTTTGGTTTGGGGCCTCTTCTGCGCTGGGTTTATTACAGGTTGCAGGATTGAGTCAGAGGAGCGAGCCGAGCCCTGCGACAGAGAAACCCTGGGGCAGCCGCTGGCACGGACAGTGAATTACGTTTCCAGCATTATATTGTGGGCGCTAACGGTGTCGGCAAGTAGTTTGGGATCGGCCGGTACGTGGTTGCTGGGTGAATTGTGCCCAGGCTGTGGCATGCCATGCTCTTCTTATCTTCAGGAGCCTTAGGAATTAAAATGGAAGGTGAATGCAGCATCCTCTGCTCACACGTTGTGCCAACAGTTCAAGGTTTCCTACTGTACAGGTTTCCAGACGTAGGTTTTCCAGATGGAGGTGCAGGGTTTTTCTGTCTCTGTATTTTCATTGCTCAGACTGAACCTAAGAAAGTATCTGCCTCTGGGCTGTGTCTCTGAGGTCATCTCCTCTTTGCCAAAGCAAATTCAGTTGCTCTTGGGGTGATGTGTTGGCTGGTTGAGTCGCCGGGAGGTGTCTTTAGGAGCAGGTTCCCCCCACTCAGTGCGGTGTGTCTCAGCCATCAGTCAGAGCTAGAAAGGAGAGGCAGAGCGAGAAGTGACTCAAGCACTCCATTTAGCCTGCTGGCATTTCCAGGTTTGGTATGAAATGAGATTTGCTTATTTATTTATTTTTTGAGAAAAGCACCAAGAGGAGGAGCGGAGGACTAGGCGTTCAGAGGCAATTAGGGCTGTCCCGTGGCATCTCTGTGCCTGGCGCAGTGTTTTAGGCGTATCCTGGTTGTGGTACGCGTTGGCAAAATCCGTCATGGTTATAAAAGTGCTTTTGCCTTTGCTGCTTCCTGTCCCCAAATGTGGTTCCTGGGAGGGGGGGGGGGGGGGGAGAAAAATACATAATGCTTCACTTCTTGAGACATAAAGGTGTGAGGTGCAGTGCGGACACGGGGCGCAGTGATGGGGCTGGCAGCGGCGATGGTGTGCTCAGACCTGAATGTGCCAATGGCCACCAAATGAGCTGGCAACTCTGTGGCACCAAAATGAGAAAGGAAAGCCTGGAGCTGGGAGATGTCTCAGCCTCACGACCGCGGCAGGCTCGGCTCCCTTCTCCCAAGCAGCCCCGAAAGGAGTTGTTAAGGAAACAGATTTCAAGTTTGCCGTTTCCAAGGAGTTACTGCAAACAACCGTGAGGGAAGACACAGATAAAGGACGTGCAGGAAATGTCCGTATCCTGCGCAAAGGACGTTCCATGTTCCTCGTTGGAGCGTCTCCATTTGCCTCCAACCGATCCAGTTGCTCATGGCAGTGATAGAAGAGCAGCCACTGGTGCTTGGCCACGCTTACTTATTGACAGGGCTAAGGAGCGAGCAGCTGTATTATATTTTAAGGAGGCAGATAAAGCACAATATCCACTTCATGTCTTCCCTTGGCCTTTGGTTGAAATTTTAACAGGTTTTAAGAATCTCTTGCACATCAAATTATTTTTCTGTGGCTTAATGAGGGGTTGGAAAACAGATTTTCAGGCCCACTTCCACATCACTGGTGCCTACGCGAACACCTAGCTTTTGGTTTTCTCCAGAAACCAGGGCTTGGCTAAAGCTCTGCATTTACAAACTGGACGGTGGGCACAGCTCAGCCGCTCACCCACTCTGTCCCCGGCACCCTGCTTCAAGCATCGCACAACCTGGTTTTATGCAGCTTTACCAAAGTGTTACCAAGACACGCAACCCAACCGCGGAGGGAGAAGTGGTGAGAGAACTTCTCTCGTGCCTCCCCACCCCAGCCACCAAACCGCTGTCACCAACACCAGCCTCCCTATCACCTGCAGATCTGTCCCAAAGACATTTAAATTGAAAAGGCACGGTCTGATTCCATGCTTTGACTACCTGTGTGGCAAAATTCAAAGGCTTTCGCACAGACAAAGCCCGTGGGAGGAAGGCACTGTGGTCATGGCTGCGGAGATCCCATGATGACCCATGCTAGGGCAAGCGGGGCTGCCGGGAAGAGACATTTGTACTACTAAAACCACCAGAAGTGGCTAGTTCGTGAATTTACACCCATTTGTGTTTGTTCTCTTTGACTGAGGACTTGATTTCCATTTCAGCTGGACCGGAGCCAGGTGGTAAGAATGAGCTCTGGCAGCATGGCGTTTTCCTCAGACCCACTCGTTTAAAATATACTTTGTTATCTACGTATATTTTAATTTTTAAGCGCAATGATTTGGCAGGGAATCTCGGGCATCTTTGCTCGGTGCCTGTTGTTTAGTCTAGAGGTGGTGAGTGTTTGACTGCGGGGATGCCAGGAATGCACTTGGCCTTCCCGCTCCTCTTACACTTGGCTGGGGCGTCCCCACTTGTGGCATTCCTTGGTGGAGAGACCTGGACAGAATTAAAGGCTTTTCACCTTGAGAATTGGTGAGCGGTGACAAGCTGTTGCTGGGGCAGGTGACTGAGGACCAAAGGAGATGGGCAAGTCCATCACCAGCCTTTGAAGTCTCATGTGTGCTAAGATGGGTTTATATCAGCTCTAACCATTACGTGTGCCTTAACCTTTAATAATTTGCAAGCCTAAATAATAAACCAGTGAGATGATCTTTAATACTTGTTTAAAACAAATTTCCCCCCCCTCTTTGCTCACCCTGTGTGAAACTGATGTTAAATATGAGGTTGCCTCATCTTCTACGGCAGCAGTTGCTCCAGGTGACCCTGCTCTGCCCTAGATGCCATGGGCAGCTTTAAGATATCTCCGTGTTTATGTGCCTGGGTCCAGGTGTGTTAATGGGTGAAGTTCTCAGAAGTTTGGATATTCCCACCTGGCCTGCAAGGCTTGAACTTGTTGTTGACAGCGTCAAATCTACCATTGCTTGCTGAAATACAGGCTGGAACTGAGCAATGGCTCAAGAGATGCCCTTTGCAGCTGAAGACCCAGTCTTTACGCGAAGAACTGTCTCCTGCTGGGCATTTCCAGGGCAGCTGGGACAAAAAAAGGTTAATCTTAATTTCTTGGGTTTGCAAGAACCATCTCAGTTTGGGGTTTTGCAGCTAAGCCATGGCCATGGGTCCTTTTCCACTGCAAAGTGGGCATAGTGGCACTTCAGTATCGGGCGAGACGTTGGTTGTGCAGCTGCGTGGTACAGGGCTGTCTTGCAGAGCCCACGAGATGCCCAGTCACTCTTCTTCCACGAAAACACACCAAGCATTTCCATTTTGCCCTCATGTTAGGGGTGGGGGTTTTGCTTACACAGTTGAGTACAGCTGATAGGGGAAATGCAGATCATTTGGCTTTCAAAACCTTTCAAGAAATCAGACAAAAAATGCTTAGGAGAGACAGGAATAGTAAATGAGCCCCTTTTATCTCTTAAAAAAGTGGGAGAATGAGGCATTTCCCGCCTGTGAAATTTTACCAGCAAATTATATGCTAAAGAGTGTTATTTGAAAGAAAGTGTTGCTACATTGCTATTGAACACAGCTTTAATAATAAATTGTGGTGAAGACAGAACTGGTTAATATCCTTTGAAGGAAATAGGAGCTTTTTGCGGCAAGGAACCATTTACTTTGGATTATATCATAAAAAGTTTTTGACTGCAATGAAAAGTCTGGAGACTGGGGAATGGGATTTTCCTTCAGAAGTAAAAGTTTATTTTCTGTTACAGAGTATGTGGGTAGTGAATTCCTCTGTCTTCCCTTTCTTTATTATTCTCTGTTATGCTTCCTACCCTTTTGTTGTGAAACTTTGAAGTTTCCTTTTTCAATATCGATATTTAACGCTGCCCTAATTGAAAGGGGCTAGCAACATTAATCTCTCTGTACGCTCTGTCAGTGCTGGTGGGAAAAGGTTAACAAGCCCATTGGAAGGTGTATTTTTCTCCCCTCCCTCGGGAATTGGGTTTAAGACCTTCACAGGGAAGTATTTAATGTGTTTTCATTAAGTCAGGTTTTCTTTTTCCTATTACAATTTTGCTTTCAGACCTCACTTCGTTCTCACCATTGACTTTCTTGGGCTGGTCTAGCCAGTGCCCGCAGAAGGGCCACGTGGTGGGTAGCTGGGCACGGAAGGTTGCGGTAGTGTTGCCCCTAACTGCTCGTGCATTACTGCTGTCTGGATCGGTGTGCTTGTCAAGAAGGCACGGAGGTTTTTTAAAGGTGGCAACTTCTCTGGCATCAGTCAGTTCACTATTTACTGTGGGTAATTGCTTTGCTAAAAGAAAGTAGATTTAAGCCTGTGCTTAACGTTACAGATATCCTGGATGTTTTGCTGAATCAAAACTCGGTTCTGGAGATGTCTCTCAGCGTCGCTCCAAACCAGTCTGGTTTTTTCCCTCAATTATTCTTCAAACCTGGCTTTTGAGTCAAGTGCTTGTGGAAGTGTCTGTGTGGAAAATTGCAGGGAGAGCTCTCAAATGAGCTCTAGCTTGAAGGCTTGGAGACCAGAAAGCCACCAGTGGTTGTTTACATGGAAAAATCATGACTTTTTGGATGCCGGGGAGTAGATGTACGATCCCATCATCAACCAGGACTGTGAACCTTCTGCAGAAGGAGCGACGTTTAGACTTCATGCTTTGTATGGCAGCTTATTGGGGCTTTCCTTCTTGCAAATCCCAAGGAGTTGCAGTGAACCCCCCCACCGATGCTCAGGTCCTGGCTGGTTTGTGCCTCAGGATCAAGCCTCGTGCTGTTAATTTGGTGTCTGAGACAACCGGGGCTTCTGCACAGCTCGAATGCAGATGCCTGGTGTCTGCCATGGGTTGCTTTTGTGCTTCAGCCTGCCTCTAGGTTGGGAACGTCTTTATTTAGTCACCTGGTTTTATCAGATTTGCGATCTCCAAAAGCTCAGTTTCTCTGTCAGAGAGGGCTGAAATTGGCCGGTGGATTTAAACTTGCCACAAGGGACACAGACTGTCAAATACAAACATGCGGTGATTTTCTTCAGGAAACAAAGCTAAAAATAATAATGATTCATAAAAACACTATGGAAAATACTGGTTTTCTAGTGGATGGAACAGGTAACATCCAATTTTGTATGTTATTAAGCTGCCTCCACATTTTGAGCTCTGGTACAAATGACTTTCTCTGCAAACTGCAATTTAATACAAGTCTTTCAAAGCCGATGTCTGCTATGGTAAACCGGGGGATTTTATTTTGACAGTGAGATACTTGCTTGGCAGTTGTTATTGAAGAGAACTGATCTTGGGACTTGCAATTATTCCTTTTCTGAAAAAAACCCAACCCCTCTCTAAGTGTCAGTGTTTGCCTTTGGGGAGAAACTCCTTCAAGCATGTGTGACCTAGACACTTGTTTTTCGGAGCAGCTGCCTCGGCTGAGCCCCTGCCATGCAGCTGGGAGCCGGGGAGCTGGGGCACGGGGTGATGGGGGGGACCCTGGTTCCTGCACCCCGTTGCAACCTACCGGGGTGGCCAGCCACAGCTCTGCAGAGCAACGCTGACCGCTGCTCCGTGCTTCTGGTTTTAAGGCAGAGTCATGTTCAGGATTGCTAATCCTTCCTGCAAGACACTTTGCAGACGCTGGCCCCAGAAGGCCTGGAGAGACAAGCATTTTGCATGTTGTAACAAAAGGAGCTCAGAAACTTTGCCTGATCCCGTTGAGAGGCATGAAATTGCCTGATCACAGCCCGAGACTTTTATGAAATAACCGTGCGGTGAGCTGCGGGGCGGCGGTAACCGCTTTCCCCCTCCGTACCGTGAGCTAATCCCACGGGAGCTGTTGGTGCTGCAGGTGCGAGTGCTGGCCATGGCAATTCCCATTTGCGATCCCTTCTCCTGGTGCCATGGTGAAATCCATGTTTTAATCTTGCTACTGTTGTTGCTTTCTTCTTTCTTGAAAAGAAAACCCCAAAGAACGTTAAACTGTGTCTGTGTCTTGGCAACTCGAATACGCGAACAGATTGTGCTTCAAAAAAATGGCAAAGTTTCAAAATATTGTATTCTGTGAAGAAGAGACAAGGAAAATAAACTCCCCAAAGTGCAGATTTTATTTCACCAGAAGGTGGAAGGCCTTTAATATTTATTTGGGTTTGGCATTTTTCTACCTAGTTCTTCTGCTGACACCACTTGTGAACCATGATAAGATTAAATGCTGTACAACCTGTTCTGGTTCAAATTAGGTTAATATCCAGTAGGTTTGTTTTCACCCTCCCAGAGCAGGTTTCTGAGGCTTAGGTACAGCACATGGGATCGTGCAAGCAAATCAACAAAGGAAAAAGAAGAAAAAATGGAAAGAACAGAGCAAATTTGTGCTTGTTTCTCTTTTGATTTTGGTTGTTGTGTGAATGTCATTGCAGCAGTGTGGATGGATGGTCGATGTGTCGAAGTATGCCAAGAGGTGGCTGGTGAGTGTTAATGGGAAGAGTTCAGCTCTAGAGCTAAAGAGGCAGTTCCTGCCTTTGTGGGCAAGCCGGCGAATTTCTGTGTCTTGATTCCCACGTGCAAAATAAGGATGAAGTTACTGCTTTACTTGTGCCCGTGGTTGTCTTGTTTGCTTGAACTGCAAGAGAATGCAGGCAGGTTTTTGGAGGCAGAGAGGTCACTGGGATGGCAGACTTAGAAATTACCAGAGAAACAGGGTTTTTGTTTGCCTGCACTGCAAGACTGCAGTGATTTTGAGATTCCTTTTTAGCTAAAACATGACAACATCAAGAACACCGTTACCTATTTAGCATTCTGTTGGATCCGATGTGCACTTGGCGCAGTTTGGGCAAGAAATGCTATCTAGAGCATCTCGCACAGCAGGGCTTGCTTCTCAGTTGTGCCTTCTAGAGACCTTTGTAGTATAACTAAGAAAACTAGAAGGAAAAAGGTCAAAGAACAGCTAACTGTAGGAGTTCCTCCACTTGTTTTTACAATTATTTTTACTTCCTAACGCACGAGCTTTCACCCTTTGGGAAAACTGAGAGCTATTCTTCATGCTTCTGAGTGACCTTGCTTCTTTTATTTTGCCTTTTCTGTGCTAGACTGGAAGATCCTTGGAGCAGAGAATTGGCTTTTTTTTTTTTTTTTTCCTTTTGTAGATTTGCAGCTCTGTAGATTTCTAATAACAATAGCGAGTATGCACAGTGGTTTCCAATAAATGCTTTTCCCACGAGGCGTCAGCTGGGTTGTCACAGCCTGTCCCATCCTGGAATGACTCTTTGCCAAAAGGAGCGAGAGCGATCCTGTCTTTTGGAGAAGACAAGGAAAAAAAAAAAAAGATTAAGAAAAGATTGGCAATCTGAATTGACTAATTGCTTCAAAAAGGTCATTTTCAGTTCTGGGTGCCTGCACTTTGATCTAGCACTCCTCTGGCACTGGAATGCACAGACATCTAGTGACATGAGTTTGCGTCAAGAGGAAAACCAAACTCAAACATACATAGGTAAAGTTTGAAAGAAAGTGTTGGGAATAGAGAGTGAAACTCATGCTTAAAAGAAAGAAAGTAATTGATATAAATTGTTAGGTTGAAAATGTTTAACGCCTAAATTAGATGCTTGTGCCTTTTTGGGGGACCAGGGATTTTATTAGACAGCCAAACAGCCAGCTGTTTACCTTGGGGTTTTGGTGACATGACTTATGTTTTCAGGTTATTTTATCCATGAATTCAAAACCCCATGCTGAAATGTGGCTGTATATGTTTAGTCATAAAAAGGTTCTTGTATTTCTCTAGTCTGCCTGGCTCTTGTGTCTGCCGGCTTGGACCCCCTTTACAGGAGAGCCTGCATTTGAACTACTTCAGAGCTTGAGTTTCATCCAGCTCAGAAAAGCTTGGCTGGTCAGTGTGAACAGAAACAAATGGCTTTGAAGCCTGCAAACTTAATTCTGCTTTATTTTTGCTGGGTTTGCACAACTTTAATGACCAAGAGGTGAAACATCCATTTAAACAGAATCAGAATCTGGTTCTGGACTTTCAGATTCAATTTTAAAAAGATTTTTAATCCTGCCAGCGTTCACAGTTATGTATCTGGAATGGTTTAAAATTTAAGAAACATTTTAAGGGATCCTATGTGGGTAGGGCTGACGAAGGAGAAATACCTTTCTCTTTGCATTTTCACATGGCCTGCCTTTGCCAGAACTCTTGCCTGTTTTCTGTACCAAGTTGGCAGCCAGACCTTGCAGGTCTAAATGAAGCGTTACTGAACAAAGGCACTTTATGTTTTGAACTCTGTGCCCTGAGTCTACACCACCAGCCTGGCCAGGCATTTATGTTAAATAAGGTCAACAAATATAGACAAGCTGTGTTTTGCAAATTAAAACAAAACAAAACAAAACAAAAAAGCGCCTTTCTTTAATTCTGCCTCTTTCTTGTTTCACAGGCAAGAAGAGAAACCCTGGGCTGAAAATTCCTAAAGAAGCATTTGAGCAACCACAGACAAGCTCCACGTAAGTCTGCAAACACTAAGGCAGAATAAAAAGAAAACCACGAACTCCAGCTGCCTTCCAGCCTTTGCTAGTGCCTGCGCTACCATGGCCAAGGGCCGGCGGCCGGTCACGGCCAGCACCTGGGGCTCGTGCTTGCAGGTCTGGGGTAACTGGGACCCTTCATGAGGAACAGGGGCAAAACGCCTAGGTTAATTTTGGGACCACTGGGGAGGATAATAACAGCCCTTGTATTTCTCTTGTAGCCCTGGGTACAACCAGGGAGTCTAAGCCCATCACCCTCTACCCATCATTACCCATGGTAGATGTCTCATGTGCTGCTTAATGATGTGCCCAGGAAAAGGAAAAAACAGAATGGGCACCCAGTCTTAACTGACGTGACCCTTCTGCCACCCAGTTTGAGTAACAGATGCATTTGGTCAAGGCATAAAAATGCACACCCTTCCCTACATAATCAGCCTTGCAAAGGAAAACCCTGTGTTTTTAAGTTGCAACTCCAACCCGCTTGACTTTCTTTGCTTCCTTGAGGATTGACTTTTATTAGCCTGTTAACCTGTGCTGTATGACTTAAGCAATCGTTTACAGTGGGTTTAGACCTTTATGCCCGTTTAATCCATTTTTCATACAGGCTGGCAGAGATTTGGTGCTTGCCACCTGGCTTGTCTTTCGCAGTGAATCTCTCTGGGTTCCTGCACAGGAAGGTTGGATGTGAGAAATGCCAATTCCAGCAGTTTCCTTCCTGATCTCTTTTTGGGGTGACTTTGTGGATCTTGGCTGTATCTGTTGCTCCTGCAAAGCAAGGAGACTGCTTAGGCTTCTCAGGACTGCAAGGGCTTCTGTCCTGCTGGTGTGAGGGGATAGCCTGGGGGACCGTGTGGGTTGTATTTATTCATTGAGGGAAAATTGATCTTTATAAGGAACATTTCACATCTTTACCCTTTTCTCTCCTGCAGGCCACCCAGAGATCTAGACTCCAAAGCCTGTATCTCTATTGGTGAGGAGGTAAGACTAGGAGTTATGGTGAGGAGAAGACCTCTGGGGACAGGTGACCATCCTGGGCTGGCTGCTGTGGCGCTGGCTGCTTGTCCAGGCAGGCTGCTCGTGGGATTGCTTAACTTCAGCCCCCCCCAAAAGGGCAGATTAATAAACAGCAGCTATTAAAAACCCCCATGTAGCCCATTTTGCTTGAAATGGAAGGCAGTTGCTGGATGAATAAAAGCTAAGCAGAGCCAGCCTGGAGCTTGTGTGAGCCCTGACAGCCACCTCCAGCCACAGAGAACTTTCTAGTGTCTGGTGTTTGTGCTTCTCCGACAAGGGCTGTCTGCGTGGGACCCACGGCCCCATGGCCAGCTGCAGTGTGACCTACTGGTTGTCACCGCTTTGATGAACATGCCTCCAAACGCTCACCCTTTGCATCCCATTGCACCTGGGTCCCCTTCGTGTTTTCCATATTCCTTCCTTTCTTCAATACGGTGCACCTAGTCCCCTGGAAATAACAGTTATAAAGCAAGCGGATTGCTGACAGCAGATTTTACTCTCCTTTGCAGTTCCTTTGCTGATTTAAAGCCTTCATCCAAAGTATTTCCTTTCACTAATGTAGAATGTCTTCTCATCAGGAGTCTAACTCAAGGCAGATCTTCCTGTCCTGGAAGCAAATCCTTCTGACAGCATGGAAACCAGTCCACCTGATGTTGTAAAAAAATAGCAGGGAAAAAACAAAACTGAGGATAGCTATTTTGATAGGAGAAAATGGCACAGCAGCATTCATACAAGCAATTTAAAGCCGGGCAATAAATTTATTAGGTGCAAAAGATAGGCCTTGGTGTCGGCAAGTTAATTTATGAAGTGAAATGCTAATCCAATAGTGTTTTATAATGTCTATCTTTGGTTGCTTTTTTTTTTTTTTTTTTCATTTTGGATTTTGTATTTTCCCTGGCATGGAGCAGGGGTTGGAAGGTGGAAAGAGTGTGAGATGCCTCTGGAGCAAAATGGTGCAGCACTGAGGCATAGAAAATGCCTGCTGCTAGAGCAAGCGCCCGCTCCAAGAAAATCACTTCTCCCCTGCAGTCCCAGGGACGAGGAAAAGCTCAAGCACTCCAAAAAGGCTCCATGCACGGAGGCAAAGAGCCCATGTTGGACGGTGCAAAGAGAAATGCGCTTGTAAAACCCAGAGCTCAGTCTGTTTTATGGATGCAGATATGTGGCTATCTCAGAGGGACCAACATGCCATGGCTTGCATTTCCCATAGATCTGTTACCTATTTCTCCAGCCAAATTCCTTTCGGATGTGGTCCCTTTTCCACCAGCCTTTCTACACTCACCTCTGATCCCTAGAGAAAGCCACTTTCCCTCTTCTCCCTTTAAACTTGGCTGCTAAATTTAAGAGTGGCCTTGAGAGAGTCAAAGTCCTTTCTTGGAGAGGGTCCCGTTGAACAGTAGGAGCAGTGTCAGGCAGTCAGAGATGCTTAAATCTCTCCCGTAACACAAAAATGTTAGTCAGGGCTCCTTTTGCATGCGACGTAGCTGTGAGTGAATGACCGGGAGCCCGAGCGCACAGTAACGCAGTGTATGGGCCCTGCACGCCGTGGCATCCCCAGCCAGCACATTTCAGGCTGCAGGTTTTTTTCTGCTGCGCCGGCAAAAAGCAGTGTGGGATTATGTACTGTGAATCAGTTCATTATAACCGCTTCTTTCTGTAGGATGATTGACTGATGTGGTTGTGCGTTCAGCAAACAGAATGGCTGGTTTTAGTAGCAAAGGCATATTTTAAACATCCAAAAATAATAATAAGCAAAAAATAGAGCTGCTGCACAATATCGCGGCAGAAAGGAGAAGGGCAGGTTAGAATGCAGGGCTCCAAACAAAGTCATCCTTTGTGTAAGGCCAGGAGAAAGAGATCTCGAATGCTAGACAAAATAAATCCTCTGTGGTTTAAAAATGGGGCACACTCAGCTGGTATTTGGCCCATCTACAGGTCTGGAGAAATAAGCTTTTACAGGCCTTAAAAAAACGTGGAGATATTTCCATAATTGTTTGTGGGAGGAGGATGGAAGGGGAGGAAAAAAAAAAAAAAAAAGCCTGAAGGTGATTCCTAGGGGAGAAGCTGCCGTGATGTTTTTCATCCCAGCCCTTAAATGATGGAGAAGCTGAAAGTGCTGGCAGCTAAAGGTGGCCGGGAAGGATACTCGGGTGCGGGTGGCTGTGGGGAGAGCATCCCACCGAAAGAACGGTCCTTCCTTCACCCGCCCTGCTCAGGATGCTCATTGACACAGGCTTCCTGCTGATGCCGTTACGAGGCACATCCTCTTCAGAACGCTGCTAATTACTGCATGGTAGTTAAGCCTCCTGACAGCCCGTGAGGACCATGAATTTGTTTCTAGCCTCGTGAACACAGATAGGGAGGGGGGATGCACAGAGGTGAATTTATGTGCCAAGCAGGGCTGGATTTTGGGGTTGTTTCACTCCTTGCATAGCACGCGGCCACCTTAGTGCTGGTGCTTTTTTCCCCTGCAGAACTTTGAGGTGAAAGCCGATGACCTGGAGCCCATCTCCGAGCTGGGACGAGGTGCGTACGGGGTGGTGGAGAAGATGCGGCACATGCCTAGCGGGCAGATCATGGCAGTGAAGGTAGAGTGAGCCTCCCGAGGTGCTTTCTGTCTGTATCGTTGTGTGTGGACACCCTCTGTGCTCTCACCTGTGCACATTTCTAATCTCACTTGTTCTGACGCATGCCTCTACTGGGATCGACTTCTTTCTGTACGGAATCCTCTTTCTACACAGGCGCAAAGAGTGCCGAGGTAGATTTGGGCCATTTAACCAAGAGAAGGGGTGTGTTTTAAAAATCTGATGCTCAATGTGTTTCCAGCATTGTAGTGCCTACGAACATATTGTTCACCTTTGTCTACAATATTCCTGTTTTCACTAGGATATTACAAGCTATTTGCCATCATTTTTTAAATATGCATATTTTTTTCTAATGTAGATATACCCTCCGATTCAGGGCTCTGCACACTAATTGTAATTGTAACGAAGAGTGTACTGTAAATTTAATTGCATAAGATAATTTTCTTCAGCTGTGACTTTTTTAGCCTCGTTGGAACAGGAAATTTTTGATGGAATTTTCACATTTTGTCTGCTACAGTGGCATCTTGATTCATGACAGGCTTGTAGATACTATTATGAAATTTTTCATAATAACAGTTTAGACTCATAAGCTTGCAGCTTAGGGAAATAATCATGGGAAAATTTGTAATTTGGGAAGGACCAATTTTTGCTTGGCTGAATTTTAGCTCGTTTCCTTTCAGAATAAGAAAAAAGAGAAAAAAAGATGCAGAGCTGGAAGCTATGAGCAAACTGAAGGAAAATTCTTAGCTCCTCAGTTGTGGATAGACTTTGCTGTGGATGCTGGGATGTGTCTCAGGGCCTCCGTGCTCTGCATTTGGTCTTCGTGTTTGCTTTGGTGTTCACCAAAGAGCAAAAGACCTCTCTGAGTATGATGGAAGGCCTGAAGAGGGTATGGCAGGAACATTCGGGCTATTACTTGCATTTCTGATGCTGAACAGTTTAATTCTATCACATTACTGACCTCAGTTGCACTGTGTCATGTACCCTTGTGGTGCTTCCCAGCTGAGGGTCTCCAGGTGTTTCATATAAATGACATCTCTTCCCTGGGAGACTGGGAAATGTCCATTTTCCAAAGCCATGGGGAGGACTTGGGCTCTGGCTGCAGGGCTGGAGCCCTCTCTCGTGACCAAAGTCTGCTGATGTAAATAGATGCCCACCGCAGCTCCAAAAGTCATGAGTTTCCACCAGCCTAGAAGTTGATTTCCTCCTCCGTTCTCCTCTCCCAAGCCCCAGTGACTTTTGGCTGTTGCAAAAAGAGTGGCGTTTGCAGGGAAGAGCAAAATCACCTGCCCTTTGGGCTGAGGTGAGAAGACCCCTTCAGCCACCATTGCCTTGTTGCGCCAGGGTGCTCCTACCGTGGGTGCTGTGCTTCTGATGTGCCTATGACAAATAGGTATGATAAAATGGTAACGCAAAGAGGTGCGATAAAAGGGTAAAGGTGTGATGTCAAGGCACCGAGGCCAGCACGGGTATGGCTGTGGTATGGAGGTGCTGACAGCCAACGCTAAAATGCTTTGTCTTCCAGCGGATCCGAGCCACCGTGAACAGCCAGGAGCAGAAGAGGTTATTAATGGATCTGGATATCTCCATGAGGACGGTCGATTGCCCCTTCACTGTCACCTTTTACGGGGCACTTTTCCGAGAGGTATGGCATCCTGGAGATCCGCCGTGCTGCCCCTGGGAGACTGGATCCTCTCCCAGGCTCTGAATTCCCATGCCTAGACTCCCTCCAAGTGCCAGGGCTTTAATCTCCATCTAGACATGGAGACTTGGTACAATATGGATTTGCTCAATCCTGGCCTAAGGATCTGTCACGTACAGTTACTTCTTGGCGAGCGAGGAGAGATGCGGTCCCACGTGAGGAGGAGCCAAGGGCAGGCAAGCCCCAGTGCCAGGAATGTGCGAGGCCCTTGCGCTGAGACGTTGGGGCTTGGTAGTGAGTTTGAGTGATGGGGACACCAACTCACAGCCCGGTCCGTTAGTGTTAATATTGTCCTGACTTGCAATGAGAAAGCCACATGGAGAAAAAATGTGGAAAGCTCTGCAAAGCAAGATTTATTGAAGAGTTTTAAGCATAGCTCTGCAGAGCTGAACTTTTCCTGGCTGAGCATTTGCAGTGACCTGAACGTGTAGGAGCCTCAGTCCCCATAACTTTCTGGGCTCCTAAATCACCGTGACTCTGCTTTGGGAAAAGACAGCAGAAAATACACCCTAAATGGTAGTGAAGGTGGACAGCACTTAATTCCAGCTGGAGAGGAGGGAAAAAGAAAGCCCAGTACAGTTTTGTTGAATGAGTTTTAAACGACAGGGAAGAGGCAAACAGGCCAGCAAAGGGCAAGTGCCAAAGAAGACCTTTGCTTGTGAAAGGAAAGGAATGGATGCTTCATTCCAGTAGGCAGATATTTGCTTTCTTTATCCTCCAGGGAGACGTGTGGATTTGCATGGAGCTGATGGATACCTCACTGGACAAATTCTACAAACACGTCATTGACAAAGGCCTGACGATTCCTGAGGACATCTTAGGGAAAATAGCCGTCTCTGTGAGTATTAGCAGGGCAAGGAGGGAAGGGAAAGGGTGTTTCTCTTCTAAGCCAAGTCCTACATGACCCAAGCTCCCTGCTGTATTTGTACCAGGAAGAGCATGCATGGTCCATGGGCCAGCCCACATGGACATTCCTAAGCTGGCTTCCAATATCTGGTCTGAGGTGATGTTATTTATAAGCCATAAACAACCCAAAATGTGCCTATACATGTAATTGAGAGATGGCACAGTGTTAGATGTGGGGAGGGCCCTGCAGCTCCTTTGCCTTCTCATTAGGGTCCTGGAGCTCCTGGGAGATCCCTGGGTACCCACTGTCACCTTGGGTTGCTGTGAGGGTGCAGGACTCGTGGGAAATGTAGTTCCCTCGCTGCAAGTAGATCTGGTGAGGATGGGGTGGGTGAAGCCAGATAGCATTTCCTCCTCGTCATGGTGCTGCCAGCTGTGATTCACTCTGGATTTGTTGTTTCAGATTGTAAAAGCACTAGAACATCTACACAGTAAGCTCTCCGTGATCCACAGAGGTAAGTGCCAGGCACACAGCCATGACCATGCTGGTATCTGTCCGCCCTGTGCCGCGTGCTCTCAGCCTTGCAAGGGCTGGCCTTGCGGCCAGGCACAGGGCTCTCAAAATATCCGAGATAAAATGGGCCTTTGACAGCAAAAATATGCCCCAGCATCTCATGACTAGCACAACGTAGTTAGAGGAAATGTCTGCTGGTTTGCTCTTTAAAAACTGCATGCTGGTCCCAGCGTTGCCCCGAGGTGGAGAAGTGAACTCCAGCCTTATTGTGCTGGCAGAAAAAGGGCTGTTTCCCCCTGGGTTGTGTTTCCCTAATGCACAGTCTAAATCCATGGTCTGCTTCAACACCTCTGCAAAATTAAAACAGACTTTTCCTTCTGACCTTGGTGGGCTTTGGATCAGGCTTTGCAAAGGCTTCTCCCCTGGCTCGACAGCTCCATGTTGACGTGCAGTGAGAGGCGTCTCCGTGCCAACGTGATGCCTCATGCAGTGATCTAACCATCCTTGTCTCCTTCTGTGAGCTTCCCTGAGCACTGGTGGGGCAGAACAGTTTGATATCTAAAATAGCCTCAAGTGAAGTCATAAATACCCTCCTTAAATTCTTCTGACATTTTCCCCTCTAGAGCATCTCAAAGATGCCATGAACACACTTAGAAAGAAACAAATTTGCAGTGTTGCTGCTTGACACCTTTATTTTTAAGGGGTCATTTTCAATTTGTCATGAGGAGGAAAAAGCCCTCTCTGGAGTGTGTGACTGGCGGGGAAAGGAGCATCTGAAGCGAACAGAGTTCAGCTCTAGCAGTCATATTTTGTACACTCTGCATGTGGCTGGGGGTTGAGTTTCTGCCTTCTGTATCATTTACAGTAGGTGGAAAATGCTGTTTGGCTTCTGGATTTCTGTTTACTTGTTTGATTTCCACTGAAAATTGTCTTATTTCAGCATAGTAACAGATGGGTGAGGATCTCAGCTACCTGAAGCTTTTGATTGCAAAATGCTGATTAGAGAGCAGATGTTAACGAACTGTAAACCACCCAATTCTAATAAGCAGGATTCAAAAGCAGCTTCTGGCCTCCTTCGGATGGTGTTTCAGTTCTTCTGTTTAATAGTTTATCACATGTAGACAGGGGACCTTCTTGCAGAAGAGACCTCTTATTTCTGGGTGGCAGCAGGGAAGGGATTGCTCCCTTTCTGAGGATCAGTGATGGGACAAGAGAAAACAGGGTAGCCTGCGCTACCTGCGGTGTGTTGAGATTTCATCTGGGGTTAGCCTCACAGGGAGCGATTGCCTGCTGTGCAGGAAAGCACCTCCATGCTCTCCTGGATATCACTTACTAGTGTCTTTCTGTGCCTTAATTTCTCTTTCTGATGGTGATTGTAACTGCCTTCATGGGCATGATGCAAGTGTGAATGCACCAAGGATTATAAGGCCGTGATGGGAAGCAGATAAATCTGGCAGTAATAAATAGATGAGACACTGGCCTGATTTCCATAAGGTGTGGAGCACCCACACGCCTGCTGCTGTTCACATTGCCTTCAAGCTTGGTATCCTTAAAATTAGAGGCCATTTCTGAAATCTTGATCCTTGTCTTAGTTTACTGCTCCCTCCTTCTCCTGCAACCCCTGCTCCTCTTCACCCTTTCCTGCCCACCCCTCATCCTTTCCCCATGGGTTTTTCCTTTTGCTGGCATGAGACCAGATCCAGCTGGAGACTTGCCACCGGTCCAGCCGTTTGCAGACATCCTCTGGAGATGCCCCCAGCCCCGCTCGGCTGTTCCCATTGTGAGCGCTCTGATGTCCTTGGCCATCCCCTGCGCAGTGGGATCTGGCGGTTATGTGCAGGGTTACCTCCCACTCCCCCAAATCAGAGAGAAGAGTCTGGAAGCGAAGGGACACTTGCAGGACATATGACAGGCCCATGAGGCAGTCACCTGAACTTGCAATACCCGCAGCCAGCCGGGTTTCTGGCATGCACGAAGCACAGGGGTTTGCACGGGCACCGTTGGTGCCCTCTGCTGATAGGAAGCTCTTTGGCTTTGTTTTTGGCTTGGCACAGCCACCCATGCATGACAGTGACTGTGGTATGTGTTCCTTCTTGCAGATGTAAAGCCCTCTAACGTGTTGATCAATACGCAGGGGCAGGTGAAAATGTGCGATTTTGGAATTAGCGGTTACCTCGTTGACTCGGTTGCTAAAACTATGGATGCAGGATGCAAACCCTACATGGCTGTAAGTTGAGCCACGGAGAAGCTGCATGTGAAAGCTGCTCTGGGACAGCCAGAGGAACATGAGCCTGGGCATCGGGTCATCCTAAAGGGGGAAGGATCAGCCTCCGGCATGTGTCCTGGGGACTCGATTTGGAAGACGTATCCCTGAAGTTACTCGTAAAGGGGCAGAGACGGGAGACGGATCTCAGGGGTCAGATCAGATCTCCTGGGCACAGCTTCTTGCTGCCTTATCACCTCCCTGTGACCTTGGGGAAGGCTCTGTAATTACTCCGTGTTGCATTCTTTGCCATTTGCCCTGTGGGGACAATAGTACTTTCCATCTGGGAGGAAAAACAGTCCCCAGGGACTGGGTCCGTGATTTCCTCTGTGTGGAGCACTTGCACAGGGTGAAAACGGTCCAGGAGAATTGAGACGTGTCACCCCTACATGCAGATGTGCTGGGTCAGCGCCACCACCCCAGTCCCTGGTGGAGGTACCATCTGCTTCTGGTGACCCATTTCATTGCCTGCCCTTACCGGCAAGGATGTAGGACCAGATCTGGCCCCATGACAACCCAGGGAGCAAGCTGGTGGCATGGACTAAGTGGCCCTGGCCTGCCACCATGAAAGACCCCTCTGAGGTCAGCGTGGGCATCGCGTTGGGGCCATCCCTGTCCCTCAACTGCCTTTGTCTCTGTTCACAGCCTGAAAGAATTAACCCGGAGCTGAACCAGAAGGGATACAGCGTCAAATCCGATATCTGGAGCCTGGGGATCACAATGGTAGGGTGATCTCGGGGCTTGCAGCGATGCCGGGAGGGTTGAGTGTTGCTCATGGAGGCATTTTTCCCCCCTATAGCCCCCCTGACACTGGTGGCACTGGTTCCCTGGGAAGGTGGCAGGGGTGGGAATGGGAATACACCTCTGGGGATACCAGGGAGCACACCGCAGGGTTGAGGGGAAGGAGGATGGAGCTGCTTTGACAACTCCTCGCTGTCTTTGTATGTGTCCGTGGGTTGCCACCCTGGTGGGGATGACCCCGCTGCTGTGGCCGTGGGCTGCCAGGAGATGGCAGCATGGGCTAAGGCGAAAGAGTCCGGCACCGCACATCTGTCGCCTTGGAGCAGGTTGGATTTGAAGCACCAAAAAAATACTCCCCAGCACTTAGCAATTAAGCAAAGTCCCCCTCAGAAGAAGAGGGATGGGTGGCGTCTCCCACACAGCTTTTAGGGGGAATCCGTCTGCTTGCAGAGTCATTTTATAGCGCACTTACCCTTTGCAATGTTGTTTGTTTTGTTTTTTTTTCTTTTAACCTCTAAACTTTCCCAAGTGACATCTAACACGAGGGTAATGGAGGATTGAATATGGAGACTGCTGGGTCTCCTCAGGCCTTTTCCTTCTGCCGGGGGAGGTTAAGCAAGACGTTGTGGCCAGCTGGACTGAGGAAATGCCACGTATTTGTGTGGCGCCTAAAAAAACCCCCACAGTCCTGGGTGGGCACACAGGAATCTGGAATCCATGGGGCGTCCTCCCGCTGATGCCTGAGGCTTGGGCTCTGTCTCCCCAGATCGAGCTGGCCATCCTGCGCTTTCCCTATGATTCCTGGGGGACGCCCTTCCAGCAGCTCAAGCAGGTGGTGGAGGAACCGTCGCCGCAGCTCCCGGCAGAGAAGTTCTCGGCGGAGTTTGTCGATTTTACCTCGCAATGGTAAAATACCCCCTCGGTCCCGCTCGCCCCGGCCCTGCTCGCCTCCGCCATGCTGAGGAGGGCAGGTGCCGGCAGCCTCCTCCATCCCCATCCCCACAGGCGTCTCTCTGGGGTACAACCCAAATTTTTAAACAAAATATCCTTCCTCCCCGGGAAAGGGATGAGCCTTCATGCCCTCACTGAGCTCTGAGGGCCGGGCTGAGGCCTGGTGCTGTGCAGGCAACACGTGCCCTTTGCCAGAGCACTGGCGATGGCGGTTCTGGGGGTCTTCCCCACCTGAGGTGGTGAGGAACAGGCTTGGTCGCCTTGGGGGGACAGCTCAAGAGGAAGGGATTTAGGAGATTTTCTCATCCAGTCATCCCATATCAACAACACAGGGTGTCTGTGGCCGGGCCGGCAGCACGGGCAGGTGCAGGCAGGCAGGTCCGTGGAGTCCTTCATGTCCCCAGGGCTGGTGTGGGGTGAGGAAGGGGAGCAGGGCACAAAATGGCTGCCGCCTCCTGCCTCCCACTCCCAGGACACACACACACACAGCTCTGAGGGCAAGGACGGTCTGGATTTTGCCCCGCGGTGGCCCCCGTCGGCAGTTGTCCCGCTACCGGGGCCCTCCGGCTGCTGCGCTGCTTTCCGTGGGACTCGGAGCTGGAAGCAGCGGGAGAGTTTGGCTGCGGTGTAGGAAAAGGGTTGGAGCAGATGTGCGCTGTCTGGAGGTTGCGAGAGCTGCATAAAAGCACAGGCTCTCCCAGCACCCGAGGAGACTCACAGCTGCCCTCATCGTATGGTTCAAAGAGAGCTGGCGGCGGCCCCGCGGCTCCTGACTGCTTCTCCCTCCAGCTTCCCTGGAAACCGCCTGGGAGGCGTTTTTATTTTCCAGGCGCTGCAGTGCCATCCACGGCTTGCCAAGTTGGCAGGTGGATGGTGGGTTTGCGTGGTAGCCAAGAAAGGACGGCAGATCGACAAATACAGAAATGTGAGACTGTTCCCGAGCTGCCAGCGTCAGGGCCTGGAGCCCGGCCGGCTCTGCTGTGACCCAGGAAGGGGATTATCAGCCACTCCTGCCCAGGGACTTTAAGTACCGACACTCAGATTCGTCGGAGTCTTGTTCAAACATGTTTTCGAGGTGCCTGTGATTCAGCTGCACGCCTCTACCGACCCACGCTGGGGAATACCTGCCCGTGCCCACACTGCTCTGTGTCTATCAGAGGTGGGAGCTGGCTTGGAAAAACCCTCTCACAAAATGCCCACCGTTTTTGCAAGGCCCACACTGAGATTTTGGACCAGCTGCCTTTCTCCCGTGCTGCTGGCTCACTACTTGTTATTGCAAAGTTGCCTGTTTGTGCCAGGCAGGCTGTTGTTCCCCACTGAATATTTTGCTTTTGCAAGCACGGTGTCTTGCAGCTATAGCTGTGGGCTGATTTAGGAGTAAGATATCCGCAGCCATTCATGATGGTTGCAGTGAGAAGAATAACCCCGCTGAGCAGCGCTCATGTCTTGAAAGCTCATCCTTTGGGGAGCACGTGGAGGTTGCTCTCTTTGCAAATCCTGTCCTCCAGGATCACTGAAGATCCCTCAGCGCCTGTGGAGTGGCATGGACTCAGAAGAGAGCGCTTTGGCTGCAGATTGCACTAGTTTTGTGTTGTTGGAGTCTGAGAATTTTTTCTGACCCGGAACCAGGTTACATCAACTCAGTGTATCGAGATTGGCCTGGCTCGGGCCTATCTCAAATTCAAGAGATCGCAGAGTGAATCACACCATCTGGTGCCTGGGGCAGCGAAAGTCTGATTACCTGTAGCCACTGCAGGGAAGTTCCTGGGATGTCTGAGTCAGGATTAGATCCAAATACGGCTCTTCATTCCTGAAGATTAACATTGATTTCAGTAACTTGTCACCAGATTTCCTGGTATTAGTAACCCAGGAGCAAGGTTTTTGTTTGTAGAGGGTCTAAATTAAGAGGATTGTACCCAAATCCTGCTTCTGGACACACCTAACCTTCAAATTCACCTTAGCATCTCGGCTTGGGCTGCTTTTGAGCTCAGAGGATGTGACACATCCCGTACCTTCAGTTCAGCAATATTGGCACGTATCGTTACTAGGTTCCTCTGTTCATTCACAACATGACACTAAACATGAGCCCGCTACACACAGCAAGCAGGAAATATCTATTCAGTGTGTGTACTCCGCTTCCTCTGGGCTCCGGCAAATCCCAGCAGAGGAGCGACTTATCATCACCGAGGTTCTCACTTTTGTTTTGCTCAGTGTGACACCTTTTCCCCGCCACCGACGTGTACGTGTGTGAAGATCTTTTCAAGTTGCTCCAAGTGTCTTTCCCCTAAATACACTGTCAGGAAGTGAGTAGAGATTACGTCCTGTCTTTTAAAAGCTATTTTCTGCTGGAGGGAAACCAAAATAACTTCCAGCTACAACCCTCCAGAGCCATCTGTTGTAGGAGAGGAGAAAAAAAGGATGTCCCATGTAACCGTCCCTGCTGATAACAGCGTGGTGATAAACAAATAGTTGTACACGTGCTTCGGAGCCACTCAGTCACTGCTCCCAATCAGAGGTTGGAGGCTGTATCCATGCCCTTAGTCACTGGCCTACTGGATAGTACCCAAAAACCCAATTGTACCTGGCCCCCAGCAACAGGCAGTGCCTTGACTGGTGAATATGGTGTCTCTGGATCTCTTGTTTGACCCTGAGCTCACTGCATTTGTGTGTACCCAGCACTGTGTGCAGGCTGTGTTGGCTGTAGGTGTCCTCAAGGCCTAAAGCTGTTTGCTTAACATACGGATGAGTAGTTGAACTTAATTCTACAGAGACTTGAAACCTGCCTTTTGTCATGGTATAATTTTATGGCCTTGCTTAAATTGCACACAGAATGTAACTTCTAAATTTTTTCTTCTTTGTTTTTCATTAAAGCTTGAAGAAGAATTCCAAAGAACGGCCAACATACCCAGAGCTTATGGTGAGTGTGCCTGCATTAAGCAGTGTATTGGTTCAGAGCTGAGATGGATTACAGTGAGATGCTGAAGACAGGGTTTCCAGTAGTGACTGGTGATTTGGGATACTTAGCATCTCTTTTTTCATAACAGATGTGAGAATCATGGCACTTCAGGGTCTCAGGAGGGTGACTGCAAATCAGAGATGCTTTTTGAAATCTTGCTCAGGTGCTATTGCAGTCAGATCAAGGGAGAAAAATCTCTTAACAAATTTGCTAAGGGACAAGAATGAGGCTGTGAAGAATCAGTTAGCAAGGATAAAATCCTCCTCTTGGGTCTGTGTGATGGCTTCAAACACTTACGTGAAATGGATGCATCACGGATGCTCCACGTGGGTTGCAGGAGCTGAGTGGCCTACTAGGCTTTACTGTCAAGGTGCCTTGGAGAGGAGACTTTTTGGACAGAGTAATTCCTGGATGTTAGGGACAGGGACGAGTCTGTGACTAATAATTCCGGTTATTGAATTTCATCTGCTGCTTAGAGACTGTTTGCTGTGAGCATGTCTAGGACAGAGGAATAACTAAGGAAGAAAACGCTGATAAAGGCTTACGACAGGGGAAATGCAAGGCAGTGCAGGGCTTTGAGGTCAGATGCACTTAACTGCTGATGAACTCCCAGCAGTGCAGACACTAGTGTATACTCAGCCAGAGCTCTGGGCTGGAGCTGGCAAGAACAGGGTCTGTGGTGAGATTTTTCTGCTAGGGCTCCACAGCTTCATGGCCTCTCTCTCTCCTGACTTTCTGGTATTGATCCTGGTTCTCCTAATAGCCGGCAAAAAGCAGGAGAGCTTAGGAAGTCAGTGTTTCACTCCCATAAGCGTCTAGTCCCTTTTTTACTCTCACCTGATTCACAGCTTCCTAAAGGCAGGATGGTGCCTAACTTTTGTTATTTCTGAAGATCCTCACCCAAATGCTTGCCTGTCCCTACATGCCCACCCCTGTCCGGTGTCAAGATCTGGCAAGATCTTCTGGGTTAAGGGTGGAAACTGCTGCAGAATTCCCTCAGGCATTGGTGTCTCCTACCCCATAACTTGTAGGACGTGCGTTATACCATCCAGGGGGTCAGCCTCCCTGCTACCTCACTCTGTCTGCTTGGAGGTGTTGGGACCTCTGTGGTGTGAAGGTACCAGGGTTTAAGGTGCTCTCTAGCTGCAAGACATGCTGGAAATCCATGTACCTTTTGAACGTGAGTTGTAAGCAATGAATAATTCCTGTGGCATTTCTTGCTAGGCCCTGTAATGCAATTAGACTATATATAGATCTGATTTACACACAGTTTGCCCAAACACTGGTTTCAAACAAAGGGAGGCCTGAGGTTTAGGGCTTTTTTTTTTTCCTTTTTTTTTTTTTATTATTGAATAAATACATATATATTTTAAGAAAATTTCTGAAGTTTGCCAAATGGCCTTTTATCAAAAAGGTTCACCGGAGCAGCTCCGTCTGTTGCAGCATTAATACGCATTGGCAAGCAAGTGCATTTCTATTGAATTAGGTTCTTGGATCACCTCTCCAGAGTATCTCAATGCTGTGGTATTTTATGGCTGACATGAATGTTGTGAGGTCCTGTGGTTGAGGGTTGCTGTTTTGTTGGGTTTTTTTCTCTCTCCTCTCTCTCTTATGGCATTAAGTTGCGGTACTGGATTGGACTTGTCATTTAGACCAAGACTGCTCCCTTGCTTTCCTGTGGAATTGAGGTTTCTCATGGAAAGTATGACTCTGTGCTATCTTGAGCATCAGGAAAACTGATATGGATGCTTAATTTCATTTGAAAACCCACTTCCCCAGGTGAAGTGGAGCATGAAACTACTGCAGGACTCCTCCCCGGTGGTCTGCACATTGCATGGAGCACATCCCACCTGGCACGGGGTGTTTGGTGCTATAACCAGACTCAGTTGTTGCAAAGGGCTTGGATTCACTGAGAGACAGGGCTGGAGGCCACTGCTGCTGCCCGTGTCACGCTTGCGGGTTCTTCCAGGCTGCGGAAGCTCTGCTTTGGGTGCGACTTAGCTGGGATGTGAAAGCAGTGGCATCACGCTGGGATAATAGCACAGCAGGCCATTTGGGCCATCTCTCTGAGAGCTATTCAGGACACTTCAATTCCCGTGACTGTCTGACCCAGGGAGACCTTAAATTATGTCTGGATCCTTGCCTCAGCCCATTTCAGCTCTGCTTCCCACATAATTGTGCTTCCTCTTCCTTGCTGGTGTGTCTTTGGGTCGCTTCCCAGCTGCTCAGAGCTGCCTCTTTTTATTCACTGGATAACTTTCTGCTCAAGCCCACCTTGGAAAGTCTCTTTTCTTTGCTCATCTTCTCCCTCCACTCGGCCACTGCCATAAAACAGCCAATGATCAGTGTCTGAGGTGAGGGGCAGCTTTGAAAAACCTTGGAAACCCCAAATTGTCTTTAAAAATCTGACTTGAAATGAGAGGGTCAGGAATCAAACTGAGCACCCCCAGCCTGTGTATAGGAAGCAAAACAGCATTTTGCACAGACTGGAGGTCACCTGTGAGCCCTGCAGGGCCCCAGCTGCCTTTTGGTTTTTTCTGAGACCCTCCATACAAATAAATACAATTAACTGCCAGGACAGCGTGTTGAACAGTGTGTGGTGATTTCAGGTGGATGTTGGCTGACTCCCTGGTAGCAAACTGAGTCACTGGTGCTAGCAGAGAGGGGCTTTGCTGTTGCCATCAGGGGCATTTCGTTGTGTTTTTTTTCTCCTTACACATATTTTTCCGTTTGTGCTGAAATGTAGGCAAGATTTTCTGGCAGGATGTCTTCCCATGTTGGTCACGAATAAGTAGTTAAACATACAACTGCGGATGGCTTTCCAGCCGGGATGGCTTTCCTCTTTGCGGTGGTTGGGGGTAAAGTAGCCATCTCCTGCTGCGAGTATGAGCAATTGCAGGGAAGAAATGAGACTCAGAAGTCACCGGAGGGTAAATACACAGATAAAGCAGGAAGCTGAGGGAAAACCCACTGCAGTCAGCTTTCCTTCAAGGTTTTCCTTGCTCCTGTTGGAGTTGGCGTGCGGTGGGGTGGGTAACCACCGTCTCAAGAGGAGCACATCTCCTCCCTGGGCACCGCAGAGCTGTGAGCCAGTGTGTGCCAAAGGGCATGACGTGCTAGAGATGGAGGCAGGTTTTTTTAATACTTTCCCTCACTTTGAGAGCAGCCCAGTTCAGCCGTCCCAGCCAGGGCAGGGTTTAGAGGGAATCCGAGAGGCCAGCACGAATCTGCAGCCTTCATGAAATGGCCCCTCGGGCTCCCTGACTTGCCTCAGCTGCAAAGAATGGAAAGCCCAATATTATGATGCTAGCAACAAAATCTTTTTCACTGCCTAGAAGACTGTCTGAAAAGGTTTTAGGTTTGGTCCTCAGCGTTGTGAATAATAAACTTTTCTATTTTTTCTCTCTTTTCTTTCCCAGCAACATCCTTTCTTCACCCTGCACGAATCCAAAGAGACAGACGTCGCCTCTTTTGTCAAACTCATCCTGGGAGACTGAGAACTGGACTTGTAAATGAATTGCCCTTCTGTGGACTGGTGGGTGCAGGGGAGGGGCGCGTGGCAGGACTTGTCATGAAAGCACCAACAGAAAGTCGCTGTGTTTTGTTTTGTTTTGTTTTTATTCTGAGAAACCCCCGCCTCGCCGAAGTTTTTAAAAGGGTTCTTTGGTATCCATAGTGACATAGAACGAGCTGGTTAGTGAAATGAATTTTAATAAGGTTGGTAACCTTAAAACAAAAACAAAACAAAAAAAAATGTAAAAGAGTGATTTACATATTTAATGACAGTCAAAGTCCCTCTTCCTAACTTTCTCCTCATTCCCCTTCCCTTCCCCCTGAACCAGAATTTGCTTTGTCATGGTAATAGGTGCTATGGTAGTCATGAAGTTGTATGTAGATTTATATTTTGTCCCTTCCATTATTTTAATATTTATGTTAAGTGCTTGATGGAATAGATTTCTGTTTTATATGAGGATGAATGTGTGGTGACGATGGTGATGCTAAATGAGGCCACAGCAAGCAATAGTCATAGGGCTTTGCTGGGGAAAAGGTGTCAAAGGAAAAGAGAAAGAAGAGAAGAAGTGTCTGTGTTGTGGAAAATATTTAATGCTCATCGTAAAAAGAATTTATAAACAAGGATCTCAGCTCAGCTACTCGAGCTGCGTTTGCACCGTTTGAGGCAGCATCACTGTAAGGGAGGGAGGCCCCAGCGTCCCGTGAGGTCGCCTCTTCTCCGGACACCGCGCTCCGAGTCCGGCCGGCCCGTCCCGGCCAGCCTGCCACCTGCGGTGCACTGCCAGCCTCCTGCCTCCAGAAAGCCCCTGCCCTACGTCCCACCGACTTACTCTGCTATATCAGGCGGGTGATGAGGTCTGGAGTGGGAAGACATTGCTGGGGTAGTGTCTGGGACAAAAGCTCCAGAGGGAAATAGATTGTCAGATAAGTTGCACAAAGATCGGGAGGAGGCTGCGATGGTCAGTCCCCCACCTGCCCGCAAGCCCAGCAGCATTGCAGCGCCCAGGGCTCCCTTGGGCTGGGGATGAGCTGCTTTGGGCCTAAAAGGGTGTTCCGCTCTCCTTCTCCAGATGAGAAAGGATAACAGTATGCATAGCACGACATCTGTGAAAAATGGGATATCTCAGCGCAAGTTTCCAGGGCTCTCGGCACTGCATCGGCAGCAATCCCTCTGTACTTGCCCACAGACTTTCGGAGTGCTAGCGAGCTCCCCTGGAGCCTGTGCCGGCGTGCGGTTTGGGCAGTGTCCAGCTCTGGTCGGGATGCTGAAGGCAGCCAGGAGTACTGGGCTCCAGCGTGGGCCGCAGGTGTCCCCCACGAGAGCTGCAGCCTGGGAAACCACGCAGGGAAACCACAGCCCACCCCTATCAGGAGCTCGTTGCTGTTGGCCGGGTCCTCAGAGAAAAGCTGCTAGCCAAGGGCAGGAGCATGGGGGCTGTCGGAGTGGGAGGGGAAGACGGCAGCTCACGCTGCTTTTAGGTAACGCGGTTACTGTCTAGAGAAAGGGGGGACTGTGCACTGCAAGGTGTTGCTGAGTCTGGAGCAAGGCCACTGGCTCCAGATTGATGCTGGTTTGACTGAGCCAAACCTGCATAGCTGCCTCGCTCGGCTATGAGGTCCTTTGCCTTTGCCCGTGGCTCCTTCCCCAGCCCTGCGAAGGAGAGCGCCTGTGCGTGCAGCTGTGCCGGGGCACGCACACGTGCCTCGTGCCCCTCCACATGCTCCCCTTCCCCATCCATCGCTTCGGCGCAGACTTTCAGAGTCAAATCCCAACTTGCTCTGCAATATTTAAGTTGTGCAGGATGTAATTCAGCCTGGGATCCAGCCCTTTCTCTCCCAGGTTAGTGGCTTCGGTCTCTGTTGGGGCAGGTTGGGCTTCCGGACTAGTCTAGGCGTCTGTTTGGGAAGCGATCCCTTGGAAGGGCTGATGAGGAGGGCGATATTTAGAGCAGGGGTTCCCGAATGCTGGTACCTCTTGTGCTAGGGACACGCCGACCACTTTGAAGAGGTGCACATAGACACTGCCAGTGTCTGGGTTGCCACTGTCACTGCCACGGCCGTGGCTGGCAGTGCCTGCAGAGGTGGCTGTGAATCCTAAAGTACTGCAGCTCTGCCCTGGAGCCAGCATCGAAGGAGATAGGGGAGCATTGCTCGTGGAGATTTATCGATCCTTGTGCCCCTCAGCTGCAGAGCAGGGTGGCTTGAGGAGGGCTCACAGGAATCGGGCTGCGGGGGTTTCCTTGCTGCAAAGAGCTCACGGGTTGTGCAGACTTTGGGGAAGAAGTTCCTCTTCCTCAGCTGTGTTTCATGAGCCTGCCCGGCCCTCAGTAACGATAAGCCCCATATTCCGCTTTGTGTCGAGGGGAGCCTTTCAGGTTACATTTTGTTGCGGATGAAACACAAGGATGTTTTACTTCGCAGTGTAATTTTAAGAGGCCTCACATGGCTCATAATCTGCCCTCTCATATTCCATGGTGTGTGTGTGTGTGTGTTTTCTCTCTCTCACTTTCTCAGAGTCGCAGAGCTGTTTTGATTGATTGTCCTCAGCTGCAGCTAAAAGTCCAGCCAGCCAGTTTATAGAGTTGGTTCCAGCATCAATTCTCGCTTTGAAAAACATGACATTTAAAACCACCCTTTGGTTTTCCTACATATGGATCTGATGCTTTTGTTAAAGATTGTTTTTGCCGCTTTTCTCCTGGAATATAAGTCTCATTTGGACACCACATCTCCTTGACCTCAGAGCACCTTTATTTCAGTGCCATTGTAATTGACAGGTTGAATTTATGAGATACTGTCAAAGTTCAGTATTAATAGCAGATATTAATGTCACCAGCGTTTTCCAATAGAAAATTAATGTCAGCGTTGTCTGCAGCTAGTAACCCTCTAAAATGATTCCTACATGCCTCGACACTACATGCTGAGTGCTTTCTTTTATGCTTTTTGCTCTTGCAGTGCTTGGGCCATCTAATCCCTTTGTTTTAATGACATTACAATAGAGCATGCAACAAATCACTTCCCTCCTGATTCTCCATGACTTTGTTCCTTTAAAAGTCATTTGCGTCAGCCCAGAGTAAGTGTGAATCCGTATGACCAGTGTGAATGAAAACAGTGATCCAAGTGATTGCCATTGCAGAAGGTAGTTACGGCAGGAGAGAAATGCAGAGGCTGTCTGTCTGTTTGTCTGTCTGTCTCTGCATCCCTTGTGGCACGTATGGCCATAAAGCTCGGCCTGACGCAGGATTTTCTTAGAGAGACGCCTGAGCTGGTGGCCTCAGCGCAGGGAGGAGAGCCAGGGACTCCTGTGTGCTTAAAAGCTCTGAAAACATCCTGGGCTACAAGATGAAAGTCAGACTCTTCTCTCTTTCATTTGATTGTAACCTCTGTGAAGATGTAAAGACTTTGGTCAGTGCTCAGAACTTTGCTTGGCTAGAACATGAGCACAGGGTTGCCTGGGACAGCCATGGTCTCTGGGACATTAAGGCTTTCCCAAAAACCAAGCCCCCTGAACATCCAAGGTATTGAGGCTTAAAGCTGTTCTTCAAAAAGCTCTTCTGTTTTCAGACAGGACAGGACTGTGGGCAGCGTATTGTCCTGAACTGGGATTTTTAAACTGCAAAAGATGCAGATCTCATGCCATAAACCTGCAACAAACCAAAACCACACCAGGGAGCAGAGAGGAGAGAAAAGCTGCTCGGAGCTCAGCACTGAGCTGTGACCTGGACCAGCTGCATGAATTAATTCCAGCAGTTAGCCATTTGCAAGGCAGGGGAGGGCTTCTCCACTCTGCCACAAGCAGTGGTTATAGGGCTGCATGAAAGATGCACAGCCCAACCCTGTGGCAGGTGGTGGGGGACCACCGGGGCAGGACGTTCATCCTCTTTTTTTCCTCCACCATACAGCTCTTGATGTTCCTGCAACCTCCTGGACGCTTGAGACCTTGCCATTGCTAGAGCTCTTGAAGTGTCACTGCCAGGAAAGCTATTTTCTGTGTCTTGAAGGTCTCTTAAACCTGAAAGAGGAGTTGGAGGGCATTTTCTGGCTACTGTTTTTGAATGCCAGGTTCTCGCTTCTGCAGTGGGGGAAATGCCCATCTTTTCTGGAGTTTTTCCCGGTGTACACAACTTTACACAGATATCTATGTACTGTATTTCTGCATTTTCCCTGACTTTTGTCGGGTTTACTGGTGGGGAAAAAGGCATTTTTGACTTGTTAAAGAGGTGGGAACACCATTTCTGGAGGCAGCTGGCTTCCCCTGTGTGATGGAGGAGGCAGGTGGTGGGTCATTACTCGGAAAAAGCTCTAAAAAAAGATATGCAGTTGAGCTCGCAGTTCTTCAGCAGGTGCAGAGGGAGGTGGCTGTGTGCCTGCTGGGTCAGTGCTACCTGCACCTTGTCTTCGTGGGAAGGGACTGCCAGGCCCTTCGCCCACGCAGCGGAGCAGTGCCTGGTGCTGAGGGCAGAGACACCGGCATGCACAGTCTTAGCTGGGATTTCTCCATGCTTGCTGCAAGCTAAGTATGTACCTGCACATTTCCCTTCTTTCCTAGACATTTTGGAAGAGGAAATCCTGCTCGGTCAATGCAGCATTGCTTTAGTGGCTGGTCTGATGTAGTTCAGACAAGGTTCCCACCAGCTCCCTTGTTTAATAGACCTCTTTTTTATTAAAAACAAACCCCAAACTCCTCTCTCCGAAAAGCCAGCCAAGATTCTCTTTTTTTCTCTCTTCCATCTTGTTCCTCTTAGAGGAACTCTGGGAGCCCGTCTTGGTGCTTTCACTCTTTCACATGCCAAAGATTGCTACATCCCTCTTAGTTACGCTCCTGCCAAACCAGATCTTATAGTCTTGCCTCAAAAATCATCCACTTCCCTGCTCCTTGGGGTTCCTTTTGTTGCTGTTGCTTTTTCATTGAATTTCCTCATGTTTATTGACATGTCTATTGTTGAGCTTCCTGGACACATGCAGCTCTCTTTTTCGGATACAGAGAAAGACAAATAGTTGCCTTCACTAGTGTGCTCCTGCTGTTGGGGAAATACTGTTAGTGATATGATTCCTACAGATGGGGATGGGTCTCATTTAGAGCTAGGGTCATGGAGGGTGTAAACTGGCATTGCTCCATTGGCTTGGCTGGAATAAGGCCAGTTTTGTCCAGCTGAGAATCTGTTCTTAATGTCTAAACAGTTATTACACACTAATAAAGATTAATGATTGTAAATCCCCACGGATTATACATAAAATGGCAAGTTTTACTCATTAATCTTTATTGCTATATTATAGCTGTTTATGTTAGAGGAGTCGTCTCTCTGTGTTCTGAACATGCACTTAGGAGGTGGGGGTTGAGCATGGGGGAGATGAAGGGTGGACAAAACAGACCAGATGTCCACGTGTTTTACAGTCTGTGTCCTCCCCCCAAGTTGGTTGTTTCCTTGAAAGCCGTTAACCAGCAGCAAAGGATGTATCACAGAGCTTTGTCTGCTTCGCTGGCCTCTGGCTGAGCTATAAAATCCAGATTGTTTCTGGTGAGAAGGGATCAGATCTCCTAATTAATATTTCAGCTCAGCCTTTACTGGAGCAGATGGATAATATGAAATTTTGACGTGCATTCTAGCAGGCCAGAGCTCTGCAGTGCAGTGAGATTCGCTCTCCCGGGCCGTGGCTCGAATAGATGCTTTCTGTGCAGTAGGCAGCTGTGTTGCAGGTTGAAAGGATGCTGCTCCTTCACATAACCCCACACCATAAAAGCAGTTGATTTTGTTAATAAAGAGGGCCAGAAAAAGCTCAGTTGAATCTCGGCTTTTTTGTGTTTGCAGATGTGTATAGACACAGATAGGAGGTGGTGGTCCTAGTGGTCCGGACGCAAAGCTTCATGTGCTGTATAAATGAAGAGGACTCTAAAGAGAGTGTAGTAAACTGCAAGGGTGGTTTTAATGGCATAAGGACAAAAAGAGTCCTCTGATAGGCAGCTGGTGTCAATCCACTCTGCCAAGGAAGGTCTGGAATTGATGGGGAAGGCTGGAGCAGAAAGGGAGGGCGAAAGAGGCAGCCACAGACTCAATGGAGTACATAGCCTGGTGAGAGCAGCCTGTCTCCCCTTTCTTTTGCCATGTACTCCTTCAGGCCCAGATTTGTAGGTAATGGGTTTGCTCACAAGTCCCAGATTGCCACTGCATCCCCACATCCAGCAAGAGAACCAAAATCTAAAACCCGAAAGAAACCCACAGGGAAAAATTGCGAGCTGATGCTCGTTGCCTGCTGCGTGGCCTTGTGCATTGCTGCTTCCCCTGCCGAGCTCGTCAGTGAGATTCAGAGGTCTGACTTAAACGATGGAGAAAGCATGGGAAAGGCCTCTGTAGCTGAGAAAGAAGAGGGTAAACATTTTAAGGTGGTCTCTAACTAGCCTAATGGTGGAAATATCTAATTTACAGGCCACAGTGATAAATGAATTCTTCAGGGGCCTATGCAGCCGGCAGTGCCATTCCACTGGGAACAATTTTGGCTGCATGACATTTATTACATGGCCTCCTTTAGTGCACTCCTGGGTTGCTAGAAAGCTCTTTGCCTCCATCGACACCTTACGTCTCAGTCACCTTTACATTTTGTATTTTACTGTCTGGGATTTTACTAGCAGCCTTTTTTCTAGGCGGTTGGTCAGAATGAAGGCAAGGGAAAGGGGCCTCCAGCCAGCTCTCCGCAGAGTGCTTTGGGAGAGGAAGGAGCTGCCTGTCTGTTATCCAGTGCCTGCTTAATGGGAAGCTGCAGCCAGAGGCTAGCTACCCTGCAGGTATCCAGCCGAAGCGAGAGCTTCTCCTTTCGTGCTTCGCTGCCATTACATTAAAAATCCCTTTCTGGAAGTGGAGCAGCGCTGGTGTTGCAGCAGCCTCGGTCCAAGGCGGCTCGCCCTTGCCGGCAGCCGCGGCTGCAGGACGGGCGGCGTTTTCCTTCCTCGAAAGGCTCTTGGTTTTCTCTAAATGATGGGGCAAAAGTCCAGCGGCTGTGAGGTACCGCAAGGATACGCTGGGAAAAGCTTGGAAGCATCTTAAACGCTCTGGAAATAGAGATGGAAATCTCAAAAGATCAGATGTCTTTCGGCAATTTCCAAAGCTGTGTGGTTTTAGCCAGACCTGAAAACCCTTCCTAGAAGTTTATTGCAGGGTATTTTGATATGTTACTTTCGCTTTTAGGCCTAGCTGAATCCAGGAAACTCACAATAGTGTAATTTTTAAATAAAGGGTAAACACACCCCAAGTATTACTGAACCTATCGGAAAAGCTTCTGTTTGGTTTCTCTTACAGGAATAATTCAGGCCGCCTCAGGATTGATACTAATTCTTTTTGAGAAAATAAGAGGTCAGACCATGGTCTTTCCAAAACTCTGTGACCCGTCACGCAAGCGTACGCACCAAATTGTGCCAGAAGGCAGATGGAGATCAGTGCTATAGTAAGAGGCGGCCAACGTCTGATGGCTGGAAAGAGCAGTCTGGCAGCAAGCGTGCCCACGGCCTCCAAAAACATAGGTAGATGCAGTTTCCCCAGGAGTTGTGTGATGGAGGTATCAGGGTCTGCCACGTCTCATTTTTTTCCCTCTAGTAAAGAACATTCAGCCATCTCAGAGTGTCCTGGAACAATAACTGAAAGCCTTTGGTATTTCTCAGCCCAGTTGTATGTTTTTTTTCAGGACGGATACTGTGAAAAGTTAGGAAGGGCCAGGTGTCCTTGATTTACGCAGCCAGAGTGAAGAGATGTAGATTAAGTGCCTCATAAGAGCCAAAAAGGTGTGTTTAAAGATAAATTACAGTCTCTGTCATAGCTGTTAAGTCAGGATCAAATTTTCACATATACAGGTGCAGCTGCAGAGCTCTCTGTCCATGTTTAGCCCAGATTTAGTCATGAGTCTTGCATAAATATAAATATCTAATAGCATGGACCGTACCATTTGGTGGGCTTCTGGCAGACTGGGGCTCTACAGGCAGAAAAAAACTTGGTTCAAAATACAGTATTGCCAAAACCAGGATCTGGCTCCAAACATTTCCTATATAATCTGTGAATTTCCAGAGCTCTGCCACCGTTTTGTTTCCTCCATAATTGTGAATCGAGTGGCTTGTGCTTGATGGCAACTGTCACTGTGCCAGTGGGTCTGCTGGAAATAGTCACAACATACAAAATAGTAGGAATTTTGCATTTATTTTTTAATAGCAATACATTGGGGGGAAGCTGCTAAATGTAGTTTCTTGCAAACTGGAAATGTGTTGGAGTAAAACTTGTCATTTCTCGTAGAAAAAAATAACTGTCTAAAAATGTCCAAAATCTCCAATTGAAGCAATTACAGATTTATTGGCAAAGATCCATGTTTAGCATGAAAATATATGAAATTTCTAGAGTTTCTGTCTTAAGGCGTGAAGTCTGCTTTTTCTTGAGATGGTGGTAAATTTGTAACAAGGATATGTCTACATACTTTCAGCTAGAATAAAATAAAAAAGATATGAGCACAATGGAAAAGCAACCACTTCCCAGTGGTCTGCTGGTATCGAAGAGGCACAGGCAAAGCACCTGTGTTTTGAACATGTTAGAAAAGAGAAGGCTTTCCAACCTGCTGTAATGCAAGTCCTTATTTTACTTTAGGATTTTTTTTTCACAGTAACATCATTTGTTTTACAACTGTGAAAGTCTCTGCTTTTCCTTACATGTGGAAGACTGATTATTCTTTCTCATGTTCTTATTATTTATTATTTATCCATTTCTGGTACTATCCAAGATGTGCTGAAGGTATCTCCCAGCCTGCCCTTGAGCCATATGGAATCACTGTAGTATCTCCTAACAGCTGGGATAGCGAATGGCAGTAGATGGCTAATTATGATTTTAAATTATATTTATAGCAATTTAGATTTTCTTTTAGTGACCTTGTTTGTTCTAGAATTAGGGATGGGGATTAGGAATCTTTTTTAAAAAATCACATTTTTCAATTTTTCTTTAAACATCTTGGAGGCTTCTGAATAAACCTACTGTTTTGGTTTTGATAGGAAAGGCATCGGTTGGGTTGTAATTGTTCCATCAAGAGGGGATTAACTAGCATCAGGGTTCAGTTTAACTGGTAAAAACGCTCTATGTCACAACATCATTAACCAAAAGCGCACTGGCGTTCTGAGAAAACGATAGTTTTCCACCTGAAAAATAAAATCTGGTTTGCAATGAACTTGGTTTGTCCAAGTCTCATGCCAGGCTTTTCTGTATCAGATTTGCCTGGAGTTTTCCTTTAGCCCTCGAGCCAGTGAGACTCGGGGTTGCCAGGATAGCTTTGGAGCGGGACTGAGGGCCACCCAGGCACCCTCTGGCCAAAGGTCTGCTCTGGGTACGGAGGACACGAGTCCTACAGAAATGATGGAGCAACTAAGGAACAGCTGCTTCTTGCTCTGTAAGAGACGTTGAGGTGAAATCCTGTAAGTGTGACCTGTGTGAGACAAGCAGGTTTGAGGGTGCAAAACCATCAGCTTTTTGTTCTTTTTATTCCCTTTCTCCTCTTTGCAAAGGTGCCTTGCTGCTCCACGGCTTCAGAAGCCTCCCCAGCCTTTCTGATAAAGAATGCTGTGGTGCATCTGTTTTCAAACAGCTTGCATTGGTTTTCTGGTTTGTTTTTTCTTCCCCCTATGTATAAGAAACGTTGGGTAGCAGAATGTGGAATTCATTAGAAGTTCATAAAGCAGGGACCTCAGAAGGATGTGGGTATAAATGCTTTTCAGGCATCTGAGGTGAACTTTAAATGGAGCTTTGGCCCTCATTTGCTTTCTGCTTTTCAAAAACCATTTATGAGAAAGTGGAGCTGTCAAAGCCATGCATGAACTTTGCCTTCTTGCAAATAACTTGTCTCAAAGTAAATTGTCAAAATGCACAAGAAACTTGTCTCAAAGTAAATCCAGTAGCTCTGCAAAGCTGGAAAGGTATGTGCATTAGAGAGAGAGAGAGAGAGTGTGTGTGTGTGTGTGTGTGCACGTGTTGTGCATGGGTGGGTGGAGTGAGTAAGTCTACCATTTTGGAGATTTAAAAAACACAATGCAAGTGTTTTTAAAAAAGGCAATGTAAAATATTTATTTCTTGGCAAAAGTACATCAGACCACATCTCCCATCCTTCTTTTAATTGCTTCATGTTTGTTTTTGTTGTCTAAGTCTTTGCTGGCCTGTTTCCTCTGCGGTGCTCGTTGCTACTTAGCAGCCCGTAACCTCACACAACCCCTCTCGCAGCGAGGGAGCGCATGGCACAGGGGAGCTCGCAGGAGCACAGGCTCTGCGGCTCATCAGGAGAAACATTGGTGTTCTCGTCGATGGGAGGAACGGGAAAGGTAGTGTTAGATGGAAAGGCAGGACAATGCATGAGAGTTACTCGGTTTTTAGCCTTGTGGAGGTAACTCTTTCCTCATGAGAGTCAAAACTGCCCACATCCTAACGCAAGACCCACACATCATATCTTTGGGGGAGGGTGGACTTGTCCAGAGATAGCATCCCTGTCTTGGCCAGTTCTTGGGAACACGTACTGGTGGTATATTTAAAAGAAATGAGGTGCTGTCATCTTTGTGAGATGGCACCCGGGTTCTTGTCAGGGCTGGTTAAGGTCCCCTCAGGCTTTGCCAGGGTTTGTAGCCGCGCAGAGCCAGCTGCCAGGAGGCAGTGCCGCCCCGTGCCGTGATGAACCATCGCTCCGAGCTCCTATTCCTGTCTGCAACCAGGCGAAATTTCATCAGTCAGATATTGCAAAGCTCACAGGGTTCTCCCTGCACTCCAGAGTACTTCGGTGGTTGCCTGGCTGCCCACCCATACGGCTTCACGTCTGCTCCATCTGAGACACTTCTCTTAACCTGTGTTGTCTTCATTCATCTCAAAGCCGCTCCTCATACCATGAAGATGATAAATAGTAGGAGACTGACAGTAGGACCATGTGTGTAACATTAGGTAGGTTTTTATTTAATGTTGTTGTTTTCATGAGATGCTTTTAGGATCTTTGTTGTACTGGATTAAGGATATTGGTGGAACAATTGAACTGGTATTCTTTAACCCCGACTGCCCCAGATCCTTTCCCTCCACGCTCTTCATTTAAAAAAAAATTAGATTGGGAGAACATATTTAACTTGAAAAAAAACCCCAAACCTTGCTGATGAAATAAGTTAAACTTCTTTACTACGCTTTGATTTTATTTCTCAGGATATCCAAAGGTTTTTCACTGCTGCTGAGAGAAGGGGACAGTACACCTTTTTGAAACTTCAACCACTGTAACCGTTTTCCAGATGTGTGTGTGTGTGTGCGCGCGCGCATGTGTGTGTTAAACTCAGCACTGTGTGTGCGTGTGTTCTGCTGAATATTGTGTGCATCTACGAAATGCTTCAAACAACTGCCTGGAAGTCAAAACCAACCACCTCTTTCCAGTCATATGTTTGCCGTGACTTTTCATAACCACACTTGAACTAGTGGTCTTGGATTAAATATTCAAAGAGCAGGGCATCTTTATAGCAATGGTATGTCAGTCAAATTAAGAAAAATGTACACAAAAATAAATAAATGAAATTTAAAAGTAATGTGCTGTCAGTCTACCTGTATTTACCCCGTGGAAGTACGACCAGTTGTTGGGGACACACTTTGTACTGCTTTTGCTGTTCATATGGAAGGTTTTTAAGGATCATCTTACTCGTAACGGCTTATCGTACATTACTGAAAACTCAGGAATGCTCAAGCTGCTCTACAGAAATAATTATCAGTCTTTCTGCCGTTGGTTTTTCTTTCTGCGCTTCGGCTAGCGTGGCTGGCGAGAGCAGACGCATCCACATCCCGTCCAGCCCACATCAAAGGCGCGAGCCCCGGCTCCTGCCGTGGCTCTGGCAGGGTGCTGGTGCGACGAGAGGGGCCGGCTTCCTGCCCTCCCCCCCAAAAATAAGCTTTCCAGCGTGGATGGGGGGGTTCGAGGGGCTGCGAGCGGACACGGCCTCCGCGCCCAGCATTGGCTGGGGGTGCTGGTCTCGGGGCTGGGACACCAACACACGTGCTGTGGGGGTTTGGAAGCCCGGCGGCTCGCTCAGCACCTTGCACCGATGTGGCCGAAGCGAGCGTTGGTTTTGTGCAGCTGTCGGCCCCGGCGCTCGCAGGCTGGAAAACAGACGTGGTGCTTTGCTCTGTCTCACCAAATCCTGGATCTGACCCTGGATTCCACTGCCAGCCCCATCACTATTATGTGCAATTAAGCCTTGCATTTCTTTAAAGGTTAACTATTAGGCTGTGCATTTGTCATGATGCAAAGCCAATTTTCACCCTTAATTTATTAGGCTCAGTCAAATAGCATTTTGCTTGAGTAAAGCGTGCTGGTCTGGGTCATACTGAAACATGAATCGCTATTTCCCTCTTTCTCATGTAAATAAAATTATGCTTCCATTTGTATTAGAATTGCCGAAAACAATATATCAGCTCCCTCTGCTGATCCTGCAGTCCCAGTTAAGGCAAAAGCACTAGCTGCAGAGCTGATGCGCTAAGGAACAAACTAAACAAAAATAGCCCGGTTAATATAATAACCTTTAAGGGCACAGGAGAGGGATCAATGTTTATCGCATAGAAGAAAGCGCAGTGGCCTGGGCTGAACGCTTTCAGATTGCAGGGAGAATGTTACCCGGCGTCGGTGATGGGAATGCCGGTGATACGGACATTGCCATAAAAATGTCTGAAGAGAAGAGTTGCAAGAGGCACATAACCATTTCTGGGAATCCTAAGGAAAACAGCTGCCGAAGTTTTATCTGCGCTGTGGTATGTGTATGTGTGTTCTGTTTAAAAGGAAGAAATTAAGAGCCATACTTTTATTTTATCAAATCAAATTACCCTTGTATGTTCAGAATATTTATGCATCAGTACATTTTTTTTATTAGAGCTTTATCTCACTGTAATCAATTCCAAATACAAAACTATTTTTATCACTGAAATGCAGCAGTAATTTATAAGATGTAGACGGAACGCACACGAGATGCCAAAAGCAATTTTATGGAGCCTCTTTTGTTGTCATCTACAATGCATCAGTTCTTGCCTTCAGCCTCCCATCAATTTTAAAAGCCCCAAGATGAAAAAAAAATAAAAAATAAAAAGGAGTAAGTGTTCTGAAGCAGCTGCCAACCCCTGAAATAGTCTGGAGATACGTATGCACCTTTGGGATAGAGTTTGATTGAACACGGCACAGTAATGTAAACTGTGCTGAGCTTTGTAATACAATTGTTTTAGCTGGCGAAATGGCAGATCTTGTTCCCTCTGTCTCCCTTGCCTACTATATAGTATTTCATGTGTGTGCAGAAAATGAAATTGCGAAATAATGTCCTGCATTATCACAACTAACATCACACTGAAATGAGCAAAAGAAGAGGAGCGAAGGTTGAGGTTCTCACAGCCGAACAGGAACTCCAGGCCTGTACAAGACAATATTTAAAAGCATCCAGCCTAAAGCATATCTTTTATATGGTCCTTCTTTGGGTTATTTTCCCAAAACGGAGTCACTCACACTGGATGTGACTTGTAGGGCCAATGTTGGGTTGGCAATGGGTTCTCAGAAGTTGCAGGCACCCGTCTTAATCCACTCTCACCATCACCAAAGGCAAAACGTTCTCTAAGACAATGCAGATTAAGCTGGAATGAAGTCCCAAATACCCTTTAACAGCAGCAATCTCATGGAATTGAGTGAAAAAAAGAATAAGCCATTTTACAGTAACTGAAGCGTTTGTGAGGCTGGGAATCCTGCCTTTTGGTCTTGCACCCGTGCAAGACAAGGTGATTTGGCCTTGGGGTTTCTGTACTAATAATGGTGATAAATTTGCTACTAGAGGCTTTCTGAAATCCTCAAAGCTAGAAAGAGGTGGCTGCTGAAATGCCTTTGCCTGGTGGTTGTGGACTTGTGAATATACACACAATTTTCTCTTCACATGGCACAAGAGTGATCCTCTTCCACAGCAAGTAGCACTCAGAGAGAAATATCCCTGCCCTTGTGGAAAGTACCTCGTCCCCTGAACGTGTCCTTGTTTTCTGTATACGTGGTGCTTGCTGAAACTGGAAAGAGATGATAAGGAAAAATCAAATGCTGAGGCATAAACAATTTGCAGTCGTTAAGAGATTATAAAATTGAAGAGAGACGTGTTTCACAACTCTTCTTGCTAAAGATAGCCTTGAATATCTAGAATCCAACTTTGATTTGTGACTTTTACTAGGACGCACTTTGGCTTGACAGATGGCATTTTCCTAATACTTCTCCATGGTGACAGATGTCCAGGACTATGGACGAGGGATTTGAAGAAACTGCAGGAGTTTTTTTAAGCACACAATACCTGTTCAAATACAGTTCTTTCTCTGCAGGTTGGCTCTGCTGCTGTTTGATTTCCACTCCGAAATCCCCATTCCAATTTTCATGCCAGTCAGCTACTGGTGAGCGCTTACTCCTTCCAGCAAGCTCTCCATGCTGCTCAGGAGCACCTGCAATAGCAGCATCTATGTATATGTTCATGGTTATGTTTTTTCAAACTGTATCTTTGATCTTGCCAATGCAGACTTCATTTCTGCTGTCTCAAATCGCCCTGATGTTTCCTGCTACAAAGTCATGTATTACCACTCCAACACACGTTTGGTTACAGTTCTGGCTCTCTGTCTGGCTCTCTGGTTCTGCAAGTGCATGGTGGGATGCTGAAAGCAATATATTGCAAAGCTTCTTAAAAATACATTGCATCTAGAGGTGAGGTAGTTTACTGATGTTAAAGATCCAGACGTTTAATTCTGTTTCAGTTTCTTGCCAAATCCTACTAATGTTATGAGAGGAATAGCCAAATTGGACATATTTTCAGTCTTAAAAAAGCATCTCATTTTAATACCCAGTGATTGGTTTTAACAAATTCATGTTAATAGGTCTCTCTCAATATGCTTCTGTTAACTATAAGTATTGAAAATAAATGGAAGAACATTACAAAATGTTAACAAATTATTAATGGCAAACATTACTAAGACACCTTTCTTGTTTGCCTACCACTTTAACATAATAATAATAATAATAATAATAATAATAATCCCTCTTGAGGGAATGATTACTAAAGCCTTTTGCATGCAGATTACTTCAGGCTTCAGCATTGCAACTCTCGTCTAGGTTAGGAGATGAAGGCCAAGATTTGTTGATTGAGATCAGATGGCTGGTGGCGAGAAGGAATCTAGATGACTTAACTGGAGGGATTAAACTCAAGTCTTTTGGCTTCCATTTGGCTGTTGTATAAAGTCCACCGCTGGGCCAGCTAGCTGGGCTGTGTTCCCCTCATCGCGTATGTGTGATGTTAGCAGGGCGTTTTGTAGTATCAGCCAGCCCATCAGTATTAGCAGTCCAGACGTTCTGGGTGAGAAAGGAAAAGACAGTGTAACTGAAAGCTAAAATTAGTCCCCGAAGCACCCGTCCGTGCACCTCCAGCTCGGCGGCTGACCTACTGCCCAGCCGCTGCCGGCTGAGGAAAGCGGAGGCGAGCGCTCTCTACCCCAGCCAGCACCTGGGTTTTTTGGTAAATGACGGTGTGTGGATGCAGTTGGGCAGAGCCGGCATTCCCAGGAGCTCCAGCCCCGTTTCCCTGCCCTGCCCAAGGAGAGGCAGGTCTCTGCGGCACCCAAAACACAACCCAGCGCCCCCGGCAGCACCACGGCCGGCACTTTGCTGCGGGGTGACGTACCATCGGACACGCGAGGAGGAGGGTTTTGTTATCGGCAATTCACATTTGAAGCCTCACCCCATTAGCTGTACCCCCACGGGAGCAGATGGAGGTCGCTTTCTTCTTTCTTTCAGAGCCCTAACCTTTAATTTTACAACATTGCTTGAAACCAAGAGTGGAAATAAAAAGTCAGAGCTACGCTCTGTTTTCCTTCCCCTCCCTTCCATTATCTTCTTTCTTTTCCATCCATCCTCATTTCACATGCCTCTCACATTGCATCCCCCTGGTTTTCCAGTTATTTATTGACCCAGACCTAATTCCTTATTTCCAGAAATGTGTCATGAATCCTGCCTTTGAGTCATTCGCTTTTTGCTTTCCAGGCTCACCTCTTTGACCACATCTTCCTGTAAGAGATAAGGATATAGGGTTTGTGGAGTAATCGCAGCAGGATGCCTGGGTTTCATTCATAGATCTGTTGCCACTGGCTCATTATGGAAAATTAGGAGAGTTATTTCACCTTTCAGTGCCTCACCTCAGTGTCACCATCTGTAAAACAAGGCTAATAATTGTTATCTCTTCCTTGCAGGAGAACTGGGGAGCTTCACTAATGACCATCTGCTAAATGTTCTCAGAGCCTCACATGAACATTTCTACTGAAGTGCAAATTATTATTAGAAACCAGGGATTGTTACTGGATTGATATCAAATCATTGTCGACAGCTTCTCTGCAGGGAAAACTTAGGCGCAGCCAACAAGAACAAGCTGCATGTTTTGAAGTTGTGCAGTTGATTATATTGGCTTTCATCTTCTGGTAAGAGGATCCTCTGCCATCTGAACTCTCTGATCTCTGGGAACACAATTCATCCAATCAATCTGGAGGAAAATAAACCTCCTCAGACAAAAAAATAAAGTATCCACCTGAGATCATATGAAGATGGAAGATGTCAATTAATTCCCAGCCCCCAGTCCTTAACTCTTGTCAACCCAGTGTTTTTCTGGCCCACCAGGCAACGCTTAAGAGGATATAATGCATCCATCACACAGTCTCGGTATTGCAAAGAGTCTCGTGGGCCTGCCTGGGCTAAATTATAATTGAAAACATGCAAATATTTTACAATCAAATTGGTGCCACTGAAGGCTTCTATGGACTGTCTGAAGGATACGTGTTGATCTCGTGGTAGCATCTGGAGATCTGAGGTGCCAGGACAAGATTTCAGCTGTGGCTTCTTCCCAGCATGAGCCAGCCCAGGGCGAAGGACGTCTCCATACTGCTCCTGAACCTGACCCGGTGCCTTTTCTCCCTAGGTCAGCCTCAAGATGCCCACCCAGTGCTGACAGCTGATGGATTTAATTGCAAACTGTATCTGGAGCCCGTGTTTAGCACCGTACAGATAGAGAGAAACCACCGCTGGGTCATCATTGGTGTGCGCCCCGTGTGCCCAAGACCCGAATGAGCTCTGCGGATGACTTTACAGGGAACCACTGTCTTAAGCGAGCATGGCCTCCCATCCTTTTAGTGTATGGGCTCATCTGTTGTGTTTTCCCTGAGCTAGAAATTGAGAGGGAGGATCGCTGGAGGCTACAACCCATTACTGGGTATTCAATAGCAACGCTGTCAATAGGGACAAACAAGCGGAGATGGGGCTGGGGATGGGGATAATGACAAGGACCAAGTTGTGAGGAGCAGAGAGCTCAGGTCTCCTGCGACGCTAAAACTGATAATATATAACTGGCGAGGCTTAGCAACGGCCCCAAGTCTTCCCCCTCCGATACCATTATGTACCATTATGGTCACTGTCTCAGCTTGCTGGGTTTAAGCACAACAAATGTGGTTTAATGATGCTCTTGCTATCCAACAACATTAGCGGTGCTGTACTCACAAAACCCTTTTTGAGGGCTTACAGGGAGGAAAACGGGTGAGTCTGAGCTTTTGGGAGCTGCAAGGGGAATGTAAACACCCCTGGTGCAACCATCTGCAGTGCCCTGGGGACTCTGGAGGCAGGACTTGGTTCTCTTGTGCAGTGCAGAGCATATTAAAAATGGAAAAAATAGCCCAGTAATTTTTTAATTAAAAAAGGATAATAACATCTTGTGTTAAAATTTTAAAAAGCAATCCTCTACATTTAAAAATATACCTGTAAAATAATATGTGCCTTTTGGCTATTTCCTATAATATGTAACTTTGGTCACATGGCTCTCATTAAGACACCAGAAAATATCGTAAACTAGCATTTATAAGCTCAACATAGGAAATTTCTGTATTTTTATTTTGAATTTATAATCCCGGTCCAAGATCTGCTGAAAGATATGAAACTTTATTTGAGGTTTTGGAAATGGAATGATTTCTGAGCAAAACAGTCTTCTTTTGGTAAAAACTCCCATCTGTTCAAATTTTGATGCTTTCTTCAGGCAAATACAATTTTTTTTTGCCTACAAATATTAAAAAAAAAAAATTCTGGCTGAGAGCACCGTCACTAATACTTAAAAAAAAATGCAATGTTATGAAATATTAACAGTTTAAGATAACACATGGCAGCATAAACACACGCGCTCTGCCTGTCTCTGCAGAGCTGAGGAGTGCTGCTGTGGATCCCTGCGTGTATTTAGCACTGAAGGCAAGGAAGTTTTGCTCTGAAAATGGACAAGAACCCGAAAAGCAAGGAAGATATTAACCACATCTTTTTAACACCAAGGCTTGAATAACACTACCCCAGGTAGTTAATAATTCATATTGCCCGAGCATGTAATCAGATGGAAACTTTCCTGTTTCCTCTGAGCTCGCATCTCCGGACAGAGGTCAAGCTCTAAAATCTGAAATAAGGTGGACTAATTACCTTACACAACGATGAGACAAGGGCTGATGCCCGTCATTCCTGAATAATCTAGGGATTTGGAAGCGTACAAGCAGATTCAATACCAGCCTGCAAGTCTGGTTTCAGCAGCTCGATCCTGAGCGCGGCTCTTTTACAAGCAGGCTGCAGGTGGCAATACATTTATGTTCGTGTCTCGGAGCATGAGAGCGAGCGCTCCCCGAAACGCCGCGCCGGGATCAGAGCAGAAGATGTTGCTCTCGAAGAAGAAATACATCAGGAGGGAAATACGATAAGCATAATTGCAGGGAAGGGGTTAGAAAGAGATCAAATAGGTTTCCTTTCAGTGGGAACGGCTCATTTCTAAAGGCAGCCGCTGTGGTTTTTCTGCTTCGCCCTCTCAGCCCGTGCCCGGCCGCTGGCCTTTGTGCGGTGCCGCGTGGGTTGTGCCGGGAGCCAGGCGGAGAAGTCGTCTGGAAGTGGAGCAGCGTCCCCCCGAGACGGGCAAAGCTCTGGGGCACATCAGGGAATATCTTAAGTAGAAAGGATGAAATGAGGCATCTTTAATTCTCCTTCCCTGGGCTCGTTCTCAAGTTGTTCACCCGGGAGCAAGAATACAGACCTGCAGCTCTCCCTCTTTCCTTAAGGAAGATTAACCAAAGTAAAACTCAGATTCATGAAGTTATGATTTATAGTGTCCCTAAGTGCATGATAGTGCCCTTACAGCGTCCATCTAGCAATGCTGCGTCTCTAGGTGCTGTAGAAGGGCTTTACTCATAACTAAAGGTGTCTGTAAGGGGTTTTTTTGCACTGGGGTTTTGATAATCTGCCCTGGTGCAGCGTATTTAATCCCGGGAGATGGAGGGTCACCGGGGAAGGCAGCCTGGCAGAACAGCCAGGGAACATGGGAGGGGAGATCCCTCTCCACATGGAGAAACGCCTCTGAAAATGGAGCAGCTTTGCCAGGAGGGCAGGGAAAGCTATGGCGAGGGCTGCGATATTGCACAGAAGCTCGGGTCGTAGTAGGGAGTTCGCTTGTCTAAGCCGTACGGGGTCTATCTCAAGATGCAAAACAACAGGTTGTGTAAGGCTCGGGCTCTGCCAGTTCTTCAGCATCAGTCCTGCTGCCGGAGAAGTGAGTGGTGCTTTCTGCCTTTTTGCAATGGCTCTGAATCTTTTACCTCTATTAAGTGCCTCCTCTGGAAAATGGCCCTTATTTGCTATGCCGTGGGAACAGGACTATTATTAAAAGGTCACAGAGAGTAATTGCCTTAAAATAATATTGCAGAGTACTCACTGTGCTCTTGCTCAGTTACGCTAATAACAGGTTGATCAGCCCTGAATGATGCCACTATTAATTCACTGGATGGAGCGCACACGACAGCCAACCCGAAAAGGCACTTTCCGACAGGAAAGAATACCCTGTTTTACTGAAAAAGCAAGAGTATTTTGATCCAACTACCCTTGATGAAACAGCCTGATGACACAACTTCATCTGAATTAAGTTGCTTATGCCAGAGCTGTGCCTGTGGGGCGTCACTGCACATATAAATATTCACCAGTGCATCCACTGCATGTGGCCGGCACAGCGAGCAGCATCCCCGTGGTACCCGATGCCTGGCCAAGGAGATGCTATGGCCTCTGCCTGCTTTCCCCACCTCATCTTGCTCTTTTGTTTTAGCTTCCAAGGCCCCTGAGCGATGCTATTCCCCTGGTCCCCACCTCTGCCTGGCTCCATCATTGCCCCCTGCGAAGCCACCAAACCAGGTCCTGTATTTGTGGGTGCCTTGACGGCAGGTGATGGGGACACGTCCAGCTTAACCCTCTGCCCTCCTCCAGCTAAAGGCAGAGCTGCCCTGAGCCCTTCTGAGCACAGAAACCTGCTCGTTAGTGCAGAGGTTTTAATTAGGGGCTGGGAGCCTGGGTAGTGCACGGGCAGGACACACCAAGAGCCTCCGACCTTCATTTGGGAGTTTCCAAACCGCAGAACAGGTCAACGGGGTGATGGCTGGGGAAACCAGCAATAGACGGTCCGTAATTTTCTCGCAAGGTATTTCTGTTGTTCATGCTGATACCAGGAGGATGGAGGGGTGAAGCCGGACTCGCTCCCCGCATGGATGCTGCCTCTGCGCTCCCGTCCCTGTCCCAGCGAGCGGCTCTGCCTGCGCTAAGCCCACGAGCAGGGCAAAAGGGCAAATTCAGCAATACCTTTGGCTTATCAATGACAGAACAAATTGATACCAGACTTTTAAGAGGGTGGGGAAACGTCTCTCCATAAAAAGAATCTAAATTTACCATCGTGTTAACAATTTTGTAAGACTTTTTGGCAACTCCTAATGGAAATTTCAAGAGCAGATGGAAATATTTGGAAACGTATAGAACACATGAGCCTGCAACATCCATTTTTATTTTCTCATTGGGAGTGCGGAGTGGTTTCATGTTGCCTTTAAATTTTTTTTTTTTCTTTCTCTCTTCTGGATACTAAGAAAAGCAAGAGGGGAAGCAGGCGATGGATATAGGCAGGAGGGTTTTTTTGGTATTGCTCACTTGATTCCCCTGTGTGGTCTGTGATGAGATTCAAGAGAAAACAGCACCAGTGCGAGGTTACTGGGTCCCATGTTATTTGGGAGCTCAGCAGGAATGGGAGGGCACCTGCTAGCCTGGCTATGTGAGGTCCAATGAGCCAATTAACCTTTTCCAACGTAAATAGTGCTGGATAACCTGTATCTACCGCCCAGGCAGCACATGAGGTTTAATTAATGAGTGTAAAAAGGCCTCAGGGATTCTTTGATGGAAGATAATGTCAAAGTATGCAGAATGGTTTTTACTACCCCTGATGGGCCATGCCCAAGGTCACAGCCTCCCTGGGAGAGGAAAATCCTCGGAGAACTTTGAAAACGTGGATCAAATGTTTCCAGTCCCTGTTGCCCCCAGAGCAAGAAAAGCTTTTTGCTTTTTAGGTCCTATAACCCACCCCAGAGCATGTCATTCGGCGCAGTAGGACAGGAATCAATAACAGTAATAGACACTTTTATATACAAGAGCTGGGAAAAAAATAATAGTGCTCGGTTACCAAGTTTCTGGATCACTGCTGATCAGTAATGATCAGGAATGAAGCAATAAGCCCTATTTTTCCATCTCCCCTATGGCTTAGCAGAGCGAGGGCCAATGCACTGGCTTCACTGCTGGTCTGCTCTGGTAGATCAGCTGCTACAGTTTTTTATGTGGGGAACTCATTTGGAAACTGAGGCGTTTTCCAAGGTGTTTACATTGTCCCACTTCCACCGGATCTCAGCAGCTCTTGGAATATCCATACCTAAAGCCTTTAATTAGAAGAGAGACTTCTGGGGCTGGTGGTCACAGCATTTATTGTGCTTGGAAGAGGACTGATCTATTACAGCAACAGCAAACTAACCCAGCACCAGCAGCAGTTCCGACAGTTATCACATCCGTGGCTAGATGCACTTCAGGATAGCACAGGCTTTGGAAAATGAGTGCGTGTTTCCCTTGAAGCCCAAGGAAACAAACCTGGGTGATGACAGAGTGACTCCTCTCTCGACCACTTGACCAGCTAACGGAGAAAAATGAGTCGCAAATCCCTCACTGTCTCTATACGTTAACAGTAGCATGTACAGCTTCTTCCATTTCACGGTACTGAATCGGAATATGGGACGGTTTAGAAATTGCTGCTTTTTCTGATGGGCACTGTTGTCATCCCCTGAAAGCAAATACTCTGCAGGGACAGGGAGCAGCTTCGTGGCGCCGTGCAGTAACTCAGCAGCCTGCCGTGGTGGGGGGCAGCCGTCCCCGCTGCCCTTTGCCCCTCGCCTCCCCCTCTAATGCAGATGAACGATCCAGGGGCAGCGCTCAGCCCTTTCCCCTTCTGCTTTTCCTGCACAAACTCTTTTTCCGTAGTGGGATTAATGCAAGGGAATCGGGTTAAATTTTCTTGTATGTTGGCCGCGATACAGGACCACATCTGCCCAGACCTGCAGAAGTCGTTCAGGTCCTAAATCTTCTTAGTTGTATCGCTTCCTAGTGATTTCTGCGGCAAAGAGACGTTGGCTGGAGAGCTTTGCAGACTCGTGCCCATGCCCAGCGCCGCGGAGCTGCCACCGTCCTTGCTGCGGGAAGGTGTCGCCGGTTTGGTCCTGGCACCTTTGCCTTTGCCCAGAGGCAGCGGGTGCTGAGCCACAGCATCTTCAGGTTGTAACTTCTCCCTGGAAATGTTCCCCTCAGTACGTTGTAAAATACGAAGAAAGCATTTGGAGTGATTAACTGCGGGCTCTTCCTTCCTAATTGCAATGTGATCCCATGTGTGACATGGAAGCTGTTACAATAATTCCTTTTTTATTGACTAGTAGTGAATAATTGTATTATAATCCCTGTGTCCCTGATAAATATGCATAACACACTTGCAACTGCTTCGAAGCAGGTTTAAACCACATGCTCGCACAACTTTACCAGATGCTGTGTACTTCTCTTCATCCTAAATCAGAAGAAAAAACAAACAAAAAAATTCCAAACTCTGTTTTATTCAAAGCAATCATCAAACATAAAACCCCACGAACTGAAATGAAAAAGCTTCTATGAGTTGAGAATAATACGTCCATGAAACCACTTGATTATAAACATATTTAAAAATCTCTATTTTGTTTGCAAACCAGTTTTTCTCTCTAAAACGCTTGAAGTGAAACCACCTGAAGATAAATCTGAAACCAACCCAAATTTATTTTATTCACAAGTGCAAGGCACTCAGGTAGAACATTAATAATAAAAACCAGCTGGGTTTTTAAAAGTTAATCATTTTATTCAGCTAAGGAAGGACTGTTATTCATAATGCAGACAAATGTCTTTGCCTATACTTGTGATTCATGCGCTGACAATGACTCCTCTCTTCCAGCTGTCCTTCCTCTCAGCTACTTCACCTTTTTCTCTATACTTTCTTGTACAGTATGTTATCAGCCAAGACTATTCACATTCAACACAGTGAATATGAACTGAGGGCCGTGCATGGTTAGAGCACGGCTGGGTGATCTTCTTTTTCCTTGGTCATCATCATTGAGAAGATGCTGGTGTAGAAAGACAGCTCTGAATTAAGAAGGAGCCCCGTGAGCTGAGCCGGAGGGGCCAAAGGGGAGGGAGTGATGCCAAAACGGAGGCTCGACCCCTCTCAGACACTAGAGGGAAATTTCAGACCCTGCGGCCCATGTAGGCTGGACCAGCTCCTGATCACTGATGCTTTTGTGCTGTCTTTTATTAGAAACCTTTCTTAGAGCTGCAGCCTCTTGCATCAAGTCCCTCCAATGCAGTTGTAGTTCTTCAGCCTTTTCCTATCTCCGTTTCAGTCTTCTCCTGTCAGCAGAAATATTGCAGACCTACATTCCCTCTTTTGTGCCCTACTGAAGATATTTCAGCACAAAAACCAAAATGGCAATTTTTAAGACTCTCCACGTGTTGGGATTTTTTTTCCTTGCTAAGAAGTGCTGCAGCTTCTCGCAGAGTGGAGCCAGCTTGGGAGCTGCTCCCCAGCCTGCCCCAAGGCAGAAAGGACAAGTTGTGTTTGAAAAAAAAAAAAGAAAAAAAGAAACACAAATTTCCCCCTTCCATGGAAGTGTGGAAAACTCTGGCCTGCTGGGGGGGATGAATGTAGCCCATTAAACACCCTCCAGGTAGTATGGTAAGATGAGCCTCCCCAAGCTGGGGAAAATGATGCTGAGTGCTGAGTGTTTGACAAAAAACTGGCTAGAGTTACACCAAATTGTTTCCTCGTCATCAGTCAAAATTACCCTTTCCTTCCTCCTCCTCCTCTTCTCCCTCCTGAAATACAAGAAGATAAAAAGAAGAAGGGAGGGGGACAAGAGGAAGAAATCGGGACAGCTTAAAAAGTGCAGTTGTTTCTCCTCAGAGAAGCTCTGATGTCTCTGCTGTGTCCCCAGGACCTCAATGTCTTATTAATGCCCGTTAATCCCACACGAGGTTATTTGGGAAGCGTCGGGAGCTAAAACCTTGCAGCCGACTTTGCGTCCGGCCTTTACAGCATAAAACTCTGGCAACGCTGCGGGGAAGAAAAGACTCGTTGCCATCACGAGGGATGATGGCTCTGCTGTAAAATGGGGCCAGCGGGGCTGGGGCTGGCTGTGGACAGCACGGGGCTGGGGGGGGGACTGGTTCACAGGGGGTGCTCCCACGGGAGACAGACAGACAGACCCTTCCAGGAGCCCTTTCTGCAGCACTGCAGGAGATTCCCAGAGCAATTAAAATAAAACTAATCATGGCTTTTGATTTGGTGTAACTCCATCACAGCAGAACAGCCCATTGGCATTCCTACCCAAATCCAGTACTTTAAGTTTCTCCGGATTTCTTTTTTTTTTTAAAGAATGTGCCAAACAGCACCAAGGGTGATCTTGCAGATAGGGCATGTGCATTGGGTTTGGGAGATGCTCTTTCAGACACCCCATCCCTCATTTGGGGTCCCTCCCTGGCCGGGTCAGCGCTCTCCTGAGCTGCTCCGTGCCCGTTTGCAGCGTTCGCTCCCCGCAGCAACAATTCCTCTCCGCCTCATTGTTCGGTGCTGAGCCCCAGGAGCACCACGTCTTTCCTTTTAAAGCTGTTTTGGTTTCTTTCTTTTTTTTTTTTTTTTTTTTTTTTTTTCCCCCTGAAGGCTGGAGAGTTTATGAACGCATGTTGTAGGTGCAGTTTGAAGGCTTTCCGTCTCCCCGGCGTGTGCCGGGCTGTCGGGAGGAGCACCCCGGAGCACACCGAGTGGGTTTTCCATTGCCCAGAATAATTCAAACTGGGATGAAGGAATTCTTTAAGACAACACAGGCAATCAGCTCTAACCAGGCACACGAGCGCTTATAGCGGCGACGGCGTGGAGATTTGGCCAGCAAAACAAAACCCATCTAGTCAGCGTTTTGCCTGTGACTTATTCAAAATGACATAAGTTAAAACACTGTCTGGCAGGGTCGGTAACTGAGACCAACCGGCTCGACTGGGAATGATCCTCCAGCAGGCTATAAAAATAAAGGTGCTCTGGGTTTAGCAGTGCAGCATCCCTGGCAGAGGGATGAAAGCCTGAACCATGGAGAAGGGAGATTGCAGCAGGAGAGGCTCACTTTGATCACTCGGTCTAGGAAAATGTGCAGAGGTGTTTAAAAAAATCCCCGAGCACGCACTGGGCAGTAAAATATTTGCCCCGGTGCTGAGCCCATTGCACTGAGTGACCGAGACCCCGGCTTTTCTCACCCCGCTGCAATTCCAGGACTCCCTGGGGCTGCCCTTTTGCAACCGGGACTGATCCTGCCATGCAGAAGTGGCCCAAATGGAGTGTTCCTATGAAATCTTGGAGCTTCCCAGAAAATGGCATAAAAATGAATAGCTGTATTATCCAACCCTACGGAAGGAACGTCACGGCTGCCAGTGGGTTGCGAGCAGAAATGACTGTCCTGGCTGAAAGCAGAACTAATTTCCTCAGCTGCTGGGCAGAGGTGGTTTTCGGAGGATTTTTCCAAGATAGTCCCAGGCTCCAGGCACAGCCATCTGCCCCAACAGACAGGCATGTGCTGGTTGCTCATGGCTATGGGGAGGGCAGCGGTCGGCTCCACGAGCAGAACTCAACCCAGTGACTCACCAGGACCTCAAAGCCAGATTTTCTCAGCTGTTCCACATTAGCACTTTGACTTCAAGGCAGCTCTGCTGCTTCACCCCAGTCACTGACCTGGACCCAGCAGCCCTTTTTTTTTTTTTTTTTTTTTTTGTTTGCGGAAAATCTGTGAGCAGATAAAAATTTCCCTAAATTTCTTGGCTTGTTTGATAAACCCCCTTTATTGATTGATTTATTTATGTTTACTTTGGTGATGGACAGAATCTGTTCCAGTCGCAGGCAGGCTGCCTGCCTGTGACCGATCCCAGGCAAGCTGGGGATTTTTCTTTTCCTTGCTCCGGTGGATGCCTGAGTGCTTCTCTCACAAATACCAACTGGTGGAAAATGAAAAATTCAGCTTCGCCTTCTCTCCCTCGCGCGACGGACTCTGGAGAGGGCTGATCGTGGCTATTGCTAATTCATGTAACGATCTGCATGAATAACCGTGGAAAATATTTGGCATTGCTCAGCCCCAGATATAACACGATTAAATATGTCTCACAATTATGCTTAGTCTAAAATTATAGGCCCTTAAATACCTTGCATACTGCTCACAGCTGGTATATCTAAATTTAGGGGTTTCATCCACAGTGAACGGTGTCGCAGGATCACGCAGTATTGTTCGAGGGGATGCGGCGGGGACACTCGGGTCAACCTGCGGCAGCAACCGATACCCTTTGCTTTTCTCAATTCCTTCGCAAACTTGCCCAGCCGTTTGCAGGCACCACCGCCGACGCGGGTGTCGCGCACCCATCCAGCGCGGCGCGGGGATGGGTCTGCGGCTCCGGGATGCTCATCCTCATCCCAGGCTTGGGCAGCACCTGCCTGCCCGTCCCACCACCCCTGGGCACGGCTTTGCCCTCGCCCAGCAGCCTCAAGGGAGGAAAGAGCTCTTTCAACTTCTTATCTCCCGGTTGGGCTTTATTTTTCTTTCCACCACCTCTTGACCCTGGACGTGGAAATAAGGGCTGGCGTCCACGGAGCTGAGAAAGTTCTCAGCATCTTCTTTCCTTCCTGCGGACATCAAAAGGGGATTGTGGGCTCGATCACATTTTACATCACGGCTGGTTTTGATCCTTTAAGCATAGGAGACATAAATCTTCTTCCTCTTTCTTCCTCTGTTTGGGTATCAATTCTTTCCTGTGTTCTGAAGTTTCTCAGGAGAAAATGTAAGCGGGGTTATAAGCTGATTATCTATCTATGGATTTTTACCTTGGTGATTCTTAGCATTGCTGTTAGGTGGATAATGTACTGACAGGGTTTGGAAAGGACTAGAGCAGGGTGCAGAAAGGACAGCGGGAATTTTAACTTGCCAGCAAACAGACCTGGTTTAGTAAACCCACGGCTGTGCTGCTGCGGTGGGGAGATGCCTCCAGCAGTTTGCTAATGCTGGTAACAGTGGTGCCAACTTTTCAGCATGGCTGGGCAGGGAAAGAAACAGAACCAGCCTCCCAAAATCACCCCCTTCATGGACATCCCTGAGATGAATTGAGCCAGCCCCACTAAAGCTGAGGATGCAGGCCAAAAAATTGGTATTTTTAATTTTACTCCAAGGGAGAGAAGCTGTGAGCTTGGGCATGCTGTTGCCACAGAGCCTTACGGCTGCCCAGTTTGGCTGTGGTGCTTCTTCCAACACCCACTGGGTGATGGAGAGAAATGATACCCTGGTGTCTTCTTAGGTGAGAGGCATTTGAGCCAAGGGCTGTTTTACTCTGTGTTTAAAGTGCCTGAAATCTTAAGGTGCCTTAAATTTCATGCCCCTGCCTGACTCAGGTCCCTCATTCAGAGCTTCCTTCACAGCTCCGATGGAGGTTGAAGGACCCAAAAAGAGGTAGGAAGGTGAGAAGAAGGTGAAGTCCAAAGAGCAAGAGCGAGCAGGGCCAGATCTGCAAATGTCGGAGCACTTTTTAGAGCTGTTGTTCGGGCAAGCGAGCATCGCCCGCGCCGCTGCCAACAACTTCGTCTCCCACGTGCTCGTCCTCAAACTCCCCGCAGCAACTGCAGTGGTTCCTGCCTGGACGAGGTACGTCAGGGTGATATCGATGTATTTGCGCTGCCTTTTCAATCTGCTGGAGAAGCAGCTGAGGGAAACTAAATACATTACAGGGAGGATTTTCTTTTTTCCCACGTGCATGTCTGTGAACTTGCTTTGCAGACAGGATGGGGCATGGACTACTATCTACCTGAGAGCTGGTCATCATCATCATCATCATCATCCTCCTCCTCCTCTTAGCACTGCCATGCTGCCCAGGGCCAACATACATGCTCAGCTCGGCGTCCAGCCGCAGATGTCCGGGCAGGGAACACAAAAACTGCACGCAGCAATTCCCCTGGTGTTGCCTGCGAGCGTGGCTCACCGTCACGAGTCAACCTCGTGCCCGCTGGTGCCAGGACGGCTGTGGAGGGGAGTGGGAGCACGCACGGCCGGGCATCACCCACCAAAGGCCATTCCCTGGGCTATTTTTAATGAAGCACAATCACTTGAATGCAGAAATTTCAGTGATTTACTGCCAGGAACATGAAAAAGCAAGGGGAAAAAAAAAAAAAAAGTGGCAATGGGGGCAGGGGGAGGGAAGGTCATTCCAGTTTCTTCCTGCTTACACCCCTCGCAGCTTTCGGATACAGGATATCGCTGAATGGCAACCTCCATGCTGCATTTATTTTTAAGCCACTGATAGCTTTCTAAGTGACCTCGCTGTACATGAGCAACATCAGCCAAGAAGCTGTTTTTTTCCGGCCCTTCGACGTCAGATTGCTTCCTTTGACACCTCTGAGAGCCAAAAAATGGGAAGCATTCTCTTCCCAAGGTGACTTTATTTTTTTTCCCCTGTGATACTACTGCTGGGTCTCTCTCTCAGGCTCCCGGGCTGCCACGGTATGAATGGCACTGCCCTGGGGACACAGTCCCGAGGTGAAAGCTGGAGGTCGCTGCTTTAGGGCAAAGGTGCTCAAATTATTTACTCCCTGGGAAAAAAAAAATAAAAAATGGCCGTGGCTGGAGCCAGAGTTAGGGCAACTTCACCTCAATTTAAAGGACTCTGGCATGCACTTGTAATATTTTGTTTTTTCTTTTTTTTTTTTCTTTTCAGGGCAGCTGGGGCTTTCCAGGATATCCCAGCTCACATAGCCATAAACTGTTTACTGTAACCTTAGAATTAGCACAAGTTTTTCAAGCTCATTCAGAATTGAGTGCAAATAACCAAGTGCTGCTCTAGCACGAGAGGTGCTGGGACACCAGGAAAACGTTTCACCTCCACTTTTTGAAAGCACAGGTTGTTTTAAGCACTCTCACATGAAAATATTAATAAAAGCTCCTGGAGTCTATTTTAGACTCTGCAATGGAGCTGGGGGGGTGTGTGGGGTGATTAAACAATTTGCTCGCTTGGTGCCTCAGTTTACCCACTTATAAACCATGGCTTTGCACTGACTTAATAACTGCTGCGCCCTGCAGCATCAGTGTGATGTGGATTTTTCTATCCACTCCTCAACTGCAAACTGCAAGAGAGATTTTTAATAAAACAAAGATGGAATGGGTTCAGCTGGAGGTACAAGGACAGGTCCCAGCTGCATCTTATTTTCTCAGAATTGGGGATACACTTGAAAATCTCCTGGAAATCAATAGGAAGAGCCTGGCTGGAGAAGACCCTCATGGGGGTAAATGAACCTGGACAGTGCTGCTCTGCACAGCTCTCCAGGGTCATTAGGAGGCTGGAAAAGGGGGAAAACACCAGGTTGGGATGCGGTCGGCTCCCATCCCTGGCTCTGCTTTGTCTCTGCCCTGCCTCCAGCACTTCAAAGCAACCAGGCGCAAAAATCTGGCTGAGAGGTATCCTTCAAAGCCACTTCTTCCTGCGTCACTCATCAAGGAGAGGGCACCGGGCTCAGATATGGATTTCTGAGCTCAAAAATGTCAGAAGGAAGTGATGGACTTGGAGGAAATTCTTGCGACGGTCTAGGAGGAAATGGGAGATGTGAAAATACACGATGTATTTTCCTCCCACAAGCTGTGCGCTCTGTTTTTATTATCATAAACCTGGGCCCAGAGGATGTCAGCTTGTTTATTTATTTGTTTAAATGAGGTTTCGCTCCTTGTTCAAACATTCCCATGTTGGCAGCTGCTGCGCTGCCGGCCCATGTCCCGGTTCCCGTCTCCCCTCCCCTAACGAGGGGACGTGTCAGCCTGGGCAGCGTCCTCGGCCACCAGCAAGGAGGGAGATGTTGAAGGCAGGATGGGAGGTGGGTCCCCAAAGGGTCCTGAGCATCACAAGCTGCAGCAAGAGCCCCTTGGGCTGGTGGCACCACCGTGTCCTCATGCACGACACTGCTGTGTCACCCGTGCAGCCTCCCTGGGCTCACAGCTTCTCTCCCTTGGAGTAAAATTAGAAATATCCTTTTTTTTTTTTTGGCCTGTGCCCCTGAGTCAGTGTCCCCCCTGCAGAGCAGCTCTGGCAAGTATGGGCTGGAAATGGCACCCGTGTCCCATTTTCTGTCATTTTGAAGCATTCTCAGGAATAATTACTACGGAAAATCACGCCGCAGCATCGGGAGCCTCTGTGCACACCTAAAGCTGCTCATGCCAGCTCCTTTCCATGGGCTGGCTGGGCAGCAGTGGCCTGTGGAAGGTCTCATGGTGATGGTGACCCCTTCCATCCCGAGCTCCCCAGACACTTAGTGCTGCTGCCACATAATCCCCGCTGAGTCTGAAGGATGCCCGGAGCCCCTCATGGACCCAAACAACCCAGGCGAGACAGCAGCATGCATCGTGCTCAACCCACGTCTTGCTTTTACCACCACGGAGATGAGAGGGGGTGGAATTTATTTATTCCCTTGCAATGTCGGCCAGCCCAGACCCTTGGCTGGGGCTCTTCTTCCCCAGCCAAGGTGGCATTTGGCGGTGGGGGGGGGGATGTTACCCCCCATCTGAGCCCTGCACCTCCCGGCGGGGTCACACCAGCAGGAAGCCGCCTCTCGCCCCTGGAGATGCACCTGGGAGGAGAAGCACTTTGCTGGAGGAAGAAAACAGGATCTAACATATAAACAACATCCTCAATGGCTCAGCAAGTGAGTCGCTCTTTCCAGAGCCTGTTTTCGAGCCATTGTTGGAGCCCCCATGGCACACCCCCCCCCCCCCCCCCCCCCCCCCCCAGCTACAAAATGCAATTAAACCAAGATAGCAGGAGCTGTCGTTGCCCTGGGGATGGTGTTGCCCTGCTCCTTCTTGCAATGATACAGCCCTGGATGGACCCAGCAAGGGCAAGTATTGCAGAGGTGAAGGGCAAGAGTATTTCCTGGCTCCGTTCCAGAGCATGTTTTGGGGCTGAAATACATGGATTAAATGTGATTTCCACCTGCCAGGCCCTGAATATTTAGTCCAAAGCTTATACGGGGCTGCAAGGTACCAGTAAGCAAATGGGACAGAGCACCTCTTGGGACAAAGCGATGGCTTTCCTAAGGAATCATGCATGCTCCTTCCAGAAAGGTGCTTGCCTCCACAGGATGTTTTTTTCTGGGTAACAAACCTTCATTTTGCATCTGCACGATAGAACCTCCGCATGTTTCTGGAACGGAACATCCTACATTCTGCCCTCCGTGGTCATGGCATTAAGCAGAACACCCTGCATAGCCCCTGAATTTCGCCTAATTTTTGACTGAAAACAATTTTAACGTAAAAACCACAAACAAACAGCTTGTTAATTTGTTTTTCGTTACTTATTCCTTCCTATAAAGCAGAGATAACTGAGTACAGCATTGCTGGCAGCCAATGAGTCCAAATGGCTGTGGTATCCCAAAGGGATCCAACTGGACAGGCTGGGAGGGCCGAGCAGCATGGGCTCATCTGCACCACATCTCCCAGAGCCCGAGCCCCTCTGGGCTTTGGGGTGCCTCCAAGCCACCCCAGGATATTATTAGTGTCCGACTGACATGATATGACTTGTTCCCAGATTTATTTTCCCGTTTGTTTGGATGAGAACAAAATGTTTTCTTAACTTTGGGAACTGTTGCACTTGGCCGGGCAGGCTCCCACCAGCCCCGCGAGTGGCCGGGCTGTCCTGGCACATGAAGGAGGAGATCATCCTCCACTCCTGTAGCCTGTAGCTATCTGTAGGTGTTATCCTAGTGTTATATGCAGCATTTCTTCTGCCAGGTTATGGAAGGCCCTGCAAGCTCCCTCCAGCCCACCCAATGCACTGGTTTTTTCCAAGGTCCCTGTGTGTGGGAGCCTCTCCCCATCACCCTGCAGCCCTGTGGACCATTCTTGGGATCCTGCTAAGGGCTGAACCCATCTCCTGCCTTTTCCGCATCCCCATCATGGTCACTTCCCTCCAGGGGACTTCGGACAAAAGGTTAACGTGGACCCATCCCCATGGACTTGGACCTGCCCATCTCCCTCCATCTCCCGGCTGAAACACCGCTTGCTTTCTGCCTGGAAATATCAACCGATGCTGGTTTCTTCCATTTTTCCTTTTTTGCCTATTCCTTCCTTTCCCCAAACCTCACCATGGAAGCCCTGCCACCTTCAAGGACACCCCATCCCACCTTGGTCTGGCTCTGGTGTCCCTGCTGGGGAGCAAAGGGGTCCCACCTGCACCCTCCCACCTCCCCGTGGGATGCATCCCAGCTCCACCAGCCCATGGGGTGCCCCAGGGGGGGCTGGGACATGGGACATCCCAAAGGGTTAAGCTACTCCCCAAGCACAGGAAACCTGCAGCCAAAGCCAGATTCCCAGGGAGGAAACATGCCGTTTATTGTGGGAGAAAAGGTAAGCGAAGCGTTAACGCGATTGCCCGAGCAGAGGTCATCGGCGTATCCTGCTGCAAACTTCCTGAGTAACCTTACACAAGAAAACAACAACCCCGGGTACGGGACGCGGTGGGTTTGTTTTTAACTCTGATTACCTTGGACCTACTTTCTCGCCAGCGCTCGTGGCCGTCCACATACCCGCCCTGCAAAGCAGCCGAGAACCCGCTGCAGCAGCTGGCTCTTGGGTTTTTTTTAATCTTTCTCTTGCGTGACTGGTCGTATTTTTATGCCCTGGACTTAAGCAAAGGGGGAGAAGAGGAGGGAAGCAAAACGCAGCTTTCGAGGTTTCAGGCTCTTCGAGTTGTTGCTGCTCCCTTGGAGGTTTGCGGCAGGTGGGACCTGGAGGAGCCCCACGCCAGAGCTCTGCGAAGCTCCTCTAAAATCCTCTAAAACTTTCTGCATTGTCTTTTTTTTTGCTTCTGGTTCTCAGGATGTGGAGCAAAGAGGGCTGGGGGTAACTGCGGGGGTAACTGCGGGAACAGACTGACACTTGGGGAAACCACGAGCGGGACCAAACTGCCGCATTGCCTTCCCCAGCCTGCAAAAGGGAGCAAAAGTGCCTCTGATGCTTTTTCCAACCTCTGATTCTTATTAAAAGTAAGGTTTTTACAGTAGCTGGGGTTCCTGCAAAGAAAAAATCCCAACCTTGAAAGTCAGAAAATGCCCGAGATGCTATGCCAAAAATTATGTTTAGACAGTAATGACTCAGAAGTTTAAAAACTGAAGTGTGATGCAACTACTTTTATTTACATACATACACAAGAGCAGTGGCAGGTCATGACCAGCATATGAAATCATTTCATTCAGTCCAGCATTGCTGTGTGGTTCCTTAGCAAATATTTGGTAGGAGGAGACTCCTAGAAGAGGTCCATCATGAGATTTTGCTAACCTCCTGGACAAAATTGGGATGAGCTCCAGGTCTGAAGCAAGATGCTCAGCCTGGCAAGCTTCATTAGAAGTCACAGGGCATACAAACATTTCCATTTCCAGGCCTTGAGGTAATGCCAGAATTTGGACCTTGGCGAGTGGTGCAAATCACCGAGCGACGGTTTTTGCCCAGCTACCGGCTCAGCAGGCCTCGCACGCCGGGTCTGCTGCTTCCCTACCGCATCCCTGGACGTGGTCCAGAGCTGAGAGCTTGCCCTTCTTGCCAACCAACACGGGAACAGGTCGGACATGTTAAAACATCTCTATTTTTGAAAACGTGGACCCAACACTCGAACAGGATCAGCTCAGATCTCACTTTGGGGCATCTGCTCATTGCTGCTGGAGAAACATCATGGGTGGGCTTGGACTGATGGCCGGGATGCCGTCACGTGTAGTCCCACGGACACAGCTGCTGGTGAAACCGCCACGTGTCCGCCTGTCCGCATCCTTCCACAGCCACGTCCTCCTGTCACCTTGCATTTGCCTTTCTTTATATGCCCTTACCTAAGATATAAAGTCTTAAGGTCCCAGGTACCCCTGAAGAGGATTAAAGAGACTTTCAGGCTTCCTAACAGCTACTGACACACCGGTGGTGGCCAAGTTCAAAGGACTGGACTGAATTTTAATTCCTTCTTTTTCCTTGTCTTGGGATTCAGCCAAAAGACCTGTTTCACAGCCACCACCATTGGACTTCCTGTGCTCAGTATTTATTTTGCTTTGAAGGGTTTGACAAGAGAAGAATATACATCCAGGGACGTGATTTGGAGCCACGGGACAGCAGTGCAGCCGTACACCCTCGGAGTAATGCATGGCTCCAGGGGAACGCAATCGATGCCGTGATTAGCTATGCTAAATTGAAATCTTATGATCTTCGGGGTGGTTACATAAAATGCCAATTAGTATGCGGTCTACATTGTTTCATATAAATGTTTTTCATTATATTTTGCTGTCAGCAAATGCTGGTGTGAAACCAGTTTTCATCCCTCATATGGCCACCATGAGGAGGTTGGGAAATGCACTAGCATGACTGGAGTCTTCCTTTAGACAGATACGTTATCTTGTTTACCCAGCATCGGTGCAGCATCTTTTCTTTGGGCAGTGGGACGGACACTTTCCTGTGGGAAGGGACAAGCCCGGAGGTCCGGGGGCTCCTGTGATTCCCACAGAACACACCAAGGCTGTCCTGACGAGGGCCCCCAGCACGTCTGATCTGCCGCAACTGCTGTTGGTTGCCTCTTCGAGTTTTATTTTTTATGCCATTGCTGTGTCGATAAAGTGCTGAGTCACAGGATCCAAGAAATACTGTGCAAAATAGCCGCAAGGGACTCCTATTTGTTACGATGTCTGGGATGCTTCCTATTAAATAATAACAAAATGCTGTAATAATAACTTGGCAGCTCTCTGCCTCCGTCAGTCTGATGCTCAGTGCGGGGTTGCTTTCCTAAAATTCCTTCAAGTATCTTGACAAGTTGCACGATAGGAAGGAAGGCCGCTTCACTCTTGACTTTTGCCTGAAAAAGTTGTTGTAATGAGCAACTGTCTTGAAGAGATGGAAAGGATGAGAGATGTATCTTTGAATCACAGTAACTGGCAATAGCACGCGTTATTACACACTGTATTTCCTGATAAAGCAGGGACGGGTTATGGATTTTGCAGAGCTGTGGTCTTGGCAGGTTTCACTAGATGTGTAGGTACGGGTCAGTAGTGGCTTGTTTCACCTCTTGAGGAAGTGTTACAAAACCACCTATGTTTAAAAATAAAAAGCAAAAACCAGAACTACTCCTGGCACGCATCTACATTGCATCCCTATTTCATGATCTCAATTAACAGTCTTTAGTAATGAAACATTTTAATTCATATATAGCATCAAAGCCTTGACAAATTTGCACGGGTGTATCTGTGGACATTATTTTGTTTTCATTATTTATTAAAGAAATCTGACTGCTGCCTGCTAAGTTTATTGGAGCAGCTTTCCTGGCCTAGGTGGCACCAGCTGTCTCTGCTAGAGATCCCTGCACGGCAGGGCATGCTCTTCACAGAACTTCAGTGCTGGGAAATCTTTCCAAAGTACTGCATTTTTTTCCCCTGAATTCAGGATGATGGAAGTTGAACCAGATGAAAGATCAAATACATTGTGCTGACTCCAATATGTGGGCTTTTTTTTTTTTTTTTTTTTTTTTTTTGATGAGAAATACCATACAGAGGGTTTGTTAAAATGTTTTGCGTGAGTTACTACTATACTTTGTAAATCTTCTGAACAACCTGATCCTAAGTTGCAGAATTTCAATCTCCTGGCATTTCAGAGAGTCTGTATTGGCCACAGACTCTGCTTTACTGCTTTTCCTACATTTGCTCCTTAAAAAGTTAGGGATTTTCATGTTCCCTTTGAGGTCACCTGCGGTTTTGTTGGTGGCCGCAGTGAGGCCATCGTCTCACCCCTGTTCATCAGAAACAGTCGAGGAGAGCTGTGGACGGACACACAGCCCGGTGGGACCGGGTGGTGTCGGAGGGACGGAGCAGCACCTGGATGAGGAATCGTGGGGCAGATTATCTTTCTCGAGACGTGCCCAAGCTGTCTGGGGCTGGCAGAGCATTTTGGAAGCCATCCCTACGGGGTCACTGTATGTCACCCCCCGCCTCGGCTGCCACCTCTCAGGGTCGGGATGCTGGTGTCGAAGCTCATTTGCCCCGATGGGGCAGCTCTTCTGGTCTTATTAGTATTTCTGGAGTATAAAGCATCCTGGTTTTTTATTCTGCGTGAAAACAACACAGTAAATCTTTAATAAAACAGAGAAATCTCCAGGAAACCTACTGCAGGAATATGTGTAAACCCAGAGGTGATAGCTGAGTTACAACATCCAAACAAACCTTTCTCCTCTTCTGATAAACAAAGACCTCAAGAGACCCCGATTTCATGACTACATATCCGAAATGCCATATAAAACGAACATCATCACAACGCGTTCCTCCCCCACTATTAAAAACACTGTCCCATTTGCATTTTTCTGTTGATGAGTCGCTTTCCCTGCCAGTGGCAGAAGTGCGTTTTGCTGTCAGGGTAGCGGCAGGCAGTGTGAGAGACGCCGTTCGCATCACTCCAGATGATGGCTTCCCTTCTCTGTTTTGAATATTTGAGCAATGACGGCGTGAGCCATCCTCAGCAAGCGTAACGCAGTGTTTGATGCTGCTTTCTGCATTCAGAGTTTTCCAGCGTGAGTGTGATGGTCGATTGAGATGTATATGAAAATAGCAGGACACCTCACTGAGAGCCCAACATTCCCTATGGCGAATTTTAAGAGCGTCATTCTAAAATTGTTTCTTATAGTCTTAAAATTGAGATTATTTTTAGATTATAAGTGAGTATATCCAGGTTTCTTTTGCACAGGGAGATCCGGGGCTGAGGTTCTGGCTTTGTAAGCTGCAGAGGTGCAGGAGCAGGATGATAAGGGGCAAGCAGCGAAAAATCACACTGTTAAGGTTGAGAAGCAATTTCATCAACTGGAAACTAGAGAGGAGGAGATGGAGCATTACACTTTTATGGCACAATAATGACACTGCAACGTGATGCTCTGATGAATAGAGCAAACTCAGTTCTCAATGTGTCCACCCCATTATTTCCAAGAGAGATAAGGGAATATTCCTGTCATTGCGCAAAGTCTAGATAAAGACATCTCTAAAACCTGCGGTTCTGGTGAGACTGTTCAAGAGAAATTAAATTAAACTAGAACAGATTCAGAGAAGCCTATTAGTTGACTGGAACATGAACTCCTCTTGTAACAGGAAAATAGGAGAGGTTGGTTTTGCTCAGCTTTGTACAATGAAGCCTCAAAATCCATGTAAGAACATCAGGATGAACCTGTAAGCAGTGGGAGAAGCTGTAAACTATGGGAGAAGGCAAAACGGACCCTGTATGCAGGGGAAAGGTCTCTAACCATCAGAGCAAGAGGGACTGAAGCAACCTTCACATACCTGTAGAAGAGACAAATCAACCAAATGTTAAAGGTGGAGTTTAATCCCTTTTGAAATGGCTGTTGTGCAATGGCAAGGAGCGTACGAATGCAATGCCACATGCATGCTTGGCTTCACAGATAGCACAGAAAAGTTTCTAAAAACAAATACAGTAATTTACTCTGTCATAGATTAGCGATGAAGTCTGGGCTGCAGTACGGTGAAGGGGAATTTACCACTGATTTAATATGATTAGGATTTTTTTCTCCCCATGAGTTTGTGTCTGTCTTTTTATATTATCTGGAGGGTCGGCATGGAGTCCTGAGTCAGGAGAACAGCTAACTTAAATTCATCCCTATTTGCAGCAGAAGTCTTTGGTTTGACTTCAGAGTGATCCATGCATGTGCTTAACATTAAGGCTCTGCTTACAGGCTGTCCTGAATAATATGCTATAGTGTATTTTGAGAACTCATTTTTACTTTTTATTACAATAATAACTTCTACAGTGACATGAATTCCAACACGAAGCACCAAGAAATAACACACCCTTCCAAATGGTTTTCCCCTTTACACTGTTATTAGAATACATATTAAGAGAGCAGCGTATTGTAAGACAAAGCACTTTCCAGAAGGCATATTTTTCTCAACCTCACTGCAGCACAGCAGTTTCTTTATAGTCAAAGATTAATTATATTACCGAGTCTGCTTCTGCAAATCATAGTCAAATGGATCATTAAAAGAGAAGGATAGCAGGGACCACTGCTAGGGTATTGCTTCCGAAGGGTCCAACTCTCGGAGGTGCTGAGCTCCTGGAGCTTAGGTTGGCCTTTCTTTCCCTATTTCCTTTTCAAATTTCATGCTGGCGTTCCATAAAATGATGTGTTTGAAAAACTGTCCTGCTGCGATTCTGACAGTATATTGCATTACTCCAAGAGCAGAGCTACCTCGGCTACTAAGCCTAGGATTGTAGCGAACGGCCAGTCGTATGGGATATGGAGATGTCTAATAGTTCCCTTTGTGCTTATTGGTAATTACCGCCTGAGCCCTAAATAGCAACAGCAGACACAATACAAATCATGCCCATGAGCCATGATAGGGAGATAGGAAAAACCCCAGACATTAGTCAGTGCAATAGAAACAAGGAAGGTGGAAGGCAACTCAGACTCCACCATATGTAGGTCCATCCCTCTGTTACTTCTCCAGCTGCTGGGAATTTGGTTGTAGGATGGGGCGAGTGGTGGCTCACGTGGGTGGGTGCAGGAGGAGAAGGGGAGGACCACGTAGCCGGGGTCGCTCCTCTTCCATCGCTTAGGCTCTGCACCCCGACATTCGTCTTACAAGCAATTCCTCTTGAACCATGCCAGCTTTTAGACCAAATTTGCTTTAGCCGTGATGAAAAAGTAGATTTCTTGAAGTGAAAGCTAAGAGGAAAAGTCAAACATTTACTTCCAGGCTGATGTTTTATCTCAGAGTTACCAGCGCTGTGATAATCTGAGACACATCTCCTCTGCAGGAAGGAGAAGATAAGCTCTGGCTTACTCACACTTCTCTCTCAGCGTCTTGTCTTCAGGGGAGAGGAATGATGACAAGATTTCCACTTAAAATTAAGCTGCAGAAGGCAAAACAAAACTCAAACTCAGCTAATTTTATCTGTGGTTTAAAAAAGAAACAACAACCAAAAAAAACCCCAGTAAAAAAAAACAATGGGAGAAATGAGCAATATCTGCCAAATAAAATCATTCACTCACTTCTCATATTAGTCAGGAGAGAAATAAACTTTTAGAAGGCCACACAGTTAAACAGATCCCCAAGTACAGTTAGAAAACAATGAGTCAAGATCCCTGCTTCAGCTCCTCGAACTACTCTATATTTTCTTGGGAAACAGCACGTTGCTGCAAAATGGTACCTATGCCCCCAGGATCTGGAAATAGATGTGGTTCTTTAGACTGTTTCGCTAATGCAAACTACAGAAGAGAGAGAGTAATTGAGCCAATTTGCTGCGTGGGCGTGCGGTTGTTTGTGTCGCATCTCCGTACCACTGCAGCGTTTGGAAATCCACCGTCGCTCACCTCCGCACTTGGCAGCTAAGAGGGCTAAAAGTAAGCCCGAGGAGCAGGTGGTGGTTACTGGAGACACAGCTAGTGCCCTTCTTGCCAAACTTTTTTTTTATTTTCCCCAAAGTGGGGAAGTTTCTGGTCTGGAAAGAGCAGAGCAGTGATTTGCAGAGCATCACTCGAGCCCCAGGACTGCTGAATATTGGAGAGGAGAAACAGTTTGCATGCACCAGCGTGCATCAGATCAGCGAGGAGAGGATGCAGCTGTAATCCAGCAACATTCGCGCAAATTGTTTTGCATTGCAACACAAACTTCTGGGTAATTTTTCATGGTATGGGTTTCAGACGGAGGCAGCATTCCTCCAGTGCACCGCCCCGATTCCTCCAGCACCCCTGACGCGCGTTAGAGACCCTAATAGCATCAGGACCACATTACCGCTGTTTCCATTCCCCGTGTCAAATGTCAGACCACCGCCACGGCGGGGCACGGCCGGGCATTTTCCAGATGGCCACGTTTTGCCGTGAGGGGGGTCCAAAAGTGCTCCCACATTGCTCTGTGTTGCACGTTACCCCCGTCTAAATTTCACTTGTTTCCATCTCAAAGACCCCGTTCTTGAGAGAGCAAAGATCTTCGTGGCCTTCTGCTTGTTGCTTTATATGTTTTGGCATGTGCCTGCTCGTTTTACAGTAGAGAAGCTGTTTGTGCCTCTGCAGACATATTTTGTAGGTGCAACTTAAGCAAAACTTTTGATGTGTTGGGCTTAGAGGTCACCCAAGGAATGTCAGTGTTTGTCATCAGGAATATGGGCCAAGTCCTACTCATCTTCTCTGAAAATAACACCTTTGAAGTCCGGAGACACACTCACTTGCACAAGGGGAAACATTTGAGCAGTAGAACATAAAGGTAAATTTCACACCATGAGCTTTTATGCTTTTGGTTGTTTTTTTTTTTTAATTTATTGTCTTACAGAAAGTTTTCCTCCCTCCTTTCCCCTCCTTCCCTGAATTTGACACCAATGTTGGTCAGACAAAAAAATCAAGCACCCAATAAGCATCGGAAAACTTGTCCAATGGAGTTCAAAGGGTTGGGAAGTGTAATTACTTTGCTAAGTGTTGAGTATAACCTGAGTTTATGCAAGTGCGTTCTTCAGGGTATTGGGGAGGTGCTAAAAACACAGTAACGAGCAGCTTTGTTTTCTGGGGTAAAATTAAAAAGATACTGAGAAATACAACAAATAGAGAACAAATCATCAGGAAAGTTGGCAAAACCTTTGTAAAGACGGTAACAGATGCCCCCAAAGAGGAAATTACAACATGTGGCAGCTGTGGTTTTTTGGTTAAGCAACTTTTTGTAAAAGTTCAAAGCATCTGGGGAAAGTAACTAGTAACAGGGTGAGACAGATTTATGGAGCCCACACATGGCAATATTTTTGTATAAAATTAATAAAACCCCATTATATCCCTAGATGAAGAGATTAATTCATACAAGTTTTCATTCTTTGAAGAGCAATCATATTTTGACTTTGTAAACTGGAAGAACTGAGTAATTTCTTGGATTAACTGATCACAAGGGTTGTAGTCCGCAATAAAAATCCACGCAAGGCTGCCAGGCTTTGTTTCTCAGAGGATTAGGGTAATGAGTTGATTTGACATTAGCAGAATGCATCCCAGGCTGCAACCCCATTACCTGGATCTAAAGGGTGGATTCAGAAAGACGAGGGAGTTAATCAAAGCCTTCAACATATTTTTTTAATATGGGGAACTTATTGTTTATACGAGTTGCTGGATTGATAAGTGTGGGAGAAGGCTTTGCATAAATCTATGGTGTTTGGCATGGGCACTGCCTGGACTTAGCTGGCCAGCCTCCTATGTGCTACGTATACATGTGTGTATTTATAAGCCCCTAGAAATGTCCTTTGTAGCCATGAAAAGGACAGTCTGCAACAGTTCGCACTGCAGGTTTGTGTTTTTTCTCTCTTTTTACAGCACTTTTGTGGTTTTGTGCTTTGTGTTGCGGTGAGAGAGCCAGAGGAGACCGTGGCCATCTGCTGTCAGAGTCGCCACGTGACGGAGAAAGAAGAAAGGCTCAGGTTTGTAAATGCTTTGTTTGGAGCTAATAAAGCCCTAAATTAAATTTCTAAATAAATGGGTAACGTTCCTGGAGCTGTGGGAGGCTGTGGCTACCTGCAGTGATAGCAACGCAAGGTGTTTCCCTTGCTGGTTCCCTCCCCGTCCCGCAGCTCCTGCTCCTCTAGTGCTGGCACATCCTGAGAGCCAGATCAGGGAAATGATGCTCCTTAAAATTAAACCAAATGTTATTTTGCTGCTGGGTTATTTTAAAGCCAGATCAATTCCCACTCTGGTTGGCGGTGCCGTTGCAGGGCCAGCTGTGCTGGCACGGAGGGAGCCTTGCTCGGGGTGGTAGGAGGGCGAGCGGACACTGCCGGGGAGAGGAGACGACCCGCTGTCATCCCTGGGCGCTTCATAGTGTGAAACCAGGCTTTTGGGCACCTTCAACAGGTTTGGGTTTTACCATCTTTCACCTCACCCCAAGTGCATAGTGCTGACACTGTGACAGAAACTATTAAAATCAATTAAAACGCACCCGGATCCTTTTGCAACCCTTACGGGCCAGCAGGGATGTCTCTGCAGAGAACAGCCTGTTTATCACATGTATTTTATTTCAGATCTTCTGGGAGGCTTTGGATTTTCATCCCAAACCCTTCCATGTACCCGCCCCATGCTCCCGGACCGATTAACCCTTCTGCAGATGAGCAGCACGAGGCAGGGGAAAAAAACCCAGCAGCTACCTCTAGGTACGTGGAGGGACGAGGACAAGCTCAATGTGCTTTCCCACCGCCCTCTCCTCCTGACCTGCCCGTCCCTGGTGCATACCGGTCAGCCCTGGACACACTGGTCCCCCCAGCCCACATGCATACAGGTGTTCCCGCACGGAGATGCATCTACAGAAGGCAAAGAGAGGCCGGAGGAAGCCGCAGTCACGCGAGCCGCATGTGGTTTAAGGAGCAAGTGCCAACATCTCTCACTCTCACTGTCCCAGTGTTGCTCCGAGGGCAACCTGATCTGCCTTTAATCTACTCTGACCACAGGACAAATGGTTTAAATAAAATCCTGCATGACTGAGTCACTCCGTTTCTGGCTTTTATACGACATGCTGAGGAGCGATGGTTTACTTTGCCTGAGTAACAAAATTAATATAAGAGAAACATTTTTGTTATGTGGTAACTAAGAAAAAAAAAAAAGGGGGGGGATGTAGAGAAATTTGGGTGGGATGTTTGTACGTGATAAAAGGAAAATCAAGGAAAAGAAAGTAGTGACTTCTCTTGGAACGGCAGGTAAAAGTAACAACAGATGAACAGCTATCACAGACAGGACGAGGGCTCTGTTTTAGCAACCGAGTTATTTTTTAAGAGCAGAGACCTTCAGCCCAGCTGCGGGCAAGCTGTCATCAAGGAGATACCGGTTCCATACATCTTCCCCGGGCAAGGTGCGGGGAGAGGCACGGGCTGAGCTCGTATGGCGTTACAGGGAAGAGGAGGACCAAGAGAAATACCCCGGGCTCTTGGTGGGAGAGCTGACTGCGGCTATGATTGCCATTTAGCAGACAGGGGACCGACACATTTTGGACTTTGCCTCCATCTGCGGGAAGAGGGTGACAGGGATGCAGCTTGGTTTGCTGGTGGGTATCTGCTAGAACCAGTCCCTGGCCCTGCTCAGGCTGTGGTTTGCAATAAAATGTGTTGTGAGAGGCTTTGCTCTGACTATTCACCATCATCTACCTCTTGTCCAGGACTTGTTGCCACCAGCCCCCCCTGCCCCCCTCAGAGCAGAGCTGTCCAATTAATCTCGGTTGGGGAGTCGAGGTATTTAGATCTCATCATCCTGAGCCTCGTGGGAATATGTGAATATGAGCTCAAATGAAGGCTATTAAAGGATGAAGTTTAAATCCCAGCAGTGTGGGTTTCACACATCACAAGCCAAGAGCGCCTATAGGAAAAGCTCTGGCTTTTTCCATTCTTTTCTTTTTAATGAGAAAACTTCTAATGATTTTTGGTAAGCTTTAGGACATGTAAGGTAATATCCTGGTGTCAGTGAGAAAAATAAGGAATTCCCACTGACTTTTTGGGGTGTAGAATAGTTTTCACGTCGAGTAATGCTTTTGCAAAGAAGGATTTGCCATGCTGGACCAGAGCATCGCTGCCTGCAGACACTTGGCTCCTTCCTTCTGCCAATAGTCTACACCTCGTAGCGCCGATCTTCAAACCATCTCCTGGTCTTGCAGGTCTGGACGTCCTTCCTGATTCCCTGCAAAAGAGATCAGGGCCCGAAGCTTGAGATCTCATCACCTTTCTCTTAGCACATGTGGTTGCACCGTATTTTTAGGGTCACTTCTCCGTTGCGTTTCATCAAAGTACTGGTACGTTGTGTTCAGGACATGTTCCTAACGCCTGTCGCTGCAGCACGGCAAATCCACTTTGAAGTGGGAGTTTTGGTGCTTTTACAGCAATCGATGCAAGAAGAAGAATGTTCCCCTTTGATGTGTATTAGTTATGAGCATTGCTGGCCCCTTTTGGAGTTGATTTCATGCATGGTCCCCTTCAAGAATCGGAAATACGTTTTACCAACATTTCAAATGTTATGAAATGCAGCATTTGGTGGGAAAGAAAAAGACAAATGAGAAAAATATGGTACATTTTCATTCTCTGAAAGAAGTTATAGCTAGAAAAAATTGTGCAAACGAAGTATTAGCTATTACTCTACAAAGTTTTCAGCTCGCTCTGTCAGGAAGCAGAGGCTAGACGTGATTTTTCAGCTCTTTACACAGGACTGTAGTCCATACTTTACAGACATAGGACAGGCTTTTGGATATTTCTTTTACAGGGTTTTGGGGTCATGAACAAAACAAAGTCAGCGAAGACCATCAGATCTCTATGTACTTCCCTTTATTGTCTCTGGATCATGTTTTTGAAGGTGAGTCAGTGTTTATCGATATAAAACTATAAGAAACAATGTAGTATCAGAGTCGTACATTTTCCCATGTGTTCATTGTCCCTTCACTTGCTGTAAAATCCACATGATCAGGAATTAATGAGCAGACACCTGTTTTCTTCGCGGAACCTGTGTTTTATTTTTAAATTTTAAGCAGTCTCTCAAAGTGGCTGCAAAGGCAAAACCCCAAACTTTGCCTTCGCAGATGGGAAAAGGGAGATGTTTGCTGAGCAAAGGGTAGCCCAGGTGTTGCACAGCCTTGATGTATCAGTCAGAAAATTCAGGCTGGCTACGAAGCAGGACTCTGGCCTGTAGTGAGTGATTTCTTCTGAGGCTTGTCTGGTTTCTCCTTGTTCAGCAGCAACCCAGGCATGTGAATTTGGGATATGCCTCCCCGAAGAGCTTATACAAGTCGGGTACTAAGGTTTCATTAATCCGTAAGGCAGGAAATGTCACACCAGGATGCTAAATGCAGTAGTTGAGTTTCACATAAAACACCAATCTGCTTTGCAGGGCTTATTCTTTCCATCTATTATTTATTTCCTCACTCATTAACTGCTCCAGTAGCCCGAGACACTGAAATCTTGCAGCCAGATTTCTTATGTGAGAAACTATTTGCTGTTAATACAAGATCTCTCATCAGATGTGCTTTGAGCAACTCCCCTTTTCTCTGCTATTCCTCAGACCTTCTGGAAGCACATACTCTGTTTTGAAGATGATGCTTACACTCAGCAGATATGCAGGGAAATGGTCTTTTGCAAAGCAGCATTGGCCAGAATCACTAACAGAAAAGACTGGTGAATCCAAAAATAGCTGCATGAGGGAGCAAAAGAGAAGTGGTAAAGTCTTTCAAAATTCCTTCAAAATTGTTCTGTCAAGCTGAGATGCCTGCTGGAAGATGGTCCTACCTCCAAAACCATCTGTTGAGCTTGAGAAGAAGGGAGACTCTACTCTCTGAACCATATAGAAAGTTGAGTTCATGCCCCCAGGGATCCCTTCTTAAGCCTGAAATTTGTCAACCAGTGGGAAAACCAAACTTCTCTGCCTATGTCTTGCTTCTTCCTTACTTTTGATGTCTGGCAGACAGACAGATAAACCAGCTTAAAAGAGATAATTCGCAAGAGAATTGCAAAGCTAAAAAGTGGCAATAATACTATATTGGAGCAATTTTGTGTCACATGTAACCTGGAAATGGTATCAGCTTACTAGCAGTGAATAATCCATCAGGAGACAAAAGGCAAAAGGCTCTGATGCAGTATCTGCCAGTCTTTGGTAAATGGGTCTTCATTTAATTCAGAATTATTTTCCAGTCCAAGGACTCTGGAGTGATCACACGACTTCTTTGGGGGTGGTTTGGTTTGGGTTTTTTTGTTTTGGCAGGCAATGAAGCCATGAAGCCTGAACATAGGCAGAGCATAAAGCAAAAATTCCCCATGCTATACGCAGATGGATTTAACAGCCCTCCTCTTATTCACGTGTAAGTGTTTATATGGAAGGGATCCAACTTTATGACAGATTTCACTAGTTTCTAGCCAAACAGGGATTCTCTCCAGGGACATGAAATTTGGGGGTGAACAACTTTCATCAGATTTGCATAGCAGACTTGGAGTTAGAGGCATGAATAACAACTTGTGATGTCAGAAAGGCTTCTCTGGAGACCTGCTGAGGGTCTCTAACCCCAGATCCCACTGGCTCCAATGGAATCCTGCAAAGGGCTACACGAGCCAAGAGGGTCTTCTGCTGCTGGTGACCATGGACATCCAGTGAGGAGCAGGTTGATCTCAGCTCTATGGAAACCCAGGAGATATTGGGGTTCTTAGTACCTTGCAGGACTGGTCCTCTGCTGGAGTCTACAGGGCTGGATCCCAATGGAAAACGAGAGGCACCTGTGTGATGGAAACACTCTCATTTTCCCAGATGAATAAATAAAAAAAAAAAAAAAACATTTCTTGCTATAATTTTAGCAAGCATGCCAGGTGCACCATGTTTTCAGAGACATATTTTCCTCTCCTGGATAGTTTGCCTTCCTTGCTCATGCACAAAGATGTCCTGAGTGCAGAAATAACCATGCCTTGAGCTGCTTGTGCACGCACTGTGGGAGCAGCATGAAAACAAGTGCATGGCAGGAACATAGAGAAGCTTTTGCAGCTGTGAAAATCCACCAGTAAATCTGACCGGTGAAAGTCTGCCCTCTGAACACTTGCTCATGGGACATTTTAGAAGAAAATATTTTTGCTTCGCTTTTATTTGCTTTTTCTTCTCAAGTACATGTGTGCACGTTCAGGGGTTCATTTGTCTGCTGCACTGAATTCCAGATTTCATTTGCTCCAGCTGTTCATTTCCCACCTGAGATCACATCTCTATGACTGTGGCATCAGAGCTAGTTGCTATAGGTAATGTTATGATGTCATGCAGCAACATGACAATTTCAGCTGGGGAGTATGAGGAAGCACCAGGTCTCATCTTAAACAATAATGAGCTTATTTTTGTAGAACTACCGTTAGTTTTAATACAAAGCAGAAAATATGGGACATACTGGCAGAACAATCTCAAAACAGAATGTTCTTAAAATTTCCATTGAGTATCAGCTGCTTTTTAATTAGTAAACAGAGGGATGTCGCAGAAAGTTGCTAATTATGAGCACATAATAAAAATGTAAACACTGTGTCCCAGTTTTAGAATAGCAGCACCTTACTGTGGATGCAAAAGTGAGCCTGGATTGGCTAATGAATGGAAAAATCATGGGATTTTTTCTTGAACAGCTCACGAAGAGGCATCTGCAGTTATAAAATCAACTATTTCCTTTGGAAAAGGAGTGAAAATATTTGACAAAAATACCTTGAAGGTTGGTTATTTTTGGTTTTGTTTTTTTTTTTTTTTTTTTTAAATATATACCAGGAATAATCAAGATCTGCAGTTTTTGAAAAAAAAAAATCATAAATCAAGATGGCTTTATTGAAAACCATTGGTAATTTTAGCATTTTTATGATGCCTGAAATCTTCTTCATTCCAACTTCTTTTGTTTGCTGTTTCTGCCTTTTGAAGCTGCACTGAAAACCAGTCCCGAAGTGAGAGAGATCGATTTGCTACAGTGAAAAAACCTGACGAAAAGAAGTGTTGCTGAGATCTGTGTTAGGCAATTTGACTTTAGTCCAATAGTTCTCTTTGCTGGAGATTATTTTATTTCTTGGTTCTGATGTTTGCACTCTTCTGCAGCTATCTCCTGGCTGAGAGCGTGAAGATGGCTCGTCCCGATTGCGGCAGCTGATCCTGGAGGATGTTGTGTGTTTAGTTGCCTCTTTTCTGCTATAACCCTACTATTATGGCAGATAACGAGCTCCACTCAAGTTTGTGCTCTGGGTAATAAGAAGAGAAGCAGGGAAGGTGACTGAGGCATTTAAGACCAACAATTTAAGCTCTAAGTGGTTTCTGATTTAAGTCTCTCCATTTTTGGAAATCCAGGCTTGACCTCTCTCAGGCCTGATTTTCAGAAACGCTTGACAATGCTGGAATTGCTTGGAAAATGAAGGTGCTCAGCGCTCCTAAAACCAGACCAAAATTGTGTCGTCTTGGGCATAAAGTTCAAACTGTAATTCCCTCTCGCTTATTTACTACCCGGAAGGAACTGGTAATCTAATGTTTGTGTCATAAAGTATTTTTAACTACTGCTTTTTTTTTAATTTTGAGGGAGAATATATAAAAATAATGAAGAAAGAAGAAAAATTGTTGCTGAAACATATTTTGCCTTTATTATTAAAGCATATGAGGGGGTTGACACCTAGTCAAGGAATCATTCCCAGCGATGTGGAGTGTGGCAAACACTCCCAAATCTTGATGCAACTACACAGAGGTGGCAGCTCTCACCAAGTGGGCAGTACTTGCTCTCAATGTGTCCATCACCACTCACATGCTGGACAGCTGAATAAATTAGCCCAAAATAACTATTCCCAAATATTTCCCTCTCAGCATTCAGTCCCATCAGAGTATGTCAGTGATTGACAGCAGAGCCTCTGCTACAACAAGGCTGAAACAGAGGAGTTAACAGGAGAGCAGAGAGAGTTCTGCAAAGGCGAAAACAAACTACGAGCTAATTCAGAATAAAAGGGATTCCCGGGAGGTCAGAAGATGGCTTTGAACAGGTTGAGTCGTTAAATGGATGTAGGGTTGATTGATGAATCTGCATCACTCGCTGCAGCAAGATGAGCGCATTACGTTGTAAGTATGGGTTGCAGTGGATCACTTCGAATACGACTGTCTGCCAAAAAGATGAAGGAAGTTCATAAATTACCCTAGAGTTATGGAAACAGATCCTTTCTGCAGAGGGACCCGGGGAGCAGCAGTGTCCCTGGGTAGCCCATCTGTATCCCATAAAGAAACGGATACCTGTAATTAGTGCCATGAGTTATCACAACTGCGCGCAGCACACATACATCTCCATCTGAGAGGACAGTGCTTTGCAAGTGGGAGCATTTAATATGGAAATAACCAAGACAGCTGAAAGTACAGTTTCACTGGAAGGTTTCCAGCCAAGATGTTTGAGGCAAAAGCTCGCTGTTGCCAGTATGGGAGAAATCTAAGATTCAGAGCTGATTGCATTTCCAAGAAACAGAACAGGGAAACTTGGACACCGCTGCAGAGTAGGTGCACTGGAGTTCATACCATGCAACCTCACAACTGGCCTTGTTTACGGCTTCTAGGTGCTCTAGTGAGGTGCCAAAGTGCCAGTTGGAAATCAGATATCTTGAGAAAATAGGATTTTGTTTGTATTCTTCAAAGCCGCAAGTCTGAATGGGGGAATCTGGGATCCATTTTCCCACCCCGTGCTCCCTGCCTCACTCTTATTGAGACTTAAACAAAAGGGCAAGGAGGCCACTGCAGAGTAAATGAGGCCCTTAATTTACCATAAAAAGAAGACAACTGGCTGTTAAGGTTTTATCGGATTACAATAAAGGCTCTTTGCACTCGGGATACTGTGGTCTGATTCCCGGCATTGCTGGCAGGACTGGAAATCATAACCACAGATTATAGCAATAAGCTTCCAAATTTCCATATTCCAGCCAAGGGTGCTGCTCCCCGGCGTGGCTGCTGCCCCGTGCCAGCCTTGTGCCAGCACGGTCAGGATCTGCAACGTCCTCCTGGGGCCATCAGGACCTTCAGCCAGGCTCCAGGTCTCCGGGGGCATCCCTAGTCAAGGTGGGGGATCCAGCCTACCACTGCTGAGACCTTGTCGGCTGTAAGATGGGAACAGGAGCAAGGTCACGCCGTGTTATCTATTTAATTATCCAGCAAGAGTCTAAAAACAAGCTACCTTCTGCAGTATGCCTATAGAGTCTAACTTTTCAGATGAGAAGTCTCCTTCCTTCCTCCCAGATGCCTTCCAGCAGCCACCGTCACAGAATGAAGTAAGCGAAGCAGATTACGGCAAACAAAATTTCCCCTCCATGAACAAACCTCGTTGTTTTTCCCCAGGCTTAAATTTCATTAGGAAAATAATTTTATTAATATAACACATCTTCTTTCAGCATAGAGAGTGCTGGCATTTTCTTTGTCAGCTAGCAGAGGGAGCAACAAGCAGCTCTGCATTCCGAGGGATATGCAAGCAAGGATGCTGTGCATTTGGTACCTGGAAGACATGTCTGCATTTGAATCTGTAAAAGAAATGCCATTACAGATTTTTCTTTTAACCCTTTGTTGCAGTCAGTGCATAAAAATACGTACGCTCCTGTTTGTGCACAGGAAACGCACAGCTCATTTCGTGTTCACAGCACGTGGCTCACCATCAATTTTTTCTCTTTCTCAGGATGCTGAGGTGGGCTGATGTCTCTGGAGACCACCTAGTCCAGTGGCTCAAGGCAGGGTCACCCAGAGCGGGATGCTCAGGATTGCATCCAGTTGGGTTTTGAGTATCTCCAAGGATGGAGACCCCACAATGTCCCTGGGAAACCTCTCTGCAACCAGCATGTGCAAAGCAGGCATTTAACCCTTAAAATAATGAGCAACAAGAAGCCAGGAGTAAAGAGAATAAGCTTAGTGTCCTTGAAAAGTTGTTCTAACTGTAATGGCCTCTTTGGTTGGATGCACATAGCATGGCTGCAACCTTTGGAGGGATATACCTTCTCCTGGGGCTGTAGCGCAAATGTCAAAATAACAGCATGGTAAGTTATCACAACCATAATGGGTTGTAGACCAGTCCATAAACTCTCTTTATTCCTTCATCATTTGGCACTGCTGCCCATAAGTCCGGAGGAATCTGATAGTAAATGGCAGGGAAGCAAAGGGCGGTCCGGACAAGATTCGCAGGCGCCGGTCTCCCTCAATTTACCCTTCATAAAAACAGCACCTGGTGTTTTTAACCCAAGCTGGATGTCTGCTGGAGAATGTATGCCTGCTGGGTCCTCCTACAGGATTAAGAAAGATATTGTGACCAGTTTCTCTCTACTGCATCCTTCAAGGCCAACGCAGCATTTAGTCCTTTGTTACAAACCAGAGACTGTGCAAAGCTCCAAAGTCAAATTTTCCACAGGAAGAATCCAGAAAATGTTTTCTGTAGATAAACCCAATTATTTTCACTATAGCTTTCTAACTTTCAGTTCGATAATATAATATATTTAATATATAAAAATATTAGAGAAAATATAACAAAACCAAAAAATTCAAAACAAAAGCCATTTTGAAAAGGAAACTCTAAACATTCTGTTCTGAAATAGTCAAAACAGAATATTTTGACATTGTCAGAATTTTTTCCCTCAGGTTGTCTTCCAAAACAAAATTCCAGAGGAAAAAAAACCCCAACATTTTGTTAAGCATTCCTATTTAACTTCCACTTCAGCCCTGCAGAATCCAACAGCAGAAGTTTTTTTGTAGCAACTTTTGCAGTCAGCACTTCTATACACAAACATGCACCGTGTACAGAACAAACGACCATGTATTTTGTTTTGATAGATGCTTTTATGTTTTTGTATGTAAATAAACCAGATAGCAATTAATCAGATTAGAAACCTTGCTAGAGTCAGTCTGTAATTGATAAAGAGCTTTTTTTTTAATTTTAATTTGGCTACTGCTGAAGCAGGACAATAGATTCAGTAGATGATCAGATTAATATTAATGAGCATAATTATCTCTCTGTTCCAAGTATGGCATCTTGGTAACACTAATTTTCTTGTTAACTGATGAAGGTCGTGGAACTGATTTACTCATTTACTCCTGGATGGGAATGCAACAGAATTTAAGAAAAAAATAATTGAATAATGGTCTTGAATTTCAACATAAAAATATACGTGTGTGTGTGTGTGTGTGTATCTCTCTCTCTCTCTTTCCCAATGGGGACTCTTCCTTGAGACGTAGGTCAGCATTTAAGCCTCCCTGAAGATAGCCCTTAAAGGACTTGCAAGATCTGCAAAACTTTTCCAGGAATGGCTTCATAAACTGCCTTCTATTATTGCACACATTAGGGTTGAAAACGGAGCTTTGCCAGAGGCAGGCTCACAATATTGCAAAAAATTTCCACCCAATGAGTGGCAGGCTATAAGAAAAACAATATTGATGTATTTTCCTCTATTTGTGGTTTCCTTTGTCCACAGAGTGTTTTTTGTCTCTCAATGACGTCAAAGCAAAATTCTCTTGCAAAATGACAACTGGAAAATGACCCTGAGAATATATTGGATCTCCTAACTAGTAATTAACTAACTTGAGCTTAATGGAACGTATTATATATTTTACCAAGTCTACAGAAGATTAGCAAAACAAAAGTAATATTTTCTTTTCTTTTGATTGCAACGCTTGAGGCAAAGACAGCTTAATACTTCACAAGTAAGCGTTCTGCATTCCTAAAGTATCCGTACGCTCAAACATGTCACAGCATCCTCACTGGAGGTGACAGCAACTCCACACGTGTCACACACTCAGCCCACTGCTCTTGGGATGCACCAGGGCAGGGGCAATAACGATGCCCACAGTTAGGTGACTTCCATCTCATCCTTTAAAAGAGCAATTCACTCTCTACTAGGAGAAACGGTCCTGTATTTCCCAACGCCATCACCTGCAAACAGACCCTCGGCCGGTTATCTAACTTCGAGCTTCCCAAAAACAGGCAGGGGGAAAAGCGTTTCCAGCAACGGTCAGCAAGAGTTGGGGGCCTTGACAAGCCCTTTTCCCACATTTAAGTATGAAGCTGTTGCCGTCACGAGAGCTCAGTAATTAATTCAGGTCACTTTATTCTTCTCTTCTCCTTGGTTCTTCATTTCTGTAAAATGGGCACGTTCTCAAGTACAGCATTTTATTACACATTGCTATTTATGGCTTTCTAAAGGAAAAAAGTCATCTGGTTTTCACAGAACTCACTGTGTCTTTAAGACTGCCTTGCAGAAAGAAAAATACAAATTTCAACATATGCTCCATTGTGTAATATCGGAAGGAGCAGGTTTTACTGAGATTGTCTAGGACAAACTCAAACAACAATGGATGTTTTTCCTTCCTCTATAAAATAGCTTTTTCGTGGCTTTACACTATTAGGTGCTGTGCAGGAATGGATAAGAGCTGAGTCCCCAACCTGACTTCTAAAAGCTTTGTCAAGTCTTTTTTTGTGGTTTCAATCTGTTGCTGCTTAGGATATTCTGCCCTACATAACATGCACCAGTCTAATAAGTGCAACCACATTACATCACTGCTGATTAAGCTTACATGCAATACACTTGGCATGGCCCCTTTCCAGCCCCATGCATAAAGAGTGAGTAACGAAAAAACTTTAAAACTTTATTAATTGCAGACTAACTTAAATGCCACTCATCCGTTGCTTCAGCTCGATTGCTTGCTTCTCATTAGGGGTTGACAGCCACGGCTAAAGAAGTTTCTTCTCTCGGACTCTCTGAAAACGTGTTTCAGGGATCAGAAAAACCCACTCTTCTGCACTATTCATACCTTGCTATGTGTGGTGGCAGTTATGGGAAAGCCATATGTGTGTGAGAGGTGGAGCCCAAAGGGTGGGCAAAGGTCGTACGGTCAGCCAAATCACTCTGGAACTCCAGCTCCCTTCATAGGGAACATCTGCCTGGAGCTAGGGAGCACAGTACCAACATGGATTTGGTGGCCTAAAATGTCTTTCTGGTCTTATTTTGGATATGATCTATTTCTTCTTCCTCCTATTTGTCCATGTGGGCCCACAATCACTATGGGGAAAATTAAATTTCCATTTCTTGTACATCTTCCCAGCTTTAGTGAAAATATCCTTCTACTTATATCCAGTAAACTGAGACTTTGTCATCATTTGCTCTGGGCTCCTCAAAACAGACCTCTGGTTTCGTGGAAAAGATTTAGTTTTCCAGGGAGATGCTTTTTCATGATTTCAGTGAAGCACCAATGTGTTTTAATAAAATTCAATAAAGTGTATATATGTCAGGGAAGATTTAATGTTGATAGTGGTGTTGTGCTTTGGAGATTCAATTATCCTTGGGTGAAAAAGACATGAATGTTACTGAGTGCACAAATGAAAAGGGAACATTAAAAAAAAAATCAGCTTTATCCAGCCAAAGTGGAAATCAGGTGAATAAATAAGAACATATTTTAGACACAGGAGAGACTATACATGTGCTCTGCACTGCAGAGGGACCTTCCTCTCTAAAAGGCAACGTTGTTGTGAGATCTACAAAACAAGTGTTTTCTTGCTCATACATCAGCAAAAGCAGATGTTCAACCTGTCAGAAACAGTGGAATTAACGTTATATCTGTTGAGGAGCTGGCTGCTCAAATCAACAGGGTTTCTTCCGATGTGAAGTTTGTAGCTGGAACAACACGATCCAAGTCGGTATGTCGGTGTGGGAAGATCCCATCGCTGGTCTCTTCCCAGGGCTTTCCAGAGCGTAAAAACAGTGACAAAATGGGATTTAAATAGCAAGGAGACCCTGAGCTGGCTTCTTCTCTTCTGGGTGAGCCTCAGCCCAGGACAGTATGTTATTTTGCATTGCTCATTGGTCAGTTCTCACTCCCTATGTTTGACCCTGGTCACAGGAATTCAGTTAAAATCCTGGGCTTTGTGGCAAATTCATGGTCTAGGTCAGGGTTTTGAGAAGGTCCTGGATCTCAGCCAGCATATCCATGAACCTGGTGTCAGCTTTGCATAAGAAGGCTGGAAAGCGGGAAAGCAGTTTGCAAAGCTCTGCTTAGCACTCTTCCCTCAGCGTGGACATGCCGAGGAGGTGAGGCTAACTGAATCCAGAGTGAAGGAAACCAAGTTTTACAGCCTATTCAGAAGAAGTCATTTATTTAATGGAAAGATCTGTCTACATTATTTTGCATGTTATAGTTTATACATCAGGTGCAAAATTACCCTTTCAAAGCTCTGGTACGAGGTTCCGTTTGAGTACTGCGTATTAAAAATAATAAAAGGCCACCCTTCCCTTTCCCCACATTTGAGAAGCTATTATCCCCAGGGCAGGGAAATGAGTGTAAAAAGGGACATTACAAAGCTGTATCCCCTGCCTGCCAGTGGCCCATGCCTACTGAGTGCTCCGAGGGAAGCACATTATGCTTTCCCCACTATATCCTTGCTTCGAATAGCAACGATGATTTGCTCTGCAGAAATCACATCTTAGCAAACCACAGCCTGCATCCCTGTCTGGTTAAAAATTAATTCAAAGGCCCTCCAAAATTGAGGGGTTCATTCACTCTTGAGGATGGCAGACAAAGTCAGGGCGACTTTGTTTCCTTTACCGATCAAAAGGAGGAAGCGTGCAATGAAGTTGAAATGAATTTTTCTAAATGGGCCCTTGGAGGGAGAAATCATTGAAAGCTAAGTGATTAAAACGTGGGTCAGAACCATGCCAGCCTGCCTGGTTATGCTCAGTTTGCAGGTAGTCTAGAGACAGAAACGCTACGTACTATGTAAAACAATATTGGTGAGCACTGCATGTTGCCTCTGTATAACTGCATCTGGAAAAGGGACGTCTCCTCTCCCCAAGTGTTGAGTGACATCTCACAACCTGTTTCTTTCCAGTCGACCTGGAAAATGTACACTCGGATTTCAAGGGAGAGGAAATATAAAGTATTTTCTCATCAAACTTGGCATTATCTACTTAGCAGGCAGGCCTCTCTCCCACTGTACAGTATTTTTCCATTGTGTTGAATCAAACTTTATCTCCAACTCTGTTTCCCCATTCTAATAATAATGACGTGGCGTTCGAAGTGTGGCTTCGCGAGTGATTCATTTCCTCAGCACGGTTCATTGGGACTTTACACAACTTGAAAGGTAGGCAGCAATTTGGCTTTTTTAACACATTAGAGATAACATTTCTTTTGCATGGGATGAACTCATTATGGGCTTTAGGACTGGGACCTGATTATTTGCAGACACACGGTGCTACTCTTCTGCTACTAGGAATGGAGAGATGAAGCAAAGTAATAGATTGGGTAAGAACTCATTAAATGTTGAGGCAGAACAATAGGCTCTTCCAGCCTTTAACTCCTTAGATTCATCTGGATCTTTCAATCTCAGCATCCTCCAGCCACTGGAGACTAAAACAACAATGAACTGAATGCAGAAAAAAAGCCAGGCAATTATTTCACTTCGGTAAAAATTTAATGGAATTCATAAAGTCAGAGGAAGATAGCTGTGCAAGGAGTAAATTGGGTCGCTGAGATCCTGACTTAAGGAAAAGAGAACAAAATGGCAGAGTATGAGCTGATAAGTGCTACCCTTTTGAGGTTGGCAATGGTTTTATGAAGAGCCGTAACACAAACACCAAAAAACTTGGGAGAGACTATCTATCAACTTTGGACCTACCTATAGATGCTCAGCTCCTCTGAGGGTTGGGGTGCTTATGTTTTAGCACCTAGATGTAAGCTTAGACGCGTGCCTATGCCTTATATTCAGCTGATGCATGTTCTTTTAATGTATCTGGGATTGTTTTACATGCTTGACAGGCCATGTTTCTTTCTATTGGCCATATACAGCACTGCAAATGTAAAAAGCCTGCCTGCAATAGCTGCCTCCTTCTGAGGTTTACATTATCATCTTTGTCTCATTATTCCTGGATGGCTGCCCATCATTTTTTATATAGGTCTTTCTTCAAAGGATGAAAGGAGAAGGGTGTGGGAAGGGAAAGGAAAGAAACCTTGCTTTTTCTTAGAAAAAAGAGCAAATAATTCATTGACCTGCATGGGCTTTAATATTTATCCAACATACTTTGGGACACTAATATGTGAGTCAGCTGAGAACATATAGGAAGGAAAATAAAGATATCTCTGCTATCAAGGGGAAAAAAGCACTCACCACCTCATTTCTCTCCCCCCACCTCTGATGTGGCTTATGAAGGAGGATGCCCGAAAGAATAGAGCCTAATTAGGAGACAGACTGAGGGGATGGTAGCATTAGCTGTGCCTCTTGCTGTTACTTATACCATGGAGCCGCAGATGATGCTGAACGGGCGGCAGTGGCAGACACGGTCCAAGCTCCAAGAGTGAGACACACGGCTCGTCCTTGCACAGTGTGAGCTTCTCCACAGCAGAAATACCAATTTTGTCTTTCAGGAGCTTTTTCCTGGTGTAATTCTCCAATCTCTCTCCTGCCAAACATTATAAGAGCTATTAACAATTAACATTTATGCTGGTGTAGTTTCAGATACCCTTTAATGGGACATACAACCTGAGGTCCCCACGCTCTCACCTGAATGCCACTGCCACCATTTCCACGTGGCAGAAGTCCAGTTGCCCAGGCTGCCTCGCACCTCAGCCGTCTTATTTTGACATGTCTGAAATTACCCTGGACAAAATAGCCAGTCGGTGCAACACAACAGCACTGAGACCCAAGGAAACACCTCCAATTTTTATCAGTTAAGTCATAGTGTTGACTAGATCAAGTTTCCAAGGCTTTGTACGCTCCTGTCTGAGCTTGATCTTTTTTTTTCTTCTTCTTTTTTTTTTAATTTCTTTTCTCCTTGCAGTTAATAAGAACCTTTTAAACATTTTTTTTTCTTAATAACTTAGCTGAGGTCGCTTCAGCACAGCACAAGGATAGAAAGGGCCAGCACTATGTACTCTTGCACCCCGTGCAATTACACCCTGTATTTACATGTACTTGGTGCAAAGACTATTTGGTGGCTCTCCAAGCAGATGCTGAAGATCCGCACAGTACTGCACAAACCTCCAAGCCTCGAATAATCAGTGAAGAGCTGATTGTCTCCTTTATAGAGAATGAAATTCACAGCTGAATCCAAGCAGCGGGAACCGCCAAGCCTAGGCAAAGACCTTGAAGAGGGCATATTTGTGGCAGAGGTGTTTAAAGGATAGCTTTGACCTGGGCATGACAGCCACCCTTCCTCCTGGTGTCGAGGACAAGCAGAGGCGATGATGCTCTAAGAGGCAGCAACACATCCCACAGCCTCAGCTGCGGGTTGCACACACAGACTAGCAAAAAAGGGGGGATTTTTTTTAATTTTATTTAATTTTTTTTTTCTGTTTCTTGCAGGTGAATTCCTAAGCCATCTGCAGAAAATTTTCCCTTCATGGCCAGGAACACATGGCCCAAGGGTTGGTGGGGGTGGGTATTTTAACTCCCCGCTCCCTCCCCCAGGCTGAACAAAGCCCTTGATTGAGAGATCTGCTCTGGACTTTGCAAGAAAAGAGAGCTTGGGGCTTTTGTGTGTGTGTGTGTGTGTGTGTGTATGTGTGTGTATTTTTCTTTTCTTTCCATCATACTAATGAAATTTGCAGACACAGAGAGGAAACTGAGAGTTATTTATAGGAGTGAGAGGAATGTGAGGCCTAATTGTGCTTAGTCTATTGCTAAGTATGTAATCTGTTTGCTATTAAATTTTACAGTCTTGCAGCAATGTACATAGGTTCTATTGTGGGTTTTTTTCTTTTAAGTGGAACATATACATTTGATGAAGAAAAAATATCGGGCTAAGGTGTTTGTAAGCTTTAAGAACAAGTGACACAAGGCAGCATTTTAAAGAAGACAGGGGCATTTTTAGGGTTAACTAGGTTGGGTCATTTTGGATTTTTCGACAATTTTTTTTCCCCTAATTACCTGTTCACAATTTTAAGGTTGCCACGTCCCTGTCCGTGATGCACTGAGGTTACCTGGAGCTGCTGGCTGTTTCGGCGGGAGGTGCCGAGTCCCGGTGCGTGCACAGGATGAGGGGTTAGGAGCGGTGGTGGGATTTCTCCTCACCTCCTGGTTGGCCTTTTCTACCCTGTTCCACCTCTCGGTGCACAGCAAACACGTCTAGGCAGGTATTTGCTTACCTTACCACTGATTTCAGCGGTGAGGGGCTGATGATAACGGGCTGAACCGCTCTGTAGAAATGCAAAAGCACCGAATCCTTGCATTTTTGCATACTGTTTTAGGGAGAGCCCACCCCACCGATGCACCCTTCCCACCTGTGTAAGGAGCAAGGCTGCTGCCCACAGGCACGTCGCTGGGTGTCCTCTGCTCTTCCCGGACACGGGTGACAATTTGAGGCAGTGGAATTGGGGCAGGGGGGTGCAGGGGGCTTCTCTGTGGGGCAGCCCCGTCTGCTGTTACAGAGGGAGGACAGCAGCTCTGCAAAACTCAGCCTGGAGCAGGGGGTTAGCGTGGGGACCTGAGCTGCTGAGCTAAGCGTCATTCCTCATGGAAAAAAGAGGAAAAGCCAGGCATGCAATCCGATACAATTGCTAATATCTACCAGGCAAAAGTCGAGCACTCAAACAGCTCTGGAGTTAGCTGTTTTTTATTGCTTATCGCTGTCCACTTGTGCTGGAATATTCCATGCCTATAATTTTTGAGAGGCTCTAAAGGATCCTGTCACCTCTCCTGGGTCTAGGTTTCTTGCTTTTTCAGACAAACACTTTTCCTGGGATGTTTTGCAAAATGCCATAGTGACTCATTCTTGTCACTCCTCTTTGCTGGGATAACAACACTAAGGGGAAAAACAAATGATATTTACTCCCGGTGTCCAAAATTGCCTTTGCCACTGCGAGCAGAATTTAGAAAGACAGGAATAGAGGAGTGATTATGGAGTGCATTGCAATTAAGAGACAGCCCTGTAAGGTCCTCCTCCGGGGTTACAGCTGAAACCAGAGGTGGACTGGCTCCATCCAGGTTGACTGCTCCTGAATGGGATGCAAAGCTGCTGGAAAGCTGCGCAGCTGGGAGGGATGCAGCATTCTGCTTACAGCTGTGCTTACAAACCGGTCTGCCCCCTCCCAAAGGGATCAAGGGCCCAAGATAACTGGTGGCAGCAAATCGAAGGCAGGGACCAAGAACTGCAAGGCAGCACTTTGCTCTTTTCTTTGGCTGGTAAACCTGCCAGCCCACATACAGGTGTGGGACAATATCCCCTACCGTCTTTCTTGCAAGCAAATATAAAAGAAGAAGAAAAGAGACTTGAGATACACAGTCGGAGGTGGCATTTAGGGCTGAAACCTTGAGTGATGTCCACTGTACATCTCCATAGGAATTATCTAGCCCTTCTCCAGCTTCGTTGCAGTTCCCTTTCAGACCCAGCTCCTAACTCTCAAATAAATTGACTTTATTCAGTGGGAGAATGAAGACCTGTCCTGGTTACCATGTTTCTGCCAGGCCACCAGGGAAACGCTGATTTAGCGTGTGACATTTTGTGCATTTGTAGGGTAAACGGGAGAAAATGCCAGGCAGGTTATCTGCAGCAAGGCACTGGAGCCCTCCTCCATTGCGAATCAGACATGCGATGCCAGTTGGCCGCTGGCCAGTCATTTGGCTACTGACCAACTGGCTGACATTCATTTCTTCCATACTTTACTCCTGGACCTGGTGGGAGGGGTGTTTTACAGCAGCAATTAGTTTATTCCTGGGGTAAACAGTAGAAATTGGAGGGTAATTGCAGCAAGAAGTTTGCTTCCTGTTCCAGTGTGAATAACCTGCTGGACGCCAACTGGATGTTAGCCCTCAAATCCGTAAGGCCAATTGGCAGCTGGTCTGCATTTGTCCCTCTTAGGATTTGCAGATGTATGTTGGAAAGTGTGGGAATGGGGATCCCATCAGTCCATCCATCACCGAGGCGAGCTGCAGCGCCAGCGGCCGCAGCGAGGGGCTGCGGGAGGCAGGGCACGGAGCAGCAGGGCTACGCTGGGATGTGCCTGATGACCCAGTCCCACTGCTTTCACCTTTTTCCCATCCTGAATAATGGACATTTTTCCTCCTCACAGTCCTGCCGGGCCCTCACGTACGTTAGTTGGGAGTACAACACTGCACAGTGCTGTTTTATTCCCTGTTTTGCACCCAGACCCCCTTCACCTCGCCTTACACTTCTGCAGTGGGACCTATACGTTAGCACAGGCTTTCGTCTGGGATGAGGCTGCTTGCTGGCCTCAGCATCCCGCTGTGTTTCCAGAATAACTCTCTTAAAACTATTTAGCTAGCTGCGATTTGCTCCATTCAAAGTTGTCACTACACAAACAAGGAGGACATGTGTACCTCTGCTGACCTTTCTTCACTATCAAGCCTGACACGTTTCCTATCCTTTTTTTCTATTTGCTTTTCTCCTCTAGTTATCCTCCTCTTTGGCAGCAATTTCCCCTCATCATGCTGCCAGAATGGAGCATAATATACTAGAATATCTTCCTTAGATGAGTTATCAAGCAACCCATCCCCTCTTCCATCACATGCCTTATTATCTCACTTTTTTTCTTATTTCCATTGATCAGATGGGTCCTTAGAACAATTTGCTACCTTTTTTTTGAGGTTACAATGTTTTCTTTCAAGGTCTCCTTTATTATTTTATTATCTTCAGGCTCCTCTCAATTTTGCATCTTTACTTGTTGAAATTTCCTAAAGGCTGATGTCTCCAGGCCAAGGTATACTGCACTATTTTCCAACTGGGAGGTAACAGCAGTGAAGGAGGGATGGCTCTATAAGCATTTCATCCTCCTTCTTCTTGGATTTGGGTAGCCGTGGTGGCTCAGAGCTGGAGGACCAGACCACGCTCTCCATTTAGGTGGTGAAAACCCCTCAAATCCATCCAATGATTTAACTGGAGTAACACACCGAGAAAAAAGATCAGCTCAGCATGTCCAAAGACACCTTATTCAAGTTGCTAATATTACTGACATAAGGAAATATTTATACACATTCGGACATTTTCCATTTTCACCGGGACCTCTGGCGTGTGGTTGGGAAAGGAGCCTGGAGGGCAGAAGTAGGAGGGGAGGAAAGAGTGGGCTGGTGAATGAACATGGTTGTGCCTACATTGCAAAGGGAATTGAGCAATGCCCGTGCCACACCACTGAAGAGAGGGGTAAAATAGAAAACTCCTGCTTACTAACACTTTTATTGAGCTGCTATGTTATAAGATGACATGTGGTGAAGTAGATTATATTCAAGCAGAATTTGGAATGAATCTCCAACAAGTCCTTTGGCTGAAGCATCCCTGAACTCAAGATAAAGAAATTTCTATCCCTTGGATATGTTCTGTCAACTGAATGTAGCTTTGTGAAATTTATTGTTTTTGCAGAAATCAGGACGACATATTTTAGGATAGTCCAGACGTCTCTGGCTGCCTGGATTTCCTCAGTTTAAGCTTGCTAGTTCCCCTCCCCCTAAAAGAAAAAAAAAAAAAAAAAAAAAAGAGAACTTTCTTAACCTCTTTGTTGGGTACAATTTATAACAAACAAACAAACAAGAAAACTTTCTCCATCTGGAAAAAAAATCTGGCAGAGAAAATATAGTAAGGGGGGAAAAGTTTCCCTCACAGATATTAACCTTTACTCTTTGAGATGTGTTCGTCCTTCAGAAATGAGCAGCTGTCTAAATCGTTAGGAGGTTGCTAAGGATTAAGGCTAGCCAAAATATGTTCTTTTACTGTCTTAAATTTCCTCAATGTAAAATAAATGTAAGCTAAGCTGCTCTAGCGGCAGATGCTGCCACTGCTTACACAGAACGCAGTCTTGATATGGATGGATTACATCCCTTCTTAAATCGATTTGATACTTGCACGTGACCTGAGAGTGTGAACACACGATATGGCACATCTTTAAGGGGAATCAGAGTCATAAGAAAGAGCTCGGAGCCCATGTGCTTCAACCGACAGCCGGGACAGGCTGGTTCCCAACAAGCTTTCATGCTGTAGCTGTGGGACCACCGGATAGTTGCAGTTAACCCAAGTATAATTCCTCATGACTATTGCTCTACGTATTTTTGAAGTTATCAAGAAAAGAGCCTGCTGAATCTTAGCACCTTTGGGTCAGGGATGGGATTTTGGTTCTATATCACGCAGTCCCAGGTACACAGAGTTTCTGAGTCATAGGCACTGCCCTTTTGCTATGATCACCAATAGTAAAGGATGATAAAACCTTCTTCTGCCACCCAAGAAACTTGTTTCATTCTGCTAATGCTAAGTATATGTTTACCAAAATGGAAAAAACCCCAGTCCTAGTTTTCCCATGGGCTCATCAGCTCTGCGCGTCCTTCCCTCAGAGTTGGAGATGGTCGGTATTTTGCAAGATCATCCCAAAAGGCAGCAACAAGGTGAGAAATGGTGATTTGAATATGTGCTAATGAAGTTCCAGCTTGTGCCTTAGAGTTGCAGGCATCTCTTCCCTCACCTTCTCTAGCAGTTTATTTATTCTGATATGAAATATTTATTCCTTGAGTCTAATCAACTTTCTGGCCCTTGGTGATGCTTTTCTGTCCTTGATGGAATTTGATGCACTCTCCTTTCTATCATCAGCCATAGATCCTCTCAACTTTGCCTCTGTAACTGTCATGTAATAGATCTGAATGAAAAAGGGCAATATTCATCCCTATAGAGCCCTCTCTATGTGTCCCTTGAACCCCTACAATGCTTCCAGGGAATGCACGTGGCTGTTAAATGGTTATATTGCACTGAAATGAAACCTACTTGAGGGAAAAAGGCTAGAAGGAACCCCTGTGTGTGGAGAAGCTGTAAACCCTCTGCTTGGCCTTGTTGTTAAACCTGGTTCCTTCCAGCACAGCTAAGAATTGGCCGGTGGGCTATGGACCCCACTGCTCTTCAACGTCCTACACGGACCAAGCTGCAAGCAAGCAGGGATGCCCGTCTTGTCCACCCAGAATCCGATCCACTGTCCCAGCTGGGCTGCAGAGCAGCTCCAGGTTGCAATTATCAACAGGGAAGAAGAAAGAGTAAATGGCTGCAATCAGCCACCTCGGTTTTGAGTACATCCCACTGCCTCCTCCCACCACTCCCAACTCCCAGTCCCTTCTGATCCTGTACCTATGGGACGAGTGGAGCTGCAGCCAGCACAACCCAAAACTCTGACTAAAACAGTGCTGGCCCAGGAGCAAAAGAAATTTCCATTTTCCCAGCACATGCTGTTTTGCAATCTCATAATTTCCTTGGACCTTGTTTAAAGAATAAGGCATGGCAATGAATCAGCAAGTTGAAAAAGTTAACAACAACTGCAGCAGATAATTACAGCAACATCTTTACCTTGTAGAAACAACGTATTACATTAGATTTGGTTGCACGTGTCAAAAAGAGGACAAGTCTAGAAATCAGAAATTCAGTCTGTGTCAGTCTGGGAAATCTGCTTTGTATCGTGCTGAATTGGCTCAGTTAAAAGGAACAGCTGGCAGGAGGCTTTTGTTTTATTTTTTTTATTATTTTTTTGATAATCAATTGTAAATCAGATTCTTCCAGTTATCTTCTGTTGCTAACAAAGGCTCGCTATTGCCAAGTTAGTGTGTTTGTGTAATTATTTTAAGTATTGTTTGGATGTGTGTATGAAACCAAATGGTGTAATGGTGTAAATGAAAGACGGGGCCAGGTGACGGTTGTTCACAGCTACATACATGTAGGCTTTGAACTTCTAGGTGCAGAATTTTCTAGCATCCTTCCTATTAATTAGCCTTCAGGAATTAATAATTCAGTAATCTTTCTTTCTGCTACAGCATTCTGACAACAGCGAGTGCAGCTGTTTTATTGTAGATAACAATAATAAAATATTCATAATTTAATATTCTTATTCTCTCCCAGCAAGTGAGGCAGAGGCATCCCAGGCAGCTCCCCTCCTAGCTGGCATCTGCTTTAAAGCTCAGCTCCTGCAACATCCACGCTGCTTTGGGTGTCCGTGCCTGAGTTGGGATGTCAGCTCACGAGCTGTGTGTCCCCATCGCTGCAGGGACACTGTGCAAGGACAAGCCAGTTCCCTCTCGTTTCCCTAAGCTGGTAATTCCATTTGATGTCAGCGGGACTACTGAGAGTCTGTGACTCAAGTATGAATTAGGATAAATGCAAGACTGGGGTGTGCATTTCATTTCTGCTCACTTTGGGTTCTTTTTATTACTGCAGAGGCTTATGGGATTGTACGGGTTTGCCATGTTCACACAAAAAAGGCAAAAGTCCCACCCACACCCGAAGGGAAGTGCGATATAGGAAATTACTATAATTACCATAGGAGAAAAAAATCTCTTGTAAATCTGTCAGATGATGGACACCTGGGTATCGTAATGCAAACACAGCACTGGGGTTGAGGAATGACTGGCTAGTCACATTAAAGAGCATTTAGCTCCCCATACAGACCTGCCAGTGGGATGAATAAATCCCAGGGAGTACCAAGAAGACCTCACCCAGGATATAAAAGCAGCCCCGTTCCTTCCATGGCAACTGAAAATGCTGTGTTATGGCATGTGCATTAGCCTTATCCTGAGAAATGCACAGTCTGTTCCAAGAAGTTCCATTAAAACAGCAACAACAACAAAAACCAACACGGCCAACTCGAAACAGAGGTCAGGAGAGCACAGCTGAGAGGATGCTTTGCTGTCCCTGAATCCGCTCACTGCACAGCTCAAGAAGAGCTTCTTTGCAAACTTCCCCTGTTGCTTTGGGTCCTGCCTTGTCTCCTTTGGATGGTTGGTGAGAAATGTTAAGTTTCCACATGTTACTCTTGTCCACAGTGGATGCCAGCTATTAATATTCATACTATATTGGCAACACAGAAAGAAAAAAAGATTTTTTTTGGTTAGAGAGAAAGTAACAAAATAAATAGTGTCTCTCTGTTAAAGATGAGATACCTAAACTGTAATCAACAAGTTTACTTTTCTTGAGTCAGAAACCATGAATCATCCTGTAAAATCAGATCAAATTCAAGATTATTTTCTCATGGTATTGCTCAGGAATTTCAGATATTTCCATTGGGAAAAGAGTTATTTCTTTAACCATCCCAAGGTTAGTTTGTTCAGTACTAATTTCGTCTTGCGTAATGAAGGTTGCCCAAAGGTAAGGAATGTCAAGACCTAAAAATGGAGTGAAAAATAAAAGAGAAAAGAAAAAAGTGAGATTAGGACAAGATTAAGATACAAAGTGGAGACACAAATCAGACTATTTCAGCTAGGCAGAAAGTTCATAATAGCGTATGACTGTCTTGTTAAATACTACACAAAAATATATCAAATCACAGGCTATAGAAGCCTTCTCCAGCCAGTTGTAAACAAAGCAATAGAGAAAGTTATCTGAACAGAGGTTTCACAAGTTTTCTCTATGATGTGACAGTCTTGCAACTGCCCAATATCTAAGATATTTGTTAAAGCATCAATAAATTGCGAGATTACTGTGAATAAAATAGTGCTCCTTGCTCTTAGGTTTTACTTCCAGATGCCAGAACCCAGGTCATTCCAAATCACTTTACAAATCAAGGGTCATATAGTTTGGGGAAAGTGGGCTCAAAACCAGGTTGAATATTGCTTTGTTTTTATACCTGCTTTTACTGAAAGGTCAACCAAGAAAGCTGGGTCTAGGAGGACTTATGTGTGATGACAGGTCTGAGATGGGAATCCCCTGTGCTGGCTCCAGTTTCTGTACTGCCACAGCCTCAGCTGTATGCCTCTGAAAAAGTAATTTTCACTCTGTTGGGTTGCCATGCTGCTCAGCCATGGATGATGATCCTTGCTCTGTCTCAAAGTTTATCTTTTCAGATTTTTAACACCTATGGGCAGGAACCGTCTCACTTCGTACCCATATGCTGCCCAGCTGAGCAGCGCCCTGTCCGTATTTCAGTCTTCTTGGGACTGTTGAGTCCCCAGTCGGCACCATCGTAAAGTCAGGCACAGTGAGACAAGATGCAACTTGAAGGCAGGACATTTTTCCTGAATAAACTCTGAGAAATGCTAGGTTTATTTCTGTCCTTGAATTTATGAGTTATTTTATTCCTTTCTTGCTCTTAAGGTGCTAATATCTGGTAGATGGACCAATAATACAATGGAATTTAAATAATGCATTTTTTCCACTTAGTCCAGCTTTGGAGGACTTCCTCACTACCCAACAGCTGCAGAAGTGTCTAGTTTTTTTTTTCTCTGGCTAATATCAACCTATTAATAATGCTGGGCAGTGACTACTTTTTCTTATTTAGCCCTCTGTAGGCTGCTGCTGATTTTGGATATGCCTAAGGCAACAAAATGCTGGCTCTTGACCCTGCTGTACCATGGCAGATGGAGCATCAGCAAAGACAAAGACAAGCATCCCCAAGTCCTCCAGCATCCACACCGTCAACAGCCTCGGGGGGTGAGAAATCTGTGCGCAGCACTCACCCCACTTGGCAGCAGCCATTTCAGAGGGGCACATGGCCTGAGATCATCATCCACTTTCTGCCTTTGTCAGCAGGGAATGGCAAGAGCATCCGGAGGGTGATTCATCCACCCAGCTCCGGACGGGGTGAATCACCCTCTGAAAGCAGTCATCTCCCACCACCAGAGAGTCGGCTTTAAATAGATGCTTAACTTCAGATCGGTAAACTTGGGTGAAATTAATCCCATCCCATGGGATTTTCTATCTCAGGTCAGTTAAGCATGTCCCATTCCTACTTTCTTTTGGAATATCCTTCTAGTCATGACATATATTCAGGCAAAATCTTGCCTGCTACTTGGATGATGGTGGGAATTTTCTGAAGTGTATTTTTTTTTTTTTTTTGGTTAAATAAAGCCTTTAGCCAATTGCATTGAATCGGCGGTGCTGAGCAATAGCAGAAAGTGAAGCTACAACTACATGGGTAGAAATTTTGATGCAGAGGGTGAATAATATTTCGAAGTGAAAAGTATCATGCTATTTTCACCTCCTGCTTTTCAAAGGAGTAGAGGGAGAGAGAGAGAAGGTGCTCACTGAAAATCCTGAGTTAGATTTTTAATAATGTAGATTTCTCCCCCACTTTTAGCCCCCCCCTTTTCCTTCACATAGTGAGAAACTTCCCAAGGTTGCCAATGGCACTAAAACAGTCAGTCCACTTTCAGAATTTCAGTCACCTCTTAAACACTTAGAGGCTGAATTGAGTGAAAACCCGTTTTCAGAAGAGTTTCCAAGGAAGTAGAAAGTTTCCACACCCTGAATCTTGCACTCAAAGAAATGGAAACTGGATTGTTGCTGCCAACAGTCTGAACTGTTGTATTGCAGGCTGCTGAATGCTATTTTCTGTAATAAAAAATGTGAACATGCTTGGTGCTATATTAAAACACACAAATACATTTTGAGAAGTTTAGCTGAATAATATATTATGACTTGGTGGGGTTTTTTGCTTGCATTTGCTAGGCATACTGTTGCTTTTTAGCTGCCCGATAACAAATAGGCTCCAATGAAATCGCACAGCTTGTGTTTCGCAAAAGTTCAAGCTTTGCAATCACAACGACCCCTCCATAAAAAGATAGGGAGGAAGGTGCCTTGTAAAAAAGACACCTGAATAAGAAAATCTGTAGACCCAACTGTTCATGAATGACTAATCAGGGAGGACACGTGCCATGTGATCTTTTACTGACTCTACCTATTTATGGTTTTAAATGTAAAGCCTGGACTTCGCACAGTGCTACAAGGAAAAATAAATGCTCAACAGGACAATGAACGGAGACCTTACCCTGGCGACTGCAGGTATTTGGAGACTCCTACTATGAAGCCTAAGTGAAGCTTAAATTTGTGGCGTTTGGGGGTGCTGAACCTTTCCACTGTCCAGTGAGGAGGGCAGGACTTGTGTGCAATGATTGTTCATTCCTTCCCATGGTAGCACCCAACTGGGGCACCAGTAGTAAACCGTTCGGAGGGTTAACTTCCCAACTGACCAAGCTGCTTAGCTCCAGGCAGGTTTTAGTAGAGATTGGCTCTTTTTTGCCAGCCTGCGGCTCAGATGGGTCTGAGTACTGAACGTTGGCAAAGGGCATTTATGCTGCTCGGGGTTCATGATGAAAAGGCCACTGAAGAGCTCAGAAGGAAAAGTCCTATCAGAGATGGACTCGGTGTTCTGCCAATTCTGTAAGACTTGACCATACCAGAAGGAACTTTATAAGTAGCAAAAGTGAGAGTTTAAAAAGCCTTTCCTTTCTGTTCACCCCTTCTACTTTGTGTAAGAAGATTTATTGCATACAACATTCCATTTAATGACTACTTTCATGCAAGGGAAAGCGTAATAAAGTAAAAGACAATATTGCATTTTAAAATTAATCCTCATTCAGTGCTTGAAGTCCACGGAAAAACTCTTCCCACTGTTTGACCCTGCTGGATGATATTGCATCTGTACAGTAACACGACTGATGATCCATTCGATCACCTTATGTGATCTATGGCTCTATCTGATTTCCAAAAGAGAGGAGGGTATAAATAATAACAAAGCTGTGTAGGGCTTGATAATGACGTTGCTAGGGCATGCTGGTTGAGAAACTGGAGAAAGTGTTCAATGATATTTTGGGATTCCTCTATGCTAAACACTGGTATTTCCTGCCAGTGTCAGGCTTGGTCTTGTTATCATTTTGGTACAGCACAGTAAAACTGAATTAAATTATTGTAATTAAATTGTTGTTATGTAAAAGCTGATTGCTTTGTATTGCTTTTCATATTATACAATAGAAAGCAGTTTTTACGTGAAGCAACCAATCAAACAAAACAAAAATCCTTTCCAGAAAATCCTTCTCGTTTAAAGTGTGATCAAATACTAAAAGCCTTTGTAACGAGCAAATAAAGTTTGTGAACAAGATTTGTTTCTCTACAAACTAACTTATTTTCCATTCCAGTCCAAAAAAAGAAATCATCACCTTTTCCTGTTGATAAATTTCAGGATCAAAATGCCAAGTCATGGGTGGGTTCGGAAAATCTTGTTTATAATCAAAGGCTTGGCGACCTTCCTACATTTTTTACATTTTAATTATGCACTGCATTGGCATCCTGCTATAAAGACATTACTTTCTGGAAACTCCCAACTATTTACATGACTAAGACTTAATTGAATCAAGGATTCTTGCTCTTTCTTCTCTCTTCTGTTATTTTTTCTTTTTTTTTTTTTTTTTTTTTTTAATAAAGAACTGTCATTATCATTCCTTGCTGCAGAAAACATTCCTTCGCTCCCGTTGGATGTTGGTAGCAAACACAAGCAAGACTTTTGTCTTCATGCAGCATTCAAGACACATGGTCAAATGAATCAGAATCTATATCTTTCGAGGAACTGTTAATTACTGCTGCCAAATCAGATTAACAGTTCCTATAAAACCGATGTACGTGTCCAAGTTCTGTGGTTTTTCCACTGACTGGAAGCATGTAGATATGGCTTTGGTACCTACTTAGGAGCAATAATCCCCACTAATCCAGAGCATCTGAACTGGGGCTTACTGCAGTTTAACTAATTCATTGGAAAAAAGTTAACTCAGATTACCTTTCCCAAGTAGCCATGGGGAAGGAAAAGAAAACTGGGTATAATTTTGGTCCATGAGGAGCATCGGTAAAATCCGTAGCTGTAGTGGGTGAAGCCCATAAAGGCAAACATGTTGCCCAAGGGCATCCAGTTAGCAGCAGAGCAGGGACCAGAACGCAGGGTGCTGGATATTCATTGCTCTGCTCTGTTAAAGCCTCAGCACCATCTCTCCAAAAAATGGATGGGCTGCAGGACCTCCGCCTCGTGTTCATCGTACAGGGCCAGCAATGGTTTGGATGTGAAGTCTTACCTGCTCAGCGTGCGTGATGGATGTAATTGAATCCTTCTTAAGAAAGAAAAAAAAAGACAAAAGCATTTGTAGGGTGCTATTAGCCTTGCTTTTCCAAGCATTAAAAATGAAGATGACAAGACTTGCTCGTTTAACCAAACTGTAGTGAAAATTATATGTCTGCGTAAAAAAAAATTATTATATGCACTGTTATCTTCTCCCCATCACAAGACAAATTCTAATTCTGGTAATTAGAGCTGTGCCTCCCTTTTCCTAGCTGTTTCAATGGGTTCAACACACTTCACTTCTTGTTACAGTTTCTTGCACTGAGAAACTCAAAATGAAAAGTACTGTTGAATTGGAAAATATTATTATTACCGTAATAGTCATAAGGAATTGGATTTGTACAAAACTATAAAGCAAAACACACTGAGATGATTCATTATGCATCACATGGAGAAAGACGTAATGTTGTTAATATGGGAGAACAGATGTGTCTATGTATTTTAAGTATCTCTTTTTCTTTTCTCTGATGAAAAGTTGTTGTTTTCTGAAAAAAGTAAAAAAAAAAAAAAAAAAAAAAAGAAAAACCAACCTGATCTTGATTACTGGTACTATTGAGAAAGTTCATTGGGAAATGAAAGCAGTCACTGCTGTTGCCATTAATCTCATTTTATGTTAGTTTGGCTTTTACTGCAGAAAGTAAAAACTCTTGGGTTTTCTTTCATACCCGGTCCCATATGTGAGTTAAAGCAAAGTTGACAAGCAAGTCCTTGACGTAACCTCACGCATGCTGTGGTTAGAAGCTGTATAGCAGCAATGGCCCAGATGTGATTTCCTCACTTTATTCAAATTAATTGGGCTTTAATTAAAAACGCAACACATTTTGTTTTGTTTTGTTTTAAAGAGACATGGCTAAGGGCGATCATTTGTTAGTTATCTATATTTTTTTTTTTTTTAATGGTAAATTTGTTTTGATGTGTGTGAGAAAGAAAGTTCATTATTTTTCCATTCTGTCATACCTCAAGCATTTTGTGCAGGGACCGAAAACATGCTCATGAGTTAAAGTGGTCTACAGAGCAATACCCTGTGATTTTAAACGTGACTGCACTCCCACCTTGCCTATAGGAGTGAGGGCAGTTTGTCACTGTCTAACGGCTAAATACTCCATCCTCAGGGACTGAACTCCCTCTCCAGTGGCTCCATACTGCAGACACTACATATTTTAATATCCTTTATTGCGCAGACCAGTGGAGGACAGATCTATAGAATTTATGAGATGATCCTTCTGGATTTTAAAATTATATGATACGTTTATACAGTGGAGGTGCTCCTTATGAATCCCGGAGGACTTATTGGAAATGCACAGGAATTTTTCTGTCTGTATTACACAAGGAACTGCCTCTTCTATTTACTGTGCTGGGAACAAGGAGTAGATGTAGCCTCTTGGCTACCTGCTTTTAAGATCCAAGTAAGTTAAAGATGAAATTGCAGTAAGCCTCAGACAATGCAGAGCAGAAAATGGGTGAGGAAGCCATTTGGGTAGAAGGCACCTGGTTCTAGAAATAATTTAGGGGAGCCAAAATAATTGCAGAGCCTGACCTTCCAAAGGAAATGCTTTGGAAAAACAGCCTCTTCCCACAACTTCTCGTGCTGTGGAAGAGCAGCCATGCCCTGTGCCCGCTACCCGGGGTGGCTGCTTGCTAAAAGGGAAGAGAAAAAGTGAGAGGCTCCTGGCAGGGCAGAGATTTTCTTGCCGATCATTTCAGGGGAGATGGAGGCAGGCGGAGACCAGCACCGGGGTGGTCCATCAGGGACACGTCCACCTGCAGCGATGCTCACCTTGCCCAGGGATGCCTGCAAAAGAGCCAGATGCGCTCGGCGGAGGGATGCAGGTCCCAGCGGAGGGATGCAGATCCCAGCGGAGCGTGATGCCGTGCCCTGTGCCAGCCGTCCACCCTCCTGGTCCTGACTCTGAGCTCCTGAGGTTGGACCCGCCGGGGATGCGGCCAAAGGCAGCTCCATCAGCATGTGGCCGTGCCGGCTCACGCGGAGAAACCTCACGTGCCACCGCTCGGTAACCCTCCTGATTACCGTCATTAGTTAGACGCTATTTTATAAGCACCCAAAGACTTGCTAGGTCTCAGCCACTGTTGGAAGTGATGACTTTTTAATGGCAACCAGCACGCTTGAAAAATTCCCCAAGATTGAACAATATTCTGGAGACAGACACGTCCCCAGGGAGCCAGCTGCCTGCCCTCTCATTGCTCAGATATTGAGGTTAATTGGGGAAGCAGAGAGCTTTGAATTACCACTACAGTATAAAGACATCTACGTGCTTGTTTTTAATGTTTTATTTCAGATCCTTGTAAAAATACCGATGCAAGTTTTAGCTATTACTAATCACATTAAGCTAGTGGACGCATTTTATTATTTGGCAGCAAGTTTATCCTATGTACTGTAACTGAGCCTGTAACAAGATTCCCACTTCATTTTGTTTGCTTACTTGGTAGTACAGCTAAAAAAGGGAGGCTGCTGAAAATGAAAACTCTGTTTAGGCCACATAATCTCTTTCATTAAGTATCAGTGATGCTGGATAAGGCTCACTTGGGGACCTATTAATGGAAACACATCTGCTGTGTTCATAATAATAAAAGACTGGCTATAAAGTGATTAATTGCCATTAACCGAAGCAGACCCTGCTTTGGGAAGGCAAATATGTGACACATTTGGATGCGCAAAGCGCTCCGGGCCCAGGAAGGCATTGCAGAGGCGAGCACAGCTCTTGCTAAGTGTGGTTTGCAGCACAGCAAGGACGGCTCAAAGCGTTCTCCGTGCCGGAATGGGTCAAATCGGGCCACCTCGCCTCTGGTTGACAATCCCACCCCACCCCACCCCACTTTCCCAAGGTAAGAGCTAACTGGAAAAGAAGCATCACTGCCTTTTTCTGATTCAAATGCATTTTATTAGCAGTATTTGTATTACGGTAGTCACAAGAGACCCTAATCAAACTGGGGCCCTCTCGCGTTAGACACTGTCCAGATGCATAATATAAAACAGCTCTTCCTTTTAAGAACTCAAAGGCTTGCAGATAAGCCGGAGCATGGGAAGGGAAAAACCAGACACGAAGTGGGGAAATGCCATGACCTGCCTGAAGTTTTCGAAGACAACTGAGATCTCGGAGGTCTCGGTTTGGGGTTATTGGACCGTACCTCCTTTATGACTAGAAAGTCTTGTATGAGATCCTCAGCAGCGAGACATGAGCATACGGCCTTCAGCAGAGCCTTGTGCCTACAGAGGATCTGGGGAAGTCTTGGCTCTGGCACGGGGGGGCCAAGCAACTCAGCAAAAGAGAAAACACTTGCATTGCAAGATGCTCAGGATGCTTGAACAGAGAGCTCAGAAACATTCCCAACTTACAGTGACTTTATAAGAAGGCATGTCATACCCTTTCAAATGGATAGAAAGTATGAGGCAGAATGGCAGGAAAATACGGCTTATTTCCAGGCAGTACGCTAGCACATTGATTAGAGTCCAGATGAAGATAAAAAGGCTAGAGATCCAATGCACAGTGCTGGAATTGTATGTTTCTGTAGAAGATCTAATGTATTCATGCTGTCAGGTCACATACATTAGACCTAGAAACCTGATGTTTTCTTTCTTCTTTTTTCCCCCCTTTTTGGAAGCACTTTGAGCAAATATATTGAATGAGACATTTGCAAGCATGGAGCCCATTAATAACACAAGCTGAATGCAATGCTGCAGTCTCATTCATACTGCTCTTGGGAGCCAAGGAAATTAAAATCCTATACGTTTCTTTTCTGCACTGGGGAAATCAAAGCCAAACCATGAGATGGGGCTGATTGGAGGCAGGTGAAATGTCTGTTTGTTTTTAAAGCTTTACAGCTCTCATTTTGATAGTCCCTAGATTTTCCAAGTGCATTCTGCAGATACCAGAGGAGAGATGGCTGTAAGAGAAGAAAACAAGTCTAAAGGCCATCTGAGAACCAGGACCTTTTTGGATGCCAAAGAACAAAAGATGCTACAGTAAAGGCTCCCTGCTGACAGCTGGTGGAGATGCCCGTCTCGTACTTCTTGTATTCCCCATGGCACAGATTTGAAAGACTGTGAACCTGTAGTCCAATTTGTGCTAAAATGTCAATAACAAAAATGAAAACCTTCCATGAATCTAACAGAATGAGGAAACAGTAAAACAGGCAATCATTATGAAATTCTGCATATGCATATCTTGTGTACATAAGATTAACTCATCTATATATGGATATGTTGTTACCGTGTATAACACACATCCCATTCGAGGTGCACAAAGAACCATGTCTGTGCATATATAATCCTCGGTCCTGGTCCTTCTCCAGGCAACCACTGTAAATCGGGATGCAGATGTCCATTAGTTGGGTATTAAGTGGGCAGACAGACATCAAAATGACTTTGTCACGAACCTGATGTTCTCATCTAAATAGATATAAACGGCCTTGTTTTATAACTGCTTCCTCCAGTCAACCTCCTATGATATCCTAGACTTACTAACGTTCTTTTTATTGCTGCCATCTGATTGTATAACTCTCCACTGATAGCAGCTTTTCATATTGCATCGATTATAAAGAGAACAGGAAAATGAACAAAATGTACTCATTCTGTTTATAGTTTGAACTATAATTTTGTGGCCCTCCTTGGACGCCTTAACAGAAGAATCAGATGCACTTTTCTCCATGTTTGGCAACACCTCATAATTTGGCTGGGAGCTGTGTCCAAGTTTACTCAGCTTTTGTGCTTGCCTGCTTTCACGAATGGCTTTTTTTAGGACATGGGAGATGGACAGGGCTCCTAGTGCAACTGTTGAGACACAGCAGGAGATTCTATCAAACAGAGACTTTCCAAAGAAGAAAGGTTGTTCATCAAGCCTTGATAACCACCCACTGATGTGTGATTGGGGTATGAGGGTTCAGACATGATATACGAGGGAGGGGGATGATGATGTACTTGGCAGAGGTTATATTTAGCCTCCTAGTTAGAAGCACAGAGTTATTACTATTCATCAAGGTGAGCGGGGATCACAGCCTGCTTTTACTGACAAAGTCTTACTCCCTTCCCCATCTCAGCACGCTGCAAGCCTTGTCTTTTCTTGATCTGAAGGGCTGAGATGGACAGTTGTCTCATTTTCAGCTGTGAAAAAGCTATTTTCTTGCTTTGCTGTACTTCGATCAATTCACTGGTGAATGACTCAAGATTACAGTAGCCTGATTAAATTAGAAGTTTAAGGGAGTGTGAATCTGATTTTTTTACAAGCGGAAAGAGAAAAAAAGGCAATTATTTATTTATCTCTCCTTCCATGATAAGAATTCCTATTCAAATTGAACTACTTATTATAAAATCACTTATTTGCTTTGGGGCCAAGTGGTAGAAATCTCATCTATATAGCAAGAAAACCCCTTTGACCAATGTATTAACTACTTAAAAAGCTAATGCCTGTCTTGCACAATTTAATTCAGATACAAAGAGGAAAAAAGAAAGCAGTTTGGTAAGAATCTGTAACACTGAGAATGTAACTCTGTGCAACCTGGGCTAGAAGATTTTTTTTACTAGGTTCAGATCCAAGCCAAAAGACTGCATGAGGCTAATCCCCAAACAAGAGACCACCCTGGTTTATCCTCAGGCACTGCTGCTGGAAAGTGTGCACTGAAGTTTTTGTGGGAATGTGGGTTTTTCCTGTATCACTATCAAATTTCTCTGTATATGGCTATGTGAAAAGGCTAATTGAGGTAAGGAAAATTGAACCTAGGTTCCTCAGTTTCCCTGTCTGCTGAATGGCCACAGTCAAAGCAGCGCACTAATCCTGTGTTTGTTTTATTTCTGTAGTTTTTGTTGACTGAGGTTTCTCCTAGGGAGATTTCATGTCATTTTTTTCCCAGGCCAAAAAAATCCCACCATTCTTGCACTGCTCCATTAGCTGTTATTAGCCTAATGATGTACTTGAACTGCAGAGAGGGAGATAAGGCTAGATAATGAGGAAAACCCCCAAGCCATTAACAAAATGTTGCAATAATAAGGGTAGTAAAGGACTAGAAAGCTGTAGGATGTCACTTATGGATGTGCCAGCCGATGCCAGCCCAACTCCTATCAGTATGAATGAACCTGCCTTTGGTCAAGCTACCAGCTACAGGGTCTTTCAAGTTTTTGTCCAGTCCCGTTTTCTAAGGCAGGGCAAAAATTTGTCATTGGCAAAATAAAGATTAAATAAAGCATGAGTAATGTGTATGTAGATCTGGAAGATATCTTGGCACTGAGATCAATTTCCTGCTCTGACGGATTTAGAAGTGCTCAGGTTCCTGCTGTGACTGGAAAGTTGCTTCAGAACATCTTTCCTGTGATGCTCAGAAACCTTCTTCATGTTTCCACCCTCTATTTACTCACAACCAGTTTGATTCGGGGCCAACATTGTCCTTTAGCTTCAATAACTATCTCCCTTCCCTGGGGTTTTACCTGGACTATTTATAGAAAGCAATCCTTTTCCTAGCCCTTTCCTCCTTTTCCTAGCCTAAACAAAGCTATTTTAGTTTCTTCTCCACCACCCTGATCGCCCCACATCTTCCTCTGCACCTGCTCCATCGGCCAGATCCTGCCCGGTCCCAGCACCCCACACGAGGCAGGGACCTTCCTTCTCCCCCCCCGGAATGCACCGACTTCGTATCCGCCTTGATTTTCAGCTCGTGTTACACTCATGGTTCGTTTATCCTCCGATCTTTAATACAGCCACATCTTTCTTTTCCATTTGCAATTTTTTGGAGCCCTGTTTATCACAGAAGCCTCTGTCGTTTGTCCCTCGTCTCATTTCCATGCCATCTTTATCAGCAGAAGGAGGTATGTGGATTGGCAGTGGCACAGAGGCACTATTTTGGGATTTCTATTGCTTTGACAATATAATTTTCCTGATTTATTATTGAAATCCTATAAGCAGGCCGCTGCCACCTCAGCCTGGGCTCGTTATCTGTGATCCCTTTATAGCCCGTGAGAAAGCGCAGGTTTGTCTCATCCTCAGAGCTGTGCCTACAGTCGGTCAGAGCGAAACTTTGGAGGTGTCTGTTTTTCTTCAGGGAATATAAAAGGAGGTCAGGGCATGAGCCCAGGATTACTCATCTAACTTTTAGACACCCTGAAGTCAGATAAGATGATTTTCACTTTTAAGTATCCACATCAACAACGTAGCGATGACTTTTAGGTGTGCCAGTTCTAGCCGCTCAGCAGCAGATCAGGAACTGCCTGACAGCAGATAAATGTCTTTTCTGAAGATGACATTCTGTCTCCTTTGTTTTGGGCATCTGCATAGGAAAATAGAATGGGAATTTCAAACCTCCCCAGCATTATTCAAAATCTGCTCTTTTAAAAATCTGGTATCAACTAAGAGGAAGCGATGTAACACTTCTGAAAATGCCTCTTGTTGTCCCTGAAAAAAATCTAGTGAGTTTGAGGTTGGTCACCGTTAGCCCTGGGCTAGACACGTCCTTGCTCTGCTCTAACAACAAATCCACCAGCCCAAGGGCTGAAGCAATACCTGTTTCCCAGGACCTCACCCGGGCATCTCCGCTCTGATGGGGACGGACCGGTCCTCAGTTTCCCTCTGCTGCGACTGCCAAGGGGGCTGCACTCCTTCACTCTCGTCTTCAGAAAACCTGTACATCAGGCAGTCATCACAAGGTAAGTGATGTAAATCCTTGGGCTGTTTGTTGTGATGGAATCTGGGCAAGGAAAAGGACTTGGAGTTCGTGATGGAAAATATTTTTGAGAGCAGTTACTCTGGAGCAGCAACTTTGCTCGGCAAGCGTAGAAATTATTTTGGTATACAATAAATCTTTGTAGTTCCGCAGTCTCACTTGTCAGCTCTCCCAACGAGCATCCTCCCAGTCCAGAGCCTGACAGGTTTAGCTTTGGATGCCGTGCCTAGCTAGGCTGTTATGAATTCATTAAATTTTTCCCTTTTCCCCTGTTACTTACATAAGCCTTCCACGCGATGTAAACTGAAAATATGTAAACTGAAAACATTTCTTTTTGTTTAGAGGGAGAGAGAGAGAGATTGCTCCCCATACACATGGGAATGGCTTCATCCTACACATCAGGTTTACTTGTAAGTGCCTCAAGTCGGGGCACTGACTTTGAAACCTCCTGCTACAAATTTCAAGCCGTTCCCCCCAGTATCCCCCCAGGCAGATGCCTGAAGAAAACTCCCCCCTCCTGGAAGTGTTACGGCATGGGCAAACCGATGACTCAGGAAAAGAAAAAACAGTATCTCAATTTTAAAGTTTGCTAACAAATGTGACCCCGCTGGAAGAGGACTGGTTGCATTTGGCTTTCAAGGCAGTCACTAACCGAAGGCCAGCGGTGAGTTAAGAACTGCTCAGGCGTCTTCGGATAACTTCAGCGAGAGTCTGCTGGCACATTTCAGTACAGTGAAAACAACACAGAAATATTTCAGGGTAGATTATTAGCAGAATGGGAAAAAACATACAGATGCCTAGTAATTAATCTTGCCCCTTGAAATTTGCTTACGCTGTTTCTTTCCTTCTTTAACTTTTGTTTAAAATCTTCAGTGGGGGTGGAGAGCTGGGAGGACATTTGAAATAAATGTCTCGGTCCTGAATAAATTCCTGAACCAAAAGAAAATAAAAACAAAGCGTTTTGAGCCTGACCATTCATGGATGTCACGTTGGTTTTAGATCACCAGTTAAATGCAAGTCCAAATGCTAATAGCTGTGTAGCTAAATATCCAGGTTTTTTAATTTACTAGATCTTCAGTTTATGCTTTATTTTAGCACCCGCACTAAAGATTATTTAGAAATTAATGTTTCCATTGGCTGCACAGGATTTTATTTCAAGTTTGTTTCAGAAAACAATTCTTTGCAGCAAGATGGCAGATATTCTTCTGCAGAAACTGCTCTTTATCCTTCATGGAAAACACCAAAAAGTTTTTGGAAGAAGTGCAGCATATTTTATTTGAAACCACCATAGCGATTTTTCCCACTCAGCTTTGTCAGGAGTGTCTTTAAATAGGAAGCATTGCTTTCTATAGACGGTTTGAGTTAATCATTTCCCCTTACAAACACACTGGGAGACACGTTTAGTTGGACGTTTGGAGAAGCGGCTCGGCACGATGTGAATGGAAAGCTACCGGGCTGGAAACGGGAGCAGAGCCTCCAGTCACAAACCGCAGGACTGTGCATGACCTAGGAAGGAAGCAAAAGGATGTTTCCGAAACCCATAGCATATAATAATTCACTTTAATCTTCCGTTGTTGTCTTGCCTCTATGGCAGGGAAATAAAAATGAAAAAATTCCAATTGAGATTTACTAGAGCCCCCTGGTTTTCTGGCTGTCGGAGCAGTGTTCTCCGGCAGCGACGACTGTAGATAAAGAGTTACCTCGGGGACAGCGTTGAACGAGCTGTGCTGGGCCACACAAACCCTTGATTTGCCCTTTGGAAATCGATTGGGGCACATTATTCCAAGAGGCCAGTGTCGGACCATCTGTAGGGAGCTGCCTGCTCCCAGGGCTGTGGACCCCTTGTCTTTCCATATGCTGACATGGAAAAAATCCCCCCACCAAAATAACTTTTGAACAAATAAAGACCTCATTTCATGCAGCAGAGGAAAGACTATGTTCCTAGCAGGGATATGGGACTATTAGCTTTAGCAAGCAATTTTTTCAGCCTCTAACAAGTAGCACATTGCTAAATACTTCTGAAATTTTCCCCTTTTTTTTTGTACATCTCAAATCACACTGAACTGTAGATGCCTGACAGAAACTTTCTGAGAGCAAACCAACCAACAACAAACATTTCTTGGTTCCCATTTCCACGGCCTGGAAATGCAGCTAGCGTTACCAGTCCGGAGAATGCCATTTACCAAGAAACAAAAAGCAAATCGCTATTTAAGACATCATCAAACTCCCATTGGGCCTCATCACCTCCGACAGATTTGTGAGTCACGAAGAGGAAGTATTTTACTGCTATCCTGTTTGGTCAGCAGGTGGAAGGGAAATAGCTCTCGCAAACCCTGGAAAAAATTAATTTAACAAGACTTTAATTTCAGCATAGTCTTAGTGCTTTCAGCCTCAGTCTCACTGTTAGTTTCATGTGGTGCCAGCAGTTTTCTGGATATTTTAGAGAGGAAGACAACAAGACAAGATCCTTGGCATAAAGAAATTTTTTTAACACTGTGTAATTTTTGTGCTACTTTCCAACTTTTCATCCAGCAGTATCTTCCCCAAAACCATAAAAAGCTCTTTTCTCTTGTTAATTTTTCCTCCGGTGCTTGAGAATTTTTACTTCTGCTCTCCAAGAAATTTTGCTACAAGATGAAAATTGTTACATTTTCTTAAAAGTAAAGGGTGGGATTTAAAAAGGACTTGGGTAGTTCATAAACTTTGCAAAAGGGATGAAATTCACCCCAAATAAAAAAAGAAATTGCAGACATCTCTCTTTTTCATAAACCAGTGAAAATAGGATAAAGAACTTTGCTGAAGAAACCTGAGAAAATTATTTCCCAATAGGATTTTAGGAAATTAAATGAAAAAATGTTGCATTTCTACCAAGAACATTTCCTAGCTGGAACCCCAGCCAGCTAAAGTGCTAGTGGACAAATTATAATATCCCCCACTTCATGAGCCTTTTAAGAAAATTAACTCTTCTGCTGTAATGTTACCTTGTTTGCCAAATTCATTTCCAGGGTGTTGTGCTCCTTTGCCAAAGGCTTCACCGAGATTCAGCAAGGTGAGAAGGGAGTGTCAACATCACAGGACATGGTGATTATACACAGCACCCAACCTGGGACACCTTGCTGGGCGCTCTGGTTGCCCTCAGCTTCATCACGACATCAGGGGAACAAGACAGGTACGAGAACTGAGGTTTTTGATGCTGCCATCTCTGCTTTCCCCTATGACAGATAACCTGCGAGGTCTACTGTTGAGGTTTCCCTCCTTGGTGATGAGGAAGATCTCAGGTGTGCACAGAAACTATCCAGGAGAGGAAGGCTGCGTGGTTTTGAGAGAACCTCATAATAGATCAAGCTCTGAATATCCACCAAGCATTCAGAAGGCACTAATGACATTTAGACTTGACTTACTTATGTCTCTTGTATTACTGTTGTCGGTTTTCTACCTTCCTTATTATGGTCTTCTAAAAGGTAAGAACAAGATAATCCAGCTCATAAGTAAGCCTTGAATATAAATTAGCTTTAAAGACCTTTTAGAGCCAATTTTTCTCACTGTTTATACATTTCTGTTTCAGCAGATATCCATCTCATAACAACAACGAAGAAATGGGTCCATTGTTCAGTAAAGTATATAAAAGCTCTAAAGTTTCCTTAAAGATGTTCCAAAGTGATACATGATCTTGGGTGCTCAAATCTGAGACATGTAAGAAACGTTTTAAAATATTCTTAAATAAATTAAGTCATTGGGTCAATTCCAGCCAAGCTGATGAGAGAACAATGTATAATATAGAGAACGACCCTCTGACCCTCATCATGTGCTTGTTTCTCTAACTACATCCAAAGAGAGGATTTTGGAAAGCCCTGCAATGTTTTGACACACACACACATTTCATTCTCATGTTCCACCTGGGATTTGTAGTAGCCGCACAGCAAGGAGAGCAATTGTTTTTGTGGTTTCTTTCTGGCTCGGACCACAGGCTGATGCACCAGAAGTCTTACGAGAAATTCTGCTTTGTTGGGATTTCCTGCATGATTCTGCACACAAAAGCAGCCCAAGCGATTCAGCTGACACAGTTATTGGAACCTGCAGATGATTTTCCCAACACAGATTGATTTGGGAACCTCTGCTTTTCACCCGCTCCTCTTTGTTATATCCTACGTACTTCCTGTATGATATAATTTGGACATACTTTTTTATGAACCATCACTAAGTGTTATGAAGTGCCATTGTATTCTGCTAAAGCACTGCCAGGCCAGGGAGAGCTCTATTTCAATTGCCAGGAAGAGATTTCAAGTTACTGAGATTTAACAAGTTACCATGCATCAGCTGAGCGTAGGAAATTTCCATATGTGCTTTTTTTTTGTTTGTTTTCCACGTCTGTGGCAAATGCAAAACAAGGCATCTTGTTTTAAGTCTGTCCCAGTGTGTGCTGAACAAAGTTACCTTGCAGTAACCACAGACCGTATACTTAGTGGGTAGTAACTCATTAACCGTGGGAACACGGGGCTGAGCATCTTATGCTTGGAGCGTGAAACACATCTTGAAGTCTCAAGAAGAATCCGCATGTTGCTTCACATATAGCATTGATTAGCGGAGGCAGTGACTTCTTATCATCTCTGACAGCAACATCCGAAAGCACCAGCTTCTACTTCACGATGAGACACGACCCCTCGCGCCCACCAAGGAGGTGTGTAGCTTTACTAGTCTGACACCTCACTCTGTTTAAATATTTCCTCATTTATATAGTGATCAGCAAATCACCGCAATGCCTAAGCTTCTGTTCTTCCAAACAGTCAGTAAAGGCAAAAAATCCCCATCAGCCCCAACCCAAATCCACCTGGTTTTTAGACTGGGAGGTTTGCCAAACAAAACTCTTTCACTCACTAATGGATGTGCGTGGGGCATTTTCATGCTGCTGCTTAGACCGGTGCTACTCCGTGTGGTCTTTATTTTCTTCGGCATCACCTGCACCCTTTGTTTCTGCTCCCAGAGCAAATCTCTGCACCAGCTAGGGGCAGGGGGAAACGAAATGAAGGAAAAATGCACTTGTAAAGCAAAGTTAGGACAAGTTTGCCAGTAGGAAAATGTTCAGCTTGCATAAACAGAAAAAACTCCTGATTACCAAAATATCCCCCCCCCAACCCCAAACCAGCAACACCCATACAAAGAAAGACAAAAGCTAAAGTATTGTGATTACAATGAGTAAATGAGAAGCATTTTGGGATCAAGAACACATTAATGTACTTGGCAAGTGAAAAGGAAACCGATTTCATTCTCTCACCAGCATCATTTTATTTGTGCATTGAAGAGATCAAAGCTGATCGGCTGGTATTCTAAGGCCACACTGAAAGTACCTTGTGTTTTTCCCGATGAATGTCCATTTTAGATAGTAAGGCTGATGCACCTCTCTAAAAAGCCTAATGGGAGAAACGCTGCAGTGAGCTGGTACCTGACAAGGCACTGCGGAAAGTTCGGTCCCTGGGGAGGGTCTTGCCTTGGGGGAGAGGGAAGGAACAGGTTTCTCCTCAAAATTTCTTTCAGTCCTTATTTTAAGACTTTTGTGAAGCTTTGATACGGCAGTTGGCATGGGCAGACATTCCCCGCCCCCCCCCCCCTCCCCCCCCCAAATAAAGAGCTGAAATTGAAAAAGGCCAGCTGGCCAAATATCACCATTTAATTGCAATAAGATATGGAACTGAACCAGTTAAATCTGAATTACTGCAATATTACTCCTCAAAGGTTTACTGTATGGTGTGAGTCACAGTGTGGTTTGGTCCTTTGTCTATGCAGAGTTTGCAATATTTTTTTTTTTTGGTAGAAGCAGGAGATTCATCAAAGCAACTTAGACTGATGACTTTATCAAGCCCTGAAAGGCAAGCCCAGCAGTCCTGTATGTCTATCGATCCCACAGAAGGTGAGAAAGCCCTGTGAAAGCACCTCCCCATTTGGGCAGCAATATCCTTTCGAGGAAAATTCTTTCCTGATCCTTGCTTTAAAGAAGTGATTTGAGATTAATGTAAAGACCATTTGTCATTTTGGTTATAAGAAATGCTAATGGCTTTACCAGCTTTTTGCATTTTCTACAAATTAAGCTTGTATTATGAACTTTTCTGTTAAGCACAAAATAGTAAAGAAATAGTCTCCTCTAAATGGCAAAGCCCAAACTGAGTCACTCATCAATTCACTGCTAATTGTCAAATGTGTTTATTGCATGGGAGAATTGATAACCTGTAATAAGACGTGATGGATTTAGCCAGCTGTGTTTCTACAATTTCAGACTGGTGTATGTCCAACAGAAACCAAGAGTTACACAAGTCCAAAAAAAAAAAAAAAAAAAAAAAAAAGGAAAAAAACAGTACAGTAATGTTGATTCAGCACTGGTGTATTTCCATTTCTTGATTATTTCTGTAATACAAAGTGTCTGATAAGTGTGTTAAAGACTGGCTGAAGGAGATGGGATTGGAAAAGAATTGCCATTATGTTTGTTGATATTCCTCCAGTTAATTTGAAATGTAGGCAAGTCATGGAATAATTTAGACTGGCAACATATTTCATGAGACTTTCTTTCTCAAGCTAAAAAAAAAGAGAACACGCGGTCTGTATTAGTAAGCACGCAATGTATTTAGATAAGTAAATGGAGTCAGAATGAATACTGCCTACATGAGGAATAAATGGAGAAAGAATCCACAGCGGAAAAAGTGTCTGCTTCTCGCAGACATTTGTATCGCCCATGGCACTGGAGCAGCCCAGTGTAAAAGTCATCTGTTGCAAAACCCTGGACACAGATCTCTGCAATCGCCCATCTCTCACGTGATGGCCTTTCGTTTTCAGCTGAAGCTGGAGGTGCCTACGCAGCCCTCTGCCTTTGGGACATGGCCGCTGCCCTACTGCTGAGCCCTCCGCGGCACCAACCCGACCACGGCACACAAGCATATCCAAGGAATACCGCTGGAAGGAGCCAGCTCAGAAGCTCAGCTACCAAAACCGGAGAAGCCCCCGTGGCGGAGACACTCAGCTCCTGATGTATCAAGGCTTGAGGACAGTGTGGTGGCACCCTCCTCTGGTGATCTTCTCTTTATCTTTCCTCTTCCGTTAGCAAATTTTCTCCTACCAAAATCCTGCCAAAAAAGTTCCCAAATACTGGGAACAACTCACATGATATTTGCAGCTGACCACATCCTCCTCAATCTTTCTTCCTCTTGGCATACTCAGCTTATGAGCTTGCAGAGAACAATTCACCCCTTGCCCAGTGGGACTTGAATTCAACCACCATTCCCAAGCACTCCAGTAAAAATTGGGCACGATTTGTGAAAACCTAGTATGGCCTTAAAAACCAAAGATGTCCTGATGATGCCTGACTAATGAACATGTTGTGGCCAAGAATACCTAATGGCACATGACCGTGTTAGTCCTACAGAAATCATAGTGATTAATCATACAATCTATCATGAGCACACATAATGATAGAAAGCCATGGGCATCTTCACAGAAGACTCTGATGTCTTCCTGGAGGATAAATCGTACAGGACGCGAGATTACTGAGCTTCATGCACTGAGCTTGATGAAGGCTTTTGATCTGTACCACATGGGGTTAGATTAGAAAAGGCATGAAATGTATACAGTCTCTTCAAATTGCAGGAAAACTTTTCCTTGATCACAAAAGAAGATATGAATCAAGATTTCCTTGAGGAAAAACTCAAAGTTCAGGGGTTTGACAGTGCCCCCAAATACAATTAGGATGTGGTGAACCTTGGTTTGCTCTTGAATTCACCTGTGTGAACTGAAATTGGAAATAGAAACACTACAGCAGCTTCCTGCACATATTTTCAGCCTGGATTTCATTAATATCTTCCCCAAGCTGGGATTATTTTGCTCATGTACACTGTTCAAATCTGTTCAGGCTTTGTTTGGAAGCAGAAAAACACTCCTAATGGAGGCATCTTGTATAACCTAATAGAAAGTGATAGTGTTCAACAGCTTTTTTTTTTTTTTTTTTTAAACAACTATTAAAATTTAATACATAATCATATCCCACTACGGAATTCTACAAGAGTGTTAAAAATAACCCAAAAGGAAGCATAAAAGCACTTATTAAATTCTACAAGTATTTACAGTAATTTCTGCATATGACTCTATTAAATTTCCATGGCACGCTCAGTCCCATTTCTACCAAGTTCCACAGAATTTTTCCAAAACGGTCAGCTCTTTCTTTCCAATTTCAATGAACAAAGAAACGAAGCAGCCTGCTGCTTATCTGAGATCTGATTACGCCAACACCGGTGGCTGCAAAACACAGCACCAGACTCTCAGCTGGTGAAATTCAACATAAATGTGTTGCCTTCAAACCTGGGCTTGGGGACTCCAGCTCCTCCTCTGCCTACTTCTCACCTCAGTATAAATCCACGTGTCTCCTGCCTTTGGCTCCCATTCACCAGTTAATCAAATTGCAAAGCTATTATTTTGAACTTCAGGTATATTTTAGTAGCTGTAAAATTAGCTGCATTCGTTCATAAATTATGGGAGGGGTTCCTGAGATGTTATTCCCTCTAACATTTTCTGCTGGAGATGGATGGGACAGCCAAGGACTGAAGTCATGGATGCTTTGTGTTTAGCAGGAGAGGGGGAATTTGCGGAGCTTTCCAGCAGACCGGCTCCCAGTGGCTGTCAGCGTTATTCAACTGGATGTCTCCATGGTGCCCTGGAAAGCTACAGCCCATCGCTGCTAGAGATGCTCTTTCTGAAATAGACTCTGCATTTCAAAGAACGACGCTTTCTGACTTCCCAAACACAAAGGCACAATCGTTTCCATTACAGAGCTTCTCTCATCACCCCAGGTTGTGCTGGCCCCAAGGAGCTGCTGCCTAGAGACCTTGCAACCGGGCTGGGAGGATGGGTCACGCTCTGTACAGTCAGTTGCCAAAAACACTTCTGGGAACAAAGATGCTCCTTGATTTTTCTGCAACTGAAGTAAATCTTAGACAAAAAACCCAGAGGGAGCTGTTGGCACACATCATGCAGCCATCAGACAGGAATCCTGCTCCCAGATCAAGCCAGTTTCTTGACAAGCAGCAGTTTAGAAACCATTTAGCACATGAAAGCTGGTAAATATGTGTGTGTGTGTGTGTATATATGTATATGAGAGACTTATGCATAGGGAAACCGGGCTACGCATATCATTTTCCAAAGCTGAAAATGTGTCACTCAGCCATAATTGCTAAACTGAGAGCAATCAAAATGATTGCTTTAAAGGCTGTGATAGGGAGTTCAATGAAGGCTCTTAGAGATACTTATACCCACAGTTGTGGTTTTAATAGGGTGGTTCTGGCTAGTGGCTGAATAGATGCAACTGCACGAAACTGGTGAATGACAGTATATTCTTTTGAAAACTTCACTCAGTAACATACTGGCTTTGCAGACTGCAAACTTCCCGATAGATGACGGTCCCTTTTGGATACAGAAATGTAAACAGATGCTCCCCTGCAATTAAGTCGAGAGAAGTTGCACATTTGCATTGATTTTGCACTTGCTAGTAGACTTCCTCCAGATTACTCCTAGACCGTAACTTTGCTGGTTTGAGAGCACTGAGCTGAAGCAGGAAATGTTTTCAGCGCAGTTGCTCGTTATTTTGCAAACGTCCTTGGGACAGGCTGCTTGCGCACAGCTACTTTGTGAACCACCAGCATGAGCGATGCCACTTGAATACTGCTGAGCTGAGAAATAAACTCCTTAAGATAAACACAGACCGGGGATCAAAGGCATTCTGGGGATCTGCTGTCATCATTTGTGTATCTTCAGCAACTGCTCAGCTCTTCCTGGTGAATGATCATTGTCCGTGCGACGCCAACCGCTGTGAAAGGGATGGGTGTGCAGGGAATTACGGCAGCGCGATTACAAGGAAGCTTTGACTTTCGGTGTTGTATCGACTTGCCCATTAAGTGCTTGATGGACTTTGGTTTTCTCAGATGAGTTTTCTGCTTGGCACTTTCTCTTACCTCTAAGCTACGCTGTGTGTTATACAACTTTGCTTGGCTTGCATCTAGCCCTGGCTTCACCACAGGAAAAGCTTCGTATCAACAGGCCAGGTATATAATAACGTGTACTCTCCTCGAGTTATTTATGAACTAAGAACTCATCTCCTTGGCAAGGCAGCAACACCTCATCTCAGACACCGTTCCTTAAAAAAGCAGCTTCCTTATTTTTCAGATGTGGCTTGTTCTTCTAAATGCCATTTGCACGAGATGGCTTCAGGGCTATGCTCGGAGGAGCTGTCTTTGTCACAGCAGTGCCATCCTCCTCCGCGAGCCACGCACTGCCCCGCACCTGGGGATGCCGGCAGCACACCTTCCTCCTCCTCCTCCTCCTCCTCCTCCTCCTCCTAGAGGAGAGATGTCGTTGTCACACGGGGACATCTGCCACCTTCAGAGATACACTGCTGGTGTCACTTCAGGGAGTGGGGTGGGACGGGGGGCACAAGTACCACGATGCTCGGTTGGGCTGTGTCCCTTGCTCTTCAGGGCGTTTGGAGCAGGGGTGTCACCTCCTCACAGCACTCCCTCGCCACCTCATGAGTCCTTCTTTTACCACCACTTTACCATCCCACATGTACTACAACAGGTTTCAAACCCCTCAGAGAGTACTTCCACCAACGCACAGGAAGAGTTGTGTAGCAGATGCAAGTGATAGCTTGTTTTTTGATTTTATACTCTCCATAAAAGTCCATTCCATCTTGGAAGGGGAAACAAAGAGGTGGGGAATCCAACTGTATCCCTTGGAAATCACCCAACTGACTCCAGAGAAGGATCAAATCTCCATAATGCAATAAAGCAGACAAATGAAAAAAGATTCTGTAATCGAGGTGGAGGCCAAATTTCCTCCATGTCAATGGGAAAAGTCACTGGCCTCTAGTCAAAAGTATGTTCTGTGCTGACCAAATAAGTAATGCACAGGATCAGAAGCTGAGCAGTTTTGGAAAGATTGTACAGTGGGAGAATAAAGGGCTAAACTGATAATCCTATCAGGAAAATATAACTTAATCTGGAGCTACATATGAAAGATCAAATCCAAATCATAGCAAATTCACCAAATTTGCCTCTATCTGCTTCTCGTGCTGACAGTGGAATTGGCTGCCCAATGCTTTGTGTCTAATTACCTGCATTACAAGCGAAGTGCACAGCTTTTCTTAGGAGAGAACATTTTTTTTCCCCTGAAAGTTTAATCCTCATAAGAGGATTCCCATCCTGTCCTTGGCAGAGTCAGAAATCAGACTTTTCACATCGCCCTTAGCACAAAAAGGAACTTCTACACAATTCGCATCTGCATCCTGGTGCTTAGCAGGAGCTCCTTGCACAAAGCTCATCAGACTCACCAGGGAACTAAGCCAAGCTTTGCTCCAGCTTAGTGCCCTTTCTTTTCACTTTTTTCCTTTTCTTCGCTTTTGTTTCTCTTTCTCCTAGAAACTCCTCGTGGGCTATTAATGGCATATGCCTGGGAATTAAGCCTTTTGGGTGCTGAATTAGAATATGCTCCACTACACTGACTCTGAGCTGCAAACATCTCACCGAGGGCTGGGGCCACTCTGCCAGCAGCGCACGAGCAGAAGCAGCCTGGCGGCATCTTGACCTGCGGCCCTGAGCTTACAGATGTCCAAATAACATGGTTTTACTTTAGTGCATTAAAAAAGAGCAAGCCTCAGACCGCCCGTGTCCTGGAAGGAGCAGTTCCACCAAGCTTGGCTTAAAGTTTTATCGTATGTACGAGGAATAGAACCAAAAACATAGATGCTTATCTAACCAAGCCCACAGGCGCACACAGCAAATAAAAAAGCCATTCATTCACTCGCCTTTGCTGTCACTGAAGGAAGCTCACTAGCTATCCGAAGCAAACAGAGATGTTTTACAGGAGCGAGGATGTCAGCGCTGGATTAACTCTTTCTTTTGCCAGGGATGCACATGGCTATTCAGTGCAATTCCCTCCGGCTGCCCCAGTCGGGAAGCTGCAGCCTGCATAACGGAGCCAAGAAGCATCTGAAGGATACGAAAAGATGCACAGGGGAGCTCAGTAGAGAGAGCAGCACAGGCCACTGAGAAACCAATCATCCTGCGCGAATTCACCTCCGAAAAGCTTCATCGTCTCTGTGCTGTCCAAGCCCAGGAGTGGGCACATCGCTGGGCAGAGCCGTCCTCCCTCCGTCCCAGCGAGGCGAACGCCTCCCGCTCGCACATCGCTCTGGTGTCATTCGCGGGGCTGTGCCGAAACCTGACCCAATTCTCCCTGTCCCCAGACACACGCAAATCGATGGGATAAATCCGCTGGATCGGTTAGTGCCTCGAGCTGCCACAGCAGAAAGCAACATGCTAATGAGGCCATGGCGAGCCTCTGCTAACCAGCGGGGTTCATTAAGCTACCGGCCCTGCTGACGTAAAGTGCCATGTAATAACAAATAAAACCCATCAGTGCCTTTGCCGTGAAGTCATCAGGCAGCAAATAATTGGGAGGGAAGAAAACCAGCAACTCACGGTTGGGTGGTAAAATCTTTTGACTTGCTTTAAAGAGAGTTCCCTTTCTTTAAAGGGGCTCTCTGCTCCTTCTTCCAGGAGGAGCACAGGTTCGGCTCACCCCCAGGGGAGCAGGGAGCCCCATTTCCAGCAGAGGTGAGGGTGCTGGGCAATCAGAAAGGAAAGACCCCGTGGCTGATACGGCTGGAGGACGTCAACGCGGCAACGAAGCGGACGCATCCTAAAGGGCAAGTGGGAACAAGCTGGCCCTGAGCTGCTGATCTCCCACTGACGTTGGCAACTCGCTTTCCCCTTCAGCGGTAAAAGTCATAAACAACTTGTATCGGGGGAAACAATAGGTTTAAAGATGAACCCTAGCAAAAGATAAAGGCGGGAGACTCATGCCCGGTACAACGGTACACGATGTTCTGTGAGCCCTGACTGTCCTCTGCAGCTTTCAAACTCTTCTGTGGCACCGGATCTGTCTTTAAAGCTGTTTGCAAAGCATCTGCTGCCCTGGCGGTGCTCTAAGTATTGAGGAAGGACAAATACAAAACGGGCTTGGGCCACTCTGGGGTTCGAAGCCACTCAGTAAAAAAAAGCTGAAGCACCACTCAGCTCTCCGTTCCACAGAAGTGGTTCTTGGAAATGAATGAAGGAAAATAAAGTGCACGTTCATTTGCGTGGTACATAGCAGGGAGGCTTTTTGAGAGGAAAGCATTTAGATCCTGGGCTTTGTAACAGCAGCTACGAAGTTTCTTCCTTGCTCCAAGGCTTTGTGTGTCTGTAGGATATTGTTGATTGCAATAGCGGGGCCACATCCCACGCCGTGACACCGGGAAGAGTCATCGGTGTGCTGCAGGGACACGCTACCTGTGACTGTGCAAGCAGGACGCAGCGTGGCTTTACAGCAACGCAAGCAGCACGGCTGCTAGAGATCACCCAGACATCAGGACCCCAAGCGCTGGGTCAGTGCTGGGCTTTAACCAAAACGCACCCTAAAAAGGGGTCCTTTCCTGCAGACTCAGCAGAAAGCTCTCCCTGGGAGAAACATCTGGCGATGCTGCCAGAGGCCGGTAGCTTGCTGTGTGGGATGGGACGATACTCCAACCGCACGGAGTAAAGCGATGCAAACCTCCCAAACTGCCCTAAATTGCTATAACTGCCTGGAAATTGCTTACCTTTCAGGAGAGAGCAGCACAGCACCCAAACCAGTCCTCCAGTCTGTGATGTGCAAACCCGCCAGCCCTTATAAAAAAAGATTTTTATAAAGGCTATATCTATTCAAACTTCTTTAATCACTCCAACGCCGTGCTGCTAAATCTCTCCAAACTCCTGAGCTAATCTGGCCTTCTTCAAAGTACTTTGAGTCCAAGTGGCAAGTGCAACAAGCACGGAATAAACGTTTTCCACTGAAGAAGTCCTTGCTCTTTTGTGCTCCGCTTATACAAGTGACTGTGGTACTTCAAGAAACTGCGAGGAGCTCTCTGCACACTCGAACCACAGGCTATCTTGCTTAGCACATATGTAATTTGTTAATGGGGTAATGTAAGCATGATTGGCTGCAGATGTCGCAGCAGATTTAAGCATTGGGTCTGCAACAGAATTCCTTTAAGGTTGCTAATATAGTAAACTGATTGATTAATTAGCTTGCAAGGCATCTGACTTCCCGCTTTTGTGGCAGTATCTGTTGGAATATCAAGTCACTTGACAGTGAGTAGAGAAAGAAATATGTGAGATGCCATGCATACCACAGGCAGCAGATTCATTTTTTGACCAGCAAAATAAACATTTTGGGTCTGATCAAAAAACGTCTTGTTTGGAGATTGCTGCAGTATAATTAAACGCAGGAAAAGCAAAAAACACAGCTGCCACCTCCTCGCTCCACTGTTCGCAACAACATTTTGGGGGCTGGGGGGGGCGGGGAGGGCAAGCTGGGCAGACCAGGTTTTTGGAAAAATTCGGCAGGTCTGAGGTTGAGTGTGCATTCCCAGAAACTGGAGCCAGATTCTCAGTCATGCTCAGCCTCCTGCTCTTTCTCACTTGCAGAAATAAAGGTCAACCCTCCAAATACTTGTTCAGCACAGCGGCTTTCGCTGGGAGAGCACCCCAGCCTTCGGCACTGCTGCTGGGAAGGGTCTTTGCCCAGGTCCTGCCTTCTGCAAAATGGCATTTACTGGCGGGTTTCTGGCTGCAGGGCAAGGCAGCTTGTTTAAATAAAGATATTTGCTCAGAGGAAGCTTATTAATTCTCCCTCGGTGTCAGAAGCAGGGGAGAAACGGCATGACGAAGAAGTTCAAACACTGGGGAAATACAGTCAACCTATAAACAGGAAGTTAAAAAAAAGAAATCCTAAATCCCAAGGGATGTCCTGCCCTTAATCACCAAACGCTCAGCTGCCACCGCACTGCTGCGTTTTTCTTACCAGAGGCATCTGAGGTTTTAGTTTCTTGTCCTTAGCAGAGCCCCCCCGTCCCTGGTAGCAGGTGAACTCTCAGGTAGCTGCATCAACATCAGCATCTCTGCTGGCAGAATATTTTTAACCTCCAGCTCAGTGCCATAGAAAACTTGCTTTTGTGCTATCACGCTTCAGAGTCGTTCAGCGTATTTGTGGTGGTTACATACCAGGCTGTGCAAGTGCGTAGAGGAAAGCATGGCACCTAACGCTTGAATGAGCCAGCGCTTGCTCCCAGTACCACCGTGGGGGTGATGGACCCCATCCTGCACATGGTTTTTTGCCCCCAAAAAGCTTTTTTTGGCCCTGGGCATTGTGGTGCGTGGCAGTGACTGCTCATGCCCTCTGCTGGTTGGATCCCTGTGAGTCTGAGGGATTTTGTGCAATGATCTTTTTTAGGATTGAATGCATTTAATTCAGCCCTGCAAAAGGGGTAGGATTTTAGAAGAGCTGGATGCACTTCAGAAGGAAAGGTGCAAACCAGGATTATAAGATTTCTAGCAGATTTGGACACACGCTGCTTTTTTCTGCAAACTTCCCACACTGATGGCACTCCATTGAATGGGCTGGAGAACCAAACTGGGGGAGCGGGGAAGGACAGGGCAGGACTCCAGCTGGGGCCAGCTGTGGACCAGCCAGGTGGGAGATGGGATGGGATCACATGTTGGCAATGCCCAAGTGCCAAACTCAGAGCAGGACAGTGGGATTGAATGAGGAGGGGTTGTGCTGCATTTATCTGAACCTACCGTGCAGAAAACAGAAGCGTGATCCCATGGGATGCTGCAGGTCCAGACCCTGAGGGTGGGAAGCTGTGCTAGCTCTGTGTATTGTGGTGAGCCACAGAAAAAGCCTGGACCTGAGGGGAAACAAACCTCTACACAGATCATCGTGGCAAAGCCCTGAACCACTTGAGCACCTCCCAGCAAGCCCGTCGGGAAGGACAGCCAGTGTTAGCCCATCATGCAGGCTCAAACCTCCGTGTTTGCATTCATATAACTCCCTCCATGGAAATCAGGACCCCAAATGAGCAGGCACTAGGTATATCTGTAGCTTTTGAGATAGAGTTGAGAAGAGTGGTTTGTTCAAGGTCTTCAGAGATGGTTGTCACACCGTGACTTGACCTTGCAGCCCCAGCGTGGGACCTTCCACCAGATCGGGCACCGTGCCTCTTCTGAGCATTTTGCTTTGACTAAACCCAGGCAAGCGTAGCTTGAACAAAACCCAGGGATGCTTTTTTGAGCAGTTGAGCTGCATCTGCCGAGCAGGCGGGCAGATCCCTGCGTGGCTGCGGGAAGACGTGGGGTGGCAGCGGCAGGACGACTGCTGGCGAAGGAGCCAAGGGGCTGACTCATGGGTGCTGAGCCCCTGCCAGCACCGCCAGCTCTCGCTGACTTCAGCGGCTGAGAGAGTTCTCGGTGTTTCTCCCTCTTCCCTTTCGGCACAGGAATCGTTACTCATTCCGTACACAATGCCAGGTAGGTTTTATTGTGGAACGGGCAATGACATGGAGCGGCTGGGCATGGGAATGCAATTGATTGGAACTCTGGATTTCCTACATGACTTCAAATTATAACAATCCCAGATATTAAGATTTTGGCACCGGGACCAGTTTGGAGGATAATTACGTGCTATGATCTAATTTTTGGGATCTGCACTTAGTGCCAAATCTCTACGGCTTTCCTGTCTCCCTCGAGAGCAGTTCAAGCTGCAGGTTCCTTAACTCTCTCATCCCCTAGCTCATTCTGATTTTTTCCCTTTTTTTCCATCTTTCTCTTGAGGCTTTCAGGAAAGCCTCTATTCAAACCTGGAAGAAGTCAAGCTCTTCTTTGAAGGTCCTTACCTTTGAAGTAAGTCCATGGGGAACAAATAAATTAAACTGGGACAGAGTTGGCATCTTTTGCATTTTGTGCACCATTTGATTCCAAAAGTTGATGCTCCTGCAGATTTAATAACTGATGCCAGTGTCAGGGGTTTGTGGATGTACACACACCAAAAAACCATACAACTTTATCACTAATGAATGAAAAGCCCTTTTCCTAAGTCCTTATAAGAAAAGAACAAATATGCAAGTCAGGACAATTGCTACATCCCAGGGCTAACATCCCCTGTGAATGGAACCCTTGAAAGTGTCTTTAGACATATGAATGGGGTCTTCAGAGGGGACAATGAAGCTTCACCATTTTTCTGCATGCTGTCTTGGACTCCTGACGCCACCACACCTCCTTTCTGTCTGAGATTCCTCAAGTTGAGGCAAGTTCAGCTTCAACCCAGTCCCTAACAGTGGCCGCTGCCTTTGCACTCGTTTTGCTCTGTGTAAATAACTCAACAAATACAAAGCACGGACCTGAAGTGCACAGGGGAAGTATTTCTTGTATATCCCTGCAATGTACGGCAAACGGTCTCTCTTTCAGGCTGTGCTCACAGCCAGTAATTCATACTCTTTCAGCTAAAATTGCTCTGGATATTATCTCTGCTGTGATTCACTCCTTCACACCAAATTTAATTCTTCTGAAAGGTTGTTTCACTTTCTATGACTAATTCGAGGCTTTGTGTTTACTCGCATTAGTGAATCTCAGCAGCAGCTGAGTGACAAGCGGTGGAGGATTCGCGGTTACAAGCCACGTGTGATATCGTTAGAGCTGTCAGTAGGGATGGGGCAGCTCTACGTAGAGACACGGACAAACTGCATGCCTGAGCCTGAAGGAAAATAAAACTGGGATACATCTTGCATTCGTGGTTTCCTCCTGATACTCAGTAAGGGCTGGCATTGCCGTAAAGTCCTCACGTTTCAGTTTTCAGTTTATAATCTATAGGGTGACCACATTTTGCGGATCACTGAAGCTGATGCTGTTGGAACTAATGACTGCTAATGTCTACAGGAATCAGAAATAATTTGTAAACCATCCATGAGCAAAGAGTCCTAAAGGCATGGAGGTCTCTAGGTAGTCTGTGAGCTATTCACTAAAAGTTTCAAACACACAGAGCAAACAGGTCTGCCAGATTTCTCCAAAAAGACAGGTGTAGAGACTGCAATTTTAAAGAAGTGGGTTTTCATTCCGGGCATTTCAGTTTGGGGAGACTTTGCTTCATTTTGTCTAAAAGTACTCAGTTTCTAGCAGCAATAGCCCCTTTACAAGTCCCTCCGCCCCTGCATGGTTGAGCAGAACATTTCCCCAGGGCAGCAGCTTTGCCCCAGCTCCATCCGCAGCCTCAGACCTTGCTCCGGGGCACTCTGGTACCCACAGCCAAAATATAACAGCACTGAGACAGCACCTGCCTGGACCGCCTCAGCTTGCTTGAGTAAATTTATTCTCATTTCCTGATAAAACAAACCATCCCCCTCAGGCTTGCTTCTAGAAAAAAAAAATAAAAAAATCAATCAATCAAATACTAAAAACACGTTAAAATAAACAACACGCACCGAAAATCTGTTTTCCCTTGTTTTCCTTAGTAGGAAGTCAGCAGCCTCGACAGGGCTTTGATGTGGGGATACACATTTGATGTCAGCGTTGCTGACAGACAGGCCTCAAAAGGCTCTGGAGGAGGGTTTGAGTTCACACAAACACTCCCACGTTCACGTACTTCTCTGCAAGGGCATCCGAGCGTTCCCAATTGCCTGAGTCTGCAAAACCCAGACCCCGCGCTCTCGTGGGGACGGGCTCCTGCAGGCACCTGCTTGAGCTGCTGCCACTAAACCCCATGTGCAAGGATTATTTTTTTTCTCCTTTGGTTCCTGTTCTGGCTGGAGATTAAAACACAAAGTGTCAAAAACTGAACAGAAGCCCCACTCCCCTCCAAGGCACGGGAGATGCTCAGGGAAAGGTTTGATTTTGCAGAGGTTTGATCTGAACTTGTGAAGACTCAGGTGAGTGTAAAAGCCCAGAAGCCTACAGAGGCTTTTTAAAACTTGTGATCTCCTCGGCAGAGTTGCAGTCACTCCCAGGCAACATCACACAGTCATCTACAGCGACGTTCAAAGCGCTGAGAAAAAAAGCTCTGGCTTTTTTCTTTACTGAACGCTTGAGGCTGGACAGACCCTGGGGTTTGCGTATCACGGCGGTTAACAAGGTGCCACCCTCCTCTCAGCCCTACTGAAAATCCTTTTCTAATAGTCATCGGCCATCTAAAGCTACTCAAGTCAGCAGGATTTTTTTTTACTCCTGGAGTTTCAGGAGTCCCTTTGCATTGCCAGTCTCCCGGTCGCCTACACCACACTAATTGCAAACAGCCAAGTTCTCAAAATTCTATGAAAACACACAAAAAGGGTAAAGACGTCTTAACAGCAGATAAGCAGGACTCTTCATGTTTGGGTGACACCGTTCTTCTTAAAAGGGAAGCTTTTGTGCCTGGGCTGGAACCAACCAACCTTTCAGTCCTGGGACTTTTAAAACAACATCCACTTGTACCAAGCTGTTGCTTGACCATAGTGATTGTTTCTGTTGACACCAGATGGTTTTCATATAACTCAATATTTTTGTTCTGAAATAATAACATTGCCAATTGTGAATGAATTAAATTGTCTCAACCCTCACTTTCCCACCAATTATAGTGAATTATGAACAAGTCTTGAATAAGAGAATCTCCCTTACAGTTATTGGTGCTAGAAGATATATTTGCCTTGTGGCCAGCTCTATATTATTTGACTGATTTATAGATCCATAACTTATGGAATTAGAGGTGATCTTTTTTTCAGAGCTTTAACTCAAAGTGGTTCCTTTTTCCTTTGAAATCATGTGGAAAATGAAGATGATAGATTTTCCCTCTATATATTTTCAGCCCTCTAATAACAAGTTGACTCTCACTTGCAGCTTTCTAGCCTGCACCCTCACCCTACATTAACTCAGGAACTTGCCATTCCAAACACACTACATCTAAGCTGAAATGGACTTTAGATTTTCTAAAATATTGACCAACCTTTACCCCTGCAGAGAGCCAGTATGAGACACAGGAACCTGTTCATAAATTTAGGCACATGGTGACTTTTTTCCATTGAAAGCCAAACTCACAGAAGTAGATTTTATATGACGAACAATTTGTCAGAGCGTTATCAGCAGAAATCATCTTGCAATGAATGCTACATTGCTGTTGCTAAAACATAGGTTTTGGTCAAATTTATTTGAGACATGGAAAAAACCCCCAACTTTTACTCCTATTTGAACAGAGCTGACACAACTCTTAAATGATGAAAAATGTTAAGACTATTCTTGTGTTGCAACTTTGCTATGTCTGACCCGAAGTGGAAATGTCGGAGTCAGAATGCCTCCTCCTATGGAGGCGTAGGTTTCTCATCAGTACTATTGAAATTTATGGGGTCTTCAAGGTTGAGTTGAGTTTGGAGGATTAATTTAGAAGGACAAAGATGCCAAATCTCCCACACTTATCTGAACCTAAGGCAGACTCTCAGATTTCTCCAGAACAAATCTGTACTTGGAATTGTTGACAGGATTAAAAAAGAAAAGCATCCCTGTACTTTAGAAGTTATTCTGGGATTGAAAAAATCCAAGAGATTTAGAGATTTAAAAAATGTTTGCTAAAGAAAACAGGTCTTTTGGCTTCTTCTTCTAAAGGCTGCTAATCTACTGGAGTAGATGGCTATGTGAAATTTTGCTGCTGTTGGGCTAGAGTTCAGTCGGATTGTAATTTTTGTTAAGTTATTTTTTCTGGTAATATCTAATAAAACCAAATACTGACAGTAAAGATACCTCTGCCTGGCCCACCTGCAAATGATGTCATGGAATTTCTCCGTTCCCTACGTGCTGGCCAGCCAAATGTCTCATTAGAAAAGGAGAGAGGGAAGTATCTGTTGTGAAATAACAAAAAAAGAATATTTAATAGGTCAGGCTTGCAGAAACGCCTCCAGACAAGCTGGGCCAGTTGGGGTCAGTTCAGTCTCCCAGGGCATGAGGCATTAGTAGTATTTTCCATGGGCTAAGTACAAGAGAAAATTGGCTCTGGGTGTTCCTCCAATACCTGTGCTGCCTGCAATGCCTTTTTCAAATCCTGGTATGAAACAGAATTTGATGCTGGACCCCTTCAAATTGGGTTATGAAAAATCAGTGGGACTTTGCCTCTATTCTTCCATTTATTCCACTCTCTGGATCACATTTTCCTTGACCCAAAAGTGTCCTCTTTGCTCGGAGCTCCCCATCCTCTAAAGGATGCCCCATCAGTCGATGCTCGCTGTCAGCATGGCATTGCCACCCTTTGAAGGCATCGAGCACTACCTGCGTGGAGCTCAGCACATGCCGGAGAGCCCCGTAGGACCCAAACCCTGCAATTCTCCAACCTCCTTGATGGGATGGGACAGCCTTGCTCCTCGGGGAGCTCCAGCTCCCATGTTTGCCTATGGGCTGGGATCCTGGCTGTAGCTGGGATGCAAGCATGGGGTCAAGTCCACTCTTGGCTCCCTGACGTACACGGAGAGCAAAGAGATGCACATTCAAGGATCCATCCAACCTCAAACAGCTACGTGGGGATGGGTGGCGATAGCCTCTGGAGGTGCCCACCTCTCTGCATGGACCACAGAGGGGTGGCAGGGGAATGAGACCCACCACACTGCCCAGTGCAGACACTGGGCACCGATATTTGCTCCTGCTGAGCTCCCCCCCCCCCCATGTCCCACCAAGGGCTGGTTAAGACAGCGCGGACACCCTGCACCGTCGCTGCTTTCACACAGGGAGAGAAAGGTAGAGACTGGTGGGACGTGCTTCATGAAGACTTCTAAGCCCATCCACGACGGCACAGTCACCTCTAAGGCTACACATTATTAACGGGGTCCCGGAGCCCGTGATGACTTCTGGATGGATGCCACCCAACCACTTTACCTTTCTCAGGCTCACATTCTCCTGCCATCTGCAGACGATTATTGCAAAGCTTCAAGTCCACTGGCTCCTGAACAACATCGTCCGGTTATCCCAGTAGGCTAATTCGAGGCGGTGTGTGCTGGGGAGGGAGGGGGAACGCTGTTATTATTCATCTCATGAACGAAAGGTGCTCGACTCTGGTTTGTTTTAATGGCACAGTAACCACAGGCTAATATTAACTGGTCCTCAGCAGCATGCCAAAAATCCAGTCCTGTTGTGAGAGGAAAAAAGGAATAAAGCACTTGAGAATCCAATATCTTTGGTGCTAATTTTAGGCATGTATGCTGGCACAGGGTGCTTGTTTCATCCACTCAAATCTGGTGCCGTGCCACAGAGTCAGATTTACAGACTATTAGTGTCTCAAATAGCACTTCATGTGCAAGAAGCAAGGGGAAAAACACCGGGTCCCTCAACTTTGTGGGGTTTGAGCTGAGTTATGCAAACAAAGTTACTTTAACTGCGGAGTTATTTACAGGTTGGCTCGTAAAAGTCTTAGTGACAGATTTAAATGAATTAATTTTTCTGACTTTCATTCGCTGTCTTCCCCCTTCTTGCCCCTCTAGCTATTATATGTAATTACAGGAAATTTTAGTATATCACATCTTCAAAAAGACACAATGAAAAGCAATAGCAAAGATATTCATTTCTTCCTTCTTTAGTATTTTTCTTGGATGGGATGAAAGGGTGTGGCGGAGCTTTTCCTCGCAGCACCTCTGAGCTCTGCTCGGATCACCCAGCGCAGACACCCCGAGCACTCCTCTCCTCTCACTCAGGACAGATGAGATCTGGCAACCCTGCAAGAGTTACTTAGTTCTTTCTTGGCCTTTGAAACTGCTTTTAATGATTATGTGAGACACCCACAGTAAGCAGCCTAAATAGGGCCCTTTTGGTTTTAAGCGTTAAAGAAGGAATGTAAATGGATATCTTTTAAACGTGTGTGTTTGCTTGGACCTCATGGAGCAAAACAGTTGTTGACAGTTGTGCTTAGATCTAAGCGGTAAAGCTCAAAAGCACAAGCTTCATTTTGAGCCCATTATTAACTCAGGAGAAGGGAAGATATGGCCGTACCAGCTAACAACTCCTAGAACGACGTGTCTGAGCCCAGAGCTTCGGTGCACAAAGAAGGGGGAAAAGAAAACGGCCCGAATCTGCCATGACCAACTTAAAATATCACCAAGGATGTCTTCATCCCAACCGCAGCATCTCTGCTCCCTCTTCGAAGCCATCCACCAGCACTGCTTCCAGTGGGGCTGTCCCGTTTCCCATGACGGTTTCACTGTGCAGCTTGCACTGCACTTTCTGCAGCTACTTTGGCTCTAACACTGTTTTCCAACATGTCAGAAGAACAGCTAAATGTCACCGAAGGCAGAAGAATACTCCTCTGCAAGTACAGCTGATGCAGAGCTACTGTTTCATCTCCAAAAGGTCCACCAGCTGCTTTTACATGTGCATTAGCTGATTATTGAAAGAAAATAGAAAACTAGATTAGGAGAGAAAGAGAAGTAAGTAACAAAGATGGTGGACATAGTCGGATAAAGTTAGGGAGAGAGAAAGAAAAACACTGCTAGTTTGGTTGCCTTCAAGGAAAGAAATTTGTTTTTTAAATGGAAAAAAAAAAAAAAAAAGCCCTTTCCACTGGAACCTGGGCAGAAAGTCAGAATCAAATAGATATAATTTGAGGCACAATCCCAAATGAGGGCTTACATTACTGATCCTTTTTTTTCTAAATGGTCCTTCTTTTAATTTTATGTACTGTCAGGAAAACCTCTTAAATACATAAGTACTGCTGGAAGTTAAATTGTTATGAAAAAGTGTTGTTGGTTTTTTTCTTTTCTAACAGAGGCAAGTCAAATGATAATGGCTTGATCTATGAAAGCAACATAATAAAGTTTACCTGCAAAGGAAATATTACCACTTACATCAAGTGCAAACAACTTGCAAACTACACTGAATTTCAAGGCGCTGGCATACATATGTATAAAGGGAACATGACTTAAATCGAAATCGGGTCCAATTCCTTACCCCTGTTAATGACTTTGGGGCTGTGGATGTGTGCATGGGGGATCACTTCTAGACACAGTTCAGATGGACCCAACACCTCCACTCGTCACTACCATCACATCCACATCTTCCCTGCAGCTTCATGTATTTTTACCACCATATAAATTGCACTGAAGGCCAGTGACATCACTGTTCCAAAATCCCCCTAATCCTCAAAGCAGATACAACCACAGGGCTTGAAACACCTCTGTTAATCCCTTACAGAGAATAATAAATCATTTGTTTGATGAAACTTTATCTCTTAGACATCGACACAGACATGCCCGTGACATGAAACACCAGAAGTGATCTGAGGGTTAAGCACAGGAAGTCAGGCTAAAAATTTGACTCAATTAAATCACAAATTTAGACATTTTTCTCATCTGCATATGAAGGCTGAGTTACTGGGAGGTGAAGTAAGTTGTATCTTGCTGATTGGCACGACTGCAGATGACACATTTCAGGTATCCCAGAACAAGTTCATGAGTCCAGCTGAGCCATTTGGCTAATCCCCAACAGAGGCTGTTTTGTAAGACTCGGCTTTCCCAAGTGGGTGCCTGGTCACAAACCCTGGCAACTCTACATGAGCTCCGGAAAATGGTCCCCCTCTCCTGAGAAAATACCTAAGCTACGGAAAAAAAAAATGAAACTACCCCATATCACCAGACCAACAGGACCTAAAAAGCCCCCAAAAGACTGCAGCAACCAGAAGACATTAATCACCTTATACCTTGCAGACACAGGCATAGCCATGCTGGTGGGCTTTAACAGCTTTGCTGAAAGCTGCTTCTAGCCAGGAAAAGTCCTTTGGGATTTAAAAATCCCACACATCCACACCCAGGTGGATAACTGACCCTGAGCTATGGCAATGCCCCTCCTTGTCTGCTTGAGGGACATTAACCGTAAGGAGACGGAGAAGGACGGCAACGTGGGGCACATCCACCGCACGTTGTATTTTTCCTCTTCTCAGTTGTTCCCTGCCGGTCGCCAAATATAAACAGATTTTCCTTAAATTGGGCCATTATGGTAATAATCCTAAGTTTATTTAGTCTCATATTCTGAGAATTTACAAACCGTAACAGCAACACAAACAACAGCGTTAGTAACAACTCAACCCATTGCTGAAACAGGGCCAGTGCGGGAGTGAGCTGGGACAGCGCTTTGGAGCAGGAAATTTGGCTTTTTCCATGGGAAACTGCTGAGGCAATTTAGGGAGACGAACTGTAATCGTGCATGGAGGACTCTGCCCAGCTGATACGGATGTAGAAGTCCTCTGCATCCCTTGAGTTTGATTTTCAGCTGTATTTTCTTAGAAAATCAGGCTGAAGAGGCCAAGGGTAAACATCGTGCATAGCCCTGTCCTTGCACTGCACTTTTTAGGTACCCGACCTTCCCACAGGATGCAGCACTGTGATGCTGAAGCTTGATGAGTCTTACTGTCTTTAGTAAGACGACTGGAAACGTATAAATGCTGGTCCAAATCCAAACTGAAGTCTTAAATTAGGTAGGGAATGTAGTAGTGGTTTATGTGTTTTGGGAGCGTGGACATGCAGCAGTGGAATGCTATCCCTCTGCAGATGCTAAGTTTGCTGGGGCTTGTTTGTTCTGTAACACCTTCTTAGCCCTGTATGGTTACGATTTCATTTGCGTTTTTTTAACCTAAAAAGGGGTAAAGTGAGAAAACAGAAGGAAAAAAAAACCAGTGATTTTTAAATCAACTGTCATTTCTGGCAAGGCTGAGGATCCCAGCAAGGTATTTGTTTATTATCAGGTATTTCCTCAGGATCAAATCCAGAGGAGAGAAGTCTGGTACTAGTTAAAGTCTGTTTAAAATCCTTCTTGAAAAGAGATTTATGCGAGGAAATTACCTAACCTCAGGACAGAGGCTTAGTCAGCGGCAGCGCGGCTCTGCCGCGCGCATTGTTGGTTGCCGCGCGGGGTTTTTTTTTTAGCCCCGCCGAGGGTGCACAGTGAGAACAGCGGCAGGTTTTCGCTCACATAACGGGATCAAAGCTCCCAATTGTTTCGAAGGAAATGACCCAGCAGGAGGAGCGTGTCGGCCGTCGGCTTTTGCTCCCAGCCTCGACGGGTGCCAGGCGGCAGCTCCCCGCAAGCCGGGGGCGGGCAGCATGTGGGTACCCGAATTCGGGTGAGGGGTACGTGGGCATCTCGCCCCAGCAGCCCCAGCACTCGACCCCTTCGGTAGGAAAACAGCATTTCCTAATTCCCACCTCTTCCCAGCCTGCTGGGTTGTGAGCTGGGGCAATAACACAGATTCCCACCTCACTGGGGTGTTTTCCCAGTCCTGGCCCACTTTGCCCTCCCCAGTGGGAGAAGGGGACATGAAACCTCCTGGGCTGGCACTGACGATGCTCAGTGCGATGGTGGCTCGGGGTGGGGGGACAGCGGGAAGGCAGCCCCCGTTGCCGTCTGACATCCCAGCAGGTCCCCACTGATGCGCTGGTGGATCCTCCGAGGAAAGCGGCCGCATCCAGCGCGGCTCAGCAGCGAACGGCAGCAGAGGGTACGTGCGCTGACCCAACCGGGCGCTAGATTTAAAGCACAAAGGATGGAAAAGACCTATGAGTTCATCCCTGCCACTTCCCTGCCAACAGCAAGTCGGATGCATTTAATTGTCTCGTGATGGGACTTCCACTGTTTCTTTGGGAAAAAAAAATTCCCATACATAGCTCACCTCAGGGACACTTCAACCCACGGTCAGGGCAAGCAGCTACAAAGCACATGACCAGGGTTGAAATGAGGTTTTGGAGGCAAAACACCGACTGAGCAGGTTGTCGTATTATTTTTTCAAGGTCACCACTAAAATATCTGGCAGGCTTATCTTACGGCTGGGAAATTTTACTGTACTTGCAGAAAACAACCAATATTTTTTATTCTGGTGCCCGACTCCTTGCTGTTTTTGTTGGTTTAACTTCACTGACCCTAAAACGCGAAACTAGAGTAACGCGGTGTTGAACTGGATCCCGATATGGATATGAATTATGTGTGTAATACAGTAAATTATTGTGAAACAAACATTCAGCAAGCATCCTGTATGGAAACTCTTTCTTCTTTCATCTCCATTGATCATTGACGTCTCTGCTGACAGAACGTGGTTATGCCGGCAGCCTATGATCACTTCGAAATGTCTCAGAAATATGTCTCCATGCAGTTAAGGTTTTCCGCTGCTAAGAAATATCTTAATGCTAAAGGTTTGTTTACAAGGGGTGGCTGTTTCCACTTGCTGGAGCATTTAAAAAGTTGTTTTTTCCAACCACTAAGTAGATCTAAACATTAAGTGTTTCTTAAGTTGGGTTTCCAGCTCCTAGACTGCTATAAACATTAACTTTCATTGGTTTAAAACAAAATAAAACAAAAAAATTGCTGCTTTCACTTAGCCTCTCATAATGTTAAAAAAAAAAAAAAAGGGGAAAAAAAAAAGAGTATTTTAAAAGACGCTTTATTTTTAAAAGGCTCGTTGTGCAATCCCTACGCCAGCTCCGCAGCCGAGATCAGGGCCGTGGGGACAAAGCTCTTCCCTGTTTTCCTTGGCGGTGCAGGGGGGGCGGATTTTGGTCCCGTCCCCCCCGTCGGCCTGCCCCACCGCTGCTCCCTCGGGGAAGGGAAGCCGATAAACACCGGCTCTCCTGCTACCGACTTGAGCGGGTGGAAGCGTGACTCACGGTGCCGTCCCCAGAGGGGAATTACCTACAGGGTAGCTGGTGTTGGATGCTTCTGGGTCTGCAAAGCCGTAGGGCTTGAGATCTGCTGTGGGGGACTCGTGCCTCTGCTTGCTGTTGTCCCCAGCGTTTGCAACAATTGTCCTTGCAATAAAAAAAACTTTTCCTAAGCCAAGCATCAGGGTCATTCAGGGGCTAAAGCCAAAGAGAGGTTGGTGCCCATCTCCTGCCACGTGCTCCAGAGCATCTCTAAGTGTCTCAACGCTGCCCACATCAGGCTGGATTTTAAGAAACCCCTGTGATGGTGATTTTCATGGTCACCTCAAGGGTGGGCGATTGGGGCCCTGGGAACAGCTGGCTCCTCTGCAGGCTTTTACGATGGTTGTCTAAAAACTGACAACCAAAATTAGTGATTTCTGTTTGAAAATACAGGCTGCTGAATCATTCTACATTTCCAATTAGATCACTGGAAGTGAATGATCAATAGTAAAATGATTGCTGTTTTGGAATGGAAAATACACTGTCTGGAAAACACCGCTGTAATATAAAAACATAGCTTTAATCAGCTGTAAGTAATGCCACTAACCACTCCAGCAGCTGAACACACCCACCAGTCTACAAAAAGGACTCTTATTCATACCCAGGTTTTATTTACTACAATATTTTTCCAATCTCTGTAAAATTAAGGAAGTTCTGGTGTTGGTGGGAATTAATTCATGACTTGAGCATCCTGAACCTCTGATGAACTCTGCCTGGGCTGGAACTCATTGTGGCTTCAATATCTGAATGATTAAATTCGAGTCAGGCCAGACTGGCTGCTAAGTGTCGGGAGATGCCTTTCCTCGTCCAGGAAGGGAGATTCACTTTCTGATGGCTTCACCTGGGGCTCCTGTTACCATAAATCTGCGGTAAGAACTTCCGGCAGTAGATCAAAACGCATGACATGCTGCATCGCTCTCCTGTGTCGGCTCTGTGCCCGATCTGTCCCCATCACTGCCGCGGGTATTGCCTGGACTCCTGCTGCTGCCCTCGAGCTGATAGTAAACTTCTAATGCGATCTGGCTAATGCCACAGAAAGCATGAGCTCAGACTGAACACAGCTCGCATCTGTTCTGCTGGGTGGTCTAGTGATGCTCGGATGCCACGTTAGCAATTCTTGAACTAGATGGTGAATTCTTGATGAATTGGTCTGAAGTTATGAAACTTCATTAAACAAGAGAGAGGTAGCACGCACATTCAAATTCAAATGCCGCTTCAATATTTTTCGCTCTAAACTTCTTATCAAAAATTGCACATCTCAGAGTAACAGAAAGGTCCCGGCTATTTGGGGATGACTCAGAAGTGGAATCTCATTGATACTATCTCTGATATCCTTTGTGCAGAGGAAGGAGAGATGGTCACGAGCTGCCGATCTCGTTGCCTGGTTGAAATGTCAAAATTAAGTGATTTTTAACAGAAACTCTGAAAGTAAAAACATATTTTGCTTCTTAGTTGTTGTTATTTTATAAGGTACTTTTAATCAAAAAGTCACATGAGCCTTTTCTTGGTGAAAAGGAAAGCTGCTTGTATGTCCAAAACATTTCAAGTGGAAATTGTAGATACACCGTCATGTTAGCCAAAAATGTAAAAGCACTTCACTACGATTAAGCAATAAGTATCTGTCATTCTTTTCTGCAGTCACTTCTCTGTTTCCCTTATTATGTTGTTCATTTAAACGTGACCACAACATCCAAGTTTCCTATCATCAGAGTTTATTCTGGTCTTTCTCATTTCCTTCTTTCACCATCTAGCGATATTCATTTACTCTGTAACTCCCTGGCCTCTCAGGACCGGTGTAGGAAACACCACACACCAGAGCATCCACGTGGGAAAGGGACAGCGAGAAGAATTCAACAGCGTCGAAAAAGCCTCCTCCTTTAGTATTTTTCCTGATAGAAGTCAGCCCAAAAGAAAGAGCACAACGTCGCAGTCGGCGCAGTCTTAGTTCCCCGTCCGAGCAGAACGAGGACACCAGCGCAGTCTCTCCAGCTTGTTTGAGAACAGCACAATGCACGGAAGCTAGCGAAAGTTTATCACCACTCCCCGAAACAGGGATGGTTGCAAGGAGACAACGCACGTTCCCTCACCGAGCAGAATGTATACAGCCCTTATGAATGGCACATTTCAGAAATGGGAACAGGATATGTTTTTCCCATGGTTTGGGAACAATGTGAATACTTTCTCACACACTGTTGGTGAAGTATTTTGGAACACCTGTGCGCTTGGAGAGCTCCATTATACTCCAAGGTCTCCTAGTCAGCTGTTAAGGACTCTTTTCCTCTCTAAGAACATGGATTGATTACGTGGAAATATGATTTGGTTTTGTATTTGTGCTGGATCACGGATCAGAAGGAAGTTACAGTATGTACTGGCTCCTGAGCGCAGCTTTCTGCTCCGCAGCTCGGGAGTGAGAGACAAGCAAGGGCAACTCGGAGATGTTTACACAGCTCCCTTTTTTATTTTTGACCAGACTGAATAGGGAAAAATTGTTTACATGCTGCAGAGGATGTTTTACCACTGTTACTTCCTACAGAAACGGCCTCAAGCTTCAAGTGCTGGCAGAGACAAACTGCTCCTTCTGTCTTTGCTTGGTGTCTCCCAGAAGAGAGGACAGATATTGCCTCCTCTGTGGGACCATCAATCCTGTAATCAGCTCCGCCAGGTCCAAACAAATCACCGTCGCTTCAGGGCATTTGCATCTTATTATGCCAGATGACATCATTTTGGCTGGCATGCACAGCCTTGCGCAGCCACAGGAGCTCTCGGACCCCCAGGCGAGTGGCAGTGGGACGAGTGTTGCCCCCAGCTGCCTCCATCCCACTCCTGCCCCCGCTGTGGGCTCCTGGTGGGAACCATGGAATCGTTCAACGCGGTTGGCTTTTTGAGTATCGACTCCCAACGTATTCAGAGGCAAATCTTTTGTTTGGTTAAGGCCACTTCGCAGGACCGGTTTGGCATGGTCAGGGGATGGGGACAGCACAGAGAAGTGCCGCTGCTCCGGGAAGTGGATCCTACGTCACCGCCTGTTTTGAGGGTTAGCACAGAGGATTCGGCTATTTTTTCCTTGTGTCCAGACAATTCCTCAGCTGCTCAGTCCCAGCCAGTGCCTTACTCAGCACTGGTAGAAGCAAAGACCCCTTGAGAGTGTAAATTTAGAGTCCATCCCATTTAAGCATCACTACCTGGGCCAAATTTTCAGATGCGCTGAGCTCCAGCAGCTCCGGACATTTTGCTGCAGTTGTGCCATGCAGGTATGATAGCAAAGCTCCCGAAAGAGGTGTTTTTCTAAGCTGTAAAACAGGATGGCTACAGTAAATTGAAAGTTTACCAGTTTCCATCCCCACGAGAAGTTAAACAGGGCACAAAAAGCCAGAGAATTGCAACATTTTCCCCATAAATGTTCTTTAAAAATGTTTTCAGTGATCATTTGGCACAGGAATATAATTTCCATCAAAACCTGTTGAGGGACAGGAATGGTTTCCCTCCTTTCCCTCCACAACTGGGAAGAATAATTTGTCCCTGCAAAAACTATAAGAAATTTTCCAGATCAGAAACCAAGCTAAAACCGATACCTGGACACACATGTGTAGGCACACGCACACGCTGACGGAGCTTTGCTCCCTTCTGCGAGCGGAGCTGCTCCTGCGAAGCGCAGCCCATGCCATGCTGCAGCCTTTAACGGGAGTCGGGAGAAGTAAAATGAAAAAAACACATGAGGCAGCATCACGCACAGCGGCCGGAGCTACCTGTATTTTATAACATCCACTCTGTTTCCAATTTCATCAGCTTGGCAAACGCTCTCCTGGTGGAAATAATTGAGGCCTGAAAGTCAAAAGCAATGGAGGAAATATCTAAGCTATGAAATGTCAAGTTGCTTTCCAAAAGGGTTCCAATCTCCAACCACATCAAGAAGGGTGTCTGAAAAGACAATCAGGACTTCGGTCAATTAAACGTCTTTTTTACTTTTTCTTTTGCTTGGGAATGCAGTGCCGGAGGAATGCCCGGCATGGCGGGGTGGTTACCCTCCGCAACCCCGCAGACCTTGTTTTTCAGCTGCAGGTTCTGTTTTTTTCTCCTGAAGTATTTGTATTTTATATAAAGCTCCATTCAGATTATTCTAAAAGTGAGCAATTTAGGATCTTGTTGTTTTCATTTTATTTTTGCATTGGGAAGGTGAAACCTTCAACACTTAAAAACTGAAGCCAAGGAAGCAAAACCTGAGCTGAAAGTAAATACTTCTTCTCCAATTAACCCCGACTAAAAACACATTTCGACCTGAGAGCATAGAGCCTCCTGCACAGGGGGATTAATTTCATATAAATATCAGTCACATCTACTGCCCAGCAAATCTTTAAATACAGTGGTTAAAAGTCAAAAAGTCATTCCTGAACATGAGCCGTGGGGCATCACAGGAAGATGTCTTACATCTGGATACCAAAGGTCCTGACCACTCGCTCTTCCATGTGACAACTGTTTCTCATCCCCGAAGAGGCAGGAATTCAGTAGCGAGCCTTTCTGGGTGCTTTGAAGCCTTTTCAGCTTCATAAAAGAGGGGAAAGAAGGATGAATGTATTCTTAAATGTACCAAAGAAAAAAAAAAAGTCAGCTTTATTTTCCCAGGGGAATTTAACTATATTAGTTTACATCCTGTGGTATGAATAAATAAACAATCCCTAACCAATTTCAGACTTGCCGCTGTTTTGGCTGGCAGAACCTTTGCTTAGAGAGGCTCGACTAACGCCATGCTGCCGAGATCCCATTTTCTCCTTCCACTCGCTTCCGCGCCGCTGGGCCTCCCGCCTTCCACCCTCCCTCCTTGCTTTCCTTTCGTGTTTCCCAGTTCCCTCTGTTGCCTTTCTTTTAGGAGACAAGGTCCTTTGCACATCCAGATTTTTCCTCCCCCCGTCTTATCATTCTCAATTGCCAAATTGCCTCTTGTTCCACTCTGCCAAGGAGGCAGTCTCCATGAAATCCATATTTATGGACTAGGGATAAATAGCACAGGGACTAGGGATAGATAACACATGTAAAATAAGTCGACTGAGTCCTGCAGGATGGCTCGGGGTTCGAGTCCTTGCAGTCTCTGCTGTCACTGAATCTTGGTGACTTCTTCCCTGTGCATCTTCTCCTCTCCATTACTCTGCAGTCACTGGCCATGTCCTGTGCTGTGGCCACAGTTCAGATCTCTCATCACAAATAAGATGCTTCACGCAAGAGAGGGACCGAGCTGCTCTCACCGTGGGTGGCAAAGGACTCCTCTGCATCAGGTTCCTGCAGTGCTTTAAGTTTCTCGAGCCCCGAAAAGCCAGCTGAAAAGGAGATACTAAAATAACAGACTGCAAGGTGATTAAAAGCTTAAGTATATTTAAGGAACTTTGAATAACAATAGGTGTGTCTTCTGATTTAAAAATGGCATACTTTCACGCTGAAATCAAATAGGCCTGGGGCAGCACGGCCCATCTTCTTCTGCCAAAGTAGACTGATCATATGGTAACAGCTGGAATTTATATGGTTTTATTTTACAAAATATTAGATTTGCCAATCTGCCACCTCCTTCCTCCAGCAATACGGAGATATTAAAGGAAGGGTTTCCAAGAGTACTGGGTATGGCGAAGGCGAAGAGATTTAACACAGCCACAGACTGGGAAGAGAACTGAGGGTCTCCTTGCAGAAAACACCGAATCCAAACAGCACAGCTGAGCTGGGGACAAGCTCACAGGGACAAAGCTGTGCTAATCATGCCGGATTAGAAATGAGAAGAAAGGTCATTTTACTTCTTGAGGAAGCATGGGTGTAATGAGGAGAAGTGAAGGCAATGATAGCTGAGCTGTGCTTTGTCTCGGCGAGGTTTCTTAAAGCAGTTGCATTACACCTGCTCATGCTGGGCTTTTAATTCAGGTGCTTTAAGCTACCCCTTCAGGCACCTACTTCGCTGAGCTGTTCAGGGAACCTGAGGAGTTGATGCTCTTAATGCATGTGTCTCATTTAATTTTAATTTCTGCGTCTAATTTAGAACATGAAGTTAGCCCTGCTTCGGTGTGGCGGCTGCTTCTTCCAGCCGCCTGTGATGCAGCATTGGTCAGTCCTCTGAACATCACCATTTCCTTGGGACCAGGCTGTGCAGGGAGGAATCGCTCCGGACAGCAGCAGGGAAGGACCACAATGGTTCCTCACCAGCCCTGGGCTCACTCCCACCACCAGCACGGCTCTGAGGGTGCCTTCAGCCACGGCTGTGGTGCGGAGGAGGATGCTGAGCTCTCGATCGTATGAGGTGCCTTGGCTGTTTGTGGGTGTTGGGGCTGGAGATCCCTGGGGAGCCTTTGGGAACATCATCCTGGACTCCTGGGTTTGCTCGCTACTGTCTCCTTCCAGCCGCCAGCCCAGGACATCAGGACGCTTTGGGACAGACTCTGTAAGTACCTCTACAAAACCACAGGCTGAACCCACACCCCGGCAGGTGTGGAATGCATCGATACTTGATTTCTTGACTCAAATAAATCTAGAAAGGGAAGAAAGCCATCCCAGAGCCTAAGCTGGGTTTGGAAAATGCTGTTTATCCCCTTGAACTCCCTGCAAAGGACACAATAGAACAATGGGCTCGCGGCAACGGAGAGGCGAAGCCCTGAGGTCACCTTCACCGCCTCCCAGCTGGTGCAGCATTGTTCCCTGATGGGAATTTCTGCGCGGCTCGGCTCCGTGACCATGTGTTTCCTACGACTGTTACCCAGCTTCTCCCTCCCCCAGTCCTTCCGCCTCTTTGTGACTCCCACAGAGACTGCGGATTATTAATTAAACCTACACACAAGCTTCTGAGGTAGGTAGGTATTAAGAACCTTTATCTTACAGATAGGGAAACTGATGCAAAAAGAATGAGAACGACCTTGCGAAAGCCACAATACGAGGCAAGATCAAGGCCAGTCCTTGAGTGCAGGATTGCCCGTGGGCCTGTGTGCTCAGCAGGGAGCAGGGCAGAGACCCAAGAGCAAGAGTGGCAAGTGCATCGCTGGTAGTAGTATGTTTATCGGCACCCTGGTATGCGTGAGCTAATGAGATATGCTAAGAGGCAAAGTTTACGTGAATGACACCAATACGGCTATCATCCCTTTGGGACGTGAGCGAGGATCCCCACAAATATGCTTCATCAGTGCTTGCTGGGCACCACCACGTTATGTTTCACCGGAGGATGTAAGACAGGTACCCTCAGGAGATGTGCAGCTTGCTGTGATATGTGGTGGAAGCTACTCTGCTCAAAACATCTGAGCTCCTGTTGATTTTGGGCAATACCTTTTGTGCAGGTGGCTAAATCCTCTGTCATTACAAATCTAAAAGAAAACTTCTTTTTTTTTTCCAAATTGCCTGCAAGAACTGTCCACAGGAAAAAAAGAAAACAACCCAGAGCAAAAGACTACACGAAATAATCTCCAAAATATATTGCGTGGTTAGCAGGGGACTTAAGGTACTCTATCCCCTCCATTAGCACTTGCAGGCACAGCTGCATGTTCTTCTTGTTTCACTCAGGACTGTGTCTGTATCTTCATCAAGGTGATTTATTTCAGCAAAGAAACCTATCTTTCTGGGTGAGAGTCTAACAGGAGAGAAGTGGCAGCGGGACTGCAGTACTTCCTCAGGAGGCACGTGTGTCCATAAAATGAAGGACCTTCTGGTATTACTAGGGATCAGGTACAAGAGTGACACAGGGGTCTCGAGGAGGAACTTGTTATCATTTATTAAATATCTGACACCCCTCTCAAGATATATATATATATATATATATCTCCACATATATAATACAATATAATGGCTTTTGCAGGATTCAGAAAGTGATGTTGTTCCAGTTGTCTGAGCTGGCGGCTTCCAGTTTGTGGCCATATGGTTGGCTGTGAACTTGACTAATAAAAATGGAGTGAACTTTTTTCTTTTTTCTTTTTTTTGTTCTTCCTGACCCTAGTCAGTGCCATAAATACCTGTATGTAGCAAAGGGTTTATAAATAGCACAGTAGCATCCACTGACAGCAGACTGGTGTTAAGTCTGACCGGCAGGCGTTGGATTGCCGTAATGTGGAGCTGGAGCGGTCTGGGAGAGGAATATGTGGCCAATAAAGATTCGTGAAGCTAAAGTCATTCAGAAAGCTCAACACTAGGCAGAACTGGGCAAAAAAATACCAATCTGCCATGGGAGAAGGTTTTGAAATGGAAACACCTTAAGCCAGTATTGCCCCTCTGAGATAGCACTGAAATTCCATATAAATTTATGGTGTAGCTGACAGCGAACTTGAGTAACTTGGTGTGTCTGGATGTCTGGACCAGTCCAATAATAACATGAAAGAGAATTTTCTACATATCCTCTGCTGATCCTGAGACTTTGGACTTGGTTTTTGGAACTTTTTTGCTCGACGGTTGTCTACAAATTGTCGGATTCTCAAATGAATTTGTTATTCAAAATTGTTCATAAATTTTCTCAGCAGTAGCTCTTGGTATGCAAGACCTTTGCAATTTAAGTGCTGCTCATTAGTTATTCAGCTGATGCAGTAATATTCTGGTTCCCTTACTGGATAGTGTCTGTTACCGCCTGTCCGAAGCACTCAGAAGTCATGAGTCAATGCCCAAAACTCCAGGGACTGGCTTAAAAAACACTATTATTTTTAGTAAAAAACATATCACACATTGGTGCTTTTTACTGGCTTTTTTGCTTCTGAGGCTGTAGGGCTCACACATCCAATCTGCTGGAAAGCAACTTTTAAAATAAAGCAAGCCGCAGCTCCCACATAAATTCAACACTTTGAAAGTTAGAAACAAAAGTTTTTCCTGAGAAGCCTGATTTTTGATGGATTTTTAGCCTGCTGCATTCTTTGATGTCTAATACAAGCACGAGTGCCAGCTGATGCTTTTCCCACTGTTGGGAGTTTCCTAAAGTGTCTCTTCGGTGTCCGTTCCCTGGGTTTTACGGATGGTTGGACTCACCCTGCAGGGCATCCTTCAGCAGAGATGGCGATAGCATCTCGCCCTGCACCTGGCTGCCTATCTCCACACAACTCTTGCAAAAATACTCTGAGACTGGCTTATTAAGAGCTTATATCTGCAGTAGTCACAGTAATGGCAGCTACGCACAAATTGCACTGGTTGACTTCAAAATAAACTATTTCCAGGAAAAGGCTTTTGAGTATTTTTAAGCTGAGTGGAAAGATAATCTTTATCTCCGTTATGATTCAGAACAGCAGCGTCAGCACCGAGCTGAACCCACACAAGCCAGCCTCCCTCTCACTGTACAGTCAGACCACTCTTTTCTCTTGAAGAATAGAAGGAATTGAAAAACTGAAAAGTCTGGAGGGGAAAAGTAACATTTTCCTGTTGGCAATTGAATGGTTCTTTTTCGAGTGTCTTCTAAGGGATGCTTATGTCCAGAGAACTAGCAAACATAAGGGCTCAGCTTCCTCAGGACTACGTGGGATTTTTGGTCACACCATCTATACTCATCTTAACGCATTGCCAGACAAGGCTGAAGTCATCTCAGATGCCGTGGGAGAAGGGTCGCACACCACAAAGCACAGCCCCGGATGGAAAAGGAAGGAGTTTGAGGGCTGTCGTGCTCCTCTTTGCCTGGGAGGGAAGATGCACACGATGGGTGCTGCTCCTTTTTGCTTCAGTAGCTTTCGGGATGAGAATTAGTCCTTCTCCCTTCCCTCATTTCTTTTAATCCACTGCAATCCTCCTTAATTACTACTGCAGTTTTCAGTCTCTGCCTCACACTGCTGTGCTGAGGTAAAAGCAAATATTTTAAAATATTGGTTCCTCTACTTAGATGAAGCATCACCTAGATAAAGGTAGCAAAGCAATTAGAGAGGCAGACCCTCCATCGTGTCCCACCGGAACGCAAGATTTTATCTAGTTACACGAAACCCTCCAACTCCTTCATTTTTTCACTTCAAAATCACCTCGTCTGAACAGGACCCTTCTTTTTTTCCCCAAACTTTCTCATGGAAAATCTTGAGTACATTTTTCAACTGAGGTGTCCAAAATGTCTGTGTTTTATTTCTCTTTTCTACTCTTCTCCTTCCCTCTTTTCACCCACCTTTCCAATCTTCTCCGTCTCTTTTTTTATTTTTTCCATTGGCAGAGGAACAAGAGAACTGAAATGATAACGACAATTTTCACATTCAGTTCTCGAATCTCAGATAATTTTCTGTTTGCTTTGCTTTACGATGTAAAGTTTTCTAACTTTTTTGAGCAAGTTTTATCTCACAAAAGAAAATGGTGCTGAACTTACCTATAGGCATTCACAAGCCATACCAGACAGAGCAGCATACATCTGAAAAACTGCCTTTTTTTTTTTATTCTCAAAGCAAATTCCACTTTACTTTGTGCATTAAAGCAAAGGGGAAATCATTTGAGCCTTCTATATGTGTCAAGCCTCTCCAATAAGGTAAATGTTTTTCCTACAAATAATGCCTTGCATGTTTAATCAACTTTGTAACCACAATATCTATAAGCGCCTCAAATGTTAAACAACACATGAGCCAGATATATTTATCAGCCAGGAGATTTAAAAGCCATTCTTGACGTCAAGCTGTGAAGATCAAATATTCTAACTTGATGGCTGCCAATACGGTTCCCAACCATTGTCTAGATCCAAAACCCATTGTACTTGTTTTTGTTTTTGTTTTTGGCATCTGAAATAAGTCTTTTACTCAGACCACTTATGTTCTTAAATAAATAAGTTTCTAGGTCAACTTGCCGATGGATGTTAATATAGCTATGATTTAAATCTAATGGTGATAGCAGCTTCTAATAAGATATAAATTAGAGTTGTACAGTACAGCATGAAGTTAGTGACTTTTCCATAAAGGAAGTATTTTCTATTCCTAGTGCAATGATCCAAATTCAGAGATTCAGCTTTCTTTTCCTTCACAGTCTTTTTTTCCCTGGGTCTAATTATACTGCAACCTGTGCAGATACCTCCAGAGGAAGCATTAACTCACGTAATATTCCCCCGTCTTTCTTCCATATTTAACATCTCATCCCCCAAAGAGATGAGAAGACAAAATCTTCTCTAACCCCATCACCTCTGACGTCCACCCTGGGATCAGTGGAGGACGTGGAGCACCGCGTTGCTCAGAGCTGCCACCTGAGCTGAGAGGGACGGTGGTTCTCCGGGGTGGCTGTAGTTCAGGGATTATCCCAGGCTCCAATCACAGTAAAACTTAATTGCTCAATGCAAACATGGAGTGAATAACGTGGACTTCTGAGCAGCTTTTATGTAAGTAGGGTTAGATTTGTACTGAGGAGTTCTCTATGGAGGCTACAGAATAACTGAAAAAGTACAGGGCCAGGTTCTGATATCATTACTCAGGTTTCACGAGAATAGCATCAGCAAGTGCTGATGCTTGTGGAGTGAAAGGCTATTAAAGCGGAACAAGTGTGTTAGACTGTGCCTCTCCACCCATTACAGTCAACAAGTACATAAAAATCTGGCTCTGACATCTCTGGGACAAATACACCAACCTTTCCCTCTACTGATAAGCACTTACAGCCTTTTTGGAATGACAATGGGGTGTAATTATTGTTCATAATGCGTATGGATTGCTGAATTGGACCTAGAGATAATCTGAAATGCCGTTATGTTGTTAAAAAGGCAATAAAGTTCATTTGCGTTTACTCAGCTCTGATGGAATTTCTGGGTGAGGACATCGCTTGAGCATTTTCTGTTTCCTTCTTTCTCTTCAGCTTTGTTTTAGGAACAAGCTTTTTCCCACCCAGATGCGGGAGAGACCTCATATCCTAGGTGAGGAAAGCGAGGAGATGGGGTTCTGCTGGTAAGTATTACAGATGCACTCGGCATCGTTTGTCAGTCACTCAAGGAGCTGATGGGATGCCCCAGGCGATGACCCCTCCTGACCTCAGCATCCTGGACATGACGGCAGCTTGGCCGGCAATGTACATAACTGGTTAATAATCCCATATGGAATAATTACAGCACGTTCTAAATTTTATTTTAAAAATGTAGAACGGGGTGAAAGGATGAAAGAAGAAAACCTGGCACCCACCATGCCGTTCAGGATGAACAGCGAGAGAAGAAAAGTACCTGGCTTAGTCATCCTCTGGATAATCCAGACACCACAACGCTCTGAAGTGTCTGCCTTTCCCCAAATTTAGTTACTCAGTCTCACGCTGCTCAGCCTTTACACCCCAGTTCAAGTCTGAGCCGGATGCCCATGATTTAGGACTTGCTGTTTGTCCAGGAACACAAAATATGTTGCAAGGTACAGAGGCACAGACTGCAGCTAGCATCCTCTCCTCTAGCCCCTGAAATACAAATTAGCCAGTCTGGTATTTGATCACGGACTGTTCTTAAAGCAGTTTTTTATTCTGTACTTTTATTTTCCATGGTTGTTGCCAAGACAGAGTCCTCTCCAGGACCCCCTCCCATCCCATCCCATCTCGTCCAATCCCCTGGTTCTTCATCCTTGCTTTTCCCTTTTTATTTTCCAGATCAAACCTTGGCTCCTTCTACCCCTTCTCTTCCACATTGGCTTTTGTGGCCTGCTTGCGAACTTGCTTGTGTATTTTATGCATGCCCATGAAATCTCGCCTCACTGGCACTGCATCGTCCTAGTGTTCTCAGCAGTTACTGGTTTTGTGTTTTTTTAATGTTAAGCTGTTCTGCCTTACTCCTGGGTATTGGACTGCAATGAAAAAGACTGTAAATTAATGAAATATCTATTGCAGCTGACTTTAAATGATCCTAAAAAAAAATAAAAGTTTAAGTCCTAATAGTTCTGATTAGCTCAACTACCTGCCAGTACAGGCTTCTTCTTTATATTTCCTAATTCTTTGCCCAATCTATTATTAAATGTCTGAAGGAATTGCCTTCCCCTGCTTTCATTGAGGAAATAATTCCAGTGCCTAATAGCTCTCCCTGGCAGGAAAACTCTTCTTAAAATCTTCTTTTTGCACCTCCTCCCTTCACCCGGACGACACTAAACAATTCCTGTCTGTCCTTGAGGAATATACGTCTTCACATATTCATAGGTAATTATTATTTTTCCACTTTCACAAGTATTTGGCCACAAAGTGGTTACACTAAAAGATCCCTGTCTCAGATACTTTGAGAACATTGCCTCATTATCTGCAGAGTTACCGGCAGAGGTAAGACATCCAGTTTCTCATCTCAGCTCCAAAAGCTGGCATCAAACCCAGCTGAGTGGCACTTTGGGCTCTACTCCTGACTTCAGGAGAAATTTTGGACCGTCGGGTTTTGGGAAATGACACCCAATCATGGCAACGTTCACTCTTCCCTCTTTACCGGGTAGGGAGCGATCGGTTACGCAGCCTCAGCCATCATCCAGCCAGTCAGGACATCCTCACTTGGAAATAAAAATTAATTAGCTGCATTTGCTCCAGGAGACACTGTTCTTTTCTGAAGGGGCTCCCCGTGAGCTCGTGGTTGGCCTTTGGGGAGCGAGGCTGGATCGCTGGGTTTTACAGGGGTCCCTGGTTTGGCTGGGTACCCCCCCCCCCCCCAGTCTCCCCAGTAAAGCACGCATCACATATTTACTGCAGAAATTTGTTGTAACAGTGCAATAACTGCCTCTATGGTTTTATGACATGTCTCAAGCACGACGGATGTGTCCAGTTAATTTTGTCATAGAGACACACTTGGCAAAATGAAATAGAAATGTCAGGCGGAGGTGAAGAGTGACAGAGAGCTCTGCCGCTTCACCAGCGGGGCCGGGGAAAATGGGAATCACTGGTTCAAGGAATAAAGTTCCTGTGCTGCAAACAGATCTATGACATTATTACAGTAATTTAATATAGCAATTATTTCCAGTGTATGCCCACACGCATCAAGGTTCCCATACATGAAAGCGTTTCATGGTTTTGGGGCTCTGACGGAAAGCCTGTCAGCGCTAACGTTTAGGCAATAGCTTTAGTCTCGGTTTTAGGGGCTTTGACCGGGGGCTGAGCAGGGGCCCTGCCCGTGCGTCACCTCTGCATCGCGGGCCACCGCACATCTGGATGCAGCTGTGCGTGGGGTTTGGGGGTGAGAGCAGAACTGCCTGATACCGCTTTGGGGCTTATTACATGACTCATGCTTTAAAATAGCATTTTAAAGAAGCCTAAGCTCAGAGAGAAACAAATATGCTTAATTACTACTTACACGGTGCTTTTCACATCACTTTTTTTAATAACCAGATATTGCCCTTGTCACTTCTGGGGATGTAAGGCTTCTGTCAGCTATCAGGGCTGCGATAGAAAAGCAGTTCGTAGCTCCTGTCAGATCAGGTGAGCCGATGGAGACAATCCCATCTAGCACCCTTCCTTACAAATATTATTTGTAAAACAGTTTGGGCTCTGCTGCCTCAGTCGGTCTTTCATTTGAGCTGATCAGATACAGAACTCAGTTATTATTTCATAAAGTGCTCTGTAACTAAAATGATTTAAGACGTTCCTGGGGGCTGGGTGGGATGGCTGAGCATCCAGGCATGCCAGACTTCAGACTGATGGGAATTTAAATGGCTTAGTTTTAAACTCCCAGAAAATAAAATAAAATGGTGAATGCTCCGAATGGAAATTATTCTCTGCCACAATGGCATCAGCAGAAATGCCAAGCTTATCTATTTATACCCTTATCTGTGTCTAAATACCCATAAATAGCTATGTAAAACACTGCAGCTATACGTATGTGTGTGTGTATGTCTTTTCCAGCCACTGAAATGTTAAATCAATTTTATAACAAGTTGCTTTTCCAGCCACTGAGTGGCTGTAAATGTTAAGTGTTTTTACAGGCGATTTTTTCCCCAGCTGCTAAGCAGCTTTAAATGTTATCAAAAAAAGTTGCTTTTCCAGCTGTTCAACCACTCTAAGCATTTTTAATGGATTTTTTTTTAACTTGCTAAAACCTATTTATATTTTACTCACAAAGCAAGTGCAAAATTGTCCTGGCTCTGTCTAGGTCTTGTTTTTATTGTATTTTTTTTTCTTTTTCGAAACCTGTGAATAAAAATTCTTTCTCTGTCTGAGGAAATTTTTTTTTGAGAAGAGAAGGGGCTTTGGTTTAATGAGTCCAAGATGAACATTATGAGTTCATCTTAGCATTTAGATACCTCAAAAGCACCGTCCTTGTGGTATGTTCAATGGAAACACTGTTCTTGTGGTATGTTCAATGGAAATACTGTACTTGTGGTATTTTCAATGGAAAAAATATTATTGTGGCTTTTCCAATTCAGGAAATGCTGGTCGGTCTTTAAACCAGGGAAAAAAGAGGGAGTGGAGGGTGAGAGAGCTAAATTGAGGTGACAGCGAAATGGAAGAATTATTTTATTGTAACGAGGTGGGGAGAGATATACGAAGAGTTTAGGGCAGGAAAATGGAAAATTCTTGTGGCCCTTGAGGATTCATAACAGTGGGAGAAGGAAAAAGATCTGGGGTAGCGTTAAGGAAAGGTGTAGGACAAAGTTAGGAAGGAAGAAAAGAATAGGTTGAAGGAAAAAGTGCAAAAGAAAAAGAAATGAGACAACATAGAGATGTGCTAGAAGAAAGAGGAATAAAGAAGAGAAACTCCTGCTAAATGCAACAACTAAGAATGCGCCTCGCTTGAAAAGACACAAGAAGTCCCTTTACCTTTGGGTCCCAAGGTCAAGTATCCATAGGAAATTATTGATGGATGTTCAGAGAAATTAAAGGATTTTGCCATTGACTTAACCAGAGAGCGAAATCCCCCCAGCCAAGCCCACCCTGCGACTGCATCAGCCTTTCTGTGGTCACATTGGAAGAAGACTTGTAGCAATTTGGGTCCTCTTAACCAAGGCTAGGGATCAACCGAGGGAAGACGACTGTCAGGGGACCCTTCCTACCGCCGCTGGAGCTGCTGCGGGTTGCCTGGCTCTACGACAGTAACTGTGATGGTGAGACGGCTGCTGTAGGAAGGTCTGGTGAGAATCCCTCCAGGCTGCAGTGTCCAGCGGCTGGCAGAAAGATAAATGCATCATTTACAAGTAGAGCAGGCTAGAAATCACATTCCTGGCTGTAAAAGCACTAAGGTTCTGGAACAACTTTTGAATTATAATAATTAAAAAAAATAACAGGGGGAAAATCTGAGTTAATTTTGATATCCATCAATTCCTTGAGGAAAAAGCAGGATTTGGTTTAGACAGGAAATAACCAAGAAGTTCTTTCCAGTCTGATACTCCTAATCATAAGGATTTTTAGTGTTGTTTACGGCATGTGCAGGAGACCGGTTTAGTTCACCTATGCTTGTGGTGGGATTCAGATGCCCTCTCAATAACACAACATGTCCAGCAGAAAATACCAAATAGACATATAAATACCATGTCTTTTTCCCATCTATTAAAAGCCTATATTCTGTAGTTTCGTGCATATAACAGTGACATGATCCCACTGGATTTGCTTTTAACTTAAAAACCCAACATTTCCATCTGCTCTACTGCTAGTTCAAGAACTGTGCATCTTCTGAAGTCTTTAGAAAAGATTCAATTTCACTGCAGATTTAATGTGTGCTTTAACTGATATTAGATTCATTCAAATTTGCAATAAAGTCACTTTGGCCACGTTCACATCTCTTTGTCTTTGCTTTCTAAGAACTTTTGAGTTATCAAGTTTTACTGGCCAAAAATGTAGCGGAGAGCAAATTTCAGAATCACACAGAGAAGTATTTACAGAAACTGACATTTCGGTTTCTACCAGGGAATATTTGCACCAGATGTGCTTACACATGCCTCCATTCAGGACTGGAAACACCACCATGTGATTCATCTGACCAGTCAGAGTTAAGTAACTCAGATCAAATTTTGAAGACTCGTAACAAGTCCCTGGAGCAAACAGTTCAGAAATATGGTGTTTATGTAATAGATTTAGACGGTCTGATAAAATCCAAGGACCCAGCAAAGTCAGTGGGCAGATTTCTCATCTCTTCAGGAACTTCAGGTCAATACCATCATGAATGGATTTAAAAAAAAAAAAAAAAAAAATAGAATTTGCTTTTAGATCACCCATAAAGAGAAAGGAAAAAGGCAGCAAGTGGATTACTATCCAAAATGCTATAATCTTGCTGGCAAATTGTAACATGTGTAAATCCTGCTCTGTCTTCTTTGTCTCATATCATCTGCCATTACTACATAAAACAAGTTAGCAACTTTGTTCATCTGATAGTAAGTTATCCACACTGACAATAATTTTTTTAGCCTGTCACTTAAACACATGCGCATTTAAAACTTAAATTATCTCCTGGATGTTGGACCATATGATACGAGGCACTTTAATTATTTTGCCAGAGTGACACAGCAAATCTGCAATTACTGCTGACTGCTCTTTCTCTCACGGGTATCACTGCTGGTGCTGAATCTGAACATGTCCTTTAAGGACTGCCGGCAAGTGTTGGGGCATAATACCTTTCTGTTTGGGCTCCGCTCTGTCAAATTAATTTCCATATTATTCCTGAGGGTCTGAAAACCTAACGTGTCTTTCCAATGTTCTTCAAGCTCTCTCCCAAGCCACACCACGTGGATGAAGAAGGCTCTCTGAACCCCAAGGCACAAGTGGCCCGCTGGGCAGCAGAGCAAGTAAAATGTAAATATTTACTTTCCATTTACCTGGTTTAAAATTGCTATATTTCTTACTGAGATGGGAGCTTGCTGTCAGGTCCTGCTTTTTTGCATTGCACAGGTTTTCTCTTCAGCAGGTTACGGAGTCAGAGTCCATCCCTGCGAGCTGAACACGGTGAGTGAATTTGTCTTTAGACACACATGTCTCATTGGTATTCTCGCTCTCTGGGCATGGATTGATTCGTGATCAATGAAATTGAAGGAGGTGGTGTTGGATACATTGACTTGGCCTCTTCAGTTCACCCCCTTTGCTAGGGCAAATGTTTAAGATTTATTTTTAGTCCTTTGTCCAATCTAATGGCAAACTGCTCGAACAGTGGAGCTTCTCCCACATCCTTTGGAAGAATTTTCCACAGTCTAATAAGATTTCAGCACTTGGAAGTTTATCCTGTTATTCAGCCTAAACTTTCCTCTACTTAACATTATGCTTTCAGTCCTTATACCCTTTTCACCATCCTAAACAATTCATCTTCTTCTCAGTGTTTACAATCCACAAGATTTCCTTCTTCCTTCCAAGAAGAAGTTTCCAATCAGTATTTATAAAATGGAAAAATAAATGACAAACAGAAGGTTCAGTAGAAAAGAACCTCCTGCACTACAGCAGTCAGATGTTTGTGCAACAACTGTGTGTACTTCAAAATAGATACTATTTCTGTAGCCTGCTGGTATCCAACTATACCACCAAAGGTGCTAGACACATCTTCAGTCCAAACAAACTTTGGGAAGTAGAGAGCTGCATACCTTCAACTTCCAAAGCAATGCTTTATTTAAAAAAAAAAAAAAAAAAAAAAAAAAAAGCCAAAGAAAACCAGGATCTTTTTTTCTTATTATTTTGCTATTGTTATTTTTGACCGAGCATGAAATGATTGAGTTTACGTGGTCAAGGGCTTGTTTGTGTTGTATGATGGTGCTTGGGCATCACGTCCATATAAACAGTTAACCTCCCAGGATGCAGGATCTTTGTTGTGTCTGATGAAGGCAGACTTTCATTAGGCCTTTTACCACCAGCTCTTGGAACTCTTCCACTTCATGCAAGTAAAAAAACCACAAATATTCCTCTACTTATATCAGTACCAGAAGCTGGAAGCATGGAATGCTTCAGAATGCTTTGAACCCCATAATTGTCTCTTGTAATAATACATTTTTTACATTCGAACTCGTGAGTTATCAAGGAGAAAGAACGTAGCAACTTGGTTAAAATAAAGAATTAAATTATGGTCATGGAAAAAAAAAAAAGGTACTTTCCACTGTTCTCAAAAGAAAGTGTCTTTGGGAAAGAATGAATCAGAACGGATCTCTGTTCTTCTCTGTATGACTTTGTATTGTATTTCATGTACTGAGGGATGGACAGTAGGAAGCTCATGGTAAGACAGACCTGAGATAAAGGTCTTCCATGTCTTGGAAGTATCCTGTGCTATAGCATCTTCTGCAAAACAGAAAAGTAATGTTATTAAATGTAGGTTTTATATACTATATCAGACCATATGAGAGAACAGGTAAGTGTTATCCTTACGTGTTATACCCCAACCACAGAGCGGTTTTGCACCTTATCTAAATCACTGTAATTAGTGCAGCCCAGGTCCTTGGCCATATTCCCTGCTGGCCCATCTCTTCCCAGCCCTGCCTGACCTCTGCTCTGTTCCATGCAGCAGTAAGATCACTTTTTGCCTTGACTTTGCATCTTATTTCTGAAGGGTTCTTTAGATCTAGATTTGTACCGAGCAGCAATTTTACAGGAGAACACCCAGTGTTATTCAGTTTGGTTGTTTCAGTTGTTGGATTCTAGATGTGAACACTGGGCTCTGACTAACTGCTTAGTACTTGGCTTGTTTCTTCTGGAACATCTTCCTCCTATAGACTCTAGATGAGATGTATCATCATTTCATCACCATGATCTTCCCAAAATATACTGCAGAATACATCTTGAGGAATCCTCTAATATTTATACAAGTGTACCTCAGGAAAGAGTTTGGCCATGGGAATCTTAATCCTCCCGCTACACACTATGGCAAAACGTGTTGCCCTCATAAGAAAGCCCATGATAAGGAAGTCAGAGAGAAAAAAACCCCATCTTTTAAAAGCTAGTTCAAGTCATTGGTGGTACCCTCTCATTTGTTTGGACCCCAAATCCACAAAATATATAAGAAAATGAAAAATAAACCCCAAATGAAACCTAGCAATGTTATAAAAGAATTTACAATAAAGTAATTTCGTGTTAATTTAAAAGAGTATTTACATCTGGAAATATGTACGTGGAAACAGAGTCTTCTTATTTTTTCTAGATTGATTTGATTATGTTTTCTGGGTTAAGATATCACTGTTCAAAACAAAATTAGAATCTTTGACCCCTTCGGCTTTCAAATTACCTGGAGCAGAGGATTAACTTTGTACAATACAATGTAGGTAGCCAAAAGGACTGGACCCCAATCAGTGCTGGGTGCTGTACAAACACATCCATTTCAAAACCCTGTTTTAAAGAGCTTAGAGCTTCAGATGCCAGTGCAGATCCCAGTGCAGAATAACTCAGGCTCTTGTCGGGCTTCACGCACCCATGACCCCAAATCATCTTTTGAGGGGGAATTTGGAACTGACACTAAAAGCTGCCTATAGCTAAACCTGTTCACAAGTCTCTGCTCAGCTCAGGCCTTGATTTCAAGACAATGCAAGAGGTGCTTGGATGTGGGGAGGAGCTGAAGGGTCGCAGAGAAGGAACAGAAGAAAGCTATGTGGTGATAAGAAGGTTCTTGTCAGTATTTTAATGTTTATTTATCATTTTAAGAAGTCGATTAAAGAACCTGGAACTTATTCCTGGTTCAATCCCATTAAACCTTGATAAGAACTTTGCTTCTCTGTTGTTTCATTCTCGAGCCACCCTCAACATCCCTTTGGGAAAAGTGTCCCTTGTTTGCCTAAGGGGAAATCCAGGCACTGCCCTTCCGCTATCGGTGGGGATGTGCCCGGGGGGACCCCAGCCGCTGTGATCTGGGATGGTGGTTACGCAGGTCTGGATTAGCAGCATCTCCTGTCACTCCATGGCAGAGGATCAGAGCAGACAGACCTCTTTGATGGAAGGGTGAATTGCCTGATACTTCTCACGACAGATGAATGGGGAACAAAATCTTTTGTTACCAGGCTGCCTTTGCTATCAAGAGCAGAGTCGGATAAGGAAAAAAAAGGAGGCCATTTGTGTAACTGTTTTATGTCGAATCTGTCCGTTTTGGCTTTACGGTCTCACATGGTAATAACTCACTGCCACACGTTATCGACCCTAATCAGCCTCGGACAGAGCCACACAGCAAATGCCGAGCGCAGGAAGAAAGCGTGCCAGGCTTTGTAAGAGGAAAAAGAGTTTTCTCTCACAGAAGCCCAGTGAAAAGAAAACCAAACCAGCCCCCGAACCTAGGGAGACCATAAAAAAAAAAGCCCTTGGAGATAACTTCACATCCCCCTCAAAATCACAGGAGCCGCCTTTCAGCTGATGCTCGGTGGCTCTTGCAGCTCGCGGTGGACCAGGGAGAGCCGGGCACCGCGGGATGCGGCTCCATCGCACCCGCTAGCCAAGGGAAGCAGAGCATTTCACTCCTCTTTGATACTTTATCTTCCCTAGTCACACACAGTAAAACTACAAAAAAGTGTGGGGACTAAAGAAACACAAAGGCAAGTCGCAGCCTTATTTCTCTACAAGGATCTTCTCCCTGTGGGAACCTCCAGCACTGGTTCCTGCTAATACATGACATCAGCGACTATAGATAGTGGAAGTTTTCTGTGCTTTACTGCCTCAACAATGGGCTCAGGAACTCATACAACCTTTCATTTCCGTCCTTTTATTTGTAAATTACTTTCCTTTAAGAATACTGCTATTTAATAGATGGGTTATGATGTCAAACTCTTTAATAAGAGCTATGCTTTTTCCTCTGCAGTTTGTTTTTATTCTAAACAAGATTTTTTTTTCCTAAACAGATACAATTTTAAGGAAAAAAAAAAAAAAAAAAAAGCCAAACATGACCAGAAAAGACCTTATTTGTTATGGAAAAATTATAACAAAGATTTTCTGTGGTTTTTTTTTCCTTTGCTCTTCCTGTTGTTGGTAATAAAAGAATTTTTATTGTTCTTTGGTGGTAATCCTAGCTTTATGTTGAAAATCAGAAAGGATTTTTTCCTTCTTTTTTCTTCTCTGTTTTTGGGTTGGTTCTCTGGTTTGTAGCCTGAATGGAACTAAACCAAGCATTGAAAAAGCTTGCCACACACGGTCAGAAATGGCACGGGCAGCGTGCACGCTGATGCTGCTTTGCAAAACGTCAGTTCACGTCCAGTGACTAAGAGGGCATGAGGAGCATCTGTGCATATTCCCTGGTAAATGCTGATCTGGGTTATACAGCCGTAAGTACAGAGTAAAATCACAGATTGGAAGATTTGGGCCAGGTTTGCCCCACATTAAATGAGACCATGAGCAAAGAAGCGCGCACAGCTATCTGGGAGATGCCCCACGGTATGGACACCAAGGCTGGCTGAAATTTCCGCACTGACATTTTCCCCCAGATACAAACAGCCTTTGTGGAAATTTATTTTGGGGGATTAGGCTGTATTTCACTCTATTTTTTTTTCGTTTTTCTTCCCTCCTGGTGGTGGCGGTGCTGGTGGAAACCAACAAATGATTGGAATTTTTGTTTCTGCAAAACTGGAAAATTAAATTTTATATTTAATATGGAAAATACCAGCAGCTGAAATGTTATAATTTCAAGACTAATTTAACTGATACACTGCCTAAGTAAAATCATATGCTAATCACGATAACCTTTGTTTTCCTTCTCCCATATAAGCTGTTCTGCCAATATTTATGCAAAAGTCTAAGCTTGGATCCTTGCCTCCTTTTCGAAAAAAAAAAAAAAAAATCCCATCCTTAATTAATAAAAACATTACACAAAGACAAACCAAGAGCAAAACAAAGAGAAGCAAAACAAGAAAAGGCACTCTTCTCCCCCTCCTGTTCAGAATTACGATATTCCAGAGGCAGTAACGGGAGCGTGAAGCCTTGTGCTCAGCAGCAGTGGTGGGACGGGACCGCTCCGTGCCTGGGCTGTCTTCTCGTGCAGGTACAGGGTGACTCTGCTCCACGCCAACGAGATCCCCGAGAGGATTTCCCTGCAGCACAAGCTCCTACACAGCACCCAAACGCCTGCTCAGCCCATCGTTAGGAGCTCAGAATACAAACTGAGCAACATGAGGGAGGTGGATCGGAGCACCGAAAAGTGCTTTTCCACTTGCCTTTACCCTTACATGATAACGCTGAGAGGAAACGATGACAAATAATGTCTCTTTTATTATAACTGAGTCCACAGCTTTTCAACATGATGGCTCTGGCAAGACCTGGAGAGACATCAGACTAATAAAACATCCTTAAATATCAGTTTTGGAAGTTAATTCATTTGGAGCCATACTTTTTTGCCAGAAAGGGAACTTTTTTGCTGCGAATGTTTGTCGATTTTTCAGACGAGTGGAATAACACAGCAGTCCCAAAAAGTCTTCTGGAAGTTATCAATATCCAATTTGCCACTTGAGCCTTCTCATTCACCCTGCAAATGAGCTATGCAAATATATCCTTTGTGGTGGGAGAACGGCAGAGCCGAACGCAGTGTCTGAGCTCTCCGGGAAACAGGGCAGAAAGGCTCAGCCTCTGATGTTTGTCTCCTCCTGCCCCCTTCCCAAGGAAAAACAGACCTTGGAAATCACAGAGGCTTTGCTGCTCCTTGCAACCAACAGCAGCACTGAAAGTAGTGCAAATAATGTTTCCATTGCTCACTATTTCAGATTGAGAGCATATTTTTCTTGGAGCATTCTTAACCTTTGGGATCTTTTCATGTTCTTTAGCCATTGTGTTTGCTTCTTCCTTGTTTTCTTACAGGGAAAGCCGAAATGGCTTACAATTAAAATCTTTTTTTAACAGCTTTCTCCTGTTGCTTTGGCAAAACAAATTTTGAACAGTTGGAACGATACAGTGCCTTTTACTCCCTCCTCAAATAGTCTTCCCCTTCTACCAAGAAATCCTGCTTAGTTTGGATCTGATCGTTTGCTTGTGTAAAGAAGGATACCTTTAGGGTCTTAAACAAAACTGGAGCGATCTGCACCAGCTGAAAATGTTCATTGTTAAGTCAATGGACAAATTTCTTTATGCTGGGCCAGATTCTTTCAGCGCTACTTGTTTGTTTGTTTTTAAAATTTGCAGCATCAACTCGTGATTCACGGTGGCGCAACTGAGAACAGAATCTGGTTAACTAATAGAAGGTGCTAATGACCAGTCCGGCTATAACTGGAGGTAAGCCGGAGCCACAAATTGCTAATGTGATCCACACTGTAAAATGTGGGAGGATTCAGGATTTAGGAGGCTGGGTTTACCCATCCTAGTAACAGAACATGACCATGACAGTCCCATGTGAAGGCAGGAGGGCTTTGTGTCACCTGAGCTCCCTGTTCTAGGTGCAGATCACCTGCAAGCGTTGGAGGTTTTCCAGTCCAAAGCTTGGACTCACAACCCACTTACAGCCCAGCCTAAGCAGTGACCCCTTGGCGAAGTCACCTCTAAGGAGACCACGTCCTCAGCAGCACCATCTGCCATGACCCGCTCTCACCCAAAAACTTCTACAGTGTAATATGCTTGATTATTTTCCTCAATGAGTATGTTTACTCTGAAGGTAGACACATAAATCACACCAGCTGAAACCCAAGCAAGCATATGACAAATACGGTATTTTTAAAGGTTAGTTGTTGTTCTTTTTTAATGAAAGAAAAGCAAGAGGATGGGGTTGGACTTTTATGATGTGCAAAAGAGGTTGTAACCACAGAAAAATCTGCCTCCAAAAGCCAAATATTATTCATTTTGGTGGAATGCACTGTTAAAATAGCTCAGCCTTTCAGGAAGAAGCACGCTTATGTAAACCATCTAGTTTACTTTCTTTTGAACAGACAACCTAAAAAAAATCCTACGTGTGGTGTCTTCCTCATATATATGTACATAGACTTAAAAATGTCCACACGATCAGTTGTGGTCTTTAGAAGACTCACAGAGCACATTTAAGAAAGGAGGTGAGCACAGAGGGAAGGCAATGTCATAAGCCATGACAACTTACTGGTGCCATTGATTAGGATCCACAAATCCCAGTGCATTAACAGGAGTCAATAATTCCCATGCACCTTGCCAGTCCACCACCTATTTCAATTCACATTTAAAAAGGGCACAATAAGGGCTGAAACATCATCGCCGATCCTCTGTCAGAGCTTGGAAACACCTGCTGTGAACAGCATGTCCATCAAAAAGGATGATCAAAATACTGGCATATCTTCAACTTTTGAACAGCATTTCTTTAGTCGACACCTAACTCTTTGGAGTTTCACATTAAAGTTCAACAGATATGACACTGAGGAGCTCAGTACTGTGGGTATTTATGTTGAGGTTTTCAGCTTTCTAGGGATCCTTAACAGGATTAAAGATAGGCTCGCATACATTCACCTCAACAACAAATTTATCTCACATTGGTTCCACTGGCTTTTTGTTCCCTGCACATGCAGGACCTTTTCTTATTTCATGTAAGCCTTATATTCTTTCAGTACCACCACGCAGCTGACATTTATACACACCCACGAACAGCTCAGCTCCTGCAGCCTGATCCCCTGTGCACACCGATGCTGCTCTTGAATTCCCTCCTGCTGCCTATTTCTCCTTCCCAGCCTCAGGATCTTCCAAACTCAACCCACCATCCATTTCCCCAACCTCTTCAATATAAGATTGAAGTTGGGTGTCGCTTTACCTGGAACTAATTGTAATTTTCTGTAATGCTATTTAATAACTGCCTTGGCTGCAGTGGGGACAACCAAGTGTAAAGGAACCAGTAAGGCGGTAATTGCGTTCAGATGCTCTAGTTATTGTCGATAAAACCTATAGCACAGGAAACTACATGGGGCTTTCAGGTCTCCAAACCCTACAGATTATGTTTCAAAACAGACACTATTGGATTTTCGCTTCTATTCCCTTTTAGTTCTCAACACTCTTGGCATTCATTGGAAAATAGTGGCCAGTCCTGAAAAAGACTGTGGGGCTAGTCCTGATGGACACCAGCCCCAGGGACGTGAAGGACAAGTAGCACCGATTTACCAAGGGCAAATTATGCCTGAACAACCTGACTGCTTTCTACGATTAAATGATCGGCTCTGTGGAAAAGGGCAGAGAGATATATAATATGATCCTCTTTCTTGTCTTTATATGGAAACGTGCAATGCTGTTGAAAACCCATTTTCCTTCTCAATCAATTTTTTTGGAAATAGATAAACTTAAATTTATATTTCTTTCACAGCATGAAGCCTGCAAAATACTTAAGTTATCTGGGTGTGCTACTTCAAGGAGTGGGGGTCTCTCTGGTCTTTCTTTCACCCAAACCTTCCTTCTATCCTCCTCTCTTTTCCAGAATAAGGCCCATTTTAAGGAGAGTTCCTCTGCAAATGTATAAGATCCCCCATTCACATTATTATTGTAAAGATTATGAGCTTTCCTGGGTAAGGATGCTTTCATGAATGACTTTGCTGCTGTTCTACCCTGCAGTCAGGCAGCTAGGAAACTGCACTTTGAAAAGTCAGCAAGAGTAACACACAGATTAAATATTCATGTTTCTATTTTTCATCCTTTGATTTTTGTCCCATGTAGCTGTAGGGGAAAAAAAAAAAAAAAAAAGACTGAAAATATGATCATTTAATTGAAAGTTTAATTTGAGAGAGTTCAAAAACATTTAAAATAGAGGACAAACTACTTAGAGTGATTTCTGTATACTTCATGTTGTTAATTTGCATACTTCAGCTTCTCTTCTCCCACCACTTTCTGTCCCCATCAATTAGATTTATTTTTTTTTTAATCCTGCTTAATTTTTGCTGGGAGTAGATGAAACACTGTGGCTGCTTTTCTTGGCCTAAGGAAAAGTTATATGTGTGCAGTAAAACTACTCCCTGCTATTATCACCCTAGGAGTTATACACATAAAACCCGTTTTTATCCATGAAATAAAAGAGAATCGGAAATGCTTATAAGTTATTATAATTCGTGAAAAATGCTAAATTCAATAGGTGATCTTCTCCACTGTTATAAGTGGAAGTAGAGCCTTTCTACCTCAGTAGAATTATGCTGATTTACACCACTTAAGGATTTCACCCACAGTAAGAAGGGAAAAACATAAAACACTCATTTTTTTCCTGGGGGGGAAGAAAGAAAGAAAGAAAGAAAGAAAGAAAGAAAGAAAGAAAGAAAGAAAGAAAGAAAGAAAGAAAGAAAGAAAGAAAGAAGCCCTTCCTGATGGTGAAATCCACTGGGTTTTAAAGGAGAAAGTCTGTAAAGAACATGCTTGCACTAAGTTTAGGGTTTGAAAAATGACAGAAAGGCAAAACAGAAGAGAAGGGAAATAATCCAACACAGGTGACAGAGATTAGGTTACTTTTATGATTAACCTCATGATTACATTACCCTGAAGTATAGTCATACACAGAGTTTTCAAGGAATTTTTCAGGATCAAAAAAACCTGGTAAAACTGGCAATATTTAAGATGCTACATTTACAATGATTTAAGATGACCAAAACTCTCATTGAAAGAGTCTACTTCAAAGAGTCACAGGAAAGTTCTAGTGAAAATGTGACTCACCATACTCCGAAGCAGTCAGCAGGAATGGTCACTCACTTGTACAATACAGACACACTAAACCACTAGTTTGCTTAACTTAAAGGTATCCACATCACAGGATATTTAGGTAGTAGAAATGGAGTTATCGTTCAGTTTTCGGGGGGATCTATATGACATTTAATCAATGATTGAGTCTTCATTGTTGTAGGGTCATGAACATACTCATCTTCCTCATCTGAAATTAATGCTAGAAGCAGAAAGACACAGATCCTTGTGACGTCCCAGGTTTCTGTGCTGGTTTCTGCAAAGGAGAACCTTTACAGGAGATCAGTTGTGTTTCACATTTTGGCTTGTGCAGCACCCTCTTGGCCAGTAGACAGCGGGACGTTAGCAGTTTGATGACGAGGGAAAAAGGGCTTTGATAAACACCAAACCCCATCATTATCTCATTTTGGTGCACTCTACATTTTTTCCTAAACAAATTCCATGGAAAACTCATGTAGGAAACCATAACTTGTTACAAATGAGAACCCACAGATTGAATTTTTTTTTTCTTCTTTTCTTAATATGTGAATGCAGGGATAAAATTACTTCATTTAGAAATACATGGCATGAAAAAGAACAGAGGAATAGAAGAAAAAAATTACCCCAAATCTACCAATGTCTAAACCAATTTTTCTGGGGAAGAAAAAAAAGTCCTATCTTAAAGCTCTCCTATGCCTCAGTGCCTAGCAAAGATACTTGAAACGGATGTGCTGAAACCACTGATCGTACCAGTGAGCAATTATATATCATTACTTCTTTCCATTCTTTTATCTGGTCCCAGTGATGATGTTTCTTCAAACTGAACGTACTTGATAATCATTAATTTACAGGCAACTTGGAAAACATGCCAGTATGATAAGTAAGGGAATCATTATCCTGATCTTTAAAACTCCTAACCAAAACACTAAACCTGAAGTTTAAAAGAAATCAGTATTACTATTACTCATATTAAGTTCAACTTGGGACCTAGAAATGCCTGAACTTAAAAGCTTTACAGTTCATATAATGCTTGTGTCAGTATATTTTACAGTGTTACTTGAGAGTGACTCAAGCTTACTCATATATCACTAAGTCAGTTCTCTTGTTGATGTGTACTGATTCTCTCCTCTGATGAACTGTTCACCTCCAGTATTAGCCAAGCATAATAGCATGGTGTTTGATACTGTGGAAACACGCACAAATTACAACCCAATAACCACCATGATGCTGGCCTTACTTCTGTGGAGGATAACAAATATAGGTCTTTCTTCTTAAGAAAATCAATGCTTTGTCATTATTTGGTCTACTGTTGTACAGGATGTCTATCTAGTTGGCAATTGCTCTACGGAAATCATTAGAAAATGCCAACTTTCCGTGTTATAATTTCCCAAGAGAAGTTTCACTGAAATGTGTCTGAAGTTCAAGACAACAAACATGGGTAGCAAAAAAAGACATCCACTCCTAAACTAGCCAATTACAGGGCCATCTCTTGGCATTCAAAAATGCCACATTTAGGCTCCTGCCATGGTCTACCTGATTCCCATTAAGGTATCGGTCATTCTCGGTAGAATTGGGCTTAGGGTCCTTTTGGAGCTCTCCCAGGGTGGATAATTACTCCTTGGCTTGGTGCTTACCACCTATACCTCATTGACATGAATTAAAAAAGCATCACTAGTTCCCCGTATCGTAGAGGAGCAGCAAAGTTTTCAGAGACATGGGATGCTCATCTGGTATGTCATGGCCCTTTCCATCCTAGTGACTCCTGTGGCCTTCTGTCAGCTGAAAGCTGTATTAAAGAGCAGTCCCCCAGAAGTCACAGTGACTGGTTATCATTAAAAGCAGCTAAGCAAGAAAAGCACTTGCAAACTTGTAGTGGAGCCAGAAGACGGTTATGAAGCTATTTGGAAAGATTTCCCCTTGTATCAAATAATAGCCTGTTTTATTGAAATGTTTGTTAATCATCACTTATTGACTGCCCAGTTCCTACAATTTCTTTATATTTACAGTGCATGCTTCTCGTTTTCCCTTCTTCTTAGGTCAGTACGACTCCAACTGATGTGGCTGGCATTTGCTGAGCCTGGAGCTCTGCACCAAGGTATCCACAAGATGACAAGAGTAGTAATACTCCTTTGTGACCCCTGTCTTCACCTCGGCATTTAAAAACACTCACACGGGGTTTTAGATGTTGCTTCAGCCCTACCACAAAATGGCAAATCCTTGCAAACAGTAGTACATGCCAGCTGTATGCAGAAAGTCAATAGTCGGTGGTGCACCTGGATATACAGTATAGTTTCCTGTGGGCCTGCTAACATGTGGTGTTGTGAGTTGCAAATGACTTCCTCTCCTCGCTTCTTATATGAATTCTTGATACGGTGTCAGAAATAAAACAGCTTTAACTGATTTAATTCTTTGTTGTGGCTAGAGTCACTTCAGGAATGGCAATAAACAAAATCCCGCTCCCTAATGCAATGTAAATCCATGTCTGTAAGCAGGATCTAGCATTTTCAGAGTCCACACACAACCTCTTTACTGAAGTTCATACCAGAAATCGGGGTTGATACGGTTCTTATAAAAGCTCTGGTGCTTCAACAACCACAGCAGCTCCAGGCTCCTTCTCCAATGCCGTTCCTCATGAATTCTGAGCTGTGCACAAGCTGAGATTGGCCATGCAGAGGACAAGGACCGAGCGGGGGCTGTCTCACTTGTCATCAAACATTGAAATCACATGGCGTCATTTCTGTTCCAACCATGAATCTTTTTGGCAAGCATTCTCCTTCAGCTCTGCCATGTTCATGTAACAGGGAGGCAAACTGAAGCATGTTGCATTTGCTATTTAATATTCACTTAAAGAAAAAGGACTTTTCAGTAGAACTGGTTTTGTCTAAACTACTTTTGGTGAGCAATCAGTTTTTAACTTTTTTCTGGTTGATGTAGAAACAAGTGTCTGTCTCTCTGAAAAATTGAGAATTTTTACTGGAGACTTTGGACAAAAAACAAAAATATTTTGGCCCCAGACCAAAAACTTTAAGCTTAAAATGGCAAACCTCTCATTTTCAGCCAAACAATGAAAACGTTGGTTTTGGCTGGACATTTTTGGTTTTTCAACAGAAGTGATCTTTTTCTCGGTCAAAAATTTTCCATGAGGTGAGGAATAAACATTACAGTTAAAAGCCTGGTGTAACTGGAAGGAAGGAGTAAAGAGAAAGATAAGGAATAAAAACAGTTTATCACAACCATCACAAAGCTACTGTTACCAAGGTCTCTTACAAGCCACTGTACCAATCCGGTAAAGAAACCCTGAAACCTATAGCCTGGTATATTTATAGCATGACTCATGGTCACTGAATGTTCTATAAACAAATTTATGGAACTGTTTTTCTCTCGGTTGTTTCTTTTTTTAGAATATTATCACCAGGAAAAGCACTGGCAGGCTATGTCTACCTGGACAGGGTTTTCATAGCTGTCCTGATGATCTCAGTTGCTATAGAGGCAATAAAAAGTCCCGGGCACTTGTGAATGACCTTATTAATTCATGAAAGTCAGGAGTCCCACGCAGGCATCCGGCAGGCAGAGGAGTGATTAGAGATGGCAAAGTCATTTCAGGCCAAGATTTGAGCTATCCAAGCAGCAAACACCATGCTCATGGGTTGTCCCGTGTAACTTCTAATAACCATGCAGGCTCGGTGAATCAGTTACTCTTGCGGTGTAAATCTCATCAGGGATCCAGTTCAACAGGGAGTGGATTGAGCAATCAACTGCAAAATGGGCAAGGTGGGAAAAACTGGAAGGTGGGAGGATATGGATGCTCCGGTTAGCACAGGGAGAAATGAAAATGTGTTCTGCAGCCAAGAGCTGCCCTGAAGTGAAGCTCTCACTGATGGTGCCTACCTGGTTTATTTAATTACTTTTTCATTTTCTGCCTAATATTTGGCTCTAAAGAGCGCGTTTCAGCACAGCACAGCATGAGTGCTGGGCTAAAGAGTACGCTGGGCAGTGTCAAAAGAAGAGCGTTCCTCTGAGTTACTAGTGCACGTCCTGGTGTTTTCTTTTCCTTTTTCCGTGTCTTCAGGAAATACTCCATCATTCAAGAAAGCACGGCTGTCCGCATCATATATGTAAGTCTGACTACTTGGGAGGAGGAAGGTGAATTAAACTACCAAGAATCGATGCTTTCACCTCCTAGTTTTCGTGCAGAATCCATGATCAGAGACAATTTTTTAATCACTGTTATAATGTTTCCCAACCAGTTCATAAAGCGGCTTTCAGGACATGACGCAAAACAGCAGTTTAAAGCCATAGATCTTTCTAGTTAATCTAAAAGATTAAGCATCTCACAGCCACTGGAGAGTGCTCCTTGGAACTGCAGTATTATGGCCCTGGATAAATCTGGTTTTATAATCCTGCTTAGTCTACACTGATCTGGATAAACGGAGCCCCATCGTTTGAGAGCGAAGCTCAGAAAAGCACGGTTTAGGCAAAGGGAGGAAAATAGGAGCACATATTTTCAAGAGGGACAGGAAGGTGGCATAGGATGTTAAATCGCGTTAGGGACAAAACATAATCCCCAGTTGCCCTTTACAATCACGCTTCACACAGAGTCACCTTACTATTAAAGTCCCTGCAGAGAGAAACAGCCAATCAGCCTGGCGAGGAAGGTTGTGTAGGATGAGGATGATGAGCCAGGGAAGCTCAGACGGCGTGTTGGAAATACTCGCAGCCAGCCTGGGTAGAGCTGCCACCCCCAGGGACCCTGTGGGCAGGTCTCACTTGGAGACACGGCATGAGTCTTGAAAGTGCACGAATGCTGCTGGGCTCAAGGAAGCCAAGGCATGTACTTCTGAGGGGAAAAATAAATGCTACTTCTCTACGCGTCTCACCCTGGGGAAAGAATCGAGAACAGAAGTAGACACGTACACAAACCAGTTGATTACCAGCAATCCCAGTTTACCTACCAGCACTGAAACATGGGTATTTCTATTTTTAGCAGAAATTTGTCGTGGGAACTCAGCTGCTAACCCAGTGCACCAACCCTGCTGCACTGAAAACAGCCTTCAGCAACCGACAGCAGTGACTTATTACCTGGGGTAGCAGTATTCGTCCTCCTTTGCCTTGCTAACTTGTCCTTCATTGCAGGCTGCCCAGGGGAGAAGAGAGGGAGCACATCTTGTAGGCACAACCATGACATGACGTTGGCCACCACGGAGGTGGCACTACCTGATAGATAGAGCGCTGGACGTGAAGGCAAGGAGACCTAGATTTTTTTCTTCCATGTGGCCAGAGGGCCATGGATGTAGTTGAGGCAGTTGTTTTCCACTTTTTCATCATCATTTCTGAGACATGCACTGAGCAACACCCATTTCAAAAAGCTCTCTGATGGAAGGTTGATACGTTGTCTGTATTCTGCACTAAGAAACCCTCTATTCTACAAATGCCTCGCTTTACTTAAGTAAAGTTTTTAGATTCAGCTGCAACCAGCTCAAGTTTAAAGTGCGTGAGAACATTCATTACATCACCAGCTTATCCACAGGGTTCTAAAGCACTGATCAGATGACTGAAGAACTGGAAGTATTTGTCGCAACCAAGGATCTTGGGAAATACTTTTCCAGCACTTGTACAGGACACACTTGCCTGTACAATTATTTGTGAACAGTGTGAAGTAATTTAGTAGTGAATATATCTTTAAATCCAGTATTGCCTGTATTTCTGAAGAAAAATGAAAATTGCCTGTATTTCTGAAGATGTGCAGCTTAAACATAAGTTACTAACTTAATACACAAGTTACTGGGCAAAATTCCCTTGTCTATGTTTTGCAGATCATCAGATCAGCGGGTCACAATGGCTTTATATTCTGAAGAAGCTGTGAACAAACAAGTTGGGCACTGGATCTGCATATGCAAACAAACATTTTGCAGTTATCCCACAAAGAAAAATGAATTTGAATTGCAGATCTTTCTAATATATAGCCTTTGTCTATTTTGTATCAATGCAAAACATTTGGCAGTGAAGACAGAGAGACTAAAAGTGTTGAATGTACAAAATTTAGCTTCTCCTTACCCTAAGTGGTAAGGAGTTTACCCTAACTTTAAAATAAGTCTCCCAAAAACTTTATGGAAGCAAAATTCAGAAACAAGAAAAGGAAGCTTTTAGAAAAGAAAGCAACTCCTGAAACTCATTACTATGAGACATGGATTACTACTGCTATTATTATTATCTAGTGCCTGTAAGCTACTATGATGAATAATGACTCTTCTTATGCCTTGTACAAATAAAAGGATAAGAGGTCATTGTCATCACAAATTTAGTGGACAAAGAAAATGATACATGCATAATGAGTCTCTTTAAATAGAATATTGGCACAATTTTTTTAAGCTAGGTAGAAATCATTGTATCACACATAGCTTGAGCTGACCATTAATAAATCTCCCTAACGTGACCTTTTTTTAAGATGCTGGTAGGGTTTGCCTTGAGAAACAGGAGTTGTTCTATAGGAGCAGAACTCCCTGCTGAGCCTGGTGCTACAGTGGGAACTACACTGGGGTACATCAGAAGGCGAGAAAAGAGCAAAGACTTCCAGACTTGTGGGATGTCTGCTGGAAAGGAGCATGCTTAAAAGATAATAGCACTGAACAAGTTTCCAGCTTTTCTAGGAGCACTTTCTATAATGAACATGTGTCAATTACAAGTATAAGATCATTCTGTTGTTTTGAAAAATATGAGAATTAAATAAACAAAACACTATTTTTACCAGCAGAGAATTTGGCTCGCTCTTCCAAAGGAAGAGGCCATTTTTCCATTTATGTTTAGCAGAAAACAAAAAACCCCAAACCCTTAAAGGCCAGTAGATACTAAACCAAACAAAAGCATAAGAACTGACTCCAAGCCAAAGTGAACGTCCTGAGGTCTATTTTCCCGTAAGGCCTTTGCACGCCATACTGACTATGCTTCTGATGCCAATAACTTAACATAGGCGAGTGTTCCCCTTCGTTTTACTCTTCCGAGTAAGATGCTGCCTAGTATGCACAGGACACATTTCCATGGCAACACACTTCTGGAAATCAGCAGTGTTTTGGAGCTTTTGGCTGATAACCCAGATTGCTGTATGTGCTGTGATTATCCGGGTACCTTTTTGACTCACAAAAACTACCATGGCACCATGATAAGGAAGGAAAGATCCAATTCTGAACACCCTTGTCATTAACCAGAAACTTAGCTGTCATGGGAAACCTGGAGCCAATTTCTGCACTGATCATCAGAGCTACGGTTGCAGAAAACTTTGGGTTGTAGTTTTCCTTTTATTCCTCTCATTAAAAAGTTTATATCAATTATACGACAAAAAATGTCAAATCAGCACTGAAAAGCCCTCTTCTTTCTACCCTGACACTCTTCTCTTTCCATTGCCTTAGAGGAAAACTATGTCACCGTTGGTGTTAAAGGAGTGTGATCCAACTTAAGCAAAGGTTACACAAGCTAGTACAATTACTAGAGTCTCCATATTTTCCCAATAACGAATCTCGCTCTAATTCAGAAGATATGCCCTGCCTGGGAAACAATGCGAGGTTGAATGAGGACAGAGCAAAGAATGACATGTCATAAAAGCCTCATGTTCTTGAGTGCCAGCAGAACCGTTCCCTCCTGATGGGTGCTCTTGGGTAGCTAATTTGAGGCATTTGGAGCATTTGGTAGACAGCTGTTCTGCTCAGAGTGCAATGGCAAGCGTTTTCAAACTAAAACCACAAGAATGAACTGATGATGCCATTTGGAAGCCATGTTCGGAGAACTTACCTCCTCTGACTACGTTGCTGGTTTTTAGGAACAGAACGCAGCTTTTTACCCTCTGCCTTCCCTGCTGCTTTCCCTTTTGTACTTCTCTAAGCAACCAAATCTTGCCAGAGCTGCAGATACCAGAGGCGAAGCGGACTGGAGATGGGAAGCAGAGCAGCTTCAGCCATCTTGGGTGGTGCCAGCGGTGAGACAAGACGGTCTCGTTCTGTGAGCACCTCCTTCTTCTGCGCTAGACAATCTGCACCTAGGAGCAGTTAAAAAGGATCTTTTCTTTCTTCCCTAAGGCACATGGAGCACGCGGCATACTTTGTCAGCACGTTGTACTGCCAGGCACTGGCTTCGCTGTGAATCGTCCAACAGAAGGGGATAAGTCAGAGAAGGTTTCTCAAGGTCACTTGCTCTTGTTAACTGTTAACCTGTTTACTGTTAACTGTTTACTGGTCTTCTCCTGACAGAGGATGCAAATCGACCTGAGCTGCCACAAAGATATTCATTAAAAGACAAAGATATTCATTAAACTAAAGAAGGTCAAGGCTATGCAAGAGAGGAAAGGAGAGGGTGGTTCGTTCAAAGGGTAACATGAGACAGGAATGCAACCGTGAGGCTCCTTGGGATCCGCCTTTGAACTAAGCTGATTTTAAACTTTTCACCAATGATCTCGGGCGTGTTAAAAAGTCGGGGTTGAAACGAAGATGCTGGAAGAAGGAAATACCAAAAGGGAACCACCAAGCAGTCCCAAGGGACTGAGTAATGGCAGTGGATGGAAATTTAGTAACACATAGTATCAAAGCATAAATGGCAATAGCAAGAATTTTTGCTACGTATTCAGAATATAACACACAGGAAAGAGGGAAAAGAGGAAGATGTGGTTATGAACAGAGGAAAACAATGAATCCAGCCCAAGAATATATCAGAGAAGATATTTGCAGACAGGAAAGTATTGCTGTTGTACCACTGTAGATTACTCTTTGTAACAAAAAGACTATGTCTTTTTTTTTTTTTTTTCTTTTTACTATAATAATTTGTTTGATATTCTGAATATTCGGTTTTATTTGGTGGAATAGAGAACCAACCACGAAATTGGCACTAAAAAGGGTATGCACCATTAGTTCTTTAACTAACTATTGAAACACTTTTTTGGAAAGTGTAAGAATGCACAACTGACTTCCAAAGAAGAAACCATATTATTTCCTTTTCTTCTTTTTTTTCCCCTGGTATTTCTAGAATAACCTATGATTCAGTTTTATATCCTTAGCTTGCTGAAACTCATTTTGCATCTTAACTTTCTTGATTTTTGTCTCTAAATAATTGTGCTGCTTTTCTATAGTAATTATCAGTAAATAGAAGCCTATCAAGTTCTTCCAAATATTAATAGTTTTTAAGACAAAAATGGGAGAACAATTCACTAGGATGATCCAATTCTGTTCCAGACTTACCAGTCATCTAGTTTGCTTACTGTTTTAAAAACTGCACCTTGTGTACTCCTTGTTAGCTGGCACTAGCGCAGCTCTTCAGCTCTCATTCTACAAATTTTGCACTCCCTTATTTAAAAAAAAAAAAAAAAAAAAAAAAAGAAAACAAACATTAGACACGGTACATCTTGCAACGACAGTCTTTGAATGTTGTGCTTGATGTCCTAAGTCACTTTGAAAGGAAACACTCACAGAGAGGACAGCATGGCCACACACCCCACATGTAATGGGACCACTAGCCTTCTTCCCCCGTCCCCCCCAAACGACTGCATGCATTCAGTGCCCGCTATTCTGTTTAATTGTCTCTGAAAGTACACATATCCAACTTCATTATGATTATTATGTTCCTTTATGCTGTCAATGTTTCCAACCATTCCTGCACTTGAGACCAAATCCAAATTAAAGTGATGTTTAGCATGTGCATGCTGTGCATAGCACACTTGCTTGCCTATTTTTCACTTCCTTTTCACATCACTCTTAATGGGCCTTTAAGGACATATCTGTATTCCCGCAGTGTTATTTATGGTTCTGACATCATCCCTCAAGGTGAACAGTACTTTGCTGTAGAGTATTTACTCTTTTATAGTAAATCTGCCTGCTGCTTTCTATAAAAACAGGAAAACAGCTGCAACTTTTATAGGTGAGAATGAAGTTTTCTCCCTCTTCTTAACGTACATTTCGTCATGGGGAAGTTAAAAGTGATCTTGGGAGGAGAAACACAAAGCCTGAGTGTGGTCTTTCATGGTTGAATTTTATCTGTATTCCTTCAGCTGACGTTAAACAAAATGCATAAAGCCACACCAGATGTTTTTATTATCATTCATTACTTACATGAATGCAATATAGGCAAGCATGGTACAGAATACAGAAGAAAAAAACAGCCTTGGCTCACGGGACCAGATCTTTCTTCACAAACATCTTGTTAAATAGTTAAGTGTATGCACAATGTCTTTGGATTAATGAGTGTTGAGTGAAACAAAATCTATAAAGAGATACAGACAAATGAAGAAATAGGCAAGTGGCTGCTAGTATCTGAAGTCCAGGAAGATCTGTTCTTATTTAAATTGATACTTAATTGCCTAATAAGCTTTAAATCACATTCAACTTGGCCAAAACATAGGGTCCAATATTTCAAGTGCAAACCAGGTACCTAATGGGCTCTCATTTTGAAAGGACACATTCAGCTTCCTTTCAGATATCTTGAATATGTATGTTGACAAGAGAAAAAGGATGAGAGACCTTAGCATCTGCTTTAACACTTTGGGTAATTTGGGAAAGAGTATCTTATTAATGACGCATTTAGGTCAGTGTTCGCAGATAACGCGTGGCACATTTGAGAGCTCTAACATGCACGAGAGAGCCTGAAGCATTTTGTACCACGTACCACCATGCTCAAGCAGCACACAGCAACTTCATGTTCTCTACAGGCAGCTGCTGAGAGGTTAAAAACAGAAATGGTATGGCAGGAAAAAAATCCAGACTTTGGGATCTGGAGGAATGAATTGGAAGTGCAAGAGCAATGAGTAAAAAACTTCATTAAAAGATACGAACAAATCACAGGCATTGAGAGTACATTTACTAATAGAGGCAGAGGAGGGTCAGGAGGTTTAATAGCTTTCTACTTGCTGCTCCAAGAGCCCATTTGGTAGAGAGAGCTTGCAAATTCCACGTAAAGAGTAGCTCTGGAGTGGTTTCTAGCACCTGCATCTAATTAGAAACAAAATAAAGTGTTATTATTCTTAGTCTGGGGTTTTTTTTCCTCTTTTGTAACTGCAGTTTTAAAAGAAGTTGCTTATGTTATTTGCACTTGCATCTGATCCGAACAAAGTGATATCATGTAGTACATAACACATCTTTCACTCCAACTGCCTCCAGCCCTTTATGCACTTAACACAATGAAGCTTTCTGAACAGCTGGGAAGATCTTCTGAATGGCTGGGTGGGTCAGATGGAAAATCCTGAATATTATCACCTCTGGGATATGGCTTTGTATTGGCATTTTAGGTGATGGATCCTTATGAATGAAACCCTTTTGCTCATCAGTGGGAGGACTCCATGTGCCAATCCATTCAGGTGAGTTTGTATACCAAACTTTTACACACTCAGAGCAACTTGGAGTAAATCCAGGGCCAAGCCAAGAATCAACGTTGTTTTGATGCGAAATATCCGCTTGCTTAAAGCTTAAGTGTTCCTAAATGAAGCACTGAAACCAAATTATCTTTATCTATAGACTGCAATTTGTGCAGGTGCTTCTGCCTCCTTGAAATGGATGTAAAACCTCGCAATTCTTGTCCCGAATGCTGGGTATGGTGTTTCCCACATCAGATACAGCGAGCTCTACACGTTATTTTGCAGAACTCAAACTTTTAGGCCTCTGAGTCTTTCTGACTCAATTTCTCCTCTTAAGATAGATAATACAGAATAGTACAGTTGTACCAGAGCAGTGCCGAACTCCTCCAGGCTTCAACAGCAACTAGAGGCTTTATTTTGCTACTTGACTGGTCAAACATTATTTCTGGATCTTCAGGTAGCTTTTCTTCTGAGCATTCTCCACCAAGCTCATGCGGATGTGTGAGTGAAAATCTGTTTAAATGAAGACAAGTCATGGAAATCTTTCCTAAGGACAATGCTGCCTCTCTTGATCAGTGGATCTTGCTGATGTGTGCAGACTGGATACTGCCACCACAGCTTCCTAAGAACTTTAGAATTTGCTCTCTCCTTTTTTTCCACTGTCAACTGGCCAAATATTTCAAACATTTTCCTTTAACAAATGTGTCCTTGTGGGGGAAAGTCCATTAGTAACAGAGTAGTTGCATCTTGTCAGGACCAGACTTTAATGGCTGTTTGAATTTTAACTATTATTTGCTAACTATTCCTGTTCAAGCCAACTAAGACCATAATAAAAGCCATTAAATACCAAGTAACTGGCCTCAGTGTAGCTGCAGGGTATAACACTGAGTATGATCTGAATTTATCCACTGCAAAGCAAAGACTTTGACTCACAGACTTTTTGGAGATGGAAATTTTTATTTTTCCAGAGAGGATTGCCTAGAAGAATAAAAGTACTCTTCTTTGCCCCAGGGAAGGCCAAGCATAGTCTGAAGGTAACATGACACACTGTAATCCATCTTCCTATTTACAGGATGAATGAAGACACTGTAAAATATCTGGCACTGATTTGCTAAAATATATGGGACAATGCAACCCGGTGTTTGAATCAGTGGAAAAGTACCCTGCGTAGAAGGACAGAAAATACAAAGCATTGCCCCACTGAAAGCAGGGGAACTGCCAGCGTTCCTGGATGAACGGGGCAGGTGAGCCAGACTGAACTCTGCATTTTTTCGTCCTTTTCCTCCAATTGCTACTGTCCATCTCCTAAGCCAGTGTCTGAGGGAAGGCATTGCATCACAAATCAAGGAAAATATAACACAACCTCTCGAGGGATTTATCCTCTACATTCTTAATGGGTTTTCTGCAAAGACCTAGGGACAAAAATTAATACTGGCAGCATTTTCACTTACACAACAAATCTGAGTCTAAGCCATTTAAGGTGGTTAGAACTAATAAATCAAAATTTGTACAAGCTAAAAAGAGAAATGTTGAAGGCATGAATCTTAATGTGAATAATCCGTATCTTTTAATGTAGACATGAGGTAACAAATCAAGTAAAATAGTCAGTGCGAGAAAGGAGAAAGGTAGGACACAGTTTAAAATAATTAAAATTTCCTAGTTATTTACTTATGGCCCAATCAAAGTCTATCGCAGAAAACAGAAAGCCTCAGTGGGCTTTGGAATAGGCTGTTAAGACATTTGCACATCTTAAATGATCGCTGGATGTAACCAGTGCACTGAGACTGCAGTACAGAATGAAGAATTAAAAATAAGCAACACATTAGCTCAAATGGGAGCATAACAGAGATCTTACAAAGCAATTTTCCATGCAAAGCCCTTAACTCACAAAAACAACAACAAAAAAAGACCAGTCCAACACAAAACCCAGCCCTCACAAGTGATGTTCAAAACAATGCTTGGCGAGAAAGATGAGCTTTACACCATGTTCCAAATGCGAACAAACTCCACAGCTGGAGACACTAATCTGAAAATGTTCACTGCATGAACTGATCACTGCAGGGATCAGGAAGAAATGTATTTCCCTGAAGAACAATAACGTATTGGCAAGGTGTACCACAGAAATGTTTCACCTTTTTGAACCAGCGAGTGTTGCTGGTGGCTGGATAGCGGAATTGGCAGACCACGAGGTATCATCTGTTGAGGCCATATCGATGCAATATTGAAGGTGGCCCAGGAAAAATGTTATTTAGCTGAAGGGCTTTATACGTCATCCTGCAGAAATAGCTTACTGGGGCTTCACTAACAAGTAACCCAACCCTGAGAGTCTTACTCACAGTGTTTTGCTCACTCTCCTAAGTAAATCACAGCACACCCTTTGCATTTAAGGTGCTTAATTAAAAGCTAGCAGCGCGGGGGGGGGGGGGGGGGTGTGTGGGGGGGGCAAGGTAGAGTTCCCTTCTCTGGATTAGCTTGCTTGTACAGAATTGGCTCTCCTTTTCACTAAAAAGCATAATGCTGTGTAATTTCACAGGGCTGAAAAGCCCACACCAACATAGGTTAAGACTTAAACTGCTTGCAGAGCGCTTGGATCATCTCTGCGTTTGAGTGAAATGTTGTCACTCAGGCCCAGGAAAGCATTTAGAAAGCAGCTAATCACAGCTGTCCAGCAGCGGTTTTCACAGAATGATATTACAGTGCCTGAGTTACAAGACTAATTTGCTTCTAAATACGTTCTTTTTTTATTAGAATCAGCTCAAGGGTTTGCATGGTTTCAGTGATGTTTAATGGGGATTAGTTTGAAGTGAAAATGTGTTTTCCATTTGTCTGAGAAAGACACAACAGGGAGCTGAGCCCTGGAGATTATTGAGAGCTTTGGGTGGTTCTGGGAGGCCAAAGGCCGAGTGACTTCAGATTTCAGTGGAGTGTAATAATCCCCTAGAAATGCACAGCCTGGTGTGTCTCATTGTGCAATTACGGGATGGAAATCGTAGTGCATTTCTGACCTGTGGATTATTCACTGTGTATCATTAACGCAGGTATGACATGCTCGTTAAGCAGTCAGGCAGTGCCAGCTGCATCTGGAGCTTCCTACAGGACGATCTCCTCTCCCATTTTCCCTGCTCCGTTAGGATGCAGTACCTCTTACTCAGTTTAACAAGAATTTAACTATAGAGTAGCAAATAATGGAGCTGGTAAAGCTTATTCCTTGATTCACGGACACCTCAGGATATTTATACCGTTAATTAGTGGCACAAAGAATTGCTATTTCAGGGCTCAAAGAGGCTACACTGTGCATTGTTTTTCTACTCAGTGCTCTGTGACATATGGTAGGCTTAAATCTTTGTACTTATTAAATGACTTGCCAACATAGGAACACACTGGCTTGTTTCGTATTACTTATTTTATTTACTCACTTATATTTGGTTGCTAAAACAAACATTTTCCTTGGCTGCAGAGCATTGCTCTCTGTGTGTTGCTGGAGGTTCATAAAGGATGCTTACCAGCCCAGAGTTTCTGCCTGCATCCATCCTGAATACCAGCTCCAGACGTCAGCACCCTGAGTGACATCTCAAACATTTCACAGAGACATGACTGCATGACAGATCCGATTATTTTTTTTCTGGAGAACCTTCCCACTGTGATTGTGTAACACCTCATTGTCCTGAGAGAAAGGTTGTGTATTTACTGGGGATACAGCACTCCTGTGATCCTTAATAATCCCTTGGATTTTTGCGTTTGAAGAGCCAGATCACTTTATCCGCGGTACGAGGTATACAATAGTATTGCTTCTATTGTTTCTTTCCTTCATCCCAACTATTTGCTAGCTGCATTTCTTGGGACAGATTTGAATGCTGTTAGTGACCTTGTGAAAACACCGTCTCCATTATTAAAACCAGGTCATAAATACCCCTGGGCACAATGAAATGCCTCACCTGCAATTCTTCAAATAGTTTCCACTGCTATTAATTCTTTTAGGTGTATGAGGTCTCGCACATGTCTATTCACTAAATAGATATCATCTGGAGGTAGCTGAATATAACATTTTGGCATCAAATAGCCTGTATATAGAACACCTAGAAGTATTACTTGTGGATTTATCAGTGTACCAAATTCCTGATTTCCTGGGATAGCTCATCTGGAGGGAGGAAACCCAGCTTCAGACAGGAAACTGAACTTTTCCAAAGTTCATTGGTGTTGGAGGTCAAGCTTTAGTTCAGCTCATTACAGAGACAGATGTTAAATTCAGATTAGGAGTTACATTTTGGGAAAGTTTAAGAGGTTTTGGGATCTGTGGTTTTGGCCTAACCCACTCTTTAATCAAAAACGACATCCCTGGGCAACAGTCTTTAGCTCGCTCATACCTCTCAGAAATACGCATTCAAGACATACAGAAGCTATTTCAATCTCAATGAGGAAACTCAGGTCATGCTTATTCCCATCATGCAGTTGAATAATCTCCCCCAGTTCACAAGAAAACTGTTTTCCCCACCCATATTTCATTTTTTGCCTCTGACTTTTACAACCTTGTGGGTGTGTTCTGTTTTGATAAGAAAAACAGTTTATGATTCTCAAATCAAGTCAAACACCTTTGGTTCCTAAGAAAAATTTAAATGAGGACTTTTCTAGTTCGTCAGCCATGACTTCTACTAAAGTGGCGGTTACTATAAATTATATGTTATAAATATGCTCTTTTAGACAATATTTTGTTTTGGGTTGTTTTTAATGACTTTTATTAGAAACACAATGACTAAAGTGATGTTAATTTTAGCAAACAGTTTCTTCAAGCCTCTGCACGAAATTCTTGCACCCTCATTCAGTGACACAGGTTTTGCGCTTTATACCCTCCACTTAAAGGTCTGAAAAAATCCTAATATACCCTTTAAATTAAACACGTGGGTATCAAGCTCGGCCAGTAGAAATACTTTGTCAGGTATCTCTGACAAACATGACTCTATGCTCTAGGTGCTCTCTGCTCTATGAGACTCTAGGTGCTCTCACCTACTGAAATTTTCTGCCCTGGGAAAGGTGCCTGAACTGCTTGCACAGAGAGCCAGGAATTCCCTACAAAGGCACAAAAACGGGGACTGTTGCAGAAAGCCGGCTTGTGAAGAGGTGGTAGCGCTGCCTCCGTGCTGTGCTGTCCTCCAGCCACCGGCCAGTCAGAGGAAAGTTACTGGGCTGTGCTATATACTTGTTTAAAAAAAATAAAAACCTCGAGATAAAAGTCAGTTTACAAGATTATATTACAGTCGCAGGTAAAAATCTGATTATGGTGATGTATGATGTAAACAGCATTTATGAACACTTATAAAAAAGCATTTTGCTACTAAATATTATCTCTTCAAGGCAGGTAATATATAATTTGCATCTTTATATGTAGGTGAACACCACAGTTGGCTGCAGTCATGTGAAACCTGGAACTGACCCCAGGCTTCAGGCCTGCTTTTTCAGTCTATTACTCTGTGCAGAAAAGGAATTTACTAATATATAGCATTTTCCATCCACTTCATATGCCAAAGGATTAGAAAAACAAGTTAAAAGAATGCAGGTGAAAGAAAAAGGAAGTATCTCAACAACTATTTGTAAACAGATGAGTGGATTTCGTTCTTGGTAATATTATACAAAAAATAACACCATGAGATTGGACAGCATTCAGAAGTGATCAGCAATAATGATTTTGAGCTGGACACACTGATCCATGGAAGTAAAATAGTACGATTAGTTTGCACGCCTTGTTTTACCAAACGTAGCACCAGCATTGGAAAGGGAGAGCTTAGTAGGATATATGAAACACAGCTATAACTAATGGGGTGAAGTCAAGGAAACTAATGCCCGAGATAGCAGGGAAACATTTCTGAAACCGCTATTTCTTAGGCTGCAACAGTCTGCAAAGAGAAATGATAGAGGCCACATCTCTTGGAACATTTGCAACAAGCTTAACCAAAGCACCAGAAACTGCAGCAGAGAACAGTCCTGGCTTGGCAGGGCTGCTGACAGGATTAGCAAAAAGGTCTTTCCTAGGGCTGCTGAGGGGCTGTTATAGGGGTTCAGAGCTATTTTTGTCTTTTACGACAACTGTTTGATGAACAACTCTATTATTTCCCAGTTGTCAACGAAGAGGAAAGACTTTCCTGTGGAGTAAAATCTTTCCTCCAAGGTGAAGAATCAATCGGAGACAAATACCAATGTCACATTCCAGCGCTTCACTCCTTATTGTGCTTGGCATGTCTCTTCCTCCGTCCTACACTGCAATTGGTCCATCCCAGGACAGAACCAGCCTGTTCTGTCTAATAAAATTTTATTGAGTTGCTTTTCAAAATAACAACTCCTATACTGGCACTTTGAAAGCCAGGAAGGCACACAGGCAAGAAAAAACATGCCTACAACTCATTAAGGCTACTAGAATAGTTGCATAAAAGGATCTGACAATGCAGCAGTTTGTCATTCCAGTTTCATTCCACTAATTGTTCTTTTTTTAAAAAACGAAAAACTATCACCCCAAAATAGACTGTTTCCACAAGAAAGCACAAAGATGAAATTGGAAATAAAAATCATTAAATCTTATTATCTGTACAGTCTTGCCAACTTTTTTTTTTTTTTTCCAATGACTTTCTCAAATTCTTTTTTCTGTCAGTTGATCTCTCTTAAATCCTGCTGGAAAGGAGGGGAAAGGATGAAGGGAAGTGGTCAAACCACCATGTTCTCTAGCATTACAATAATGACAAGCTGACTGTATTGAGTTGTCAGTAATTCCTACACAGGTTCAACCCCTGGAAAAACCGCTCCGTCACTGACGGTGTGCTGTTCACCCTGCGCCTCTTCACTCCTCGACTTCCAAAAAAACTAAAGAAAAACCTGGGCAGGAATTTGCTTTGCCTTAGGATGCCAAAGCTTCCCGTGATGGCTCCTGTCTGTGATTACGGAAGGAAAGTGGTTTCTGAAGAGACTCGGTGGCCTCACACCGGTGCCTTACAACTCAGCGCACAGACTGGCAGCCCCTGCCTGCACTGCAAGCCTGTCACCTTCTTTTATTTTTTTTTAATTTCTCTAATGGGGAGGCCTGAGAGTGGGGTTTCAAGGATAAGGAGGGGGATAAGGAGCCCATTTGGTGAGGAAGGTGAGCGTTAGGGGCACGTGTGGGACGTGTATTGTCCAGTCTGAGAATAAGAGGATGTAAAATGTGGGATAAAGGAATTCCTCCCAGAGGGGGATCGGCGAGGTCTGAGGGACACCGCGTGGAAAAGCATCCACTGATAAAGCCTGTGCCCACGGGCAAGCTGTTTGGGGGCTTACTCAGCTTTAAGGGGTCTGGGTCCCTTTCGGAAAGCATTCACTGAGAACAATTACCTTTCTCCTTCTGGTGTTTTATTTATTGTATCTTTTTTGTTTGTCTGCCAGGGTGCCCATCACGGCAGGTTCCAGTTCCCTTCAAAAGCAACCCACATTTCCAGTGCTGATACCTACCAGTTGAGGGGAGAGAAATACTGGCCCAGAAACACAGAAGGGTATAGACAAGTTCCTGTGAAACACTGGGACCTGCAGGACAGTGATACTGTGCATGAGAAGGGTCTGATTTTATTCTAGAAATGCTGCCAAGCAAAGGAAGTAAGTGATTATATTTTCCAGGCTTATTACTTCACTTAAAATAATAAAAAACGGCTACATCTTCTTTCTGATCTCCTCCCTTTCCCTCACAGCCTGGAAAGCCCAAGGACAGGTCTGTGTTTGAGAATGGGAGAAAATGTTTCTGAGGTGGTTGCAAATGAACCCTTTAATATGAAAATAAAAGAAAAAAAGGCAAGCACCTCCATTTAATTTCCTCTGTTTGCAGCGAGTCCATCCTTCTCTTGTTACAGCCCGCAACGACGGAAGTCACAATCTAGAATTTCTTCTTCCGTCCTTCTGCTAGATTAGGAAGGAACCTAACGTGTCCTTGGCTCTTGCACAGGTTGATGAAGCAGAGTCACCCACATAAACTCAAGAGCAGTTCCAGCCTGTATAAGTCCCTTTAGCAACCACCACCCCAGAAGGGCTTGAAAAAAAGGTGGGTCATTGCCAAGCACAGCCCATTACACGCACTTAAAGGTTGGTGCATAGTCAGTGCACATTGATCCTCGAGGCACAAGCTCCTATTTAGGCCACGCATCCCCACAGCATCTCGACTTGCAGGCGGTGACAAACAAGCGCCATCAGGCTGGTGGTATCAACCGCCTTTGTACTGTCTCGTTCTGTGCACACTTTGTTTGCCTGTCTTACTCTGCTAATGCTGAAAAGAATTCAATTTTAAAAGGGGAAAAAAATGGAAAAGAAAAGCAGAGTGCCATTGAGTCCTAAGAGTGCCATTGAGTCCCTAACTCATTCCCCAGCTGTTTGCTCCGAGGCACTGGGGAGTTATAAATAGCTGGAAGCAAGAGTGCAGAACAGTGGTATATACATTTTGTAAATGGAGCTCTGAGCAATGTCCTTGTTTCAGGACCAGTGGAGTCAATAATGGGCTAGAATCTACCTCCATGTGCAGGTTATTATAACACGGAACAATAATAAAAGTGTTCCTGGATTTTCACAAGTTCAAGCCATATAGAGGAGGGAAATTATATATCTACTCTGCTTTCCAGTCACTTTTTGTAGCTTTTATTGTAGCTTTTCTCAGAGAAGAGAAGGAAGGAGCAATGTTGGCCATCTCTGGGTAAAGAAGAAAAAGGAGGGAGGGGAAAAGAGAGACACAAAAGTCTAACTTCTGTTGGCATCTTTCAGGCTTAACTGTGCTGCAGTCAGTAGCAATAATCGTGTAAGCAAGTCGGTATCTGTTCCAGTGGCTTCCTATTATAGACAGCTTTGCAAATACAGGAATCAATGACAAAACCACTGTTGATTATCATGCACTACTTGCCAGTGCAAGCAGTGTTTCTTCATTATTACCAAGGAGAATTACTGTTAGTCATTCTATCAGAGAGTTGGAAGCATGCACAATAGTTAGTAAACGCTAGGTATATTACGGTCTAGCAAGAAAAAAGATATAATGGGGCCTTATATAGTATGGGACCGGGCGTAAGGATTTATGGATACAACTCCTGCTATTCCATTGAGGACTATCACAATAGTGCTTTCCTGAAACCAAGATTTCTGTTTGTGTGAGTAAAAAAATAAGTTAATTGAAATTTCCCTGTTGGATTGTATTTTGCTTGATCTATTTTTTTTATTTTTTTTTTACGAGTGAAGTAGAATTATACTGATTAAAGTAATTTGTTGTCTCTGCACCCCAGCTTGCTATCCGTACAATGGGACTAAGTACTCTTACTTACAGGATGGAATACATGGACTTGTGGGACTGTAAGATATTTTGTTAATCAAGAGCTAAATGCCTCCTAGGGTACAGATATTTTCTGAGCCTACCTTGAAGTAGATGACAGATGACATCTTCCATCTGACGGATGACAGATGCTCTATCACTGCTGCAGCTAACCCCGTCACCACCACTGTTGAGTGTATTTGACCAGAAGCAGCTGTCAAATGGTCAGGGAACTGTTTGAACAGTCAGAGTAATTTCTCCAGCAGGCTATTGCCTTCACTCCTATTGACTTCTAAGGAACTTTTTACTGGTAACCTGAAGGTGCAGACGATGGCAGTGGCAACTGAAGTAAAGAAGAAAGTAGAAAAAGCAGGACCATCTGAAAAAATCAAGGCTAGGAAGAAGCGCAGCACGCTACAGTCATCAGGCAGAGCAAACGGTGATTGGTTCAAAGTGGGAAGAGCCGAGGCAAAAAAGAGCGTACATATGCAGCTGCTTCAGTTCCAGGTGGTGTGCTTTGCACATGCTACTGAAGCTCCAGCTTGTGTGATGGGAACATTCATCTGCAGGCAAAGGGGATGTTGTATTATCTACTCCAAGATGATCTTGTTTTCATTTTTATCTTGCGTGTGTTGTCATCTCCTGCTTTGTAGCGCTACAGACTTGTCTCTGCTACAAGCATGAGGCTACACTCAGCAGTGTGTGGTAATTAAGCCCTTTGAGGGTCATGCATATTTTAATTATTACTTGTTTTATTGTCAAAAGCTTGCCCACATGAGATGCAGTCTTGCATTCCATGTGGGACTGAAATAAGGGTCAACACATTCCTTCAGAACCCCAAATATTAAACAGACATTAATTTGTTTTGAGCTTTGCACATTTTAGATGAGCATAAATCAAGATGTATAATGGTGAAAAAATTTCCTCCGTATGTTGGAAAGTTGAACTGAGACACTAACTCTAAGTGACAAGAAGTGGTGGCTGCAACAGAAAATGATTAAATGATTTGTTTAGCATTTATGTAATGTACGAATGCACCTTGTCTGTGTTAAAGCAAAGTAATGATTGGTTTTCCACCAGCAAGGGCTGTGAATTTTAGCTGTATTCCCTTTTGGGATTCTGAAGTTCTCAGGTTCCGGCTTACACAACAGCAAAGTCTAAACGCAGACCAGTTTTTCATCCATGAAATGGAAGTTAAATAACACTTGACCAAAGTAGACAAAACAAGAAGATACGTAGACTAACTGGAAACATCAAGATTTGAAAATTACCTGATAGGAAAAGGGAGGGGAGGGGGATCAAAGACGTCCCAGGGAATGAAAAATTCCTTCACAGCGCTTCCTGTTCTCTCTGTTATGCTAACCAAGGTAGGATTAGGTTTCAGCTGCCAAAAGAAATAACATTTGTAGATATTTTTTTTTTGTCTGGGGAAGTGGGATAGAAAGATTTAAGACAGCTTTTTCCAAACTATTTGCTTTTTGTCAAGCAGTCAAGTCTAGTTATTGTTATTAATTTGTATTACAGAACTACCAAACTGAGACTGGATTTCCATTGTATTAGGTGCTGTACAAATATCCAGTCCGAGACTGGTCTTACCTCAAAGAGCCCGTAGTCTAAATAGACCAGGCAGACAAAGGGCATTTTGCCGTAAGTTGTATAGCTGCTTAGCAGTTGCGCTAGGAATTATACTCATCTCTCGAGTCATAGCCTGGTACCTCAGCTACTGGAGTACCGTTCTGGAGAGCAGAGCTGTCATTAAAAGAAATGAGCCTGCCGCCTTGTATCCAAATACAAGATAGGGTGAGACTGATTCAGCAAACCCAAGATTAATGTGAGTTAGCGTAACTGACTCCTGTTGACGGCTGGCTGCGTGAGCTGGAGCAACCTCATACCACCTTGCACCAACTCATTTCTCTGCTTAGTCCTTCTGGTTTGCTGTTGATTTTGTTTTGTAACAGGTTCATTTCATATGTAAGGTTCCGAAATGGGCAGGGTCTCTGTGCAGGGCTTGCATTCTGGTCTGCTCCTGACCTTGCATGGTACAGAACCATACCTAGAAATTCAGATGGCCTAACTTCATCTTGAAGTGCCTAAATACATCTTCACGTGCCTAAGCGAACAGCCTGAATGTAAGGTAGTGAAAAGCAGTAGCTAGTACACTTTCGGAAAGGTCCTGAAGCGGTAGGGAGGAAGGCTGCGCTCCACCCCGGTCCTCACCTCCTCCCAGGTATCTGCCAGCAGGAACCGACACGTAACGCTACCTGCTCTGTGACTCGGATAGAAAAGGAGATTGCGCTTCTTGTGTGGACTGGAAGTCCTTACCTTAGCCTCATGCTAATACAGAAACAAAAGACTTTCTGTAGAATAGTAACTGAATGAATAAATGGGAATGTAAGTACAAACTCGAACCTGTTTATTCTAGTTGTATATCAGTGGGTAATTCCAAATCCAATCCCATGTGTAAATATTTGAAGTACCATTTGACTGGTGAAGGGCTTTTCTTACATGGGAGAATTTCCCCCTCCTTGTTTTTTAAATCCTAGCCTAGATGTGCACAGGTAACCAGCTTTCTGTGGTGTGTGTCTGAGCTGCGGACAGGGAATTCGCCGGGCGAGCAGCAGTTTGGCCGTCACCTGTTTCTCAAGACGCCAGCAGTTAGCAAAGCAGACCCTCTGAGTTTGCTCACAAGAACAAACCGGAGTAAATGTTTAACTTCAGTCTTTGGAGTCTACGGCTTGTACCTTCCTTTATTATTAACCCAACCCCTGTTTTTCTTTACAGTTGCACAGCTGCTGGCACACAAGAAACAAAGGACCCTTGAAATAACTTCCTCATGGAGGCATGAGCAAAGGTAAAGTACCTTTTGTATTGTTTCCATACCTCTACATGGGAAAGCAGTTGCACATTTCTGTGTTCTGCACTTCTGGTAGGGCAGAACAACCCGTCAATAGCAAGCATTATTTAATTGTGTCTTTTCTAAACTAGATCACTAGATACATCCAGCTAACTTCATCCTAATTTGACATGAACTGAGAAAGTATCTATGTACAGAGTATAAGAGTACGCATGGTGAATCTGTTCAGACATTCACATACTCACCGGTACACACACACACTGCTTTCCATCGCCTTTTTTTTTTCCACAGCAATAGCCTTGATCTTTTTAACTGTTGTTTTCCTCCTAATTGTTTTCTGTACTGCTCAAGTCTGAAAAGGTCTGCCTCTTCTTCTCCCTGTGGAGAGGCATGACTGCGCTATGAAGATCTGAATTTAGATCAGTCCTTTCACCAAGCTCAAACAAAGCAGCTGTACCATTTGTTTTGCTTTCATCCCGCACCCTTGATTTTTTTCGCTTCTCTCGGGTAAGCTGTGAATTCTAGAAGAAAGCTTCTTGGTGAGGCAGGCACCCATCAGCACAGTACAGAAATGACTAGAACACTTGTACCACAATTTCTCTGCTTACTGTGTCAATATGGTGTGAATGCTTGTTTTAAAATAATGTTGAATATCCGTGTATGCTATGGGGTGGCTCAAAATTGGTTCGCAGAGAGAAGGATTCACTTACTCAGCTCTTTTTTTTATTTTATTTGCCGTGACATAAATTTACATGGGAAATTATATAATTGAACTTTAGCCATAGTGATGCATCAAAGGAAATCTGAGTGAAGATCAAGAGTGGAAGTTAAAACAAGTGCTTAAAGACATTAAAAAAGTAGCTGTCGATTGTGTTGTATAATTACATATTAGATAAATATAATACATTTTTAGAAACAATAACATTTTAATAGAAATGGGGTTTACAAACTTCAGTAAAAGAAGAACCAAATTGTTCATGTTTCCATCTGCTCAGAATAGCATTTTACTCCGTGAGTACATCCTGTAAGTCAGGTGTGATCTCCATCTACGCAGAAAATGTCTCAGTCCCAATATGTTCTTTAAGAAGACGCAGGTGCAATCTCCTCTCTGTACTTCTGCGTGTGTGCTGCCTTGTGAGGATAAGCAGGTCCAAAACTATTGAGTGCTGCTGGAGAGGAGATTTCTAAAGGCACTGCAGCTGCACTGTTTGCATTTTGATTTATATTAAAGCAGCATTTGCAACATGGTATGTGCTGCCCTCAGAGTAAAACAGTTCCTTTACATTATCTTTGAGCTGTATTGGCAATCAAAGTATTTGACCTGTAAATACTTCGGAATCTGGTGTAAGACACACCATCTTCATAGTTCCTGAAAAGAAACTATAAATAGCTCTTTGGGAGTAGTTCATACATCTCTGATTCTTGTAAGCCTATTAGATTAGGAACAAGACTCTGCTATTCCATGTTTTGATCAGATCCAGCTGTTTATTTAGCCCTAAACATCATTGGCACCATAAGCAAGGGATGATGCAGGGATGATAATGTGGCTAACAGATATTTCCAAAACATCTATCACATATAGGTACATTCTGTGACTTTACTCCAACTGAAGAATACTGAAATGAATGGGAGTATTGGTGAAATAAATTAGTATGTATTGGAAGGATGTCAGAAAACAGGCCCGAGTGACTATGAAAATCTGAATCATAAGATAGAAAAAGTAAATGAGGCGTTGCATGAATTTCAGGAGACTGACACCTTGGTTATGAAGTAAGTGGGAAGTCACTTGTGAAGCTTTGAACCTGTTTCTACAATGGCCAAATTCAGATTTTGCAATTTACTCAAAGATTAAGAGACAAACAAGCAAACAAAACATAAACCTGTGCTCTAAAAGAATGGGAGAATTGGCAAGTTGATAAAGAATCTTGTGTCTGTTCAAAGGTGACCTAGGTCTTCAAAGGATGAATTTGCCTTCTTTTTTGTCAGGAGTTTAATGTTTGTTAAGGGTCCACGGGTTTCTCCATTTCCTGAGCATTTTTTTTTTCCAGTCTGGCAATTCTACAAAGCATATGTTGGACTTTAAACGTATTTGCCTAGCTTGTTCTGGGTGCTATGAAACGCAAATAAAGACCCTGGCATCAAAAGGGGATGGAGTGCTTTGAAGATGAAGGGCTTGACAGAGAGCCAAGGAGCCAATGGACCAGTGAGAACTGGAATTCTCATAGGACTTAAAGGACACTGGTGAGTTAAAGGCCTGTTGGTGAAAGCAAACACACATCAGAAAGGAACCAGGGGAGATCTTCATTGCTTTCTCCTGGCTAATTGCTTAGGCCAACAGAGCTGCCTCAACTCAGCTTCAGAACTGAAGTGGTTAAAGAAAAAAGTGGATAAGGAACTTACATGAGGACTGTTCCAGAGGAGAAGGTGGGAAATAAAAAGTGGCTAAATACTATATTGTCTGTATTAAAAGTGGGCAAGCTCCTTGTACCTGAGTTAAATTTTGGCTCTGCTGGTGTGACAGAGCCAGCAGCAAGAATCCCAGCGCAACAAGACCTTCAGCCCTGTAGGGGTTTTGCTTCATTGGTTGGTTGTTTTTTTGGTTGGTTGTTTTGTTGGGGTTTTTTTAGTGCAATGCTAGGAGCCAGTTCTGAAAACATTCTGGTGATACTAAAGGATAGGATAGGATAGGTAGGATATCACCTTGTCATGCTTCAGAGACATACAACAGAAAGCAGAAAAGTATAATTTCCCAGCACCACTGCCCCATCCAGGCTCAGTGGCATTATTCTGACAATAAATAGCTTAGACTTTCTCGGGGAAAAAAAGTACAAAGCAGTAACTGCTTTTTGTGCCTCACTCCAGCTCTTAACATGCTTCTCAGCTCCTGTATAACTTCACAGCAAAAGACTCAATTGGCTAGCAGCAATGTGTGGTGTCAAGTGTTAAAATGCAGGCGCAATCATAGAAATAACAATAACGCTACTCCATGATATGATCAGGGTTTCTTTTTCAGAATCTAATGATGTTAAAATAAATGGAATTATGTTGCTTTTCATTTTTTTAAAGTCAGTAAATTCCAAAAGAGGATTTGCCCCATTTCTACAATGTGCTTAAGGTCTTACAGCGCACGATCAAATGCAGATTTATTAGGGGCATGAGGGGTTGGCATACGGCATTCTCTGCTTAAAGCTGCTCAGTGCCTTTTCGTTCTGGTCAAGGAGGATTTTTTTCATCTTAATCATTATTCATGAGACCATATGGGGCCTTGCATTTTCCAGAGCTTTTTTTTATTGCACAGAAAAAGTGGTGAACACTCTTTTAAACAGCAAGGAAAACTTGGTGTTATGGATAGCACCTAGAAAACGTAAATTGGAGAAAACAGCACACAAACTTAGCTAGTGGAAGGTTTTTCTTTCTTTTTATTTACACGGTCAGTGAGAACACTTCCCCTGACTTCAGTGGATGTTAGATCAAATCACAATGTCTCTCTAACTCTCCCCCTCTGCTGGCAATTCAGTTCTTGCTACGCTGTCAGAGCTGCGTAGGAACTCTCAGCTTTGCAAAAAAAAATCTTTTAAGAAGTCATATAGTACCATTCCTCATTCGAGTCAAAGGATGAAGCACCCAAGAAAACTCTGGGGTGGTGGAAGGCAGGAAAAGTAATAGATGCTAGGGAAGGACAGGTAGATTCTGCAATCTGAGCTGTATCTGTTTACTTTTCATAGCAATTGGAACGAAGCACACAGACTGTGATTGATAACACCTGGTCGAGAAGATAGTGTTTCTGGTTCAAACATAAGGAGCAAGCATTCAGTAAGGGCACCTTAGACTTTTACCACACTTCATTTGAGAACCCAAATCAATTTCCACCAGTAAGCTAACAAAGCATCATATCGTTCTTGTAGTTTGAAACACAAAATAAATAATGTACAATCCAGTGACTGCAGATAAGATTATTTCATACGCTTTTGAAAGCAACTGCAATTTACAGAATATACAACACTGGTGCAGTCCATGCTCTGCAGTATCGTACATTATAGATCTTAACAATTGTGCTTTGTAATGTGCAGGAAGATTGGATGGTTGTATCTGAAATGTTTAGCTTGTATGTGTACATGATGTGAGAGGGGTTTGTCTGACAAGAATATTTTCCTACTCCTGTTTCACAGTCCTTCTCGATGCAGATTTCTTTTTTTTTATTCTTAATCTGCTCTGCACAATTCTTGCTTTGTTCAGCACAGAGGCATGAAAGTTGCCAAATGTGAATGACGATCCCTATTAGAGGAAGAGAAATCCAGTCCTTGAAGTAACCTTTTCCACCAGTGTTTAGAAATTTCCTCTCTCAATAGAAGCAGGAGCATTTCTTTTCAACATTTCTTCTGGCCAGCTATGAATATGTTTTAAATATATAACACAGAAAACTGGGATACTGTGGAGGTCCTGATTTTGAACAGAAACTTAAATTCTCTGTCTTTGATGGAAAAATTCTCACCTGAAAATAAGTATACCAAATATTTTTGGTGTCATGGGGGCTATTAAATTCCCAGGTATTTGCTCAGTTCTAAAGACAGCTGTTTCCTCCCTCCAGACCGAACTTGAAGCAGTGAACAAGCATGCAACGAACTGAGTTTATTTAGTTGGTAGGCAGATTATTTTGCAATAGTGGAGTATGAAACAGTCTCATCCGAAAATGAAATCCCTAGTGTTCAAGATAATGGCAGAGATGTATGTCTTAAAGAAATGAAGTTCTAACCTTCATTAATCCAAATGATAGTTTTACCTGAATTGCCAGCTCATATCCACAGATTGCATCGTTGCTTAGTTTTCTTCTGGCATAATTCCTTGTACAGAAACGTTTTTTGAGATGAGGAGAAAGCACAATCAATATTTTACTGAAAGTAGTTTTTAGATAATCTTTTCTTTTAACTCAGAAAAAAAGGCACCTTTACTCTCTGTTCTTTTAGTGCTGATGAAAGGCCTTAGTAAGACAACATTCAGAAAAAGGATTCACTAATTTGGGACTTTGGTGCATTTTCAACATTCAGACACTTCCACCTTGTCTTTTGTTCCTAGCTCAACTTCAGAAAATCCGCTCAGGTTAATTTGTTTTCCAGTACAAAATCACATGAAACCTAAACCGAGAGCAAGGCATTTTCTTCTTTCCTTTCCTCCCCGCCGCTGAAGAATGAGACAAACACGCTTGGTCCAAGCAGGCAATGCCGTACGGCAGATCTTGAGATCAGATGTCCTGGTTGCAGCTGGGATAGTTAACTGTCTTCTTAATAGCTGGTATGGTGCTGTGTTTTGAGTTCAGTATGCGAAGAATGTTGATAACTCTGATGTTTTCAGTTGCTGCTAAGTAGCGTTTAGTCTAAAGTCAAGGATTTTTCAGCTTCTCATGCCCAGCCAGCGAGAAAGCTGGAGGGGCACAAGAAGTTGGCACAGGACACAGCCAGGGCAGCAGATCCAAACTGGCCAACGGTGTATTCCATACCATGGGACGTCCCATCTAGTATAGGAACTGGGAAGTGGGGGGGGTGGAATTGCCACTTGGGGACTGGTGGGGTGTCGGTCGGCAGGTGGTGAGCAATTGCCCTGCACAACATTTGTACACTCCAATCCTTTTATTATTGCTGGTGTCATTTTATTAGTGTTATCATTATTACTTTCTTCTTTTCTGTTCTTTTCTTATCTCAACGCACGGGTTTTCCTTCTTTTCCTGATTCTCTCCCCCATCCCACCGGGTGTCGGGGGGGGGGAGTAAGCGAGCGTCTGCGTCGTGCTTCAGTCGCTGCCTGCCATTCACCCACCACATCAGATCTACAACCCTTCGAACTAAGACAACCGAGGAGACCCAGAAACCTTCCTGAAAGTCCTTAGGGTTAGTTTCTCGCCCTCTTCCTTCTCTCCCGGAGGGAAATCCATCCCCCGGCTCCGCCGCCGCCGCCGTGGTGCTGAAGGGATAGCGCCCACCCCCGCGCCCGCCCCCGGCCCGCCGCCCTCCGCTCCTTCCCCTGCCAACGAGTTTTTCTGTCCCTCTCGGCACCTCTCCTGAAGTTTTCCAGCCTTTTAACGAAGGCGAAGAGAAAAGGGAGGCCGTGTCCAAGTGCTCCTGCAGCGCTTTCGGCTAGAAAAGTTGCTCAAAAAAAAAAAAAACAACCCCAAAAAACGGTGTTCCTGCCCCAAAGCTCGCTGGGTCGGCGAATCACAGAATCGGGGAATTATTTAGGTTGGAAAAGACCTTTAAGATCATCGAGTTCAACTGTAAACCTGGCGCTGCCAAGTCCACCGCTAAACCGTGTCCCTAAGTGCCGCATCTAGACCTCTTTTAAATACCTCCAGGGATGGTGACTCAACCGCTTCCCTGGGCAGCCTGTTCCAATGCTTGACAACCCTTTTGGTGAAGAAATATTTCGTAATATCCAATCTAAACCTCCCCTGGTGCAACTTGAGGCCATTTCCTCTCGTCCTATCACTTGTTACTTAGGAAAAGAGACCGACATGCACCTTACTACAGCCTCCTTTCAGGTAGTTGTAGAGAGCGATCAGGTTTCCCCTCAGCCTCCTTTCTCCAGACTAAACAACCCCAGTTCCCTCACCTGCCCCTCACAGGACTTGTTCTCTAGACTCTTCACCAGCTTCATTGCTCTTCTTTGGACACGCTCCAGCACCTCAATGTCTATGGACAATGTCCACTACGCTCCGTGAAACTTAATTTCTCCTCCCCAGTAACAATTACTGAGATTTAAAATATTACAGTAGTACTTAATGCCCCCAGTAATGGTCTGTTGTGCTGCTTCACCAACACAGAGCAAAGAATTGGTCTCCAGCCTGAATTGCCTACAGCTTAATTAGCTATGACACACATTACTTCTTGTGCTAAACTGCTGCAGGGGGATGTTGTATGTTGTTAAACAGCTGCTGGATTCTGCCCGAGAGGGAAGTCTATTTATGGGTTGTATTTTGGGTTGTAAAGTTTGCAACTATGCTTAGGAAACAGCAAAGCTATAGAACTGTGCTGAATTATTAAGAATGTTCAGTCACACAGAACAATAACCATAAAACAAGGGGTCAGACACCGGCTGGCCCCATGTGGGTGGTGTACAGGGACAGAAAGCACAGGTCATCCTGAGTGCAAGGGCTACTGCTGAGTAGCAATACCTAAGCAGTCAGAGACCATTAACAATTACCCTCTGGCCTGCGGAACTGGCTGGATCCAGACAGCTCAAAAAATAATGTAACCCCACTGGAGAGACTGCACTTATGCAATGGGAAGGTCTGAGAAAGATTTCCTGACTCACTAAGGAATCTGGAACCTGGAGGTACAAATGTTAGTGAAAATTAAGACTTTTTTTCTTCAAGTACTTTGGAAAAAAATGACTTCCTGATTCGCAGTAACAACCTAAGACCAAGGGGTTAGCTATGCGGTTGGCAAGGCCTGGGCTATTTCTATTTATCAAGTATCCCATTTGAATTGCCCTGCCAAGAACTGAATATTTAGGATTTCCATGGCAACATATTTCTGAAGCCATATTACAGTCAGACTGACGCGTGTCAACTGATACAGGGGTGCAGGAGGCGGTGGCTGAATTTATTCAAGCAATCACATTCTCTTTTCCAAGGCTAATGCACATGAATACTGAGTTAGCGAACTGAATTGACAGGGATCCCATCTCAATGAACATGTATAATGTTCCAGCCCAGAAGAGTAGCATTTAATTGATGAGTGGGATTATATTTACATAGCAATTATAACAAAGTCAAGGTTGGCTTTATGTGAAACACTGTTTGCTGTAGTATCTTGCTGCTTGGTTGTCCGGGAAAGCTGTTCCTTTATGGGCAAGAAAAAAAAATCAGAACAGATGCACTCAGCTTTTACATGTGCTTCTTTTCATTTTCCGCAAATACTCACTTCATGAAGCCAACTCTGTAGTCACAGTGTGCTTACCTTAGATATATACATTAATTTACTCCATTATAACTTACATGCTGATTGTTTAACTGCACAAGTATTAATAGTTATTCACTGCTATCCTCAAATGGCTGTTCAGTAGCTAATGTAAAATGAATAAGGGCTCATTCTAAATCCCATATAAGTCAATGGGCATCTTTCTCCTCATTTCATTCAGAGCTGGAATTAGCTATCCCTGCCGCAGTGCCCCCAAATATTAATTTTTTGTCCTCAAGAAACCTTTCCAAGGTAAGGTAATGCTACTGACTCAGTTTCACAGATGGCAAGCTGGGGCCAGAAAGGTTACCTCAGAATCATCCGGCATATAAACAGAGGTCCTGACCCTCGTCATCCCTTCAGCCTGGATTTGTTTCCATGGATAGTGGGAAGTGGAGAGAGGAAAGGCGTGTGCCTGAGTTTTGCTCCAACATGAAGTTGGATTCAGGGGCAGGGAAGCAGCTGGACCTCGAAGCTAGGAGGCAATTTCACATCTTGTAGTTCTGTGCAGTCAGAGAGACCAACAGCTGTATTCAGATGTCTTCTTACGTGGCCTAGCGTGGTGTTATGTTCTGCAGATGGCTCTGGAAACAAGAGGGCGGTGAGGAACTCAAACCATCTATTACCTATGGCATGGCAAGGAGAAATATGCATGACACCTATGCTGAGCCATCTGAATACCTCTAGACACTGAGGCTGTACTCAGAAGCCTAACACAAGTGCCATACTCATCTTTTTTCATTGACTCATACAGGGAGCCAGGTCCTGGCATCCTTGAATTCCCAAATGGTGAGAAGCGATCACCCTTCTCTCGAACTTTGACAAAAGACAGTGCGGTTTAGGTCCATCTTTGTTACTGCACTAGGAAGATATCCTTAAGTGGCTTACCTAAGGATATACTGTGCTAGAGACAGGGAAATAAACTTAGGTCTCTTGAGTCTTTTACCACAAAAGCTTTCACTGCTCTCAGTCTTATTGCCATGGAAATTGTCTCCATAGCTTGTATTAGAATTGCCTTGTTGACATCATTAGTAAAGCATATAATAGATAGGCAAACTGCTCTGATATTTATCTTTAGGTCAACAGCTATTGAGACTCCAGAGGCAGATTAGAAAAAAACATCGACTCTTTATTAGTAGAACTTAATTTAACTGTATTTAAACTTCATTAAGGAGTAAAAAAAAATGACCTTTCTTAATGCACTCTTTCTTTATAAAGTATGAAATAAGGATATTAGATTAGTTTGATCCTGGTTCTTATTATGCACACACAGTAGATGAGAATGCAAAAATTCCCTCATTCAGTTAGGTACTCTTGGATGTCAAATCAAAGACCAGGTGCTCCACAAGCCCATTTCCTTTCTTCAGTGTTTTATGTTTCCTAGCCCTGTAATTCCCCCCAGGAAACCAGAAGAAATCTTAATTTCTTACCCCCCTCCCCCCCATTAAAGTAACAGCTCTGGTCATTTAAACAATCAAGCACATGTTCTTACACTGTCTGCACCTCATGCTATCCATAAATGGTGATGTGGTAAGAAAAACCATGGAGGAAAGGAAAGGAAATGACATTAACCTTTTCCATCTGATAAATAAGGGCTCTATTCAGCTGCAATAATCCACATCCTTCCCTAGAGATCCAGTTAATGTAATACCTAAGGGCTCAGTTCATTTAAAATTATTTCCACACTGGCCAGCTGATTTCTTGGTGAATTATTCAGTCCCCAGACTGAAATTCTCCCTGTGCAATAGCACATGTAAAAGGGCTAGAGTCCTTCTGCAGCTCCCAATAGTCTGAATCTCCTCTCAGACATGCCAGAGGGTCTGTGACATCCACACGGTTTATCTGCGCCCTCTAAGTTAACAGGAACTTTTGTCCTGATTTTCATGGGACCACCAATCTGTAAGCACTGAAGGTAGCGTACCTTGTCCCATTTGCTGCTCTTCTCTGCAGGGGGCTTCTCACCTCGCTATCAAACTTTAAGCACCTGCAGTTTATAGGTAGTAAAAAGAGAGTTAGAACTTCGAACGAGTGGAAATTTAGCAACGGGCTTGGCCAGTTCAAAAAAGGCAGCCTGGATTATGCACATTGTTGCTGGAGTTTGAGGTAATGGATGTAGATCAGAGACCACTGCAAGGTTGCTTGAGTGATCCACTCTCCCAAAGACTAAAAGCTAGGAATTGAAATGTGTTTTGGGTTTGGGTTTTTTTTTTCCTTTTCCCCCTTTGCAATACATAGATGACTCCAGCGTGACTGGTAACTGCTCAGCTATACCTGCCCAAGAAAATTGCAAAGACAAAGGACTGTTTGTATGCATTGAGGCAGATGTTTTCAAAGCAGGACAGGGGAGCAGGGCATACAGAATCTGATTGCAAATCAATGGGAAACACTAGTCTAACACCGGTAGCAATATGTGAAAATCCCAGATTTTTATTAGCTGTATGGATCCATAGTTGATTGAAAGCCATGGGAATCTTGTCATTGGCATCAAGACATTTTGGATTAAGTTCCTACATTATGAGACATGTTCCTTCATCTTTTTTTTTTTTTTTTTTTTTTTTTTTAAGGGAGTGTAACTAATTGAGTATAATAAACCAAAGTTGTATGCAATTTTGCAACCTTTCTGATGCTGTAATAAGCTGTGCTCTGAGGGTTCATTATTAGACTATCCTGAAACTTGCTAGTTAAACAGGAAAAACAAGAAACCTGACCTCACTGTTGTACTTAATTGAAGTGCCTTTATTGACTGATATTAAGCTCTTATAGCAACTCTGCCAAGAACTATGGGCCAGCTCTTGGCTCGTATGGACCCTTAGCTCCTGGGGTGGACACAGCCTAGCCACACGAACACATGTCCCGGTCCAGGCTTGCATCACAGGGTTGGACTGGGACTGAGCAGGGAGCTATAGCTGGAGATTGGCACATTCTCCTTCCTTGCAATGCTGCTCAGCTTCTCTCCTCTTCCAGGAGCCCACAGGCCAGCCGGCCCATGTGGCGTCAATATGCAGAGGTCAAGCAGGAGTGTTGTACTGGGCATGTTTTAGTTCCTGGCTCTTTGATGTTGGAGCACTTAACAAGGGTCAGCAGAGAGAATAAACCCCTTTGGATCTACCCTGCCTCCTTAAGGATTCTGCAAGTTGCAAGTCTCTAGAAGGGTCTGGATCTCCAGCCTCATAATTCTGAGGAGGGAGGACTGGGAAGACTTATATATCAGTGCCAAAGCAAGCTACAGCTGGATCTTTCTGCTAGTAAATCTACCTTTGATACTGTAATGCTGAGACTGGCACACACTTAATGCTAATACATTCTTATCCCTTTCGCATCTGTATTAGAAATTAAGGCAGAAACATGAAGACTGTTACCATGCTGTAACCTTAAGAACAGTTTCTCACTTCATAGAGGCACTCAGCAGGCACTGGTGCATTCAGCCATGATTCATTATCACTGAACTTTGGTGCTGGCCCTGGCCAGTTTTGTCTGGGTTCAGTTAACTTGTTCCACTGGCAGGAAAGAGTTCTGAGCATTTGTGTTATCTCTGTGGAAATCTTAAGTAGGGAGCTGAACACGATTGAGAACAGTTGCCTGACAGAAGACACAGAAAGAAAATGCATTTTGCAGGAGACTAGGGAGGAATGGAAGTCGGTCCTGGAATAGACGGGCATGGCCCTCCCCTGGTATAAGAGAAAAAGCTGAGCTCACGAGAGGTGGAACTGGACATTACTGTATATGATGTCATCTTTATTTTGTGTGATACCCATTGAATTCACCTCTAATCTAGTTCACCATAATGTTAAATTAAACTGGCTGCATTTTTTTTTCCAAAGGTTTTGGAACACTTACGCCTTTGCTGAGCTGTTGCTCATCAGCATACTAAATACTGTAATGCCAGCCATAGTGACGCAGGTAAAGGAAGTCTCTGAAACTTTATTGTTATAAACCTGCTGCAAATCTGACCCAGAGGAGGTATGGATTCTATTCAAGGAGTCTGTCATGCAAATTTATGCAGATGACTGTCATTAGACTACTGTATGCTTGCTTGAAACAGCGGGGTAAGGAGAGACAGCTACTCCGCAGAGAACAAGCCATAGAAATTGCAGATTTGTGCCCAAACTGCCATTTTAGGAAAAGTATTAGAGCACAAAAGAGACTTGCCTCTCAATTCTTTTGATAGATTGCAGGAAAGTGGGAGCGTAGAAGCTATTCCATCACCAGCCGCCAACCTCTTGGCTTCTCTTTCTCGGCATTTATTAACAAATTATTAACAAATATTAACAAAAAACAAAAGCAAAGCTCCGTGGCCAGGTGGGCACAGGCACAAGCAGCAGCGATGCACAGAAGTGGGAGCAGGCAGAGTTCATCTGAAGACCTTGTCGATAGGCTCAGGGTAAGATCGGTGTCTGCATCTTGTGTGTGACACTCTCGAATGGGCTGAGTTAAAAAACTTTGTAGTAGCAGGAGTTTGAAGGAATGTATTTTGTCTTGGTGAGCCAGAACACCTGGGAAGGCCCGTGGAAGCACACAACTGATAGTATTGCTCTGTACTGCACACTCCTCTTTTTACACTGACCTCTTTTTTGTGGCCAATGTGGCCTGCTAAAGACCCGTCCCAGCTCCCTGGGATTACTCTCACATTTCAGGTGACAGTGACAGAAGGTGAGCTGGTCTCTATGCAACCAAGTCAGAGGATGGAGTAGCACAAGAGTTTAAAATAACCTGCTTTCTGCTGTCAGTGCGGACAGGTTGGCAGCAGTGGAGGGTTCTGGGGGAAAGATGAGGACTTCGGACATTTACTGGTGACTTTTATTATACATAGTGGTGGTGGGATGCAAGGGTAAAATCTAAGGCCCAAAGATAATTTGTGCTGTATGCAAAAAGCCCTTCCCACTTCTACAAAAATCCTCTTGTCACGGCTGCCTTAAAGGGGCTATAATTACCTGTTGTGTCAGTTATTAGAGAAATAGGAAAGGTTTGGGTTCAAATTAGCTCCTGGTGTAAATCCTCTAGTTGCTTCATACTTATTGCAAAGTAGATGTTGAGACTTTTTGAGAAAAAAACCTGGAAAACTGCTGGGCTCCCAAATGTAGTGTATTTCTTGTCAGTTCTAATGTGCTGAAAGGATGGGATTTTCTGTGAACTTTTCCCAAACAGTCTTGCATTTTTTTCTCTCTTTGAGAGGGGGAGGAGTTGTGCCTAAAAAAACAAACCCAACCTGTCGTTCTCAGCTCTGCCAACCTGTCAGTCCAGCCATGCAAGAGAGAGGGAGAGAGACAGAGAAAAAGAAAGGAGGGAGTGAAGCAGAGATTCTTTCAGATCTCAGAAGACTTTAAGGTAAAGCCCATTTCTCATTTCCTTGATTATGCTTGTCTCTGTGTGTGTACATGTAAAGAGAAATTCTGTTACCTTACAGAGTTTTAAACTAACTAAACAACCTGTGTGGGAATAAACTGTTTATCTTGTTCAACTGGAAGTGTGTTTTGCATGTAACCTGGCAGCTTGTTAGTTGTTGTTTGGAAACACAGTTTCTCTCTCTGAAATTCAGAAGGAGAGTTTGCGTTCATTTAAATATTAAAAAGAGGCAGAGCTTTAGCGCTTGTATGAATACGTGTTTGGGAAGGATATTAAGCTGTGTAATTTCAGGGCTGAAGCCAGCCTCTAATTACTGAAGATCAGGATAAGAACTTGTTAGAGGAGGGAAACTCTTCCAAGGCTGCCTACTGCAGGGCTCTTACACCTTCTCCTGGAGCATTTGGTATTAGCTACTGGTGGAGACAGGATACAAGACTAGACAGACTGTGGGTCCGATCCAGTTTGGCAGTCCTACATTCCTCCATTCCTGTCTGTCCGTTTCTGGTGGGGTTTATCCAACTTGTCATTACCGGAGGAGGAACAAAGCTAAGGTGCAGCAAAACTGCCCGCACGAATTCTTGAGTTAGGAGGGCAGACCAGCAGAGGCACTTTCAGCTCATACCAGAGGAAATTGAAGGTTACAGACTGTGAGAAATTTTGGCTGAAATGAGTGTGAGTCAGAAGAATCATTCTGCCCCAGAGCTTGCCTTATGAGTCTGGTCTGGGCAACCAGTTTGTTGGAACAATAGTAGTAGAGGAGGCCTAGTAGTGAAGGCCTGAAATACAAGAAGGGACACAGTTTTGTTAGATCTGTGTGTCTGTGCGTGAGGACCTGTGTGAGTGTGTAGCTGTGCACAAACGTACATGTGTAAGGAGTCTGCTGAGAGATTCTCACCCCTAGTATGCCATGAAAATCCGCAAACAAATGTAAGAAAGGAAGAATTATGTTCATCCACGTTAGAGGTACCCCCATCTCTATATTTCTAAATCCTGAACAAACATTTTAAACTGTACTAAAAACACCGTAATATCTTTCTAAGTAAGATGAGGGTCTGGGAAGGTCATATAGAAGGCAAACTGCTGGACAGGATTTCCTTTCCTTGCTGTATATTTAGGGTTTTCACTCCTACTGCCAAGGTGTGCCTGCTGAAGACAACCTGTCTAGTAATACTAACCCAACAGACAGAACAAGTTGAAAGATGGCAAAGACAGACAATACAATCGTCACGTTGCTCACCGCATGGGTTGCGATGCCCTTGCCAGGGGTTTGGTTACTTAATACCGGCTTCTGCATCTTCCTTGTTGTTAAACTTCCTCAAATATTTGCGCCTGGGCCGTAGTTTTGGATCGAAGCTCTCCTCCCGTGGCAGTGGCCACAACAGAGCTGTGAGCCTTGGAAGAAGACAGAGGTGATCCAGATTAGAGAGGGGGGGGGTCTGTGAGGTGCTCTGTCCATATGACCATTCCTATAAAAAAGTTTGCAATGTCCTTGCGTTACTTCACTTTCCTTTCTTCTGGTAGTGTGGTCTCCTGGGAAATTTGAGCTGGTGTTTCTTATTACCGCTGACTCATTCCCCTTGGGGATGGTGATACAGAGTGAGACTATAAGCTTTTAATACACAAAAGAAATTCTTTTATAGATAGTGTTTTTTGTAGTATTATTATAAGCTTTCCTGCCAGAGCCAGAATGGAGAGGGAAGTGCTTTTTCAAGTGACAATAGGAGATGGAGAAGAGGAAGTGAATGCTTCAGTTCTGGTGGGGATAAACATTCCTACTGCTAGTTACAGCAATAGAAATTAGTCACTGAAAGAAGGAACGGAGGAAAATTCTTTAGCTTTCATGAACTGCAAAGACTTCACTAAGACTCCCAGCACTTTTGCATCTTCTTTTTGCTTTCCCTTCTCTTCTCTTCTCTTCTCTTCTCTTCTCTTCTCTTCTCTTCTCTTCTCTTCTCTTCTCTTCTCTTCTCTTCTCTTCTCTTCTCTTCTCTTCTCTTCTCTTCTTTCCTTTTATCTACATGATTTAAAGGAATGCAAAGCAGGCTTGGGGCATCTACATGCCACATTCTACAGTGCTGACGGGCATTTTTGAAATGAGAGCAAACATTCTGATGCACTTGTTTCATTACTGCTTTGGAAAGAGTGTGAATGTACTGATATAACAAAATTGGTGCTACTAAGTCAGCCAAGCTCCCTAGAGATCAGACAATTGATCTATGTACTGTCAAAGGCAAGATTATAGTACATGGTGATAAATGGTTTAGCACTGCTTAGCAAATGTCAGTTGATCAATCAGAGTTAACCAGCTGCAAACTTGCTAAATTCAGGCAATGTCCAGGCAATCCATATTTTAGATGGGCTTCATTAGTGTAGCTGTAAGAACTCAGCACTGCGACAGAAGGGAAGAAATGTCAGAAATGCAAGTCAAGTTCTTACCAAGATTTCTATATCTGGCATTCTGGAGGCAGAAAGAGCAGGGACTGATGTATCAGTCATTTGTTCAGGAAACTGTTTCTAAAGAAACAAACTTCTGCAAAGGAAGTCTTATCTGACAAAAGGTTGCAATCTGAGAAACCCTTCTGCCAGTAAAGGTTCTGAATAGTTCTTGGAAAGATCAAAAAGTTCTTGGAAAGAAACACTTCATACTGAGAAAGATTCTGCCTTTCAGCAGGACACTTCTAATTCACCTCGCTCAATATTCTCCGATGTGACTAAGACTCTCTAGATTGGCCGATGCCTTGCTGTTCTTTCTTTTATTAGTTACCTTTCTTGCCCAATATTCTCACCATGAGCTTTTGGTGAGAATATTTGGTAACAGAACATCCATTTCCAGTAACCTACTGTGCAATTAAAATGCCATATGATAAATACAAACAAGCCAAACAAACAAAACCAACCTCAGATTTATTTTCTGATTGCTTTTTAAATTGGGATAAGACCTTAATTTGATTCTTCATCTTTTCTTCTTACATTGTAAAAGCAGACTAGCTGTCCGTCCTGTCTGGCAGGAAGCAGTTCTGTAACCCAAGAAGCCATTGTGGTGTTTTTCACAAGGAACTGTTCATTTTTTGTAGGTTGCAGTCATGATAGTAGCACTGGTTCCTCTTTTTAAAGCAGTTAAATCCGTGTTTTAAGAGTGCAGACAGGGGAGAATATGCTTCAAGTACTCAAATGTTATTTGTGGTGACACGCTGGATTGGAGAATTGGAAGAGTGGAGAGCGTTTCAGCCCTTAATTTCCTGTGGAAAGATTCAGCTGAGGAAGCATTGAATTTTTGGTTTCTCTTTGCTGTCAACATGGTAGAGGATAGTAGGTCAATACTAGCCTGAGAAGATCTAAGAATTGACATTTGATAAAAATCAACAGCCTGGGAAACAAACAGAAAAGAGGCAATTTCAGTGAACAACCATTTTTCAGACAAGTTTTCCTGCACCCCAAAGGAAAACCAAGACAGGGATTCACTAGGCGATGTGAAATTAAGACTCATCTGGTTAAAAGAGTAAAACTAACTGGAAATTTTCCATGTATAAGAACTAAAGGCATCTCCATTCCTGAGGCAACTTTGAACACAAAGGGTCTCCAGTTCTTTGCAAAACATTTTCTCTCAAACTGTTTTCAAATTGGCACCTACTTTTGTGTACATCAACATCAGGGCATTGATTCTGTGTTGCAGTACCAGCATCACCTCGTTGTTTGTTTGCAAGCCTGCATGCTGGCAGTGGCCAGACCCGAGCTGACTTTACTGACCTGATTTCTGACACGGCCAGATGGCCCATTTTGCTGTCCAAGAAATGCTGATCCTTAGCAGCTATGGGAGAACACGCACATTTTCTAACTGGCATTCTCCCACTCAAAGATAGATCGTATTAAGACAAAACTGAACAACTGAGATGATATTCACTTAATACATATAAAAGTAGATGCCATAAAACACAGCCTACTTTCCACCAGAAATCTCAATGGGAAAATTGAAATATTTCTATTTCCACTCGCAAGCCTTAACCAGCTGTTTGACTATTAATGAAAATCCTTTTAGTTTTCCACAACTGAGTGAGAACTCTTTCCAGGAGTGGCCTGTGGTGAGATTTCTAGTGCAGTCTTGCTTTGGATAGACAAAGAATATTAATCTTTTCATGGTATTTTGTTGCCACAAAGAAATGAGGCAATTGGTGCCTCATACAAAACCCAAGTAACCCTCAAACAACTTCTATAAATTTCTGTTATTCAGGTCTCAGAAAGATTTGATTTAGACTTTTTCAATGGGAATAAGTAATTAGTGCTTTGCTTTATCTACATGAGTCCATTCAAATTGAGTTAAATGATTGGTGCGGCAGAGTTTTGGATTGAGGTGCAGTTTCCCCGGTAACAATCGAGAGTGAAATCAGAACCTTTTGAACAGCCAGTGGAATGTGGTTCTACTTGGATGACAATAGGTCAAAGCATTTTAATGGGTAAAAACGTAATCCAGTACAATAGGATTTATTGCCACTATGTCATCAGATTGACACTATTCCTGCAAATTCTTTAGCTTGTGACAGACTTCAACTGAAATCTGTTTAGTGGAAAAACTTGTAAAATGTCATTAATCATTTTGTTTTCCAAATCAACCAAAGAGTCTCTGTGTCTCAGGGGGTTAGAAAGAATATCTTCCAAGTGAGTGAAATTCAACCTCTCTGCACAAAGCCCTAATGAATGGCTGCTCTGGACACAATAAATGGTTCTAAGAACTAAAGGCTCATTTCTGCAGGGTGCTGAGTACTCTGGTCCAAGTCTATTGCAGAACTTCTGCACTTGCTTAATTTTACACTAACAAAATAGTTTCCAGTGATTTCTAGGATGGTTATTCATGCTCTTAAACCTGATTGTATTTGCTGACAGACAAGACCTTGCAGGATTAAGTCCTAAACTAACACTGGAAGAAAAGATTCCCTGTTCAGCATGGCAAGGGCATGGGGCACTATTTCATCCCTTCTGCTGACATTTTTCCAACTTCTGCAATAACGATCCTTTTATTCCAAAAGATCCCGGAGTGCTGTCTAAACTAATAAAATGCAGCCACAGCTAGGAGCAACAATGCATAACATCAGGACAGGAGAACGTGTTTCCTGCAGCCTTAAGGAAATGTCAGGTTAGGGTGCCAGGGTCTGCCCCTCTGCCCCGAAGCTAAAAGCTTAAAAGGTTTGGCTTGGCATCCTTTGGGATGTCCGTAGGGGATCGCTGTCACACATAGGTGCGTAGAGCCATCTGTTTTGGTGACAAGAGGGCAGAAATGGCCCTCAACATTCATTACAGGTGGGTGCCCCATTGAACCTTCTACCAATTTTCCTTTCAAATAGATGGATGTCATTCTCATTCATGTTCCTTTAATATGAAAAGCAGATTCTCCTCAATCGTTTGTCTGGTACCATGCATATCCTTTCATTGTTGATATGAGGCTTTTACAACAATAAAACTTCAAGCTAGTAAGTATGCCTCTCTTTGGAATTATTATGTAGTTATGAAGAACAATTGAGCCAGACAATGACACAACCTGTTTCTTGTCTTCCTCAATGGGAAATGGGCTTTGAGTTTGTGAGGAGGTTCATAAACAGCCAAGGGTGTGTAAGGCGAAGAATGACCTCAAAGCTGAATTTTACACAGGAGAACAAAGAGATCTGAAGTCCTGATTTGAAAAACACCCGAAGACCAAATCAATGGCATAATATCATAATTATCAACACGCGTCATAATGTTGCTGGAACCCACTTGCCGCTTCTGCCTTTAAACACAAGTAAACACAAGCTCCTCTCCTAATTGCTGTGCAGCTGTCAAGCTCCGTAAATGATGTTTGTGCTGGCAGTAGCTGGGAGATAACTTCATCTATCTAGCATTCATATGGAGTGGAGATTCATCCTTGCTTCTTTCTGCAGGATGTTTTGGGACATTATTGTTTTCAGATTGCTTTCCCTTTGTTACAGTTCTTCTGGCTTCCTTCCAGAACCTTTTAGGTTACTTTTTAGTCTCCTTAATCTGTACTTTCTCTCCCGAGTGTAATCAGCATTGCAGTTGCTCCCAGACTAAGACACCCAAGTGGTGGGGCTTGCTTTTTCTGTGGGAAACACCACTTTATGTTTTTCACAGACTTCATTCCCTGAAGATCTTTTCATTATGAAGTGAATACAGCTTAGCACTATACAAAATGTTCCAGAGGAAGAATGCCACCAGTCCAAGCTCATGTGATTCGCAGCTTGTCAGGCCTTGATAGTGATTTGCAGTTTAATTAATCACCTACGGATTTGTGTGACTTTTGAATGACTCTGGCTTTGTGGCAGGAGAAAGTGATGCTCTTAATCAGTTTTACTCAGTGAAAACAGGAGTAAAAATGACCTAGGGAAAATATAGGATAAAACGTCTTCCACTTAGGCTGGGCATATCACTTCTGAATTTAATTCTGTTGACCAATCATTTATGTAACTCCCAACTGATTCGGAGTGGATTGGGGGACAGTGAAAGGAAATTTCAAACCCGAGTGTGAATTCTATTTAGGCATGCTGCTGTTTCTGATGGCAGCACCCCTGTAAAGTTAATGTGTAATAAACAAGACAGACATTTGTTTCACAGGTCCACAGCACCTATAAGGAAAAACACAAAAGTTTCTTCTCAAAACAAGCTTTGGGAATTGCTTTGGCAATAAAATCAACTCTACTGTAGCTTAGATATCTTTTTTCGTGAGTGTTGACATTTGTAATATAACAGATTTTTATTTGATGTCTTTTTGTTAACATCGTCTTGATAAGATCTGCTCGCTTGTTCACAGTGTTTGCCTTTGAGAAGTGAAACAGGAAAAACACAGCTGACTGAACAGGTCATCACAAACATCTTGAAATGAGCTGAACCTCCCATAAGTAGCTCATTCAGTTAGTAGTGCTGCTGAGTGAAAATATTCCATGCAAAGGGCAACCATAGAGGCACAGATCATGGGCAATGAGGGAGGCATAGACAGCCTCTGTGCAAATCACTGGAAGACGAAAGTCCTATTACCACCACCCCACCCCCCCCAATTAACTTTTTTTATTAAAGGGAACTTATATATATATTTATTTATTTATTTTTTAAATAAGCACTGCCATTTTTGGAAACAGTTTGGTATTTTGAACAAAAAATACTGTATTAACTTTCCCTCAGATAGCTGAGGGATTTGCTGATTGAATAAATTCATTATGATGGGGCTGAGAAACCTGTTTGTTGCATTCCTCCAGTGGTTTGTCCTAAAGCCTTCAACAAGTATTCCACCTCTCTGGCTGCAGTCTCAGGAAGAGTTGAAGCAATCTTATGTTCATTCTTATTATGTGCTTATAGTTAAACATATGCATGAATGTTTTTCTTAGATTTAAACCCAATGCCTTAGGTCTTAGATTGTCCTTATCCCACATGCCTTGCCTGGGATTCCTGTCAAGCCCTCCAGGAGCTGAAGAAACAGATTGCCTACTATTGAAGGGTCTATTCCTTGGGGAGCCCATGGAAGAAGTCATTGGGATTTACTGACAAATCAGTCTGGCAAGTGCAAGCTTGACATACAGTGGTTGAAACATGGGTACAAAACCAAAGAAGAAAATATTTAGGAAATTACATTAAAAATGTCAGTAGTAGTCAACACAAATCAAATAAAAAATAAAACAAGGTCAAGACTTAAGGCTTTCACCATCATGAAAAGTATCTTTTTAAACTGTGTAAGGCGGATTGTGAAAGCCATTTTCAGAGCCTGTTGCGATGAATGCCATAAGTACAGTGTGGAAAGCAAGAGCACAGCAAGAATAAAAGCTATATTCACTCAATAACCTTTGAGAATTCAGAATATGCCCAAAAGACAACTCTAAGAAGCAGGACAGTGAGAGGACATGAAAAAAGAGAAGGATTAGATCTGAGAAACGCTGATACAGAGTGGTATATTCCAGAGAATGGGATAGTGATATGGGTAAAGACTCATCAGGGTGTCACAGTTAGTATTGGTGCAAATATTGAAAAGGATCTTGAGAATTAAGCACTAAATCTGTCTGCTACACATGTTTTTGGATGGAGTGGAGAGGAGAAACGTTGTATATGGAGCCATAAATGATGAATAAAGTTTACCCCATTAAATATTTGATGTGGACCACCATTAAAGAGTAGGCACTGGCACAAATGAAACTGAACTCTGATTCAGGATGAATGTTCCTATCTTTAGAGGAATTAGTAACTTATCTAATGATGTGTTAAAGCTGGGGGAGAAGAGACAAGGTTTAAGAGGAGATTCTGCCTATCTTTATATTTCCTAAAATACTAATCCCTGTGTACAGAAACTCACTCAGGTGATCAAGAATAAGCTGTGGGACAGCTTCAAGAGACCAGAAATGAAGTTATGCACCCTGCACACTAAGGTAAAAGGAAAATTCTTAAATGTACGGTCCAAACACACACACATACACGTGATTTTCCACTTCTACGTTATTTTAATCATCTGACTTGCAAAACAGCAACATACTGTTTTTAGACCACTGAACTTGGGAAGAGAATGATAGTTGAAAACAAGAGTGGCCAACACCATGCTGAGTATAAGTTCTGAAAAAACAGCTACTGAGTTCTCAGAGAAACCTGCCTTTCCAGATCACATGCAGCCATGCTGAGACAGAGGCTCATGAGGATGTGTACACAGAGGTTCAGCCATCTGCTCTACAAGGTGTTGAAAGCCATCTCTGAAAGAAGCATCCCATTCCCAAATTTCCTATAGACCTCAGCGGAGTTAAGTAACAATATGGAAAGTCAACTTTCTGCCAAAGTCTGTGAACCAAAGAAAATGAAGGTTTGAAAAAGCCCTTGTTCCTTAGAAAGTATTGCTGTAATTCCAGCAAGCCAAGCCAATTTTGAAGAGCAATGATGAATACTGCCTGTGGTGATACTAAGAAACCCAACAGCTAGACCTGATCCAAAACAAGAAATCAAAGACAACCCCTTCGCTGACTTCAGTAGGATTTGGATCAGGCCTCTGACTTCTGAAAGGTTTTAATATATTTCACAGGCTTTTAAAAAGTGGTGACATATATAGGCTGACAAATGTGGAAGCATGTTTAGGTTTGGATGAAGAACCTGAAACTCGGGATGCCATCTAGGACTATGGGCCTTGGCTGAGCAGCTCCAGTCATAGGAGCTACATGATATTTTCTACCAGAGGAGAGAGAAAATCATATTTAGGCACGTCAGAGGTGGAATTCTCCTGTATCTATATTCACAAATGAAAGGAGAGTCATACAAAGCTGCTCAGAAAAGCAAATAGTGATTCTTGACCCTAGTTATGATTGACAAATTAACTTCTTGAAGCGTAGTACTTGATTGGCTGGTTTATCTGACTGCGTGTGTTAATGTCAGTCACAGAATTTTCTAGTGCTTTTCCTAAAAAAAAGCACTGATACATTGTTTGACTTGATCCTTAGCTAATACTTACCTCAACCTCTTTGATTTGGGAATCAGTTTAGTAAGCTGAGACAGCAGGGGTTTTTGTGGTATTTCCTAAAAAATTAGGTCATAGTGGATGTGATTCATTTTATTTACATGTTTTATTTTGATTTTTTTTTTCCTTCTCCCTTCCATTTCCTCAAAGAAGTAATGCAAAATGATATTTTCACTGTTAGACCTTCCTTTAGCTTTGAAAATGTAAAGGCTTTGGTGATTTAATTGGCATTTGGGATATTTTATTAGGTGAGATGAGACAGCTTCTGAGTATTATAGTGGAATTCCTGCTGAGGTCAGTAGCCCAAAGTTGAGATCAGCAGAAACTTGCACGTGTTCCTGTCTGCCCTGGATAGCCCTTAGAAGTTAATAACTGGTGTCAAGCTACATCTTAGAGAAACTTCTACTAGCGTTGGAAAAAAAAAATAAAAATCAGAGATCCTCAAGCTTCCTACTCACATCTTACTTCTCTCATCTGTTGAACAGAGCTCACTCATGCTGTTAACTTGGGATTCTATTTTATTCTACTCCTTATATGAAATACAATAGCAAGGCATCTGATCCAAACTCCATTGACACCAACACAAGGCTTTCCATTGTCAAAGCTGCAGCTTTTTGAATTGGCAGGATTAAAACTTGCACAGGCAATATAAGGGGTTCTCTGATCTTCACATAACCCTTTGGTTAAAACCACATAACCTTTTCTTCTCTCAGTTGTTTTTGCTATGTGTGCACAGACAGTGAGCAGCAGGACCAGGGAGCACCAAAGTACGTAGGACTGCAGGAGCTAATTGTGGTGGCCCAAGAAGTGCAGCCCCGTATCTGTACCTTATTCTACAGATATACTTGAATAAAGAGCATAACTGGAAAGACAGTGACTCTGTGTTCTTATGTCACAGTGCCCTTCCCTGGATATTTGGTTTACAATGTACTCCAGAAAACAGGAAAAAAAAAGGAGTACGCTTTCTGCCTCAGGAAGCAGAACTGCACAATGTGACGTAAAGGAAACAGCCCCTGAGACTAGAAGAACCCTTTTAGAATATCAGCTCTTGCCTGTCCCCAAAATCCTACATTATTAATAACCTGTTGTGTTTTGAGAAGAGATATAACAGCACTGAATTGCGGCAACTAACAGAGCCGAGGGTGTTGGCACGGTGAAATGGAAGTGGTCAGCATTATCTAATCTGATTCTATCAGTGTTCATGACCTGCCACTTACCTATTGTTGAATACGTTGTTATATTACATCATGTCTATTAAGAGCTGCAACAAACTGTTCTACTGTTCCCTGCCAACAAGATCTGGTGGAAAAGTTCCTCGAAGCATTTTTCTGTGCCTCTGTAGGCTGAATGTAAGCCATAAGGTGCAAAGTGTGGAGAAATCCCACTGCACACATCTGCAGAACTATTGGAATTAACCTTCACTGTGCGTCGGCGCAGACATCAGCGTGTCAGGGGAGGAGGGAGGAGGAAATGATAATTAGCACTAACACTTGTATTCAGTTGCCTCACAACTAACTTGCATTAAAGCCCAGGGGATTCTGCCTGCTGAAGTAGGGAATAGGTTGGCTACTGATTTCCAAAGAAGACTGGATATAAAATATGTCTTTTCAGCTGTTCCCACCTCTGCTCTAGGGGAGGCTGGTGTGGGCATGGTGCTGTCGAGTGCACGCTGTCTGGTCACCCTGGTACAGGAGCTGCTGAGAGCTGAGGGTTAAAAAGTGGAAGAGAGTCAACAGTTTTAGGTTTTACCCCTGCCAAATTGCCTGAGACAAAGAATGGCAGTGAGGCCCGAAATCAAGAGTTTCAAGTTGCCAGCACTTTCCATTTCTCGTGGTATTTCAGTGTTTCCACTGCTTGTTCCTGGCTAAAACCATGCAGTGCATACAGTGCAAATAAATTAAAATAGACATTTTCAGCTTTCTACAGATTTTGGGAATTGCTCTGAGTGGTAAGCAGGGGGCTGGTTCACTTTTAACCTGTCCTGTGGCTCTGAAACAGGCAACCAGCCTTTATCAAGGAGCAACTTGCAGAGTCTGTCTTCTCAAACTTAAGGGGACAAACTTCTTTTTTTCCTTTTTTTTTCTTTTTTTTTTTTTTTTTTGGTTTTGTTTTAAGGAGATCTGGTTTCACTTAGATGAATTAAATGTCAATATATCTGTTACTGTGAGTTGTTCCAGTGTAGATTACAGCACTATTGCATGACTTTAAAATCTATGCAAAGGTCTGCTGCTCTGTGCTATTTATGTCTATCTTTTAAAATGTTTAATAAACAAACACTTTTATATTGACACTTTAGGTCTTGTCTCTGTACGGAGGTATTGAATAAGAAGTCTAAGAAATATCCTTTTTCTCCAGCTCTGAGCTTATCCTATTCAAAATTTTCTTTTATTTCTGTATTTGCAATCTTCTCTTCTGCTGTTGAAAGACCTATATACACAAAACGATGGAGAGAGGAAAGGTGTTACTTGTAAGGGGTTGCTTGCAGAATTGTGTGCTACAATTTGAGAGTCCTGCTGCTGGCTGGTGAACTGCAGCCCTGCCAACCTCCGCTGCACTCAGTCATCTAAGCTGAAGTGATGTGAACAACGAAACGTTTATTTTAAAGGGAAAGCCGAGCCATTTAAAAGCTTTGCTCCAGTGGCTTCAAAGGCATTACTACGGATGTAAGAAAGTTCTGTGATTGCAGCTCCTGTTGGGGTGTGCTCCACTCCTGTAAAGTCAGCACAAAGGCATGCACTGATCTGAAAGTGCTCTGGGTCAGGCTCTGTGGTGGGAACCCCTCTCCTACATCCTTGCTCCCTAGAGGTCTGGCTCTGGGTTCAGTGTAGGGGATTTTGCATTCCCTCTCCCCTTGTAGACATGCCCTTTAGTCATTTGTGGAGACCTGAGCTGAGACGAGGAACAATAAATATAAGAAAAAACACTTGTAACATAAAGTTGTGCTTATCAGGCTCTCAGGTCTGACATTAGAGACCAAGAATGTCTGACGCTTTCTGAAACCGTGACATGATTGCGCTTTTTTGTTCTGCCAGAGGAGACGAGTGAAAGCTTTTGCACCATAAAGGCAAATATATCTTGTGGGCTAAGGGTATTCAAACTTACAAGCCAAGCAGGCGGTAGATTTACAAGCCCAGTGTCACGTGTCCTGAAGCATACCTGTTGGGGATGGCTAGCAAACACCGTGGTGGGGCAGTCATGTGGTGCTCATGATATCAGATACACAAACGGTGAATCATGATGTGTGCCAGCCCCGCTCTGGGGATTACGTATTGGAAGCAGAAAGACTCCCTGTAAGTATCGGGAGAAGTTAAGTCCCTTTGCAAAGAAGAGTGAATGGAAGGATGGAAAGAAAGAAGGAAGGAAGAGTCTCAATGCTGTCCTGTAATAGATTTATTTAGATTTTGTGGGTGGTGATTTTTTTTTTTTTAAAAGGAACAAGTATTTGAGTCAATTCCAAAGCAGCTCAAAAGGTTTTTACTTGTCACATTTCTGGTCTCTGAGCTGAAAGTCTTCCAGGGTTACACAACAATGACTAAAACTGGAAACCTTTCAGACCATTTCCAAAATGAAGCAGGAAACTGAGGTGATTGCTAAACCAATGCTAGAGAGAGAGATCCACTTCCATCTGTGTGGGGTTAGAGTGAGAGTACCCAATTTCAATTGGAGGTTTTGAGTTGTTTTCTTTTTGATTTAATCTCAGAGCAGCATTATTCTGGAACCAAGATCTTCACATTGTTTTGCTTAATGTTTTACAAACAGGCTGTTGACTGAAGTTGTCACTGAACAAAAATTCACCCCTACTTGTTTACATAATGGGAAAATATAGTCATAAAATGGGCGTAGCCACAACTTGTTAGGTATTAGGTTAAGGTGCAATATAGGGATTATCCTCGTAAAACACTGAGCCCTAAACTGAAAATATCAAGATTAAATTGACAATTACATTTAGTGGAAGCCTTTAAAAGGCTAAACTTAATGCTTAAGGCTTTTAAGGTACTGTTGTTCTGAGCAAGTTGATGAAAATCGAGAGTTCGAGTTCTTCTGGTACAACATCTCTATTCAGGAGGAACTAGATGAAAATGATAAATATGATAAAAAGGCTTTCTTCTGCTAGTGTTTGCTTTGTGGTAGCTCTTCGCTGTGTGTTGGGTTTGTTCCTATTTCTGCCACTGCACTGCTTTATGATCTTTGAAATACAGGAATTTACTTCCCTTTCTCCCATATCTAATTGGGGTGAAATTTTCAAAGATACCAATTTGGGGTTCAATATGCAGACCCCATGAACACAGGTTTGTAGAGCAGTTCTGTATGTCCCTGAGCATGTTTCAGTATTCAACACAGTCAGATCCTAACCTTAGCTTAGATAATTAAGAATGTATGCTGATTTTCTGAACTTTGAGTCTGATATGTGTATGCTTTAGAAGAACTTCTGAACACTCTCTGACATTTACCCTAATGAAATCTTACAGATTTCTCTATTTCTGTCTTCCTGCCTAGCTTCACTGCTCCATTTTTATCTCTGATAAGTTTTTATTGGGGGGTGGTGGAATACATTTATAAGAATGTTTAGCAAAAGTACTGCAAATTTCAGCACATTTCCTCCTCTGAACAACAGAACAGTATGCAAGAGGAGGCTCATGATGTGTACAAACATGCCCAGAAATAAAGGAAAAAAAAAAAAAACATGGAAAGTAAAAGCAAGACAAAAAAGGGAGGGTTTGTGTGTTAGTGTTAGAGGAAGGTGAAAACGCTTCCTGGCAACATCTGAGAATCATTTGCAGCAACCGATCCATGAGCTTTAGTGAGTAGAGAATGTTTTTAAATCCTCCCCCACCCCCTTTGTTAATCTTTACCAGGTAGTAGGACCTTTAATGTAATTCATATGGCTTTCTTAGGGATGTGTAAAATATTTCCATTTTGAAAAATAAGATTTTTGAAATGGCTCTGAAGATTTAAGTTCATAACTCTGGTTGTAAGTCTGTGGTCTTCTCCCCTTTAAAATTTGGTAATAATAATAGTCTTCAGACTGTTCTGCAAAAGGCAGTGTGTCTCAGTAGAGTGAGCGATGAACATCTGGCTTCACAGCCTCGCTGCCTCTCATTTGGAATAGGAAAATCACGTGCCTGTTTAAAAGTGTCCCCATGAATGAAGTACAGATCATAATACAGACTTACATAATTCAGAAACATTGAAGGATGGTTTTTTAGACTTAAATGTTCTGAGCAACATCAGACAATGCAAAAGAGTTATTAATTATGATGTATGATTATTATTGTACTTGAGAGACTTTAAAAGGTAGCCTGGAAAAGTTCAGATTTGGCTTACCTTTAAGCACACCCAGAATACCGGGCAACATTTTTAGATGTTTTTGAGTGGCTGAGGAGGCTATTTCCTAAGACTTTCAAGCACATTTGGGATTTTAGGTCATCTGGGGCACGTCTCCACTGTGCAATGCCAAATGGCTCTAAGCAATCCAATTTTCAACACGACGGAGAAAGATTAACTCAGATCCTGAGAGCAATATATGTCTGTTAGTGTTGCTCTGCACTGATTCTTTTTCACTCCATCCAGCTTCAGGGCTAGATTATTTGGTTCTGGTTTAGGAAGCTCTGCATCACATTCCCTTTCTTATTACAGACATACTTCTGATTGTTTTGCAAAATCCGATCTAGCATCTTACTACATGGCTTCATTTATACCAGTCAAAAACCCATCACAGACATCCATGAGCATACATATTTTACTACAACCAGTACTTAGGAGAGGTCCTAAGTAGAGTCAGAGTTCCTAATGCAAGATGCCTCATCATCAAAGTTGTCTCCTGTGTGTGACAGACTACTGTAAAATCAGAGTGGACTTTGCCACATAGCTGCATGTGTGACAGTCCGTGATTCTTGCCAGCACCAACAAAATCCAAAGATGGTGCCAGCAAAACACCATTTTTGAAATATGATGATCTGCTGATGGCAACAGCAGAAAGTAGAATCAACTCAGCAGTCTTTGATTCATGAACTGTTTAGTCCCTTTTAGAGTCCCAGGATGTTTGTGAGTATTTTCAAGGAACTCTAGTTTGAATCAGTCAATAAGAAAAACAGTATAAGCCTTAGTATGTTTTTTATTTAAGATTATATTGGCTCCCGATTACAATTTGCTTCATTTTCACACCTCACATTATGAGGTTCTTAAAAAAATAACTCAACAGTTTCCAGTTTTTGTTTGTTGTTAAATATGACTTATAATATGTTAGGTCAAGAGTCTTCAATAGACTAGGCTACACAGTTTGTTTAAAGCTATGAGTAAAGCAAGTCATATGAATGTTTCCAAAGACTGTATTCCAAGAAGTATTTTTGGAAACATTAATGTTGTGATTTTTAATGAAGGCCACATTCTGAGGCTACGACACCATATGTCACATTCATTTCTGTACTGAAAAAAAAAAAAAAAAAAAAAGAAAAGAAAAAAGAAATGGAAACTATGTTTGGCTTTTAAGTGTTTTTGGAATAGTGTCTATGCATGCTTGTCATTGTTCCTTGGATGAGAGAAGAGTTCTCGGTCTGTTAATCTAGTCCATCCAATATATATTACACTCTATGGGCCTGACTCTCTTCTGCCTTGAAGTGTGTGCAGTCATTTATACTCGGGCAAAGTGAATGAAGAGCTGAGGAAAAAGACTACCACTAGGAAACTTTTTTTGAATTCATTTTCCATTAATATGTTGGCTTCATTGTAAACCTACACCTGAACTTTTGTCAGCTGAAACCAGCTTAAAAATGGGAAAAGTACTTGTCATTTTTCCATTGAAAACTTACCATTTTTTGAAGAATAACAACAGGGTTTCCTCAAAAATATTAGCTTTTTTCATTCAGAAATATCAGGTAGATATCAGAGATATCTATGGCAAAAATTTTGAATTGTTCTAGCTGTGTACCCTATCACTTCTGACTTGTCAGTGGTTTATGTGTTAGCGGTTGGGATATTGTAGAATGAGCTGGAGACCTGCAGGAAAAGGCATTTGCCTTTTTCAGTGCTGTATCCTACAAGTAATTCATAAGTATCCTGTAACTGATTACTTCAGCTAAGTCTTTCCTTTTTTATTGGATTCCATTTGATGAGGTCTCAGTTTCTAACATAAGTTCTTGTTATTAGTCACTAAACGTATAGCCTAGCACTTCGTACTGCTGAAGTTCATATGGTTGCAATCTGCAAAGACATCCATTTTTTTCTCTGATCCGACAGAGGAATCTCCTAATTCGCATCACTTCCTAAATTTGTGTCATCCACGAATTTTATTAACATACAGCATGTTTCTTTCAAACTTATTAATAAAAATTTAAATACATTTTGGCAGCCAGATTATTTTTGTTTGTTTGTTTTAAAGGAATGATTTGAGAGGGTTTCCAGGACCTCAGAGAGGTTTCTTTTTCATTTGAAATGTGAATACTTTTCTACAAATTGAACAAATATGTCTCTGTAGCACTAGCCCAGTAAAGTTCAATTCCATGACCAGGTTTTTCTGGGCAATACAGAAACACAAATAATGATGAATGATTGTGCATTTGATATGTTTTTCTGGTTAAAACACATTAGGACTGAACTTGCCTGCTCATGCTACTGAAGTCTTATGTCTAAATGAGGGTGTGTTCGAGGCATTTCTTCTAATGGAAGAAAACAAACATGCAACAAACAAATAATTAACTACCTCAGATATTTGGCTAACTTTAAGAGGGTTCATGCCATTCCTGTGACTGTTCATGAAAGCCCATCCTGATTTGAATGTTACTTCACCAGATCATTGGGAGAGATACTCACAGTGGGGTCATCACAAAGGTTTTTGATTTCTGTTTTCATCTACATACCAAATTTTACTATTGATATGGACATTTCTAGCTAGTTGAATTGCTAGCTGCCTCATAGTTCCAGGCCTAAGTTTTTGAGCTATGTTGTGTAATGAATGTCAGAGTCTGTGCTCTTCAGAAAATTGCTCATGATGGCCACAGAGTGAATGTATTTAGATTTGGTGTTACACAGTTCTGGCATAGGAAATTAAACCAAAAATAAACTCTTTCTTTTATTTCATAGATTTCCAATGAACAAAGAAAACAAATAGCCACTGGGACCACAAGTGTGTTCTGTAAACTGATTCCACGAGACAGATATGAGAAAGATGACTGAGCAGAGTGGTTGCTATAGGCCTGTAAACATACAGGGAAATAAGATCAGTTACCAAGGCACTTGTCAAGAAAGCCCTGAAAAGGGGATGAAAAGATTGCAGAATCGCTTTCTCCACAAGGATGGCAGCTGCAACGTGTACTTCAAACACATCTTTGGGGAATGGGAGAGCTACGTAGTGGACATATTTACCACACTGGTGGACATCAAGTGGCGCCATATGTTTGTGATATTCTCATTGTCGTATGTTCTTTCGTGGTTGTTCTTTGGACTAGTCTTTTGGCTGATAGCGATCCAACACGGAGATTTATTCAACGATGAAGAAATAACCCCCTGTGTTGCAAATGTCCATAGCTTCACAGGAGCATTCCTATTCTCCCTCGAAACCCAGACGACCATTGGTTATGGTTACCGCTGTGTTACAGAAGAGTGCTCTGTTGCAATCCTCATGGTTATCCTACAGTCAGTATTAAGCTGCATTATCGACACCTTCATAATCGGAGCAGCCTTGGCTAAAATGGCCACAGCTCGAAAAAGAGCTCAAACCATTCGTTTCAGCTACTATGCTGTAGTTGGCTTAAGAGATGATAAATTTTGCCTCATGTGGCGCATTGGGGATTTCCGGCCAAATCACATGGTTGAGGGCTCTGTACGAGCTCAGCTTCTGCGCTACAAGGAAGACAAGGAGGGGAGAATGACGATGGAATACAAGGACTTGAAGTTGCTAAATGACCAGATCATACTCGTTACACCAGTGACAGTCGTACATGAAATTGATAGCGAGAGCCCCTTGTATGGTCTAGACCGGAAAGCCCTGGCCAAGGACAACTTTGAAATCTTGGTCACATTTGTCTACACAGGTGATTCAACGGGAACGTCACATCAGTCAAGAAGCTCATATGTCCCCAGAGAGATTCTTTGGGGCCATAGGTTTAACGATGTCTTACATGTAAAGAAAAAATACTATAAGGTGGATTGCTTACAGTTTGAAGAGACCACAGAAGTTTATGCTCCTCACTGCAGTGCCATGCAACTGGATCGGAAGGAGCAAGAATGGAACCGAACCGAGAAGACGCGGGAAAAAGCAGCAGAGACGTCAGCACTGGAGATCAAGTCATTTAGTACTAACCAAAAGTCATTTAGCGCAGTTGCTCTCATCACTAGTTGTGAAGATCCAGAAGACCTCGTGACAGGTGTCAATCAGCCTTCTGGAGAAATTCCTTATCAGAAAGCAGCTGTGACCTTGAGTAGTCTATCAATAGAGTCCCAAGTCTAGCTTTTTTACTGCAATTCAAATCACTTCCAACAAATCCTCCCAGCATAGCTTTTAGAATATAAACAATGAACTCATATGCCCAAGTATTTATGTTCTAAACCTCGCTGACAGCGTGCCCGCATTGTAATACATTGCTGAGCTGCTAGAAGGCGCTTCATACTGGTTAGCATGGGTATCAGTAACAGATTAGCATTGGCACAAGAAAACAGCTTACATTTGGGTTGACTGGACAGCTACCGTACTCGAGCAAACTTATTGTAAACTTTATTACCCTGCAGGGACCAATGTTGGACATACCCAGACATAGATAATGATCTAGGCAGGGAACAAAAACAATGTAATGTGCCCTCCAGGTCAGATTTTTCAAAGCTGCCTAATTTATTTGGAAGGACAGTTCCCAGTCTCTCTAGGAGGCTCTGAAACTCCCCCACCATCGCAACAAATGATTACGCTTTCATTGCACCTCGCCAGCAGTTCAAATGATGCCCTCGTCCCAGGGCTACGCTGGTGAATCCATGGGGCTGCTCCTTGTAGGAAGGAGTGAACTGGCAAGAATAGCTGAACCCAGTATTACTCGGTAGCTTTGGAAACCTGCTTACACCCTGCCTAGTCCTGTGGGATCCACAGTGGGATCCTGGAGAGCTTTTCTCATTTCCTAGTCGTGAGCCATTCCCAGAACTGCCACTCCTTCAACAGCTTGAGGTATGCGGTATGTCAGCTGGCTTGGGGCTGCGTGAAGGTTTTGTTACGTGGCTCTGATGGCTGGGAGGGCTGGCCAAACTGGCTCATTTGCAACGTTCAGTAATCAAAACGGGACCTCAAGTCTGAAACTGAAATCAGCAAAATCAGGTTGAGCCTCGGAGAGAAGATCATGTTTTTAGAGTGAGCTGTGCAATATTTCAAATCAAAACGTCTTTCATTTCAGAATGTCAGCCTTGCTTTTCTTTTTAGTAGATTATGCTTCTTTAAAAAAGACAAAGATCAATCTGGAGACCAAACAGTGTGATTTTGTCAAAATGAAATATTCTTATTCATCTGAAATGACTGTGTAAAAATGATCCTTCACAGAGAAATTCAACAAACTCAGCTGTCAGCTCAATTTGGAAGAAAGGAAAATGTTAATGTTTTGAAGTTGTCTGTGATGTGGAGGTTCCACACTCTGCACATCTCTCTAATTATTCAATAAGCAATATCTCAACACGCTTTTTTCCCCCTGATGGCTACAGTTAATTTGCATTGTGTTTCATTATCATGCTAACATAAAAATAATTATCTCTGAATTTGTGGTTGCCTAAAATGGGATTTTTCTCACCTGAACTCAGCCACCAAAAAATTAGAGTGTTTGCCTACTGGTCGAGGCTCTTTGTGGTTACTGGAGTGTTCTTCTGTATTCACAGGGGAGTTCATGCCACCTTACTCTGGCTTTTTAGGGAGCTGAAGGCAACAGGGTATGTTTATCCTGGAAATGTTCATCCCTCTCCATTTATTGTTGAAGGAGATGAGATGACTGTTGTGGAAATGCTGGCTAAATTTTAGGCTGCTAAAATTAGGTCTGACGAGTCATTCACATCATTCTGACTAATTAAGAGGTTTTATGAGCTCATCACCTTTAATGAAGAAAAATAGCATGCTGAATCTTTTTTCCTGAAATTTACTCCATATAGTAGTATTGCTGCATTATTTTAATGTATCTTGCATTTCTCTTTTGATAGCACTTGTCTTTGAATCTATGTGATCCCTTTAGGTAAAACCAAGCATATTAACAAGCCTGGGGGGAGGTGGTTGTTCCGAAGCTCATTAATTAGCCTATTTTATATGCTGAATCAGCAGCAGCATCCACGTGTAACTGCAGTAGAAAACATCTTCTTGTATCCTGGATTTAAGCACTGGCAGGCATTGGGGAAATAGTCTAAAGAAAATGGAAAGCAATGTAGGAAAATGTATAAGGGTCTCAGTACTTATGTGGTGTTGGAAAAAAACACCATCCGGATTGTATAAAATAGAATATAAGCTTTGAGACATGTGAAGTAATCCTTCCACACTCCTCTGTCTTTGAGAGATCTTGGCTGGGTTACTTGATTTGATGTTGGGCATCACGCTTTGGGAAAGATATGGAACAACGTGAAGAGAATCTGGAGATCTAGAAAACATGTCAGTGAGGAAGTAGGGAAATAAGGTGTTTCAGTCCAAAAGGGAGCTAGGAAACAAAGAAACAGTTCTCAAACACAAAAATTGCAATTCAAGAGAGAGGGACAATCTGTTGTCTGTATCTGGTGGATAGGACAACAAAACATGGGTTTAAACTGAAGCCAAAAAAGATTGAAGTTAATTAGGAGACACTGTCATAAATAAGATGAAGCACTGACAGATCTGTGGGGTTTGTAATCTCTGGGGTGGTGGCTCCTGGGAAGCTGTTGGAGAAGACACCTGTCAGGAGTGATACAGAATGGTCAACACTGCCTTGAACTTTCCAACCCTTTTTTCTGTGATCCTATGATTTTCAGAAAAAAAGGAATATCTACCATGAAATCTGGTTAACTAGTCACTTCACAAGTACTTACACACGTGTGAGTATTTGCTTAATCACATAGGTAAAGCTACGCAGAGGGATGAGATACTACTGAGACATGTAATCAAAATCCCCAAAACATCTTCAAAAAGGTGCATATTTCAGGTGCTGTTTGCAAAAGTAGTTTCCCATATTAAGCTGCGAATCTCAGCTGCCTTTCCCTCTCCCAGTTATGTACTGTGTGAGCCGCTTGCACTGAAAAAAATTCTTTCCTCGTAATGACTTTCCTGTAAGCGAAAGTACCTGGAGTCTGATTTAGCATTTTGTCACATGCTTCTTGGTATAGATAGATATAAATATGTGAGCATGTATAGTAATGTATGCTTTGGCATATAAGTCGACCACTAACTGATGAGGGTCAGGAAGAAACTTCTCTCCTGGGCATGTTAATTCGTAACAGGCTACTATACAGTTTCTTCTACTTTTATCTACAGCATCTGATACCAGCCAGTGCTGGAGACAGGATTCTGGTTTAACCACTGATCTCAACCAGTCTGGCTTTTTCTGGGTTTCTCTGTTTGATATTTTAATTATATTTATCACAGTATAAAAACTATGTATAATAATGTATAGTAAAGCATGCATTGCATTTTTATGAATAAAGACACAGAAATAAAGAACATGCCTCTACCACACACCTTGTGAGAGCACATTTTACTTTTCTTCCCTTCAGCCGCAGTTTTAAGCTTCCATATCTTAGGCACTAAGAGGTCATGAAAAGATTTATAAGGTGCAGAGTAGTCTTTTGACTTTAAAAGGTGCCAGATCACAAGCAAACCCACAAAGTGATAAACACATTCTGTGGAAGCTTCTTAGCACGAACTCTGTTTGTTTGGAGGAAGGAGCGAAACAAAGCCCTGCTTGCAGATATACACACACACACGCTTCTGCAGTTGCATCCAGAGCTTGCATGCTTAATCTGCAACCTCCTCGCCTGATGGAGGGTCTTCGGTAGCACCAGGTGGGTAAGACAGGAATGGACGGAGGTGTAGAAGGGATACACAACCACACCAACTGTGCAGACTCCTTCTGTAACTATCATTCAAGTGGGGACTGACTGCGCTCTTGGTAGAGGTTCTTACATCCTCCTTGCCTAGGAGAGGACCTAGGGAAGACTCTTGCAGTACAGTGGTGTAAAGCAGCTTTCGGTAAGTAGGAGGGAGAATCTTCCTCACCCATCTACCCATCTGCTCTTTCTAGATGAGGATGTTTCTCAAGGTTTTCCATTTGTTTGTTTGGTGGTGTTTTTTTTTTTTTTTTTATTCATTGCCATTGCGGAGCTGAGCAATGCAAAAGCAAGTAAGCTGCTCAGGAACCCAACAGAGGTAATAACACATGCATCCTTACAGCAGAAACGCAGACCTAACCCTTGAGTCATCCCTAATGAAACGGATGAAGTGCCCACCAGTCCTAAAGTAAGTGTCTGGCTGCTTTCTGGGCTGTTCAGTGAGTTGGGAGCTGAAGTGAAACACAAGCACCCTCCCGCTCTCCCAAAGCATTGCAGGTGCTCCTTGGGTCTTCAGCAGAAAGGCAATACATCGGGTTGAAGTTCAGCAGCTTCTTCCCAGCCACCAAGAGGCAGCAACTGGCATTTCTTTCTGCCTCAGCTAAAAGTTGCTCCCCCTGTTCCCATCTTTTCCACAGAATTTACCAGATGAAGCAAAATTTTAAGAACAAAGAGAAAATAGAAACCACTTTGCATTGGACTCAATCATGATTATAGCTGCATCTCGGTTATTTTCTCTTGGAAAGTAACACTATTGTTCTGGGTCAGGATTAGTTTATGTCAAAGGGAATATAATAAGAGATTATTATAGAATTTATTTTTCCAGTTTTGCCTACCACAGTTCATTAAGGCAGCTGGCATTTCCTTCCCCATTATCATGTATCATTTAGTGCATATTTTCTGTGAAGTTGATTTTCAGAAGGGCATAATATATGTCCCTTTGTTTATCCCTTGTTTCTTACACACTGTGCAGGAGGTCTGACTTCAGCTGCCTACTTAACTTGAAGCATTACAGTTCCACAGTTAGCCTCACTTCAGGAAATAACAGGTACCTTTCAGGGTATCAGAAGTGTTTGTGTGGGAAGAAAAAATTGCTTGTAAGCTTTTTTTAGCTCTTAAATCTTTGCTGGTTTTGAGCTGGGAACCTGCAAACAGAACGAGTTGGTGTCTCTGTGGTGGGCCTGAGAGGCCCATTTAGGGAAGCATCTGACAACAAATTCACTTCCAAGCAGACAAGAGAAAGCATGACATAAATGAAACAAGAAGGAAACAAGGAACAGTTACAGTTTTAGTCTGGGCTGAAAAACGTGGATCGATGTTTTCATGGGGCTTAAGATCACAACACAGGAGCTACTTCCAGAATTTAAAGCTTTTCTTGGGGTCAGTCCCCGCGGCTGAAGAAACGACGAGGGAATCAGATAAACATCAGGCAAATGAAGTCGGATAATTCCGTTTCAGCCTGATGTCGCTCCCTAGAAAGCCAGGATTTTTGGAAGCGGTGATATCACCACCTGTCAGTCGATGTTTCCTTCATACTCCCCAACACAAAGTCACCTAGCCCCTGCAGAAACCCCCAACCATTTCCTCCCCAGGTGCCTCCCCCAAGCCCTATTACCTTTCCGGACCCGGCACACACCCCCCCACACCCCCCTCAGATCCTACCAACCACGTCCAAAGGGCAGAGGGGGCTTCACCAAATTTTCCCAACCACTGCCCCCCCCCATCCCTCGCCCTCCCTCCCCGCCCCCGCAGCCCCCAGCTCCGCCCGGGCCGCGCCGCGCCGCCGCGGGCGCTTTGGCTCCACCTGGTGGCGAACCGCGGCACAACCGCCCCCCGTCCCCCCCGTCCCCGCTTCCTTCCCCGCTTGCCCTGCTCCCACTCCGAGGGGCTTTCCAAGAGCATCTCTTAGGAGAAAAGCGCCCTAAAGTCAAAGGAAGCCCGTAGGCTCGGCCTCCGTCTCTGTTTGAAGCTCTCAGGGGAGCAGCTTTGCGGCGGCGTAGGATCGCAACGATTTGGGAGGCACGGCGTGCTGTCCCCGCGATGGGTTCCCCGCAGAAAGGCGGTGTTATAACCACCGTGTTATAACCACCGTGTTATAATCAACCACGGCATGAGCAGAGAACCTGTTGTCTCCTGCTATTGCCTGACCATCCCAGGCAAACTCGGCACCAGAGGTTAAGGCTTCCTATAGCTGCCTTTTCGGGCTCAGTAGACTAAATCAAACTCGGGCAGAAAACGATTTTGGTGTAAGAACTGATTTGACATGTGCTGCGTCCAGCTGATTTATTCTATATCATTCCTCTTTATATATAGAAGCAAAAGCTGAGAGGTTGCTTGATTTGCCAGCTTAGGTATATATAGCCAGTCAAAACTGGCTACACTCCACTAGGAACTTTTCAAATAGGGCAATGATCTATTTGTGGCCAAAGATACTTACTTCAAGAGGTATCAGTGACAAGAAGCAAAAAGCTGCTTGTTTGTTTGGACCAGGGAACATGTGTGCGTGTAGAAAGGCAACGCTAACGTTTATTATGTAGAACTACACACAGAAGGGCTCCAAAACAGAAATGCCTTAATAATTATCTCATATTCAGTGCCATGTCCACTTCTGAATGCACATTTTCCATTGAACAGCTTCGTGCTTTCTCTCACGCATGGGAGTAGCTCCAATTAAACATCTGCTGAACCATCTATATCATCATCCTTCTTCACATCCTTTCTTCAGGCTCTCCTTCGCAGCGGCGTGTGTAGGAAGCTCCACAACTGTCAGGCAGCTGGTTTGCTGCGACTACTGGGCATTGTATTTGTTCCTCGTGTTTCCCCATCTTTGATCACAGGGTGTCTCTCAGACTTGCCTGACAGGGGAGGGACTATTTTTGGTCTGATGTTCATTCGGCACGATTCCTGCTTGGTCCAGGTGCCAAAATGAGCTGATGGCCTTTACGTGACCGTTGTACAAAACAGCAGCGGAGAGGAGACTGTCCCAAAGCCTCCCCACCACCACTGCTGTGTACTGGGGCTTGGTGAAATGTCCGTATTGGGTGTCTCTAGCCCAAATTTTGACCGATAAATGCTTCACTGTGACAGCCATGCCCTAAATGGGGCATGAAAAACAGGAATTATGCATAAATGGGTAGGTCTCTTTTCAGATCTCCAAGTGGAAATCAAAAAAGACCCTGGTGAGTGTACCCAAGGGGAAACCTTCCTTGCCCGCCCAAGGTCAAGGGACTTACTCATTTTAAGTAAATGTCACCCCACCAATTTCAATGGGGCGGTTCCCAGAGTGACCTGTGGTAGGATGTGAGTCGGGAAACAAAATTTGGTAAGTACTTTACTGCAGTTTTTGGAATTATTTACTGTATAAACTGATTAAAATCTCTTCTCTTCAGTGATCACTTTTTCCATAGGCAAAAAATCCACCTTTCTTTTGCCACTTGTTTCATTTGAGAGGGTACAGCAGAGTGCCACTCCCGAGTTGGCAACCATCCGTTAGAGGGCTCGTAACGGTTTGCCTCACTGGGTCTCCTTTCTCTTTCCTCCAATCTTATCCTTCTTTTTTGAAGAAGTACCAGATAAAGCCATCGAGTATAGTTCTTCACAATCACACAAACCATCAGCCCTGCACACCTTTACACACCACCAGCCACGAGCCGTTTCCCAACACCCTCCAGCAAACGTCTGGCTGATAGTACAGAAGACCAAAACCACAGACCTCCTTTGATATGGTCTGTACCTAAGATGCGGAGGGTTGATTTTGGAAAACCTTACGCTGGCATTAGCAATCCTCAGGAAGTTGGGTGCAAAGCTCTAGCAGGGAAAATCGCAGCAGAGTGGAAGCGTCGCATGTGAGTGTGTGTCTGCACATGTGGATGTGGGACTGAAATAGCTCCCATCACTTTCCTTACGTTAGCCTTAATAAAAGGGGATGGTGCCTGCCAATTCCATCTCAAGTTTCATCCCTCTGAAATATGTGCACTTTCACCAGCTGTATATTTGGCCCAGGGTAATTACTATAGTGCTAATTTTACCTGAGATGATGAAAGCGCTGGAACAGCCTAGCCATATAAAGGGAGGAGATACATACAGCTGATGCAGTCTTCTGGGTCCTTTTCTGAGCAAAGAAAGTCATGACTTTGACTTGTAGATTTGCTCCTTAGGGAGGCTTCTTCTTACAAGAGTTAGCTGAAACATAACTGAGGCTAGAGAAGAGGAAGGTCAAGGATACTTGTGTGCTGGAAAATGAAAGCACTGAGTACTGAAGTGTTGCCTTGTAGTAAATTACCTTATACAGATTAAATTACTCAAATGGATCTGCTTCTTTTCTTTTCTCTCCTGTGAGACAAGCCACTTCCAGACACCAAAAGCACAAAGATGCTTGAAAGTCTTCTATTTCTTTCTGGACCTTCCAAAAAGATTCAAAGTCAATTCACATTTCTAATGAAGATTCAGAACAGACACTTACTCTATCCAAACTGGTTCAGCTTGAAAAAATTACAGTGAAGTATGGTCAGAGGAAAAGCAATTTGCCAGAGCTTGAAGAGTGTGAATAATGCAAAGCAAACAGCTCTCTGCAGCATTCACTTGTGTTTTCAAGTGTGCTCACCTTCACTGTGCACCCATCCTGGCTTCACCTGGAGGTTCTGGTGACCAGCATCACAGATGATGATTAAGGAAAGATGAGTCGGTTGATGATTTCTAACTTCTGTAAACTTCGAGGATTGCTTTGGGGGATTTTTTAGCAAAAGGCCCAGAAATGATTGGCACTGCTGGCATCCGATCCTAAGCACTGGAGTCACCCCATCAGGAAAGACGAACAAAGCCAGGCCATTTTGCTCTGGTCTGGTCTGTTCTGCAAAGGGTTTTTTTATGTCACCTTTGCTGTCAGAGAGCACAAGCACCTTCCAGTACTGTAACAAGCGACATGACGAGCCTCTGTTCATTCTCTTTATCTCTTTGTCTCTCTCGCTTGCTCTCTCACTCTTTACTCTTTGCCACTGATTGCCTCTACATGTGATCTCTGGCCTTTGTCAAATCAAGATAGTCAGAACCTGGGTGCTGAATGCTCCCTCTGCCCGAGCCCGTTACCGATGGCCTCAGTAGGCATTTGGCTCCCACGTTAAGTGTGTGCTTAGATTAAAGTGAAATATGTATCAAAGTGCTGCTCTGAATAAAGGTTTTCTGGTCTGAGGCCTCTGAGGAGGAATGTGGACTTCTTGTAATCAGCCCGTCTTTTTCGTGAGCTACGGACCGGCGGCGTGTTTCTGCAAATCGCTTTACGCCAATAACAAACTGCAGAAAATGCTAACGCGTGCCAGCCCCGTCTGCAGACGGAGAAGGGACCGGCAGCGAGCCCTGCTCCCTCCCAGGCACCCTGCTCTCTGCAGCACCCATTTGTGTGTGTGAAGAGCAGGAACAGCCCTGGGAAACCGCCGAGGTCCTGGGACCTGTGATGCCACCGGTGGACCATGATGTCAGCGGGTCTCTCAGGAACTGTGGGCTGCAGCAACTTCCACATTTTATGACTTTCCATACTGCTTTTTTAATACTTGATGGGAAATGGCACAATCCTTTCCCCTCCAGTCTCTGTCACAAGGTTGCTTAATAGGGTTTGGGCACTAGCTCAAATAATATCAGAGGATCAAAGCCAACTTTTGAAGTATTAGGGAGATTAGAAAGAAACGCATGGCTCATGCCTTCTGAGGTGCAACCTTTCCTAGTGCAAAACAGGGGAGAGCCTCCTTCTGCGGCCATCCTTTCCCTCTGTCTGTGCATCTCGATCAGGCCAAAACAGAGCACAGGCCACGCAGTTTGTCCCAAATTTTAATACAGGATGCCCAAGAGTGGGTGAGGAATCCTTCCCCTGTTCATCTGCATAAATAAAAGGCAGAATTTAGTCTGGAGGCACAAAATGGCATCAGAAAAAGCAAATAAGCAGCACAAGATCGTGATAGCAGAAGAAAGGAAGCTGTGGCATTTACTTGCTGAAGATTATTTCCTCTCTGACGACAGATTTTTCAAATGACAGAGGTGTTTTAGCGGGTGGGCCTTGGAGGGCTGGTCCAACTAATCAGTCAAAAACAATCTCAGGAAGTTTAACCAACAATTTGAGCTTGGTTTGGTTTTACTCATCTGTCCAATTTTAGTTTTGAGGGAAATTTAGAAAGGTGCCAGCTAATTTAATTTGTCTACCTCCTTCCCAGCCACGCAGGAGTTACGAGAGGGGCTGGACTGCCATTTTGTGCCAGCGATCTACTCCTCTGATTACCCGGGCGACGTGTCTCCCAGCCAGGCTCTCCTCCTTGCTCAGCTTGGCTTCCTGACCAGGGAAGTGCAGGCACGGCGGAGAAGAGATGATGTGATGGCTAGGAAAGGTCTCGAGGTTCTCCCAGTCAAGGTGGGACTGCTCGACACCAGCTCCGGCAGCTCAAGGACCCTCTTTGGTGCACCTGCAGACCCGGTATGGGAATTGCTGTGTTGACAGTGCTTTGAAACAGCCAGCACAAACACAACGTACAATCACCCGGTCTCCTACCAGGGAGCAGTCTGCACCACTACCGTCAAGATGGAAGTTCACATTTGATGTAAATAGGCACAGTGCTGGCTCCTCAGGGAACTTCAAGCTTGTTTTCTACTGTGTTTTTCCTTCCACAATGGCCAATGATCTAACTCTCTGTTTTTAGCAAAGTTTATTTGCTTTCCAGGAGAGAAAATAAACTCTGATATTGTCATTTACGTTGTGGCCATGGACTCCAGGCAAATTCTTAGGTTCTGGTACAAACTGATAGAAAACACTGAGAACATTTGCATCTAAGCTAATATACTAAAATAAAAAGTGTGAGAAAGTAAGCAGAGCAGTAGTTTGTGTGGTGTTAATGCAAATCAGATGCTTCTGAGTTTATAAATGCAGTTTCCACTGGAGCGGATACACTGATAGGTAATAAAGTACAGTGATAATTAATGATCATCAGCAGAAATGCAGTACGCACTTTGCAATGCAAGAAAACCATGTAGGGTTTTAACAGAGCTTCTTTGAGTCACTTCTGGGTATAGTGTTCTGCTGTTGGAGGCAAGTTTAATCGTGTACTCACATATTTCACTTCATCCCTTCCGCAGAAGCTACCAAACATCACCTGAGAAAGTGAAGCTGCCCAATTTGAATCACTTTGGTGAACCAAGTTGTGTAATACAAATGGGTCAGTAGGCGAGTTGCAGAAAAGGCACGTACTTTGCATTAATTTTGTTTAGAAAAGATGAAAGGTTTCTAGCTCTTTCCATTGCAATTGACTTTTTATTCTTTCTTGCCACTCCCTTTCCCACTGGAAATTTTCCACATTTCCACCTAAGGTGGCACACAGATGGTGACAAAGGCTGAAGCAGATCTCTGCTTCATCCCTCCTCTTACGGCCATGGCGAAGTTAGAGAAAACACGAATCTGTAATCATTACCCATTCCTCATCCTGCACAGAACACCAGAAGGTAGGTTACCACTTTTTTTTTTTGCTAACCAGAATGCTGTTGTGGCAGGAAGGTTGGTGGTAAGATGCTGCAGGGGCAGAGAAGCAGACCAGAAACACATCTTCACCCCTTGCAGCTCTCCTCACCCTCACATCTTGGCTAACAACCATTTATAAGGATCAACTCATCAAATTCTGATAACCCCCAAGGAAGGAGGTTGAGGTTGAGGGACCCAGCCCAGTGTCTCTGAGCACAGCGGACTCTGCAGATGAAAGTTTGAAAGTCGGCTGAGCACCACGAGGGCTTTTGAGCAAGTAGGTGACTTGACTAGTGACAGCCCACAGTAGGGGACTCATTGAAAAACCTGTGAATATCTACTGCCTTGAGAGCCTTCCTGCTTACATACAACATTTACATAACCAAAAGTTTGCAAGCCAGAGAAATACAAAGATATTCTTACCCTGTTTTGTTCAGCTGAGCGTGAGCCTATCCTGATTTTAGAAAATCTGGCAGGCCACTAGCAACTGAAGCTGTAAGGAAGAGAATGAAAGTGTAGTCACACAGTTTTGTGTGTGTAAGTTGCTGGCTCTTAACCCTTTTCCTTCCAGGAATTGTCAAGTTCCCTATGTCAGCTCCATGGGCATGTTCTCACCACTCTGGCAAGTTTTATTAACCATTAACTCCCTTTCCCTTGAGATATCCAAAGAATGGGAACTATGGAAGATCATTAGATAACTGTGAGGTTAATAGGAAAATATTAGCCTTATTAATATGTAATTGCTTGGTCAGTTTTATCACTTATACTAATGTCCTTCTCCCTAATCCAAACATACATTCCCCACTGCCGCCTTTGAGGACAAATTGCCACAGCTGACTGATGGCTGGACAAGGAAAATATTGAATAATGCCATGTCACAAACAATGCTAGATGTCCCTTCTTAAGATTACTACATTTCTGAAAGATTATCCACAATCCTATGTTATGAAAATAGATCACTAAATGGTAATACAACTCCCTTGCTACAGCAAGGCTTCTAGAAAATAAAGAATGTGCAAGGTGTACATTAAATAACAGATTAACATTTCCTCATCATTCCAAGGCTTTTGACCCTGCAGAGGTAAGCATGTGTTGAGAGCTGAGAGCTCACTTTTTACCAATGGGTATTTATCATATTTTGTTGGGTCTGAAAGTTTAGCTGGAAATTAAAGACCCATTAAACTAGGCATCTTAATTTATAGAGAATCGAGCCACATGGAATATAGTGTTGGAAATAAGTTTTTTTTGGCAGAACTTCTTGGGTTGCTGTTGGATTGCTAGTTATATACAGTTACTGTTAGCTATGGATTACAGTTTGTAATTCATTATTTCAAGATTTCTTCACCTTACTTCCCACATCCACCTTCTGCAGTAGCAAAACCTGAAAGTATATACTTAGTTTTTTTCTCAAAATACAGTCACTAGCTGGTGATTTGACTTTGGAATAAGACTAAATAAGACAGCCTGAAATCTTCAGCAAAGATTTGGGACACAAAGTGTCTGGAAAAGAAAGAGATAAAAAAAAATCTGAATGGTGTGTGACTTCCAGTGTTCTCAGATATACAAAGCAATTCAATTTCCTATGTCATATTTCACCCCCTCTATGAACAAACACATTATTATCCAATATAACTGTGTCACTGGCTGCACATCTGTATATCCTATTTGCTTGCAAAGTACAAAATACATTTATTTTCTCTCTCAAGTCTTATCACACGTATAACTGACTCTCTGTGGAATTTTCATTGGATTTACCCATTCCTTCTATTACCAATGTGGCTTCATTTTTCCTTGGAGATCCCAGCATTAGACCTATAAAGATCCAGTTAATGTCTAAACCCCAGGGGTTTACTGTGAATGGGGAAACCACCTTTTCCTGATGAATTTTTTCCAGTTGACTTAATGGCTAGAGAAGAAAGGCTAACTTATGCCAGTTTACATGCATGGAAATGGTGAGACCAAAAAAAAAAAAAAAAGCGCAACACATTATTTATGGCATTTCTTCTCATCTTGTGGAAACCGAGTGCTTTGATTCTACCAGACCATGTTTTCTTTGCAAGTACAATACAATTAAGCTATTTTCAGCTGGCAATAAAATCCTTGAGAACCAAAGCAGATTTGGCCACTTTAAGAGATGAAGACTAATGCAATCTGATAATTAGGTCATTTCACCGCCAAGACAGAAAAAGCAATTTAATAACATCTCCTGTGCAGTAAGACAGGGGCTAAAGCCTCTGGTCCCAGCTGGCAAGGACTATGCCTGCAATACAACTCTCAAATTTGCTTCCACAGGGCATCTGCAGATCTCTGCAAGACTGAGGGACAGGTTGGCTGTGATGGGCAAAGGTGAGAATGATGCTGGAAAACAGAAAACGTGGGGAGACAAAGCCCCTTCTCTGACTGATATGGCCTGGCTGAAATCCATCTAAGAAAAGCATCCTGCTTCGTTGCTGGCTCCTTTTCTTACACCTCCTACACTGGTATGAAATATGAATGTTCTGCCTTCCCAGAGCCCTTCTTATCCCTTGATACCGTTCCTTCTGCAGATAGCAGATCTTGTCTTGAAAACTCTTCAGACTATGACCGTTTCACGTAGCTCTTCTAATATTTCAGTCAGGACGCTCTGTAGTGCGGCAGTACGAGACCTCTGTAGCTAGACTACGTCAAATTAGAAAACCATTCATTGAGAAAAGGAAAACAAACCCTCACTCACTCTTGAGGGTTAAGTTTTCAGCTGCCTCTCACCCTCTTTGTCCTGGCTTGTTGCAACAGGAAAGGGTTTTTTAGAAACTTTTCTTGTAACTTCAACTTCCCTGTTTGGGGGGTTTGGAAGTAGCTCTCTCGCTGAAGTCCATGCAGACGAGAGATGGCTTTGTTACGGTTCCCATTCCCTGTATAATAGATTAGAATCGATATTTCATTCTAAGAAGAGCTTTCTGGGCAGAGCTGCTCCGACTTTAAGAAAACCGTAAAATAGTCGTGATGTTATATGCTCTACCCTTCCTCAGTATGAAATGCTAAATGGCTTGACCTGCAAGTCTGTACTGCTGTGAATAAGTCTTACTCATAGCGGCGGATCTGGGATCTCTGGGTCTAGTAGCTCTGTAGTCTTTATCAGTCGGTTTGCATGAGTAAAGGCTGAGTAAGAGTCTACAAGGTCAGGCTGTAATCTGCAATATCTTGTGGGTATTGTGCAGAGATTTGTCGAACCCACCCCCCCAGCAAACTGTGTGTGTTCTCGGCAGAGCATCTCTTGGCAATAGCGGGTCACAGCTCTACTTTATTTCACTTACATATAGATGAGTACATACTTCTTCAAGGTGGGTCAAATTGTTGCTATTTTAGCTGTTCATAGGAAGCACGCACACGTTCAGAGGAACGAGAGGTTTTTTTTTTTTCTCTGATATACGTACATGACCTGTGTAGTATTTGTGCCTATGGCTTTCAAAAACTGTGGATTTAACGATCTTCATCTTACTGAATGAAGAAAATAATTGCAGTCGTTCCCTCTTACAGATTTTTTCTCCAGAGTCATCATTTGTAAGAAACTTATCTGTGCTATAGGACTTTTCTTCCACTTAAAAATGAACAGTATCACCCAAGAATAACTCATAAACAGTATGATTGCCCAACGTGCCAGATTGCTCAATATACACAACCACTTGTCTTTTCTTCCCCTCTCCCCATCATGTAAATTTTGCGTATCGTCCACACATAACAGTGGGGACTTTTAAAACCAGCTGCATTTGGCCATTGTATTTGTTGCCGCAACAATGCGGTGCTTCCTCATTCGCAGTACCGGGAACTCAGCAAATACTGTAAGTGACAGTAAGGGCAGTTGGTGGAAATTGTTCAGCAGCAATACGAGGAGTGTGTTCTTAAAGCCTATACTCCATGAGAAAGCATTTGGCCAAAGCCTTTTCACTGAGTATTTAAAGACAGCTAATGTCAACTTACGAAATGAACGAGGAGGAGGAGGAGGAGGGCAGGTTAAGCAACTACGAGTGACACGGGCACCGGCATTGCTGTGGAAAGCAGGGAATCATATTTAGAGCCTGCTCTGGACATTGTAAGGAAGCTCCCCGGAGGAGAGTGGCCGACCCGCTCGGACCAGCAGCTCCAGGCAGAAGACCTGACTGCTGATTAACGCTGTCTTATCCCAGAAGCATCCCCAGGACCCGTTCTCCGGGTTGTTGCAGAGGTTTCCGTTGCAGTCCTGGGTTGCAATTCAAGGTGTTGGCGCCAATTTCTTAAGACTTGTGCGGTCTGCAACCCTTGCATTCGGCAGTCACCTTCGCTCTTAGTTTTCCAGCACAGCACGCGGGGCTCCCTGCTGCATTTCAGCTGTTAGCACTCGGGAACTCGCCTTTTCCGAGGGCGGCAGGAGCGCGTTGCAGCAGCGGACACCTGCCTCGGAAACTAACACCCCTGCACTGTCCATCAGAGCTGGAGTTTGGCAAACTTCAGGCTGTGCTTACAAGGCTGTTTTTGTTCCTGCAAGGCTCCCAGCCAGACATTTCATCCTTGTTTTCTTTGTCTTAGGCCACGTCCACCGTAGGGAGGACAAGCTATTAAAAATCATTTTGATTTCTGTGTATTCCAGCCACGGCCAGCCAGCCGGCTGATCGAGCTGCCACAGGTGATCTATGGAACAAAGAAAGGGATCCTGCGTACTGCAGCCAGGCAAATGCTTCTCTTGCTTCCAGCCCCGCTCCACAAGATCTCAGCTCAGGGATCACAGCTCTCGTTTTGGAAGGGACGTTCGATTTCGGTGAAAGACAGGGATGTTAAGTTCAGTAGCCGCGCTGCGGTACGCTCGGCTCGCTTCTCGTGCGTGTGAGGCTCAGGCGTTTTCGTGACGAGACGCCCCGCACCTTAGCGTTCCTCTTCACCCAAACCAAGAAAGCAACAAAAAGAACAACCCCCCCTTCTCTCTCCCCCGGGGGGTCTCTCTTTGCTCCGCGGGTCCTCGCGCGTTAGCCCCGTGGGGCGCTGAGAACCCACCCGGGACTTTTCTCCCGAGTTCCCTGCAAAGCCTTGCAAAATCCTTTCTCGCCGTGGCGGGTGTCGAATCGATACCCGGAGGGCGCAACCGGAGGGCACCGGCCCGAGGCGTGGGGAACACCGGCAGCCCTTCTCCCCCCACCACTCACCCCCCCAACCACCCCACCCCCCCCCAGAGCCGAGGGGTCCCCCCCATCCTCCCCAGCACCCCCAAGGACCCTCCACCCCGTAGAACCCCCCCCCCGAGCCCCAACACCCTCCCTATCCCCCCCTTCTCCTCAGCCCCCCCCCAGGGCCCCGCCATCTCTCCTCAGAGCTTCTCCCCCGACCCCCCGGGCGCGGGTTGGGCTCGGTCCCGCCCCTCCGCCGGGTTCCTATTGGTGGGGACCAGGCTGGGTGGGCGGGGCCACCGGGGCCGCTATTAAACATCCCATGGCCGCCCCAGCAAAAAAAGGGGCCGCGGCTCATTGAGTGGCTCAGTTGCGAGCGGGGCGGCGGAGGCCGGCGGGCAACCCCCGGGGATTGCCTTGCTGCGTGGGGTTTATTTTTTTTTTTTCTCCCCCCCCTTTTCATTCCTTATCCATCCCGTGTTTGTCGTCTCCCCCCCCCACCTCCCCCAGCCTCCTCTCCTCTCCAGCCGCTGGATCTTACAGCATTTTAACTCTCTAAGCACCTCCTTTAAGGCAGGTAAGGAGCACCTTCTTTTTAGATTTATTTAAGAAGCCCACCCGGTCGCCTCCCGAATAGCCAGCCTGGTTTTCAGGGGTAGGGTAGCCGCCTGGGTGCCGAGAGAAAGCTTTCCTTGTCGGTCGATGTCTTGCAAACGCTTGGGCATAGCCGGTTGGAGGGGGAACTCCTGCATTCTCATGCACCGTCCACGAGCTATTCTCAGTGCCTAAAATAATTAGATAGGTATGCTGGGAACACTCGAGCATCTGCTTGCAGCATCTGTTTATGTTCATAACTTTCCATGCACCAGCTGCTCCCCCCCCCCCCCCTTCCCTCCCCTCCGCCCCGCGATATTTTATTCTGGGGAAGGGCTGGAAGTTTGCATGACAACTCCGTGTCGCAGAAGTAGCACCGCTCCATCCCTTTCCATTCTTCTCGCCTGGCGTTTCCTCTACAAGGGAGAGGTCAAAAGTATCAAGTCTTAGAGATCAGAAGCGTGTTTGTGAAAGGAGTGTCCAAAATGTTTGAGAGGGGTGTGAAACGAACCTGTAACTTCATTCATTGGCAGTATGCAAAACGGGGGAGCGTCTTTATTTTTAATCAGCCTGGCCAAAAAAACTAGGAAGAAAGGAGGGAAAAAAAAAAAAAAAAAAAAAAAGCCCTTGCAGCTGGAGAGCCTGCGAAGAGGCTGTATTGTTTCAACTTCGTTCATGACAGTTAAAGGAAAAAATACTGATAAGAGATGGCAGATTTATTTGCGGGGTTTCAGTGGCTGCTTTGTCATCTTCCTGGGGTTGGGGCAGGCGGGGACCCGCAGGTGCCTGGGCCGGGACCACGCCAGTGGCCCGGGCTGAGCCAGGACCCCCATCTCGGTCCTCTCCCAGCCTGCTGCCACCTTTCCACCCCGCAGGCAGCCGGCACTTTTTTCTGGTTCAGCCTTACCTTTACACTTGTTTGCTTTTCCATCCTCCCAGCCGGTGCATCAAGTACACCCCCTGGTGATGACTATTTCACTTGTAGTTATTTTGTCATCAGCTAGAAATATCCTGTACCCCTCTCCTTTGCAGGACAGCAGATGCATAAAACCACTTGTCCTTTCCTTTCTCCTATTTCTTTGCACCCATTTCCCTACATCATCTGCTCTTTTTTTTTTTTTTTCCCTTTTTTCCTTATCCCCCCCCCCACTGCCTGATGGTGAAGGACAGATCCTTCTCCTGAAGACAGCTCCCCACTTTGTGTAACTTGACTCCTACTCAAACCAGCAGAGAAGCCCTGGGGAATGACTTATAAGTAACGCGGGGGTCTGGAGAAAGGTTACAGGGGTGGCCGTACCCGGCAGCGATGGAGCAGGGACTGTGGGAACAGGCTTCTCTGGGGCGAGTAACTCCTTTGTTCTGTTTACTGAGAGCAGCAGGCAAAGGCGTTTGGCTAAGGTAGTGCTGGTTCTCTCTTAGCAACATGTGCCCGGCTCATTCTGCAGGGCTGCGTGGCGTCAGCCTGGGAATAACTGCTCCAAGGGCTCGTTAGTGCTCCTCTCCTCTTCCCACCCCCCCCCACCACCCCCCCGCTCTTTTGGCGCTTCAGAGTTTTTGCTCAGTATTAAACCTTCTGCACAAATTCGCTCCGAGCTGTTCGTTGGGGAGTTTAGACACGCGACGTGAGTGTCTTTGCTTGGCCGGGGGGAGGTCTCGAGGGGGATGCTTGCTAAGGGGAGAGTGAGGGTTTGGGCTCCTCATCGCGGCATTTCCAATAACGTTGGTTCAGAAATGCTGCAGATATGCAACACAGCCCCGTTTTTCTCTGCTCCTGCAAGCATCCCCTCACAGCAGAGCAAGCCCAGGACTCTCCCATCCCATCTCATCCCTTCCTAGTAATGCTGCGTCGGTGCCAGGGCTGATAATTACAAACTGCATTGCTCTAGTCTTGTATTCAATTCCAGCAGGAAAGGTAGCCTGAATTAATAACGCACCTAGTGATGACTGAATTTACAGCTGCTTGCGTGTGTGTGTGTCTGGCTGCAGTGCGTTGGGCCCAATTGTATAAAGATTTGGGTGGGTTGGTGGCTTCTGGGCTGGCTTCTTTTGTCTGGTGAGGATTGCAGGGCTGGTCCCACACTAGTTTGGCATTTTCGGTGCCACCAACAACTGCTAATGAAGTGGGGTGGGAGGGTGGCAAACTTGGTTTGCCTTTGGGCAGCAGGTGGATTAGCCAAATAAGAAGTACCGTTCGCTTTTCACGCTAGTTTGATTGTTTCTGGGATTTGGGGGGGTGGGTGGGGGGACCTCTGTTGAAACTGGTTGGGAAAGTCAGGAGGAATGCCCATCAGGTGTGTGATCAGGCAGCTAGTGGATGCTGCGTTGCACCGGCTGGTCCCTGTACACGGTGCTGGTTGTGCTCCCATCCCGGTATCCTCCCCGCTCCGAGGGCTTGCAAGGAAGAGAGGCAAGTTATGCTGTAAAAGAAAGAAAATATCTATGCGGCGGTGGAGCATGCCAGAGCTTTGTTGTTTAAACTTCAGGTAGCGTGTAAAGGTGCTCCCAGGCATACCCCCGAGTTTAAGGATCGTTAGAGCCAAATCGGGGCAGTTCTGCTCCCAAGGGCAGAGCACCGACAGTGTGCAGCTGGGAAGGAGAAATGTGGTGTGAGGTACAGTAGGTAGAAGGTGCTCAGCCATTCGGAGTAGGAGTATGACAATGTACGATACCTAATTGGGGTCCCAAACTTCCAAATGCAGCCCGCTTGCCGCAGGAAGCTGGCATTACGATTTCAGTGATTTGTGGAATTCAAACAAATGCCCTCAGGTCAAGACTTTTGTGGGGGGAGCTGCATATTCAGACACTTGAGACTTTACAGCTTATCTTTCCCTCCACCACAAGTTTTCCTCTAAAATCCAAGAGACAATGCAGGGGGAAAAAAAAAAATAAATTCAAAATAAACTGTTTCCTAGGCTGTGTGTTTCCATCAGCTTGGAACAAAACAAGACTTTGAATGTGGAAATCGAACATGACTGTGATTATAGGATGTGGTTTATAAAAGTGATCGATTTGCAGACCAATGCAATGGTTTTTCAAGAAGTTTTTTGCGTGGAATGTATTAACAGTAATTTCACTTCCCCCCTGTGTTCAGGTTTCTAATAAAAGTCTTTTTCAGGCAAGAAAAATAATTTAAGTGAGCATTAAAAGAATTCCTTTGTACTTTTGAGAACGAGATCCTGACGGGAATGAGAAACCCCATGATCAAAAAGGTGTGAGGGGACAAAAAGTGAATCTTTACACAGTGTAGGCAAGATAGTCAGATAAGAAAGAGGGCAGCTGTACTGTGAGCCTACATGGCTGAGAGCCGTACTCAAAACCGGGCATTACCGAACCTATCAAAAGCTGCCAAAATGTCTTGTACACCGCTGAAGTCACAGATGACTAATCTCAGCAAGTAGGCGTTGGGACGCATTCTTGCACAACAAACAGAAGTGAGGAAAAAAGAGAAGGTAAAAGTAAACCCTAAAGAGATTCTAGAGGGAAAACCATCCCGCATGTAACTGCGAGCACGATGTTTTCTGTTTGTCACCTGCTCTTTTCCTAACAAGTGTTTGCTGACCTAAAGCCCTTGTAATGTGGTTGAAGGATGTGGGAGGGCTGAGAAACTGTTTGAAAACCCTCAAGTTTTTTGGAACACCTCTGCAGGGCTTTAGGGGTTGTTTTGGGGAAAGGAGAGAAACTCTTATCTACAGCTGTTGTCAGATATGAATCAGAGGAAGAGCCGCAGAGCACTGAAGCCGATTCATGGGCAGAGGTTGTGTTCCTTGGCAGTTGCAGTTTTGTTGGGTTTTGGACACTCAGATGACTTTTGATAACATCGATTTACAAAGAGCATCACGATTTAATCCCCTGCTACTGTAAATGGTACCAAAGTCTCCTCTCCTATGGCAAATGGAAGCAGACATTCCTCATCACTTGGTTTTAGGTTTATTTCCTCCGTGGGGTGCATGAGTGGATGGAGCAGTTGCATTAATGCATCTCTTCTCCTCTGCAGTATTTCAATTACATTTCCCGATATACAGTACATGACTTAATGGATGACGCACTTGTTAAAAGCCAAACCTGGGTCTAAGCCAGACCTCCCTGAAACAAGTTTGGTGGCTTCTACCCTCAGGAAGAAGGTTTTGTAGCCTCTCTGCTGAGTCTTAATTGCTGACATTTAAGACCCACGGGATGCCCCGAGCCGTTCCCCGTTGGAGATGGAACTGGCTGCCTCGGGCTCCCGAGGGGAAGGTGCTGGTACTTGCCACCAAAGGTGTTACAAAGACACTCAGCCAGTCCTACTCTGTTGTAGCCTTTTGCTAGTTGCATTAGCAGGAGCTGATGAGGGTCATTACAAGGTTTAGTTTGCTTCATACGACTTAAGCCTAATGGGAGCATAAAAAATACACAGATCCCAATGAGTTTATGGAGTTAAAGAGGAACTAAGGCAGCTCTTATTCCTGCCACTTGCAAAGCATACACAACTCTTTTTTTCTAGCTTAGTTTAAAAAAAAAAAAAAAAAGTTATATGCAATGTAATTTCATGGAAATCACAGATATTTGCATTTTCCAAGTTTATTGCTTTTCTCAGTACACGTCATCTTCCCTTTTGCACGCTCCCTTGTTTGTCATAGGTAAAACAGTCCAGGAGACAGACACATTGTAGGTCACTAAAAACTGCTTCAGTATTTATGTTCGAACAGATGGATGTTAATGCTAATTGTTTGTTTCAAAATAAACAGAAAGCACAGTTGTAAATAGTACATAGATTCTTTGCATGTCCAGCTTTAAGGCGAATATTGCTCACAGACTTGTGTGACATGATCACTTCAGTGCCTTCCCTCGGGAAGAGCGATGCCTTCTTTGTAGTAATGATGTCACGTCTGTCAATATACAACTGCGCACGTTACGCATTCCAGAAAATGCTGCCATTAAGAATAAGGAAACTTCCTGCAGGTCCACAGGAGACGTTTGACTTGATTCTTTCAGGTTTGATCCCTTATCCTTTTCCTCCAAGATCTAATACGACATTTCTCTTTCTCTTGCAGACCATGCCCTCTCTATGACGGTTACTTGCTAAGCTAACTCTGCATGCCAGAAGACTGTCCTTGGTTGATCCAAGGGCTTTTGGGGACTCCAGCCTCTCCCCAGTTTTTCTGTGTGTGTGTGTTCCTCTAGAACTTTCAAAACTGTTTCTCCAAAGGGTTTTGCAGAAACTTAGACTGTTTTCTAAAGCAGAAGCACCTCAGTCCACAGCAGTAGTGATGGGCAGCGTGCGAACCAACCGCTACAGCATCGTGTCTTCGGAAGAGGACGGCATGAAGCTGGCAACCATGGCCGTTGCCAACGGCTTTGGGAATGGAAAGAGTAAGGTACATACCAGACAGCAATGCAGGAGCCGCTTTGTCAAAAAAGATGGCCACTGCAACGTCCAGTTTATTAACGTGGGCGAGAAGGGACAGCGATACCTGGCAGACATCTTCACCACTTGCGTGGACATCCGCTGGAGGTGGATGCTAGTTATCTTCTGCCTGACTTTCATCCTCTCCTGGCTTTTTTTTGGCTGTGTGTTTTGGTTGATTGCACTGTTGCATGGGGATCTGGAGAATCAAGAAAATAGCAAACCTTGCGTCTCTCAAGTGAGCAGCTTCACCGCAGCCTTTCTGTTCTCCATTGAGACCCAGACCACGATCGGCTATGGCTTCAGGTGTGTCACAGACGAGTGCCCCATCGCAGTTTTCATGGTGGTTTTCCAGTCTATAGTAGGCTGCATCATTGATGCCTTCATCATTGGTGCCGTCATGGCAAAGATGGCCAAGCCAAAAAAGAGAAATGAAACTCTAGTCTTCAGCCACAATGCCGTCGTGGCCATGAGAGATGGAAAACTGTGCCTGATGTGGCGCGTTGGAAACCTGAGGAAAAGCCACTTGGTCGAGGCACACGTGCGAGCGCAGCTCCTCAAATCCAGGATCACGTCGGAAGGGGAGTACATCCCCTTGGATCAAATAGACATCAACGTAGGGTTTGACAGCGGAATAGACCGAATATTTCTGGTCTCCCCCATTACGATAGTACATGAAATAGATGAAGACAGTCCTTTGTATGACTTGAGCAAACAAGACATGGACAATGCTGACTTTGAAATTGTAGTAATATTAGAGGGCATGGTGGAAGCTACCGCCATGACTACCCAGTGCCGTAGCTCATATCTGGCAAACGAAATCCTCTGGGGCCACCGCTACGAGCCCGTACTCTTTGAAGAGAAAAACTACTACAAAGTGGACTACTCGAGGTTCCACAAAACATACGAAGTGCCCAACACACCCATCTGCAGTGCCAGAGACTTAGCAGAAAAGAAATACATTCTCTCGAACGCAAACTCCTTTTGCTACGAGAACGAAGTAGCCCTCACCAGCAAAGAGGAGGATGAGATTGACACTGGGGTGCCTGAGAGCATGAGCACAGACACCCACCCGGACATGGACCACCACAACCAAGCAGGGGTGCCTCTAGAGCCACGGCCGCTACGGCGGGAGTCGGAAATATGACTGACAAACTCTTCCTCTCTCTTTTGGTTGAAAGGAAAAAAAAAAAGAAAAATGAAATACATCTATCGGTCAAAGGCACGTTGACCTGAGAAGTTGGCCCAGAACAGTTTTCAGACAACGGTACTGTTGAAGAGTGGTGTGAAGGCAAGCAGACCTGAGAAACCCAGGCTGGTTTTAGGGCTGTCCTCAGAGGAGGGATGACAGAGAATGAACTCTAAACACAAAGCACTAAACACGTCTAAGTATGAACAGAAGGCACATATGTTGTAGAATAAATTATGTATATATTTTTTTACAAAACTTGAACTTGCAGGCAAGCTTTGGTTGGGTTATTATTATTTTTTTTCAACTTTTTCCAGAATGCTTCTCTCTAGGGAACAAGAATGTTTTTAATGGCATAACAAAGGCAAGAATCTGCCTTATTATTATTATTATAATTATTTTTTAAAAAGCTGCTGCTAACTACATGAACACAAATGGTTATTTTTGTTGCAGTGTAGTTTTTATTTTCTCTTGTGTAATTTAAAAAAAAAAAAAAACAAATTCAGTGTTGAACTTTTTGAGTTGAAAAGCTCGTGATCACTTCAGAGAGGCCAATGTTGCCAGAAAGTCTAAACTCCTTTTGAGGCCAGTAGTTTGATAGCTAGAATCAATTTCTCTCTTTCCAATTACATAAGGGGCATTATGTAATATCAGGCCAATCAGTAGCCTCCAGCAAAATTATGATTTTTGGGGGGAGAATTTAATTCTCTGTCTAAAGGAAAAAATGAAATTAAATATATATATACATAGAAAAAGTACTAAGTTAAAACTACCTAAATGGATACCAAAGAAAATGCACAGTTTTGCACAGCGGAGTTTATTTAAAAAAAAAAAAAAAAAAGGAAAAAAAAAAGGAACAGGCTGCTTTAAACAAAAATATTTCAAACCTCAGACACTTTTTTTTGTTGTTTTGATTTTTTTTTTTTTCCTTCTCATTTTAAGACCTTTCTTTTGCACCTTATTCTAAAAGCTTAAGACTCGGATCTAAAGTGAGCTAGGACTCCTCCCCTTTCCCCCTGCTCTTCTCTGGGGAAATAAATTCCCTTCTTTTCCTGTACGGAGAAACGCAGTCAGGGGAAAACAAACGAGCAAACCTCTGTCCTTGCTGGTCGCTCGCCGAGCCGGACAGCAGCAGAGGGTCGAGTGTTAGCGCGCACGTTCCAAACCGGCGCGAGAACCTCAGCCTCCCGAAAACTGAGCCATCCTCCGTGTGCTGCAGGCGTCTGACCCCGGCCCCTTGGCTGCCGTTGTGTTACCAGTTCAACTCTGTCAGGGACACTCAAAGCTGCCGATCGATGCTAGAGGCCGGCGTTTAGGGACAGATGAGCCGAGCGATAGAGAAATCCCCAGGAAGAGGGTTTTTTGAAGAGGAAGGGAGAGGGTCACGGGGAGGAAAAGAGAAAGAAGGGCACAGGGATTGGAGCGTTTTGTAAAAAAAACCAAAAAAAAACAAAAACAAAAAAATGCTTCTCTTCAGCAGGGCAAAGGTGTCAGAAAAAGCGTGGTTTCCACCTCGTTTAGAGAGGGATTATTCGGGGAGGACGAGGCTGCAAAGCGAGGGCCGTCTCCCGCCTCCTCTCCCCAGCAAACGCCAACCGAGAGGTCAGCGGACGAGACGTGGCACCGAGCTCGGAGCAGATCTGGTGACCTTCAGGGGAGCTCTGGCTCTAGCGGTATTTTGGCTCCTTCGCCCAGAAGGCTGTAAATTCTCTGTGCCTCTAAGATCAAGGAGACGGCGAACCGGCGCTTCACGCCCGCTCCCCAGGAGCAGGTGGAGAGGGGTGGGGGGTGGGGGGGGACACGATAATCCTAGTCAACTCTTGCAGTATTGGATCACTGTATGCCATTAAAAAACAGCTTGTTCTAGGTCTAACGTCTTCTGCAAACGGATATCTGTGAAGGCCTCTGGCCCCTTCCAGCCCTGCCTGAAAGAAATGCCTGCAATGAAATGGTTTTCTGATAAGATGGTATCTACATTGGGTGGGTTCGAAACTGTGGAAATTCGACATTGTAAACATAGATTTGGCTACTAGAGAGGGCAGATGATTAAGTGCAAGTACTAAGGCTGTTACTGGGGTGGGGGGATGTAAAAGAGAGGAAAGGCTGAACATATAAAGGCGACTTGATTGCAGTTTCTGGGTCAACAGTAGTGAAGACAACTGAGTGCTGCTAGTGCTGCTATTGTGATATTCTTGTAAAAGGAAAATAACTAAACCAAAGAGTATTCAGTGAAACAGAGGGTGCACGAAAACACAACGGGGAAGGGATGGAAAAGGGAGGCTGACTGGGAGAAAGGGGACCTGTTCTCCAGGTCGGCATCCCCCAGGTGCACAGTGTTCCCGCTAAATGATACTTGAGATATTTGAGGGAGGGATGAGAGATGGGGGACGGGAAATGCAGGATTCAGCTTGTTTCTTTAAAGCAAAAGAAATTCAGAGGTTAAAAAAAAAAAAAAAAATAAAATCCCCTCCCCCTTAACATTTCTGGTGCAGAGGTTTTGGGTTTTGGGGTTTTTTGTTTTGTTTTGTTTTTCAAGTCAGTTTTTCAGAAATATTTTTAAAATGTACATTTTATAAAGTTTATCAAGTATTTTCATATTTAAAGCCAAATGTAAATAGAAGTCTGTAAAGGAGGACAAGGAGAAGAAGAAAAAGAAAAGGCCACAAAAAGTATAAATTCTGCTCGGCAGTCTCAGCTAGCTAGTTACCTAGATGCTACCGGTTAGCATGATTTTTAGCAAATACTTGCAAGCCTTATAGGATTCCTAATGCTATGAACTTCTCTTTATTTATTTTTAAGCATGGACTTTTAATTTGAAAACATGTTCTAGTTACTGGCATTTTTAAAAGTTACCAGCTTTCCGAGTGCTAGTCTTGTCAAGGGTGTGCATTGAGGTAATCCATTACACTCTCTGCCGCATTCTTTTTCTTTTCTTTTTTTTTTTTTTTTTTTAATAACCCTTTGTCTTTGCCGATTGAATCTTACATTGCAGAATTGCACTCAGCCTCTGGCTCCGGGAAGCTGCTAGAAAGAGACCTGCAATGTACACTCCATGGTACCCTTCCCCCTTGTCCATCATTTCTGTATTTCTCATCAAGCCGTGGCAAGCCCGGCATAGGACAGACTATTGTAGCACACTTCTGCAGCAGCAAATTGGGTTAGTCATTTTAAAAAATGTTGTTATTTTTAAGGACTATACAGTGACTGACAGCATTTCTTCAGTTCCCGATGATCCTGGGCCAAGCTGATGCTTTACTTGGGGGCCCTTTAAACTGACCGAGCTCTACCCACAGACTCCAACAGCCGTTGGTTCGGCCTCTTTATCGAGGATAAAGTTGGCTCAACCGGCTCGCACAGAGGGTTTATACTGTATTTCGCTTAGGGTCTGGGGAGGAATATGTTATTTCTGCCCTTCCCTGAAAATACTTGAATGAGACACATTGTCTAAAACATAATACTGCGTACAGTGACAAAAAGCATTTCCGAGGCAGGTGGGGATGGACCGCTTCTTTCCTCTGTCTCTTCCGTGCGAGCTGTCCTTCGTTAAGTAGCAAGGGTAGAAAGCATTACTTACTAGCTGTGTTTCATGATATTCTCTCCCAGCCATGAGAAACTTCTACGTTGTTAGCTTAGCACTCGCTCTTCTCGGAAAAGACAAAGGGGCCAGATATTTTATTTGTTCTCTTAGGTCTTCTTTTTCATAATGGATTACAAGGTAAAACTGAGAAGTACTGTAACGTCTTTAAATTATGGCTGCTCACAACCGTTGTAAAGTAGAAGGGTGCTGCATAGTTGCCATCCCACAGCCAACGAGATACCGATTTTGTAATGACTTTTGGCCTGCAGCTATTGTAAGGTGAACAACCTAGGCATCTGACAGTTGTCCATTACTATTTTCCTGTTTGCAGCCTTTTTGTATCGAAGTCTTCCTAATGTACTGCACAAATTGTGGATTGTACAGATTTTTATATATTATGTCTTATTTTATTATTTCTAAATAAATAAAAAAAAAAAAATTGGGAATGAAGCGATGTGTGCACCATGTATGCAAACGAACTGGGGAGATGGGTCTGGAGGTTATTATATAGCTGTGTTTATGGCTGTCTGAGCACAGTCGTTGTCTGAAGCACTTTGGGAAGAGACAGGTCGTTCTCTCCCTTGACAAAAGGCAGGAGGAAAGGTGATACCATCATTATTTCCCAGATGAGAACACAGACACGGTGGAGCGTAAGGCACCTTGCACCAAAGGAAGATCTGCCCCAGAGAGACTGAGGGACTTTCTTAAGGTCATACCTGGAACTGCAGAGCTCCCGATCATTTCCTACAAGTTGTATGAAATGGAAAAAAAAGCTCAAAGTCTGCATAAACTACAAAGCAGGGGAAGGGGGCGGGGAGGGAGGGAGGGGAGGAAATGAAAACACAGAGCATAAGCAAGCGCATTGAAAGATTTGGAAAGGGATTAAAAAATTAAGCAGGAAACTCATCTTCAAATCCCCACGTTTCATGTCTGCCTGGAACATCCCCTTATCGAAACGATGCTCCTCCGCTCAGTTCCAAACACGCTCACTGTAATCTTCATACATGCCTCGCTGGTCTGGAGTGCTGAGCCTGCTGTCACAAGCGTGGAGCTGGGCTTTTGTGGAACGGGACGGGGAAATGTAACGGGGACGGGCCTTGAGTAACCGAAAAGAGACTCCGTGCCCTTATTTGTCTGCGTTGGAAAGCTCCTTTCCCGCTGTTTGTGTGTGGCCTCCAGGGCAGATATTGAGGCTGCACAACGGTGACTCAGCTCAAAAACTGCTGATCTCACCGGAATCAAACACGCTGCAACGGCTGAGGACGGCCGTCAAGCATTTCGATGCAGTTTTGACCCCTCCGCTGAACTTTCAAACTTTAAAGCTATTAAATGATGCCTTGGATGGAGCCGGACCCTATCTAGAAGGACTCCATTTATAAATTCAAATTTACTTTTCAAATCTAATGGTCTCTTGGAAAGCTTATAGTCATAATTACAGGGATGGATTTAGAGATACAGATGAGCTGTCACAGCCTCGATCTGCTTATTCTCCCTGCCGAAAAGCATCCTCTGTGAGAGCCGCTCGCTGATCTGACCCTGGCTTTGATGTTTGCTGCAGGGGCAGCGGGTCGGGGGCCACTATCTGCATAATCTGCCTGGCTCGCTCCCGTTCCCTAAATCGTTAGCACCCTCTCCTGTCAGTGCCTTTCCCTTCTTTTGCCGGCCACTGGTCCGCGCAGGTGGAGTCAGAGTAAATATAGCAACAAAACACTGACAGCATATTCTGGGAGCTAGCAAGGTAATAGCTAAACTCTTCTCCTTCCCTGGATGCATCTAGGAAGCATGAAGCCTGCAAGCGGCTGCTATCTGAATCTGGACGGCATGAGTAAAATGCCACAGAAGATGTAACAGCGCGGGTGTTGGCATGCCAGAAGCAGCAGGATACGGGAAGGTGCATTAGAGAAAGCTGCATGAACCAACTGTTGCCTTTTTCCCTAGTTTTCTCATCAAACTAGCAGTGCTTGCTGACTGCTTTGATGTACCGAGCGCGTGCTGACTGCTGGGTTTGTTGCTGTGCAAAAAATGTGTAATAATGTTTAAAGAAATGGCCATTCTTTCAAAATGTTTAAACTAGACTGGTGACTTCAGGGGAGCCTGTTTCGTGGTTCTGGATTCTTGGCAGGTGGAGATCACCGTGCGGGGAAGGTTTTGGATGAGACGTGCGCTCTGGGAGTCAATACCCACCTTGTCTGGATTAGCTCACGTGTCCTGGTGCCATGGGCTTGTCAGCTCTTTGAGGAAGGGGCTGTCAGCTTTTTTGGGGGGGTCAGTGCACATACGAGCTCCCCACAGCTTCTTGCACCCCTCAGGGCAGCAGCGTAAGGAGTCGTACTTTGGTAAATCTGTAGGAGATAGAAGCGGGGGGGGCGGAGAGGGAGTTTGCAAAGTAGAATTTTTCAGACTGGTTTTTGCCTCTCTCTCCATTTGCTCGTCGGTGTCCAGTATTGGGCTGTTTCACCTGTTCTCACATAACACATCCCCCATTGGCTTCCAGGTAGGCAGGATCTGGAAGCACTTGCAAACTTATGTCTAAATTCAAAGAATTGGCAATCTTTAGACCCGTTCACAGCTCAGAAGCTGTGATGGAAACACAAACACAAAAGGCAAACACAAAAGCCATGCGTCCTCACGGGGGAAGCCAAAGAGAAGCAGGACTCCTGCAGCACTCCCTGACCTGCCAAGAAAAGCCAAACTCTGATCACCACCCCACTACAACTGCAATGGCATTTCACGGAAATTAGAGGATGAGTAAAACCAACTGAATGATTGTGGAGTCACTTGGTGGAGGCTGAGATGAAAATTCCAGAGTTTCAGGTGAGGGAACAGGAACAGGTCTTTGGGAATTGAGCAGCTACATGGGAACAAAGTCTGCTGAGAGATGGGAAGTGACAGCAGTACGTCACTGCTCGTGGCAATCCTGTATTTTTTTTTCTATTAGTTGAAGGGCAAGGAACGCTGTCCCAGGAGCAGACGCTGCCAGGGGAGCACCAACAACATCGCATGAACTGTTCGTATCACCTCCAGCACGAACCTCAGAGGCAAACGCTGTAACACCGGCTACCGCATCGCACCGAGACCCACAGCAGGCTGTTCCGCGCTTTTGGCAGTTCTCCAGATGGAACCGAAAGCCATAGCTAAATCCTTCCATTTATCTTGTGCCTCGGGTAGACTTTATTTTGTAAGGTGTTAACATCAGTTTAGAACCCTCGTGGCCACCTGAAGCCTTTCCCTCTTTTTAGCTTGATGCATTGCCCTTGCTTTGTCCTCTCTTGCAGATCGCGGAGATGTTTCTGCTGGTTTGCCGGTGTCTGGGGACAGGACAGAAAAGGGAAAGCAATGGAATTATAGGAAGTTCAAGAATATAAAAATGAAATATGAGTCTTGAATATATCTTTTTTTTTTTTTTTCTCCTTCCAAAGTTTTCTCTGAAGTACAGTCTTTAATCTAGCACCAACATTTATGCATGTTTGAGTGTGCAAATCCAGGTTGTTACACGCAAGCCAATGCATTTTATAGTTTTGGGTGGACAGGGCAGGAAGGGGCTACAAAGACACCTGTTTCAGCAATATATACATTTTATATTATTCTCTAAAAAAAAAAAAAAATTAAAAAAATATGGCTCTTGCCTTTTCTTTCCTTACTGGCTTGGATTTCAACCCAGAGATGCTAGAAACAGGTTTTATTAAAAAAAAATCTACATTGAAACTCGTACAAATGACATATACCTTAAACTGTGAAACACCTACTGAATCACTCTGGCTGGGAAGCTGCGCAAAGGGGTGTCACAAGCCGTGGCACAGATCTCCTGTGCCTGATGGATACCCTCCTCTTTCCACCTCCCAACTACTGCAGAGTTCAAGGTAACCCAGGAACCAAGGTCAAAACCAAGTATTAGCTCTCAGATCCCCAAACTTGGCCTTATTCTGATTATTCCTCGTAACCAGGCAGCCGGGGAAAGATCCCCACAGGTAAACCCTGTTTCCTCCTGCTGCAAGAGGCACGTTGGCTCCTTGGGGAGACCTTCCCTGCTGCAGCAGGGAGGAAACCATAGGCTCTTGCTTTCCAGGATTGGTATTTTACTACCTTTTTTTTTTTTTTTAAAGGCAAAATATCTTGCTGTGCATAAACTGTATTTGATATGCAAATTAACTTATTAATTATTTTGCATTACATGGCATGCAAGGTGCCTCCTGGCTGTGCCTGTGTTTCATCCAGGCTCGGAGTCCACAAGCAACAGGGACAGAGCCGCTGTGCTCCCCAAGCCTCCTACCACTGCCATGGGAACCCGTTGGTCCAGCCTGCAAAATCTGACGCTCAGCTATAAATAAAGAACCAACCAAACCAGAGCACTTTGAGTTCACTACGTAAGAAATTTCTTGATTATTAGGCTTCGAGAAAGATCTGGCTGCTAGGGTTGCCCAAGACTAATAAACTCCAAGGTACTGCTTCCACTGAAAACATTATAGGAGTTTCATTTAATTGATATATAATAGGCTGGTAACAGGAAAGGATAGATTTTGGTAGTTTAATAGCACAGGGTGTTTATGAACAGGGATGAATCTCACCCTGGGGCAGAGAGATTACCCAGAGAAATAATACCATTTTAGCTCTATTTTTGAAGTCTTTTAATATTCTTAAATGGTGTGGTGGCTCCTAGCTCCCAGGAAGGATGAATCTCTACCTTTAACCAAAGCATTTCCATCTTTACCCCTGTAGTTCTGTGCAAGTCCTTTGCATGCACACAGAGAATGCAAGACAGACCAGCAAGTTGTTTTTTTTTCCATTTTCCCATGTTGATACTTGTACTGACTTCACTTTTGCTGGAAAGGTAGAAGCAGATCAAAAGTTGGTATTTTCTCTGTTTACACCTTAGGCAAGAGAGCTTTGGCTGTCTGCAGTTGACTCAGGATACCTCTGTGATCCACAGATGGAAACGGAGGGAATTCCATTCTTCCTTCTGAAAGAGAGTTTGGCAAGAGATGTCCACCCTCTAAAAAGAAGCCCAGCAGCTAATTGAAGGGAAAAAAACCCCAAAACAACAAAACCAACTTTAAAGGAAAATAGGGCGAATAAAGGCATGGAGCAGCTCAAATGCACATGCTGCATTTCAAAGCAACTGGAGTGCAAAAATGCTCCATCTGCTCTTTATAGCACACTCAGTAGCTCCACCTGAAGGACACCTATCTGCAGGGGTTTGGGATGATTGTAACAGCAACATCTGGAAAAGGAAAGCAATTAATTCAACTGAGGAAGCGCGTAATGTCACCTGCATCTTGCTTTGCAAAGGCAACGTGCTGACGGAGACAGATGCTCTTGCAGATCACGGTGTCCTTGGCCTCCCTCCATCCCTCTGTATCTGGCCAGCCTGCAAATCTGATCCCGTATGGGAAATTGCCTCTGAGAGCCCCAGGGGGGTAAGGAGGCAGCGGACCCCCGACACTGTGCTCTCCTCCACGTGCCACGCGTTCCGGCACAGGGCTGCATGCCTTGTGCTTGGTCACTCCTGTTTTCAGAGAAGCCAGGGGGATTAAAAGCAATTAGGGAAGCCCTGATTTATCCTAATTAGAGCCAGTGCTGCAGCTGTATTAGAGTCGTTATCTCAAGTTTTCCAAAGCTGTCTCCCAGCAGGCTCAGGAGTTTATTTCTGCCCTTCTCCTTCTTTCCCCCTTCTTTTCTCTCTCCTCCCAGTGACACTCTTCACCGGGCTTTGATCTCAAGGACCCTTGCGGATTTGGTATTTACCTTTATAGTTGCAACATTTTAATGTAGTTGGAGTGTCTCGGTATTTTCAATATTTATAGCTCATTAACCCCTGCGATGAAATCCTTCTGCAGTTCTTTACACCCGGTGTTTAATGAGGAGGGGTTGCTAGAATTGCTGTGCCTGTCCCTTGGCGTATTATCTGACAGTTTTTCTATTGAATTAACTCAAGGTATGCATTGACTAAACATCTTTAGAACCATTGGACAAACAGACTATGTAATATTCATAAATTAATGCAAATCAGCTTCAAATATGTCAGACTAGCTCCCTTAGGAATCCCTGGACCTCAGCATGTTGTGACAGTTCTTGTTTAAGCAAATCTGGATCTTTCAGTGCGAATAATGAGAGCGCTTTCATCCTGAGCGGTATTACCAGTGAGACTAATGTGCCATTCTCCTTCTTAAAACTGTAGTCTCATCAGATATAAATTAAACCACTGGGAGTGCAGGAAGAGAAAATGTGAGTAGCATCTGCATGTATTGTCCCTCCTTTTCATCTGCTGCAAGAATCGCATCGTGGCGCCTTTTTAATGACAATACTGCTATTACAGTAAATGATTAAACAGTCGCAGTCTTTCTTAGTCTGGGTTTTCAGACTTGGAGATTTTTTTACACATGTAAATTATTTGCATGTATTTGAGATACCATTAATTATGTATCGCTTGAAAGCCTCACGCCACCCACTTCCAATCTCACAGGTTTCCTTCCACGGATATTTCCATGTCCCTGGAAAGATTGCTGATGGTTGCTGCCGATGGCGGTTCAGGAGGAAGCTTCCCAACACGTTTACAGGTAACTTTATCTACTCTAAAGGCTCATGGAGTTTTGGTGACACTCAGCTCGTCATCCATGGGAGCACGTAAACCCTGGGAGCTTCTGCGACCACAGCGGTTGGGGTCTGCTTTGCTGCTGATGTTCCTCCTTGCTCTGCTCAGGCACACATCTTACTCTTCCGCCAGGCTGCAGATGTGCCATTTAGTATTTCCACCAGCACTGCAAAAGTCCATCGTGTGACTGTTATTCACAAGGGCAGCACCGCGCTCTATTATTTGCGCTGAAAAATGTAAGCGTTACCGCTCAAATATATTACTGCCCCTAACACATCTTCCTAACGAAACATGTTCAGCCCGTTCCAACATGGTAGATTTTGTTTCAGATAGGAGATGTCCACATTCCTTCCCTGAAGTTTGTCTCCTCCACATATCAAAAAATGTTAACAAATAGGTATAATATATGCCCCGGGGAGCAGAGAAAGCTGCCTTTCTTTTTCTTGGCTGGCTCAATTCATGCTGGAGTTGTGTGACTTTTCATCTCTGCAGTTGGAGGAAAAGGCTAACTTGCAGTGTAAAAGTAGTATGATAAATTGTGGAAAAATAACTTGCTGGCTTTCCTAAGAAACTCTCCTCTCCAGCTCCTCCTCTCACTGTACTCCTTCCAGCGCCCCAGAATTCATTGCATCAGTGCATGTTATGGCACCTTTGGGATGCGTTAGTCATAAGAATGGAGCTACTGGTGCTCTGCAGGCATATTTTAACTTTGGCTCTCACATGAGTGCTCTGACACATCCGTGCTGTCTGCACGTCTGGGTAGCGTTTGCTTGCGGGTGCCTCCTGAGATTCCAGACGGCTCAAAAAAAGGAAACATCTAATTTATATTTGCTAAGGTATGCGTGAGGTCCTTTCGTTATTCCTTGTTGGTGGTGAGGGCTTTTGGGTACAGGGTTAACGTGGGATGAAGGCAAGAGCGATGGCTCAAATGGGAACGCTGGGTTCATGCTGTCATGTCCAGCTCCAGTTCTGTCCTTTCTCTTCCGAACGCTGCAGGGTGGCCAGAGAGAGCGGGAAGACTGTGTTTGCTCAGCCAGCCTTGCTCGTGTGCCCCTACGTATTATTTTCCGCCTTGGGAAAATTCACATGGACCATCTCGGGCTGGGGCAGCCTCCTGGCCGCATCGCCCCGGCCCCTTGGCACGCTGCTGGCCGCAGGGTTCTCCGTGTGATGTTCCCTTCCCCTGCCACCTACAGGCATCAGGGACCACAAAAACACAGCCTCCGGGAGTTTGCACTGGCATCAGGAGGCTCACGCTCGCTGCCTCTGCCTAACTGCTAGCGTCCACGTACCAAATTGCCTGTGTAATTCTGCCCTTTGTGCAGCAGATGTGAAGTGGACTTGATCTGATCCTAAGTTGTCTTCCTTTGAATTCGTTTGGATCTCAGAATGCATCTGTAATTGCCTATAATTAACTTCTCCTTACAGGGCGCTTTTGAGATGAGAGCTGATAAGCGAGCGCTGTACATTTACATTATGGACGTTTTCTTCTGGAGGCAGCCCCGTCAGGTTCTTTTGCTCTCAAACAGTGTAATCTGGACTAATTTCTGCGATTTCAGGCTTATATGCAAAAAAGTCAGATCAAAACTGACTCTCTGACTATCTGCTTTTGCATATAAGAGCAGAAGAATTCCCAGTTCACCCCTGCAGCTTCAGTACCAGCCCTGGTTTGGAAAACTTTTCTTGTGCTTCTTAGGCCCAACCTAATGTAACCAGTAACGACTGGTGGAATATCAAGTTTTTTTATCAAGCAGTGTATTGTCCACCAGCAAATATACCAAGGTCAGTAAGACTTAAAATACCAAGGTGTTTGAAATTAAAATATTCAGGCATTACATGCATATGCGGTCCTTTCATGCTCTGAGTCATTTGCTAATGTTTTGCACATAACCACGATCATTGTATGCAAAAGAAGGGACAGGCATGGTCTGAAGGAAGACTGTTCTGGCCTGTCCACATTAAAAGTTCTCACATTTAAGAAGCTGTAGCGCAGAAAGCAACCTTTTCAATTTTTCTCTCCCTCAAAATGAATGACCCGATAGAGATCTTGTGCACAAGCAGGGGAACAAAAATACATTACACCAGCAAAGTAATGTGGTTGGTAAAGGTTTTGTTAAATGAAATGCTGTTTTTGTTTTTCCCCTTAGGGAACAATAAGAAAACTTCTCTTTGTACATATCTCTTTCTGAAACAAGCTCCGTGACTGGTCGCAACCTGTAATAAAAATGCCATATGCAAGAGAATATATTTAATATTGGGACGGCAAAAGAGAATGATATGATCTGTTTGGGGTTTGAAGGTAAATGTTTAGACATTTTTTCCTTTAAAATAATCTGTGATAGATGCTGGTTAGCTGACTGGGAAATGAAATCACAGAGGATTTATGCCATTAATGACAGGCTATGATGTCAAAGACATTTGGCCTGTAGCCATAACCTTTTGTGTGGCTCTGGCTGATTCTTATAAATAAACAGGACTGCTCAGCTGCTGCCTGGATAGAAGTCCCCATCACTTGGGAGCACTGAAAACTGGGCTAAGCAGAGCACTTACAAATATCAAGCAAAAAATTGAGGAGAAGGGATGTCCTGCAAGAAGTGCTTTCTCCCCTTAGTGTCTCTGGGTTTATGCAGTAGGGCTTGGTTAATGTTTAAAGAAGCACCAGATTACTGAAATAACACCGAAACCAGTCTCACTTTCTGAAACTCCACTGTCTCATGTTGATTTACTATTAGTCAAAAGCCCAGACACATTGTCAATAGCCTACATCACCACGATTTTTGTCCTTCTCGTCCCGTTTGTGGTATAAAAAAGCAGACTGGATTGGCTTTTACGGTCTTGCCAGTGTGGCACCCAATCTTAGCATCAGGTGGGAAGCGGCGGGACCCCTCACCCTGCCTGCCCGGGGCGATGCGGCAGGGGCAGGTCTGCAGCACCCAGCCGGGAGAGGTGCAAACCCCAGGACACCCCATTCCAGTAACCTCCGAAAGAAACCTGCAAACGTGACTGCAGAGAGTCAGGGAACCCCTGAAGTATGTATAACTTCCCTAGGTACCATATCTGTCTCGTTAAGGAGCTTACAGGCATAACTTTAATCATATTTTGCTAGATAATGCACAGGATTTGCTTGCAGCCATTTCAGCCGTTTGATATGTGGGAGGGCTTCGTTATGTTGTTAGAGATGTCGTTTTTCTTTTCACACAGAGCTGTGTGCCGTTTGTATTTTATCCTCTGGGGGCTGTGTTGCTAATGGTTCGCCAGGTGCCAGACCCTCAGTGGGGTGAAGCAGTGTAGCTGCATTGCCTCGAGTTAAATGTCACCCATTGAAACCTTCTAAGGATCCAGGTCCTTTAATTATCATTACCAGCACCACACTGGTAAGTGTTACAGAAGGTCTGAGCTAAGCAAGCTCCCTGTCCTGCAGGTGTTTGGCTCCTAAAGCCCCGGTGACTCCAGCAGACCCATCTGTGCCATGCGATGCAGCAGCAATCCAGCGCTGGGATTTGGATGGGGACCTGGCAGGACTTTTCAGCACACGGGGCCAGAAAGTATTCCTGAAATCTGGCTCATGACTAGCGAAACAGCTCTTCGGAAACTCAGGGAGTGCGTCAGCAGCCTCAAGGTTGTTCTTGCTTATGCCAGGGCTGAGCAGCCTGCCGCTGGCCACCGGGCTTTACACCGCGTTTGTTTTCCCTTCTCTCCTTTTCTTGCCCTGAACGAAGCAAAACAAAACCCATCAAGAATGCAGGAAACGTTTTATCGCATCAGCGCTGCAATTCAGAAGTCCATCCCTTCTTTTAATTGCAGGCTGCAAAACCTTCCCCGAGGAAACCCGTTCTGCCGCAGCGGGCACTGATGCCTGTTATGGATCTCGCTAAGGCCTGATTCAGCAGCATCCCCGGTCTAAGAGGGGACCAGGACCAGCTCTTCCAAGTTGGAGGAGCATCAAAGCAACGCGAGTTTGCTCCGTGTGGGGCCGCGCATCCACCTGCCGCGGCGCCGGGGCACGGCAGCATCACGGCAGCGCCGCGCGGGCTTGCCTTCCAGTGCCTCTAATTCGGTCCAGATGTCAGAGCGGCTCTGCATTTTGATGATTGTATTTCCCTATTAACGTATTCGTTTTATGACAGAGCGGGATCGTTACAACTGTCACGTTATTCTCTTTCTTTTTCCCCTCTCCTATTAGTAGAGACACTTATTATCATTTTAATGGGGAGAAACAAGTTCCCTACGTCCTTTTCCAGTCCTAAAAATACAAGACTATATTTTCCAGAGGAGCTTATGATTGTAAGTTTAAATATTCAGCTAGAATGCATTAAAATGCCCTAGATGTCAAGGAGAAACAGGGAGTCCTGATACCCAGAGGAAGGTAGGGTGCTTAAGCTGAATTATAGCAGTATGATTATTGGTATTGTCAGATCTTAACAATCTACAACATTATTTTTAGGCACCCATCCAACTCAGAAACAGCTTTCAAATCATTTCAAAAGGACTTCACTTGAAGACTGTTTGTTTTGGAAAAATATAAATCATTGTTCCATTTAAACATATTTCAGCTCAGAGAGCAATAATGTTTTATTTGTGTTGAAAGAAGGCAGGGGCTTATTAAATATTAATATGTGGTTTACAGCATGGGTTAAAGTTCCTCTCTTAATATATACTGTAACTTTGCCCAAGAGACTTCATTCCTGAGGGAGTATATGTTTCTGCTTAAGGAACTTGAAAATAACGAAAAAAGTATATTCACAGGGTATAAATATGCCAACAGAGGGGATGCTTTCTGTTAAAAATTCTGCTACAGTTTGAACATTAGTGATAATTAATGGCATGAGCTAATTAATGACCGTATATATGACACCTGGCACGGTGCTTTGCTGAGCACAGGTAGTGTGCTCATGTCCAGGGCAAAAGGACCTGACTTATTTCTCTATCAGGCTCTTACTTCCAAGTCCCCTGGGACTGAGACAGACACTAGTGGTTGTGCCAAGGTCAGACCATGGCAGTAAAGGCTGAAACACCAACTCTCTGTCGTCAGAGAAAGAAAAGAGATGGAAACTGCCAAGGAATAGGTACTGGGAGAGGAAGATTTAGTGAAAAGGGAAAAAGCAGATCCTAAATCAGGGTAGGTGATGCGCAGAAGGGAGTTTCGAGGAAAGGTGAGTGGGAATTGTGTCTTTCAGTCAGAAAGAACCAAGTGTAAATTATGAAAATGCAATGGGAGTTCAGTTTTTAAATCATGCAGGCGCTGTTGGCAACTATAACACAAAAGTCTTTGAATCCACAGAGATGAGGGAAAAGCTTCAGGAGGAGATTTTTTTCCCAAGGCACGAAAGGCAGGTTGGTGTTAATTGAATATTTATCAAGACTTTTGGTAGCACAAAGACAACCTCCATGCTGGTTCAGTGGCCATCGGCCACCTCCGAGCACGGGGGGGCTGGGTGACCCCACGGTTGTTGGCAGTGGTCCCCGGGCTGGGTTTCTCCCAGTTTGGACTGTGGTGGCTCCAAGCATCCCTCCCTGGAGCGGTGAGACAAAATCCCACGGGCTGTGGCACCGAGGAAGCATCAGAAGAGCCAAGGCTGTTTGCTGCACATTTGGTTGCAGTGCAGTATCCCTCCAGAAGAAATTAAGATGTAATAGTTGGGTGTTTCGTTAATTTTTGGAGGTGTTTTAAGCCTTACCTAATTAGAGAGTGTGAGACATCCTGAGACAGAAGAGAATAGTCATTTGTGAATGGAAGGGAACATCGTATTATTTCCACTGCTTTATACCGCAGATTTGAAGGGGAAAAAAACCCAAACCCAACATCTCCTTGAAGATGAGATAATCCTGGTGGAACAATCCTGTAATATCTGATGAAAACTGCGTGCAAGACTGAATCATTAACTTTCAAATGGGAATGTTCCCGACATGTGCAGTGTCTTGCCTTTAATTTAAATTCCCCTAATTCTATCCTTGAAGATTTTGGTCCTTTAGACTTAAAAGGCAGCTCTGCTTATTCTTTGTGCTTGGGAAAGGAGATGAGACCTTTATAGTCTCAAAATGGGCTTCTTTTTTTTTTTTTTTTTTTCTTAAGGAAAATGTAATTGCATACAAACTGCAAACCCCTCTAAACAATTCTCATTGGTAGCCTGAAGAGTCCCTTGGCTAAATTGTAAATCACTATAAAGTGCACCAAAAAAAAAAAAAAAAAAAAAAAATAAATCAGGGCATAAATGAGTTTTGGAGCTGTCTAGTCTAGGGTCTAGGGTTCTGTAAGGTAATTAAATCAAGGAGACTTTCTGATCTATAGAAGGGTCAATGTAACAGGGCACTGCTTTGAACCATGGTCTCATTAAGACACAACTGTCGTCTTTGCTTCCCAGATTGTTTATAACAGAGGACTTATTCCCAAGCAGTCAATAACTGGAGAACATAAATCACAGCACGGAAAGAGTTATACCCAGTTTATGGGCCAGATCCTCAGCTGGTATAAATCACTGTTGCCCCAATGATGTCACCTCAGCCATGCTTTATTTATACAATCCAAAGATCTGTCTCACACTGTTCTCATTTTATTGGCTTTTATTGACTCATTCTGCAGGCACTGATTTTCATATATAAAATGAAGGTGGAGATAATCGAGGTATGTGAAAAGTAATTTTTTAAAATTTTCAGGGGAAAATCTGAATTCTTCTCTTCCTTCCCCCTTCATTTTATTAAAACATAGTTACCATGTGAATTTTTATCAGCTCATAACCATTTCCCTAAATACCATAGTCACTTCGAACACTCTTATTGGAAAAATGTTCCAGTTGGTCTTCATATGATTTAGTGGCACTGCTTCTAGACTTTAATTAAATTCAGAAAGGACATCCCCAGGCTCAGCACCCACAAAGGAGGTGATGGCAGCAGACCCCAGGTCCGTTATTCTGCAGGGGGCTGTGCTCAGCGCCTTGGACATCTCTAAGTCTGACTTGCCCTGTGTGGGCGACGGCAGGGTACCAACACTGCTGTTTGGGAACCTTTCTTATTACCCTGTGCTTAGTGTTGGGCTAAAAACAGATCACAGAAAGATGAATCTCCAAAAATCTCCTCCAAAGCTAAGATCAGTTTTGGTCCTTTGGCTGAGCCACGGGTCGGTATAGGGCATGCCCAGCAAACCTCCTCCCCGCAGCCAGGGAGCCAAGGTGAGCGCAATATCTGCTTTAAATGCCTGCAACGGCGATTTCAAATATCCCCCTGCCCCAACCGCTGAGGCAGTCCGGCTTTCCTCCTCTCAATCTCACCTCAGCATCATGCCTGAACGGCGTAGCATAGGCAGCTGGATGGCAAGCAAATAATAGTCCCCCAACCTCCAGAGTCCTCTAAGGAAACTTTATTACTACGAACTAACTAAACTTACAAAAGATCCTCCCCGGTTTTGTTCCAGCGGTTGCTGTGAGCAAATCTGGCAGTATGAAGTCATTTTTGTATGTCCTGGTTGTATTTCATCATGCTGATGTCAGGACCGGTGTCAGCATTGTCAATATGGTGTTTATGAAGCTGGAGATCAATATTAAATACTGGATTTAGTAGCCATTGACAAGAGTTGTAGCTCTGACTGCATTAGACCTTCTTTGGCTGACAGGGAGCCAGAGGGGTTTTTCCATGTCATTCAGTTAAAGGAGTTTCCACTGCCTGTCTTTCTCCTCCCGCTACAACATTGCGCAGTGACAACAGTCATTTGGAAAAAAAGAAGAAAAAAAAAAAAAGAAAAGATCTCTCTGAGGAAACAGTAAAAATTTATGAAAGAAATCTCCAGAGAACAAAACATCAAACCAGCAAAGAGACTGAATGTGAGAAAACAGCCAAGAAATACTGTGAAAAATTGATGAGTAGAGCTGCAGATACTTGAAAACAATAAACAAGCAGAATCTACTTAATTAGGTATGATTGTAACATTAATTCTCTGGGTTAAAAACACTAACTTTTATATCCATCCGGGATTTTGGCACTCAGATAACGGTGTGTCCAGGCGTTTCAGTTCTCTGCTGTTCTCTTTGCGACACACGGAAATTATGTCCACTATTTTTTCCATGAAAAATTACCAGCGTTTTATTCCAAGCTGTTTCACAAATCAAAGCTGTCACTACAGCGAGGGTGAAAGATTCATCGGATATCTACACTGTTCTCCTATCGCTCTCAGAGGGGGATGAACATATGCGTTCAAGAACAAATAATAATATGTTGTATTTAAATACCTCTACCTGGCAGAATAGGCACGTGCCTAGGAAGAAAACCCCAGAGGAGATACGATCTGCAGGAACAGGGTACTAGATAACAAGGCAAACTTTTGCATCCCAGGTCTGCTGGGCAGCCCTGCAAACATCGCTTCCTTTCCCTCTGCCCTGCTTCTTCTCCAGCCCTCTGTCCGTCCTCCTTACTCAGCTCTTCAACTGGGCAAGACAGACTTTATTCCCCTCTTGTTTAAGGTGACGCCTACAGCTTCATCTCATGATGCTCCTGGTTGCTGCCATATAATAAAACCTCCAGAACCATAACCACTGATTTGTTTCTCTAAGCAGACTGAAGCCTATAAAGTTTCCTAGTGGTGATTTTATAAATATAAATAAATAAATAAATATATGCGCATACATACAAACACATATATAGGCTGTCTTCAAGCTCACCATCTCTAAGTTCATGACCTTCACTAATCCATCCTTTTCCCATCAACTTTCTCCAATTCTCCCAAGCGATTTGGAAGACTCAGACCCTCACAGGTGGCAGCATTTCTTCCTGAACTCGTGACGGCACTTTCTCTTAACTCCCTGTTAGCTTGGAGATCTTTCTTATGCTCCTAATCTTCCTGAAACCACCATTTCTTATCCAAAGCTGCTTAAGCAGTTGGAGAGTAACGTTCATTTCCAGGCAATATGTGCGCAAACTTGGATGAGGGCTGGTTTGCAAACGGAGCTGCCTATAATCCGGAATAAAATTAAACCTTAATCACTATGTTCCGGAGGAAAGATTTGTCACTGCCCAGCAAACACGTATCTTAATAAAGACATTCATTCTCGTGGAGCGCAAATCCATTCGTATCCACTGGCTTAAAAGAATGCGCATCTGCACAGAGGAACTTCGGATTTTCCCCATCTGAAGCAGTACGTTGCTGGTAAGAGAGGCTTATATAGAAGCACTGGGGACCCTTAAAGAAGGCACATCATTATCGCTGCTTGAATTACATTAGCATCAGCAGGCCACGAAGGGCCGGCTGCGTAAGGCACCTTTGTGCAAGGAGCTGCTGCCTGCGCTGCGGGCAGCCCGGGCATCGGGCAGGCGAAGGGCAGCTTCATCCCTGCCATAGGAAAGGATCCCAGCTGGAGATGAATTAAAGGCTCTTTTTCTTGCACGACATTGGGCTGTGACAGAGGTTAGAAATCAACTTAGGTCTCCTGAGCCACCGCCCTGTGCACTAACCACAAGATTTTTTATTTTTTTTCATGCTCTCCGTTTCTCAACTGCTAGTAATTACACATAAAAATGCTCTGGACGCCAAAACAAACAAGCGAGATATTTCCAGTGAGCTTTCAGTTTGTTATTAATGCTTCAAAGATGGTTTTGTCCACAAGGTAATGCAGAAAGTGATCATGTTGCTAAGCTCGCTTCTCTGCTTTGCATGTTTGCGGCATCATTTCTCTCTGATGAGACAATTTGCATACAGGCTGACATCTCCCTTTTTGGACTGGATGTTTTCTCTCTCACATGATGGGAAAAACAAATTCCACACTGAATCAGAACACAGCCTGCGCAACTAATGTGATCTGGATTTGTTTCAAAGGACAGGGATTCTGATCACTCAGGACCTACCTCAGAACCAACTGGAAGTAATTTTGTGCATGGTTTTTTTCCCCACCATACTACAAAAGTATTACTTCATGAGCAGAGCATCCTGGGATGACAGTAAATATCCACAGATACTGGGTATTTGTTTTCTGCCTCAGATTTCCTATCGCTTATCTCTAATTTTAAATAGAAGCTGTGGAAAAAAGTATGCATTTACTGGATTTTTCTATACTACCTTATTTTTACATGGATGTGAAAATTCCAGCACCTACTCATCCTGCACTGAGTCACTGGAATGTGCTTATCGCAGGTGAATCTATTGAAGAAAGTCATCCTTATTGACACTTTGCGTTTTTCCTTGGAGCCTATTCGTGCATGACCTCATGGAGCTTCACAGGATTTGTGCAGTGTCCCTCTAATTAGCAATATTATCTCACCTGGCATCATATTTTACGATCAGCAGACATTATCTGGGAGATCTAATTCCAGAGAAACCAATGGGAATATTTCAATTCTGTTATTGACTTTTCTTCTCAAGCTTTGTAATTAATTCCCACTGCCTCAGGCAGGCTGTAGTAGCGGTGACAGACGAGCTGTGCTCCACCACTAATGCAAGCTAAAGCCCAAAACGCCGTGTTCAACTGGGCGTCCATCACGGTTGGTGACTCTGCCTCTGCTGTCTCTGATACAACCATGGCAATGTAAAGGCAACACCTGGTAATACATTTCCCGATGAGTATTAACGACTAAGGAAACTCCAGTCCATAGTAGCGTGGCACGTCAGGATAGACCCATTCACCTTTTCTTGCCCTGTCTTCAAGCCTCACAGATTTCTAGGAATAAAGCACCTCATGTCATTCTCCGAAGCTGAAGACTATAGCGCAAAAGGCTATTTCCAGACTTTCAGGGCAATCACTGAAGAATTCATTTAATGAGACTTCAACTTCTAAGGAAGAGATTGTTTACAAGTGTTTGGGCCAACAGCGCAGGTAAAAGTGGTGGAATTTCTGCTTGGCTTTGAATCCAGTGAGTTCATTCAAATGATTGGGATGTAGACCTAAAAGTCCTTTTGAAAAGGACTAGTGGCATTGTGAGGTTCTTCAATTAAAAATCTGGGCCGCAGGGTTTGATGCTCGTCTGTTCGATGGGTGTCAGGTTATTCCCCTAACTCAACCGAGTACTGTAAGTGCAGATCACATTATATGGCAGAAAGTTCATGTAAGACTGGATTAGAGCCAAATAAACCTTCTAAGACAAATTCTACAGACAAGCTGATGCCCAGACATTTGTGCGACCATTTAAACCCAACCTACTGAACGTGTTTTACATCAGAAATCACGACCTAGTGAAGCATGGAGGTGACTCAGATGCCAACGTGCTTAAACAGTGCTGCTCTGCCTCGTGGATGCGCATCCAACAGAGTACACGCCGTCTGACCAAGCCTTCTTGGGTAGTAGGACCTCAGCCAAAGCTTGAAGACACATAGATCAAGATCTCAGACTCCCTCTATAAAGTTCAAACGAGTTGGCAAATGGTGTTTTAGTGCTGGCTGATTCCTAGTTTTAACTACTTCTCTGGATAGACTGGGTATAGCTGCTATGAAGTGAAGACGGATTGGCTCAAATTTATTTTTAACAACTAAACTAGCCAGATGATTTTTTTTATCCAACTATAGGCCAGTCCAACCCACATGAAGAAAAGGCTAGAGCACAGATCAAACATTTCTTGGCCAACATGGCACTGCTATTAGGGGAGATTTCCAGCAACCTCTGTCACAAGTTGCAAGATATTTATCAGAAACAAACAGAGTTTGAAATTTCATGACGTTTAATTTTTTAAGCCAGTAATTGCCTATTTCCTTACCAAAATTAGAAACAGAAAATGTTTTCAAAAGTCCTCTCTCCAGCAACCTCTATTGTGATTCAGTTTCTTTTCTTTGCAGCTAAGGCATTGATCCCTTTTGTAACAGAAGCCCAGCACGGTCTCATACCCCCTGAGCTCAGTTCAAGTGCAGGCACGAGCAGTGCCAGAAGGGGAGCGCCGGCTCTCCTGCTGCTGGAGGAGCGAGGTAAGCGTGCTTTCAAGAGAATGACTAAGGCAGCTGCAAGATATAAGTTTCACTTTATCAGTCTCTCAAGGAGAAAACAACTTTGCTTGTCATTAAAGTCCTTCTGGAAGCTACAATACTTGTCCTTAAAAATTAAAGGTTGGAAATGGGTTTTCTGTCAAGTTTGTTCCAGTTCACCACTCAGAAGCTGAAGAGCAGAAGGTGAAGAATAGCTGTTTCAAATATATATGTGTGTGTATACATATATAGTTATAATCTGGACACAAGCTTCCACGAAGTGACATGCAAAACCATGTGGACCACTTGGAGATTTGGGTTGTCTTTCAGTCTGCTACATTAAGAGAGAGCAAGAGAGTGAGAACATTGACAGTTTGCAGGAGGTGATAGTAGGAAAAAAGAGATATATTATGCAATTTAGTCATCTTGCTGGTGGTGCTTGCCATCTCCTTACCTTGTCTTGGTGATACGCCCTACAAAGCTACCGTCCACGGTAAATGGAAGTGCAGGTAGATTGCCGTGTGGCGATGTCCAGATGCATGTGACTCCATTTGCCTGCTTGAGGTTTCGGCGAAAGATCTTGACTGTGACTACAATTTTTTTAACAGCTGTCAGGTCACCAGTCGCTGCTCACTGCCTCCATCTGTGGTATGGGCATGTCTTATGGGTAAAGTCTTAACTAGCACAATTATCCTCTGATGAATTAGTGGTATTAAGCCAACTTCACTTCAATTATATCTACCTTTCACCCCTTTTTGCCACATGCCCTAGCTGTAAACATTTGTAAAATGCTTCAGTAACTCTTAGAAATGATTGTACCACAGTTAACGAGAAATTCCAGAGTCCCACATAAAATCGTGCTTGGAATGAAACTGCTGGGCAAAGCAAATGAATTATCATTATTCTCACAAGTACTTCGAGGAGCTCTCTGTGCTCCAGGGGTCTTGCTGTACCTTCTGAGATTTCAGAAGGACTTGAAATTATATTGCCCCAAGCACGCATTGCATAACCTTCAAGTTTCTGCAGAATTAATGTGGGTAAACACTGGAAGACATAATTAATTGGCATAAAGGCAGAACCTGCAGATCCACCTGATAGGAGTGGGCAAAAGAATACATCATGGGTCTTCCTCTGAATGTGATCAGACTCGCTCTCCAAAGCAGTTCTTGGAAGACTTAATTTCAGAGGAAAGTGTTTCTACTACTGAAAATACCCTGCCTTCAACACAATAGAGCTAATTCAATAGTACTCCTTATGGGTGGTGGCTGAAACCAGAGGCAGTTTTAAGGCAATGAGGTGAAAATTAATGTACTGGGTGTGACCAGGTGGTCATATCCTTTTATCCTGCTGCTGGGCCATCAGTATCCCACCCTTGAACCCTGGATTTTCCTTTTAATGTTACTCTTTTTCTCTCACACCTCTGTAACCTACTGATCTATTTTCTCCCAGTCATTTCAAAGTCTAGATCTTCCCCTTTTGCAGCCCCTCCAAATTTGGAAATTTGTGATCATGGCTGAATTTACAATAAAGAAAATTATCATAGGGATCTCGCAGCTTTGCTAAGGACGCCGCGCACGTGCTCACACGAGATGCATATAGTTCTGGGTTCTAGCATCACTTCTCGAGATGGATCCCCTTTCAGAGATGCTGGTGGCTGTTAGATATTGCTGCATATTAGACCGTCGGACCAAAAAGCTGTTTCAAGGGGAGGACAGGGAAAGAGCTGAGCAAAGACCCCACGGTGGACCACCTTCACCAGGAGCCAGGCTGCTGACTCTCCCTGCTCCCCTCTCCCACCCATAAAGCCTCATGCTGGACACAGATGGGTTCCGAGTCCCTAATCCACAGGCCAGCCCCTGTCTCATGGATGGGGTCACGTAGCAGGAGAAAGGCTCAGGTCACGGAGCACAGCATCTCCCATTACACGACCCAGACCCAAACACTGATTGACCCCACGTGCCGGCATGCTCTGGGGACGGGTCCTTATCGTCTCACCACGGGTACGGAGGACTCACGTGGTGGGAAATTGCCTATTAAGAGGCCCGCTACCAATAAATCTGGTCTAAAAAATCTGAATCTGGGTTTACAGCAGCCGAATTGCGTTCAACCCCTAAAATCCTTGCGACGGCTTTTAATGTAGGAAAACATTCAGTGGCTGCAAGGGTTACATTACACCTTGTGACTGGGAAAACGTCCGGCAGCAGTCAGTTAGTCATGCAGTCTATAGTGTAATTACAGCTCCACAGACCCAGAGTGTGTTTTGGCTTTGCTCCACAGACACTGGGTAATTACTACCCTATAGATCCAAGGCTTTTCAAGGATTTATAGGGCTGGCATGTGGTACACCCCGTGGAAAAACAGCAGATCGGGCATGATATAACAGGTATGATACTGTATATTAATTTCCATGGCAACCCTTGTGGCTAAACTGATGCAAGACCAAACGGAGCATCAACTAGCAATTGTGCCGTGATAAGTGAGCACTTGCTGATCAGTGTTCATGCTTGGGCTAAGGGTTTCTTTGTAGGGTCAGCGAGGATGAGATCATTAGTGCTCCTTGGGGAATGCCTCATCATACCCACAGGAGTTCTGTGGGAAGAAAAAATGATCACTCCTTAAGTAAAAGTGCTAAAAGATTTTTACCAATTGCCTGCTGACAAATCAGTGGAACATCTGAGTATTTGTCCCTTGGTGCAACTCTATCAAGACCAGCAAAACCACAGTGGAGTTGGACTTAATTTGCCCCACTGCCTTTTGAGCAATTCCGTGCTTTTTAAATTCTTCCCTCTCTCGGTTTTCATTTTTGCTGTGACTTTCCAGCAGGCAGCAGAGGCAAGGTACACGCTGAGCGATCATCCTGTTCGCTTTTCCACATCTGACACGTCAAAAAAACCCCAAAAAACTAAATGTGGAGAAGAAAGAAGGGTTTGCAGCAAGCAATAACAGCTCTGCCCGTTACTACCACGGGACATTGCTGACGCGAGGACGTTGGTGTTAACCCACGCGGGCTGCGTAATGGCACGCTGGGAAAGTAGGCAGGTTTGGTGGCAATGGACCGTTGAAGGCAAAAGGGATGGGGCATGCAGAAAGTCAGCGGCAGAGCAGGAACCGAGCACAGGCGAGGTCTGCTCAAGCCTCTGTGCAGCTGTCTGGATCAGTCCCGGGGCTTCTGGGGTGTCATGGCATACCTGGGCTGAGTTTCAAGTCGACCTCAACTGATTTATGGGCTGGATGGAGACCTATAAAACCTGCGGCAATTCTGCATGGGGGTTCTCTGTGAAACTCAGCGAAACTGTGAAACTCCAGCTGAGCTTTGTCCTGATTTTTCTAAAACCCGGATAAATGTAAACCAAAAGCCTCAACCCAAATACTGCCAAATTATGGGGAATGCGCCAAAACAGAGAGTGTTTTTAAATATCTTCCCCTGTTTTGTGGCTTATGGGATGGGCATAGGGATACTAAGCAATAAACAAAGGAATAGAGACAGTGTTTTGTGAACTCTGTACATGACCTTTTCCACGAGGTGAAGTTATTGTATAAGACTTTCCTGTCTGAATGGGAAGGGAATGAGCAGGACAACACAACAAACAATCTCTCAGCAAATGCTGACGACTCAATTACAAGGGTATGGCCTAATTTCAAGGTCCCAGCCAAACTGAAACAGCTGCTGAGCCACAGTTGGGTGTCAGGCATCACAGGACCGGTCCCCCTTGGATCAGAGGGGCAGTCAGCGGTCCAGGGCTGTCCACAAAAAGACAGTCTCTAGAAAAGTCTGAAAACCCTCAGACTCCTCTATCTAACATCGGGGGAAAAGTAAGCTCTAGGTAGAGAGATATAGAGTGATTTACTGCCCTTAAAATCTGTTTTCTCTTAAAAGTCTTTTTTCTAAATAAAAATCTTTCTTCTAAATAAATAGTACTTGGCTCAGATACGGCCCTTTCTTTACTGTATACCAGTGTCATTGCTCCCAGAAAGCAGAGAACCACAGGCAGTGAAAACAGATCAGGCCTGCTGAGGTAATGGGGATAATTACCCTCACTCCGAGCCTGCAAAATGGGAAAACAGTGCGATTTCTCCCCCAAAACTTAGGATGTGAAGCTGGGATGATGTGTGCTCGAGAAGACCGGGATGCGCTGGGGCAGGTGCCCACATCGGCTCCGGCAAAGCATCAGCAGCTGAACCCTCTGCACCGTCCAGTGCTTGGGTGGAGAGGGAGGGAAGGAGGGAAGGCAATTAACTCTTCCCCATGAGAGGAAGAGCAAGAAAAGCAATGTTTGTCAATAGGAAACATGAAAAAAACCCCACCCCAAACCAACCCTCAAACCCAACTGTCCTAATTCCACCCATCAGATAAGCTAATGGAGCATTAAACTTCTCCATTTCACCCTTCCTGCCCTGCCCTGCAATTTGCAAATGGAACAGATACCTCTGCATCCCTTTGCTCTTGCTAAACTGCCCATCCTATCCCACATTTATCTGCTGGAATCACAGCACAGCACACGTATCTGTTCCTGTTATTAAATCAACAAAAATGGTGATGTTGACAAATGACAGCGGCTTTCTCCATCCTGGACTGCTGCTGATGGGTTTGATGGTGACCCGTCCTCCCTGGGGAGCAGGGACTGTGTCCAGAGCTCTGGAATTTTTGAAGGCTATGGTGATGGGGCTGATTGCCAGGGCTTCCCACATTTAACCGGTGGGGTTTATAGCCCACATCCTTTCCCATCCGATTGCATGGGGACAGGGAAGAAAGCATGACTTTCTAAGAGCTGCTGAACGAAATAGAAAGCAGCACCTTCTCCTTTGCAGGGATATTAACGGAGCTGTTTTCTGAGCGCACACGTTGGTCAGCGAGTTCTCCTGTCCTTTCACTGGGAGCAAATACTGTGATGGCATTACACCTACCCGGCAGTCTTCACAGATCTATAGAACTCTGTCATGGCTTGAAGCTTGTGCATTCAAAAAGAATAAGTCTGGTTTTCACTGATCCATGAAAGCTTAAGGGGAGAGGTGAAGTATCACTTGGCCTCTGTCTCGCCTCCTTCCCCCAGTTCACAGCCGGCTGAAGTCGAGGCTTTTAGCCTGCTGTATCTTCTAGAAAGGCATCCAGCCTTGCTGTGAAGTGATAAAAAGGTCCACTGACTCCCGCAGTAATTTCTTTCCAAGGATTATGTCACTCTGCTGTTAAATGTGTTAATCTAATTTCTTGTTATAATTCTACACTCAGTAGCTTCCAGCTACTGATTCTTACTGCAGCCATCAAAACCGAGCACATTATTCCAGGATCAGCCTCTCCTCCCATTTCTGTCCCTGTATACTCCAGTACCTGTGCATTATTCTTCGCTTTACTTGGTTTGTGATTATTTTTTTTAATGCAGAATGCATTAGATAAATGTTCTAAGTCGGAACAAAGTGACTGCGCATTAGTGCCCCAGGTTATGAATTCCCCTTCATGTTTGAAGAATATCAAAATGTGTTGGGAACGAGTCCAGCAAATATTCTGGATGGATGCTGCACGAGTCGCTAGCACTGGGCACAGAGTTCCTTACTGCAAAACACTCCTTCTTCCCCCTTAGAAATACAACAAATGTAAATAAAAGGACCCAACTGTGGCTGAAAGAGAAGTGTTTTAAAGACAGAAAGCTTTGTTCTTATCCTTACTGCTCCAGACATATACCAGAGTGAAATGGAGTAGGGTATGGGGCCAAAATTAATATTATTTTTGGAAAGAGATTGATCCTGGAAAGTAAGTACATGAAAAAGGAAGAGAAACAAGGGATTGTTAGTTAAGGTCACTTTGAGGTCTGGCACACATGACCCGAAAAAGCCCAAAAGCTTTGGATTCAATCACCCCAAACAATGAAGGAATTGACTGTGATTACATAGTTACAAGAGCGCACGGGGTAATTTAACAGTCGGAAATTGAATTAAAAAAGGCTAGGATATCTACAAACAAGATGTACTCTGCCATGTTATGAAGGGTTTAACAGCAGCCATAAGCACTTTTAGGTGAGCCTGCCACTAACATCAGCCTGCCAAGAATATGACCATCCTTGGGAGTATGGGAATATTGTAAACTGCTGGGACTCTGTGGCTGGGCACGTAACTCGACTTTCTCACCACTTCCTTCCTTCACAGTAAATGGAACAGTAAAAAAAATAAATTAAAAAACAGTGGGTATCTGGGTAGGCCAAATCCACATCCAGTTTCCTAAAGCCCTTTATTAGAAAGTGCCTGAGTGTTTGAGCACGTAGAGCTAAGGCTGTCAGGGAATCGAGGACACTTCCCGCTCCTCCACCCGCTAGGATATTGGGAATTTAATCACGGTTGGGACATTAGGACCTGTGGCACCATTCAGCTCTGCCCACTTTCACCTGAGACCGAGTTATTTGCTCTGGGTTTTTTTGTTGGTTTATGTTGACATAATAAACCAGCAATCAGAAAGACCCCCGGTCCAGGATGGAAGTTTTCCTTAGTTGAACCAAACTAACAAAGTCCTGGGAAGTATAAATATTGCTCTGTCTTCCCCTCTGCTTTGGAGATGCTATAGACAGCCCTGGCTATAGAGTGAGGAAAATGAGTTTGCTAAAATATCCACTGAAGCAGCAATATATACTCATATTAATAAGTGCAGAGTCCAGCCCTGGAACAACTACAACACGTGAATAAATGTCACAGCAGCCTCTAATGACAGACTCCTTTAGGGCTTCTTTCTAAAGAGTGGGCAAGAAACCAATCTCCATAGAAATCCTTTGCTGCACTTTCTCCCCTTTTTATAAGACCCCGAGGCTAATTAGCACCTAGCAACACCTCGAGAAAGATGAAACTTCATTTAGGGCTCGTTGCCTTGACACACAGTTAAAGGATCAGGGAAACAGAAGTCTTTTTTGCTATCTTATAGCCCACAGACACAGAGTACCTGTAAGATGAGAAGAATATGCTTAGCTTTAATTAGCTTTCTAGAACTTGCAGACACATTTAGCAGTCATAAACCCTGTCTATCTGGGATCTGATACCAGCCTGCACTAGTCATTAGCTCTCAATTGCTCCTCTCTGTCTTGCTTCGCTGAAACCTACTCAGATTTGGAGGGGTGTGGGAAAGAAAAGAGCTTGCTATGTAGAAAATAGGTAGGAATTTAACTCCAGGAGAAGAAGCGAAGAAGAGGGAAGAGATGAAACACTAATAAAGCTAAATTTTATTTAAATAAAAAACATTGTTTAAATAATATTATCGTAAGTATCCTACTGAGAGGATGAGTGGCAGTCTCTGCTTTACCTCCACGCGTCAAACTTATTTACTTATGCATCAACATACCTGTTTCTTCCTCGAGGAAGCCCGGACACTGATGCCACTCGCAGGGACAGCAGACCCTGAACAGGCATCAAGCCACACGAAGCTGCCACATGGAGCATCAGATGGAGCCCAGCAAGGTCTTGCACCGAAATCCCAGTAGTGCTGTGGCTTGGGTGTCGCCTCCACCCTGACAAACCCTCCCAGATGTACACAGTGCATCCTCAGTCCAGGAATTTAGGTGGACAAATTTTAGGATGCACATTCCAGTCCTGGGAGCAACTGGACTAGTTGGGAGCTGGAGCGATGATTATCGTAACGTGATGTTTCAGGCAGCCTTTAGACATAAGCTAAACCCCTCTGCAATGGAAATTAAGCAACCCTATTTTAATTAGTTCCCTATGTAAATTTGAAAGCAAAAAAGTTGTTGGGCTGTTGCAAAGCAATACTTCGTGTCAGAGGCAATGCTCTTATAAAAGACCTTGTGTTTCAGATTGAGGGGAATTACCTCTAACCTGAAAATAAAACATTTACCGCAGTGAAGAATGCTTCAAATTCCCTGGAAGAAAGTTTCTTTTTATCTTCTCTGGCGCTAACTCTTTAAGCATTTTATAATCCCAAACAATCTTAAGCACTGAAAAGTGCAGTATTTCTAGATATGAAATGCTCAACAAGAGAGAGAAAATGCTCTTTGCTTTTTTTTTTCCCCCTCAAACTTGTTTTTGTCATTAAACTGAGCTGACAATGAGCTGAATTTTATTTACTTCCTACATTTAAGTACAAAGACATGCAACAACACAAAACATCTGATACAATTGACATTTAATACTCTTCATCTGTAATGAAGATCTCCTGTGACTACTTTTCTTATTCCTGTTAACACAACTTCCTAACGCTAATTACTTTCACACTTGCCTTATGAGTTTTTTATAGTGCGTGTGCAGACAACAAACAGCTAATAGTAACAATAGTCATCAAACCCCAGTCACCTGCATCATCAAAATACTTAGTGTCGTACTTTCTAACCTCGGACTGTTTTCCAAACCTTAAATAATCAGCTGAGCTGATTTGCACATTTTGCAAACTTAATTAGACCTCAATATGGATGAAGATCATGAAGATTTTTGTTCTCGCTAGTAATAGTTGTACTTTATCTTGCTTTGCCTTTGAACTAAATACGCCCTAATTGTGTATTTACATTTGCTGGCATGTGCAAAACATTTTAAGCAGATGAGCAAAGCAGCTAATTAGTATTGTACATTCTGTACTTGCATGGTACACCAGAAAATTGTTCAGTGGAGGCAGGTCATCAAGCACACAGTCAACTTTATTCATTAATTCAAAAATAGAAGTCATGTACGAGGACCCCACATTAGTGCTCTGAAACTTGTATCAAATAGCATGGGATTTCTTATCAAATTTTTTTTTTTATGAAATCATATGCAGGATTTTGCTGATAATTTGGAAAAATATGGGTCTCTGCTGTAGGCTGTACTTCCACATAAGTTTTTTTTTACTGCTTGCACAGCTCCCATTCCCAATCAGAATTAGCAATTCTCCCCTCAGACTATACGTGTTCTTGTTCCTTTGCTTGATCCTCTTTCTCCTGTGGAAGACATATTTGTAGCATCAACAAATGCGTAGCAAAAAATCGATAAACAAACGTTCTGTGTTGAAAATGAGTGGATTTCTTGTTTAAGCATATTAGCGTGATTCCTGCATAAAATACAAGGAACATATGTGGGCTTTAATGCAATGCTTTTAAAATACTAGTTAGAAGCAGTCTAAGATTCAAGGGTTTCTCTCTAGAGACTACAGCAGATTGTTCACAATTATGCAGGAGTGTAATGGAGATTATAAGGAGCTATATTTCTTCGTAATGGGGATGAGGATAATGTAGTTTAAAACCACAGACTGTACTTCGCTATGCTTCGACACGCAGTCATCTGCCAGCTGGTTGCTTTATCACGAAGGAAGCTTAAGAACGCAAACACGAGAAGCTGTTGGGTCTGTATCAGAGATCTTATGGGATGTTAATGCCATTTTTCTGGTAGCAGTGGTGCTGGGATGTGTGATTACCGTTTTGTTGACAAACATGATTTCAGGTGTTGGTTTGTGCGTTATGCAAAACAGATTTACCTCTACAACAGAGCCTGGTGAGTGTGCTGGAGTATGGAGAAACCGGAGAAATTTCTCCGAACAGCTGGAAATACTTTGTTGTACTTTTATCTCCTTTTCTTTTTAGTTTTCTCTTTTGTCTTCCCATATTCTGTATTAGAAGACCTGTTCCAAATTGACTACTGGATTTATTTAATTAAATTGACCCTGACTTGTGCCTCTGATGAACGCTAGGGCTAAAAGCATAACAAGAAGCAAAATAGGCCTCGTATTGCTGCAGGTCTGGCAACTCCACTAATAAGAAAATCTAGCAGGTCCATTAATAAGAATGCTAATAGCTCCTCTAAAAAACCTGCCAATGAGCCAGTATGTGGGTTTTGCTCTGCCTTCTGTCTTTTCCTGCACATAGAAACAGGTATTCACTAGATAAGAAGTGATGAACTTTATTATCAGTGCCATGCTTGGGGTTTTTTTCTTGGTGGTGGACATAAACTTAAAAAGTCTGCTAAAAATCAAGAAGTGCTACTTCTCAAGAGTTTGCAAGCAATTACTGATATTGTTATAGAGGACGTACATATATATTTCAAACTTATCTCCCCAATGCATAGAACAGGCTGGGGCATGGACTCCACTCCACTGGCGCAGAGGAAATAAGTAGAGTTGCCTGTCTTCAAAGCATCAAATTCCCTTTTTTTTAATACTTACAAAGCTTTTTCTGACAGCCGAGGTTCAGACTGGTGACACAGACAACGTTAGGCAGAGACATGCGAGATATGATGTTCCAGGCATCTTTGGCAAAGGTTTTGCCAAATAAGCGTCTTTAATATGCTGGAAAGTGCACATATTTCTGGAGCAGAATTTCTGTCTCTCCATCAGGATATTGTGTTTATTGAGGATCACAGTTCTAGTGCCGCTAAACTTTAAATACATTGCATAGACTTGCAGAAGAAGCAGCAATTACCTCATAAATGTCTTCATTTGTATATGATGATCAATACCCAGCATGTGAACCCCACCCTACCCCTTCTAAACAACCAAAATCAATGCACAGTGGCTTATAATAGTCACTGCTATCACAGTTGCTCTTATCAGCTCTTCTCCTGTCTTAATTGGTCACGTATAGCAAAGCACAAGTGTAGAACAGACTTTCCCAGAAGGGACTACTGTAATATTAGATGCAGTCTAAGTTACAAGGAAACATAAAAGTTGTATTTCAGAAAAGAAGTCTGGCAGGTGATGGGGTGTTCAACTGAAACAGGTCAGGAGTCAGACCTCATTTCAAACTGAGATTAAATCTGAGATAAGGCTCAAGTTCAGAGGTTTGGTGAACAGGGTTTTTTTTTTTTTTTTCTTTTATGAGATTTATACACAAACTGTAGTTAAGAGCCAAGTTAGGCATGTTTTCTGAAAAATAAAATAGCCATTAGCTGCAAGAAACCAAAGCCAATAAATAAATGTGTTGTCTCTCCAAGCTAATGCTCCTTCAGTGCTTCCAAAACCAGAAAGAAATGAAGCTTGAAAAGATAAGTTATCCCCTCAGCAAAATTATCTCAAAAGAACCTGGCAACTTTCATGAGCTATAAAATTCAATTAACATTTTTTGCTTTGTGTGTCACACTTCAATTAAGTAGAAAGCATATTAATCATATAGAACAGGAGTGTATTTAACATGAGATAATGTGTTGGATTTCAGGACTTTGCTACTCTGGTTGTGATTCAAACCCAGAATGGTCTGTAGCTTGTTTATGTCTTTGGAAATGGCAGGGATGGGAGTCATCCGTGGTGTATTTATCAATTGGAAAAATGACTAGAACTGCACTTGAAGAGCTTGGAACAGCCTTTCCCTGCAAACTGCTGAATCTGTGCCTGGCACTGAAAACATTTTAGCAACAGGGTGAAAATGACAACTGGATCTCTGAGAGGGCTCTAAAATCTTCACAGTATGGACTATGAAACGCTGGATGCCTAGCAGAAAGGTCAGGTTTTCAAGATGCAGGAGGACTTGTTTGGAAAAACGGGTGGCTGCTTCACGCCTAGGTACCAAACTCCCCCACAACTGCGTATTTTTTAAAATCCCAATAGTCATTGCCTTTGAAAATCTGCCCCAGGAGACGTGAACCAGCAGCTTTTTCCTCGCAAAGGGAAGAGAATGATGCTTTGGTGGTTTTGGCACTAGAGGAGAAGTCGAGAGCTCTGTGTTTTCATTTTGACTTTGCCATTGTTTTTAACAAATCATTTACACTTGTGAGCTTCGACTTCCCATCTTTAAATCAGGACTGACTCCGCTTCCCTCGCTTACAGAAGGGTTTGTGAAAATAAGAGGACCTATGCTAAAGAACGCTGTTAAAATGTAAGTTCTTCCCGGGAAAGGAGCATCTCTTTGCTCCACCTCTCCGTGGCGGCCGGTGGGGCCAGTTCCCCAGCAATAATGCAGGAATGCTGCAACACCAAAAATGCTCCGGGCAATGCCAGCTTGGATGATAAAGCTGAATAGCTAGGCCATCCACACTGATGAATGGCATAGGTATGAAAAGCTTAATTTAGATACCTTTCCAGAATATCCAGAGCTTAGCCTTCCAGGCTGCCAATATTTTACTGGAAATCTCATGAGACTTACAATACCGACTACTTCTGCCATTTCAGCACTTCCAGCTTGAGCTAAGAATTGGAAGCTTAGAGTGTAATAGGAAAAAAAATAATGGGATTTGTCAGAAACTTCAAAGAAGTTTGGCTCTATAAGGAATAAAGGATCCAAGATTGGCAAGAGATATATATTTTTTCTCTCACTCAAGTAGTTTCTTAATTACAAAACAAACAGAAGCAGAAAACGGGGGGGGGGGGGGGGGGAACCTTTAACGTGCCATATGGTCAGGAGTAGTTGGAAAGAAAAAAAGTTTCCTTCTCATGTTTCAACTGAAAGTTTTTATTTATTAGAGATGATTTAAACCCGAAAAATTTGAAAATATTAGAATAGAAAACAATAGTGGTTACATGTGTCAACTTTTCAGAAGAGACGCAAAAGATGAAAAAAAGAGAAAAAAATTCTCCAAGCATAAACCAAATGCTGTAGTAAATCATTGTATGTGCTAAATAAATCAGTGTGATTCTGATAAAGCTTCTTTGGCTGCTTTGAGTCACTTTTCAAAAAGGTTTTTAAACTGGTGGTTACATCCCGCCTGTGATATGTAGTTGTGTAACTAATCAGGTGGGCCAAAAAAGTATCAATAAATAAATCTTTAAGAAACATTAATGGGATTTGGCTCAAAGGACAAAAGGACCTGTGCAAGAAATTTCCACATTAAAAAAAACATTGGTCTTTGTGAATCCTGGGGTGAAGAAACAGTTTGAAATGAAACAGACAATTCCGTAATTTTAGGGGGAAAATATTTATTATAAAAGAGACAAGTTCACCAAAACACCCAGTCCAAGTTTAATTTAGAAAAAAATTTCTCAGTCCCCTGCTCCACTTTGCTAGCAGTTGTAAGCTGGAGCGCAACGGATTCAAGGGCTTGGGAAAGATTTAAGCTGTCTGTGTAAGCGCTGCGATTACCGATTTTGTGATCCAAAGCTATTTTTGTTTTTAATTCTTCCCCAGAAGATCCAAAAGACTAACTTTGAGCATGGGACCTCTTTTTTTCAAAGAGCTGTGCAATGGATGGCAAGACATCATTCTCTCCAAACTATTTGTAATTGCAATTGGAAAGACAGTGAGCAGTGGAGATATTTTCCTAAAATCAGAAAGGGCCAACAGAAACATCCCCCAAAAGGGCAGCTGGGCACTCTGTGTTGGACCGTTTCGGTCTGAGACAAGCAATAGGTCTGCAGTGGAGCTCTGGCATGAATTCAGCTTCTCTTAGAAGGACCTATTTGAGGTCGTCTCGTAGCCGATCCACCAGGTATCTCATGAGCTTTATTTTAAAGGGTTGACTGCAGGAGGAGGGACAACCCAGCTTTGATGGATGTACTCCCTACAGTTATCTTCTGAAGCATAAAATGTGAGAGATGAGATTTTGTCGGGGGGGGGAAAAAAGAATAGGTTCTCGAAATAGTGGCAGATGTCCAGGACGAGGCATGAGGGCGCAGAAAGGGCTGCTTCAGGCACAGCCGCGGTGCGAGCAAGGCTCTGCCCTCCCCACTGCTCTCACAGTGCTGTGGATCAGCATGGAAATGACATCGATTGGCATTTGATCGGCATATCCCATCAATGGGGGCCGGACAGAGGGCAACCGGATCCCCTCAGCTGGGCATCTCGCCCCATTGATCCAGCCATGCCTCATCTGAACGGCTTAATGCCCGTATAAGTTATACACCTCCTTGGAAGACAGTTTAAAGTGTGTCCACCTTGTTCTGTTGGGGTTTAAAAGGTCACAGGTGAACGCTTTGGATCTATCAGAAATGACTGAACTTTGTCCCTGACTTTAAAAGAGCAGTGCATTTCCTTTGATCTATTCAACTATTCTTCCTTTTTTTTTTTTTTTTTTTTTTTTTAACAGCAAAAAGTTAGATTTTATCCAGCCTGACTTCTGGCTTTCCAAAGCTTGAAGTTCTGTGCAAAATGTGGGAGCCAGTGCATCCTATAGATAGTAAAAAGAGTTACCCTGTGCTAGATTTCTTTACTTCTCTTTCTAGATCTATTGCTACACTGGAATTGAGGAAAAACACCCAAATAACAAAATACTAACCAGAAGGGAATAAAGAAGCTGGAACAAGACTATTAAGAATACAAACACTGAATTTGTGTCCAGGTATAGTCTTCTGTAAAAATTTAGGCTGGTTTAATGGCTAATCAAGGTCACTACTCCGGCACCAAAGGTAATTTTTTCTTGTTTCCCTACTACCATCACGTTGTTACATGGTGCATGGCTATTTTTCTGTTGATTAAACTACTGGGAAAAAAACCCCAATAATATGAAAACCAGTGCTGGATAACTGCATATTATATGTGCATGAAAAATCTGTGCTGGCATGACTCTGCGTAGTGTTTTGCAGGTGAGGTCATTACAACAGCAGAGCACATCTTTTGTTTTTGACTCTTGGAAACATGTCAAGCTTGGAACAGGGAAAGGGGAGAGAGGGAGACCTTTACTTCTTTTGAATATCGTTCTTTCTCACTTCATATTTTTGATGCCACTGATGACCAGTGTTAAGTCAAATCCCATAAGCTTAGTATTACAGACCAAGACACCAGGCTAGCGATCCAGTGTGGGGAATTTTCTGTGACGGTGTCATGGTTTAACCGCAGCTGGCAACTAAGCGGCACGCAACCACTGGCTCACTCCTCCCCTCTCCCAGTGGGTTGGGGAGGAGAACTGGAAAAAAAAAAAAAAAAAAAAAAAAAGTTAAACTTGTGGGTTGAGATAAGAACAGTTTAATAACTAAAATAAAATAAAATGACAACAATAATAAAATATAATAGCAATAATAATAATCGTAATGAATTGTAACAAAAGAGAGAAATTAGACCCAAGAAAGACAAGGGATGCACAATGCAGTTGCTCATCACCTGCTGCCCGATGCCCAGCCAGTGCCCGAGCAGCGATCTGCCCCTGCTGCCAACTCCCCCCCATTTATATACCGAGCATGACGTTCTATGGTATGGAACATCCCTTCGGCTAGTTCGGGTCAACTATCCTGGCCATGCTCCCTCCCAGCTTCTTGTGCCTCTTCTCACTGGCAGAGCATGGGAAATCAAAAATCCTTGACGTGGGATAAACACAGCTTAGCAACAACTAAAACCTCAGTGTGTTATCGACATTATTCTCATACTAAACCCAAAACACAGCTCTGTACCAGCTACTGGGAAGAAAATTAACTCTATCCCAGCTGAGACCAGGACAGATGGGAAGCCCGATGCTCCTGGTAGGCCTTGCTGACAATTTTCCATTTTTGAGATTTTGATGAAAATTCAGCCTTCAAGACAGCAAATAATAAACAGCCCTAGAAAAATATTTGACGCAAGTTTTTCAGAGTGCATGTTTTGTCCCCATTTTATCCTATGAGAGATCGTTATGACTAACAATGGTCATTTTATATAATTGACTGTGTAATTTTATGACCTCAATTATACTGAATTGTAGTTACAAGCACATGTGCAGGGATGCAACAAATCTCAGAGCATAAGACAGGCAATGAGAAAAAAATATTCTCACTATTCCTGCTCTTGCAGATTAGAACAATATTACTGTAAAAGACTGTCATTCCTGAGTCTGGTGGGATGGGTCACCTGCAGAGAGAGGGAAAATGATGACTGAGGGTACGTATCCATCTTCCTGTGCCTGTTTAGGTGGCTAATTTATACCACAGTGGTGATAAAACCAGTCTTTGTCGCACAACTCTGGAAAAAAGATTCTTAAAGAGCAGCCAGATCTTTATATTTGTATTTTTTCTCCTTCTGAGCTAGAGACTGTGACTCTTCTGCAGGTCCTCTTAGTAATTAGAAAGAGATCAAACCCTGATGAAAATGTCCTTAAAATTTGGGTTTGGGTCATTCAAAAGGGAAAACAGGGAAAAAGTCTGGATCCAACTTCGAGCTTCCTCTGGTTAGCATGTTGTTTGGGTTCTGGGGCTTGGTATTGGGTCCATCTCAATAAACGGAGCTGACAAGCACAACCTGGTTAATTCATCTTGCATCTGCAAATGGAATAAGAAAAAGAGCAGATCTATTTCTATTTCTTCAGAGGGTACAAGTCTGAGATTAAGAAGAATAAAATATCTAGAAGCTTACTTTAAAAATAACAGAAGGTTCATCATCTTTCTTTAATCCATACCCAAATGTGACCTAGGCTCGGAGAGAATACAAAGCTTTCAAGACAGTTTCAGTGTTTCTATGAGCTCATGACCCTTTGTGTAATCTGTATTATATGTGAAATTGTTTTGCAGTGAACTAGGAAACGATCAGTATCCAGCATGTCACTAGGGACTCTTTCAAACTGTATAATTAGAATAATTTCACTTGTATTGGGCAGGGCAGGGATTCAAAAAGCAATTCAGAGGCAAAAGGGCAAGCAGCCAGACCATGCTATGTGGAGCTGAGTTATGTACTTTGCATTTTATTACTCTTCCACGTAGAATCTGGCAGTCATGTATTTAGCAAATCCTGCTATTTGTTGTCTGCAAACTCTTCTGAAATAGTACCAGTCTGCTCAAGTTCAATACAATTGAGCTCGGAATGGCTAGGAATAGTTTACAGGAAATATAATGCAGAAAGTTATGGTTTGGAAACTGTGTGACAGAGGCTCTCAAAAACTAAGACAGCTGGTACAAAGGGGCCCTGTCTAAGCTCTAATGACAGTAGAGGAAAGCGTGTAGACACCACTTCCACTGATGTAAAAGTGGGAACGGAGGGACGCTCTGTGTCCAGGACATCCATCCCTGGTTCAGTCAGCAATTTCCTTGCAATAGTTGGACAGTTATTTTAACATTACTAAACACATTTTGCAAAGAGTTTATCTGTCCCAGTGCAATCCTACTACCTTCATTCATTAATTTTTATAGAGAGGAGTATTTGTAGCGCAAGGAATAATAAATTTTGTGCAGAATCCCCAGAGGCAAAGATCCACGGTTTTTTGTGAGTTTTCCATAAGTTTTGTGAATGGTTTCCCACCCCCAACATCTTCCTTAAGTTGTCTCCCTTCACAGGCTCCTTTCCTTAGTGCCTTCTGGTCCTCAGCAAAGTGTTTGTTCAGCCACACTAAGCCGCACACCTCTCCCTCTCTGGGAATATTTATCTTTTACTTGTTACAGGGAAGATCTGCAGCCTTAGAGGAGAGGTATAAACACGTATTAACCCCCCAGGGATTACATTGACTGCCTTGGTGACACAATTTACTTTAGAATTACAGTTCCTCTTACATCGGACTCCTGGTGCCACAAAGAGAGTCTAGTATAAACAAAATCCTGGTTTATACCTTATTTCATATTGATAAAAATATCCAAGATAACCTTCCTACGACAATATAACATGGTGAGTGGTTCTCTTGAAACCTAGAAACAGTTTATGATGTAGAGACAAAATCTGACCATAGACACCCTGGTGTAAGTCTGGATCTTCCGCTCCCATTCTCATGGGTATGAAGGTACCTACTCCTCCTTCTTTAATGCATGCAAATACACTGGGGCAGAAAGGTAAATTCTGAGATCTATCGGTAAGGGTAGCCTGCTTCGCTGCACTGATGTTAAGATGCTAAACGGTTTTCATTCATTTTTGTGGTCAACCTTTTCCCACCTTGCTTAAGTCTAGTGGTCCTCGAGGCTACGTCTCCACTGCCGAGTTACTTGCGATGAACAGGACACAAACAGGGAAGGCAGGGAGTGTTAGACCTCATCCAAAGAGTGAAAATGCAAGAGACGCTACCAAATTACCAAATCTACCGAAGTCCCAAGTTCAGAAGTGACTTTGATACTCAGGACCCTAAATCCTTGTAAAGAAATCATCGTCTTAGTCTAACTAGTCTTAGTCTAACCCTAACATTGCTGTGTGTTTGTCCCTTTCTAGTGAAAACCCATTTTTATGTTCCTGTCTTTCTTGGTGTTTTGTCTGGCACTGGATGAATTTTTCGGTAAATGCAGAAAAATGCCGTGTTTAATCCTGAATACCTGGATCTAAGTATCCCTTTTAAAGTATTCATTCCATGAAGTTATTTTCCTCCCTTTAGAGATATACTATTCCTTGGTGGCCTGGGCAGGCAGAGTGGGGGCTGAACTGTGTGATGCGGGGGAATTATCTTTCAGGTACGAGTACAGACGGGGACCTTGTCACTCCAACTTTTTCTAAGCCCTCCTGTGATATTTTCTCCTTGTGTTAACCTGGGATGAGTCACGTCTGGCTGAGTTTTCAGGTGTGGCTCCTAGACCTGAAAAATCAGGCCGCTGACCTCTTTGCACACTACAAAGGGAAGAACAGTAATGCCGAGTTTGCAAGAGTGCTTTCCGAGGTAATTGATCTTGGTGGAGTGCTTTGAAGAGGATCGGCATTATATAAATGCCATCTGACAGTCGAGTCAAAAGATTCCTGCAAAGGACAAATTAAAACCAATTAACCTAGCGAGACGTTAGTCCTTCCATTATGATAGCAGCTCTGCTCTGATAAAAGCAAGAATTCGAATAAGTTGATGATTTCATCTCCTTGGCACGGAGATTACAGCACAGCTGCACAGCTGAGATGTCACAATAAAAGCAAATGCTTACAAAAGGTTGTTCTTTATGTTTTTGGCTTGTAAATGTAAACTGCCTGTGCTATCCATACATGCCAGGAATGTCAACAGTGGCTCCAGCGTACGTCTATTCCCCTCCGATCCAGGACACGACAAAATTACAAATGATAAATCCTCTCACTTTCAGAGCTCAAAGCAGCAAAAGAAACGGTATTTGGACAGAGAAAGCTTTTATGTTGGCTTGGGCAATATATATGCAAAGGAGAACAAACTTACTCTGCCAGAAGAGCAGAATAGGCGACCTGCGTTACCCTTTCCCTCTCTCCTGTCGCGGTGACTTAGAAGCTGGTGAGTTTTCTCTCTCCAACCCTCCCAGACGGACTGCAGAAAGAAAAGAATAAATGGAAGTAGAGGTTTGCAGGGCTGTGGTTTATAGTGCTGTTCGATTTAAAGTGCTTTCGGTGTAGGAACCTGACAAATGGTCATGTTTTCTAGGAGAGAAAACCTTTTGAAACGTTTAGAGGGTATGAGTGCAGCTGTGTTTTGTCCATTTGTGCTCCACACATTTGTCAGGGGAGCTCAAGTGCAAACAAGTTGCTAGTGCTGTTGGAGCACCGCTCCGACGTAGCACAGGAATTCCCTCTCACGTGCAAGAAAATGCATTTCCATTGAAAGCAAAGGATTTACAAAATACAGCAAAACCATGGAGTTTGGGGGCAACTTCCAGTTCTCCGAGATGAGATGGAAATTTTTCTTTGGATAGATTATCTCATAACAGCCACGTGTAGGTTTTTCTCCTGCCTTTTCTGAACTAACTTATTGGCTACTCTTTACTCCAGAATTTAGACCACGACTCACCCCTTATAGCCTTTCATCTAGGCATCACCTTTGCGGTTCGTAGGTGCCTTTTTTTGTAACTCAAGTTTTCCCCTGCCCTTGGTGTTACAAAGCTGTATCTGATGTGCAAGAGCCCAGCCTGCACTAGGGTTTGCAGGACAGCTGCCCTTGCAATATCGAGGTGATATATTTGCCTGGAACTACAATTTGCCTCTTGATTTTCTTTGAAATCTAAGAGTTCGGGTAAGGGAAAGAGAAAAAGGCAATACTTAGACGACCTGAAAAGTATTACTGCCAACTTGTAATATGAACCTGAAGTCTGTAAAATGATGACAAGTATGTGAAATTGTAAGATGCTGGCTGACATTTCAGAGTACAAATATCCACAGCTTCATCCAGATTGCAAAATATTAATGATTTCAAATGGAAAAATCTAATGGGCCAAATGCTGGCTTCTCTTTTCTATTTTAGGGACCCCTAAATATGCTTTTTGTTGTTTTTTTAAGAGAAACTAAGCATATTCTGGAAGTGAAATGACTCAAGTTTAAAAGTGTGAAGTATTAGGAAAAAAACCCACAAACTGAAACCTCAACAATATTCATACACCCTGTCAGTTTTAAGGTAAAAATATAGATCAAGATTCTCATCAGGTTGAAATTGTCTTTTTTTAATTAAGAATCTGTTTCCAAATGCTCAGACTCATAATACTTTGATACTTTCCTGGCACTTTAGATTATTAACCACTATGCAGTAACTTAAAACTTATGCTAACTTTTCCCTCAGTGTTTCTGTTTCACTTTCTGGTTCTTGAGACAATTCCAGAACAGTAAGGTTGGGTTTAACACCACCAAATGCAATAATGACATTTAAAGTAGCTCTCAACTGCAACTTTTTTGGACTTCCTTCAGAAAATTACTAACTTCCTTTTTTTTTTTTTTTTTAAACAAATAAGGATGGATCTCCTTTCTCCTTTCCTTCTATACCTTCGCACAGATACTAGACTTTCTCTAGACTTTTTTGTGAGTCTCATTTTTTTAAGACACAGCAGGCAGCACGCCAACCTCATGGTCAGGTGCAGTAATCCAATGAGTGTATAATTTTCAATTGCACACTCACAAATTAAACTGCAGCTGCTGTCCACAGTTAACCTGATCTGCTCACTGAGACATCATTAGGGAAAATCAATTAATTTTTCCATTCTCCCAAATGGTGCTGAAGTTGAATAGGAGGAGAAGAAAGAGAAAAGGAGGAAAAAAGGACTTGTGTGTCTATTGTGTTGGAAAGATAAAACCAACGGTATTGAGTAGCCAGGTTAATGCAGGTCAGTTACAGCTAGAAAGAAAGGAGATACAAGTAGTTTGTATTACATTTTATATATGAAAATGAGAGCTGCTCAACCATGAAACAAACCTGCTTGGTACTCAAGCACGACTTCCTTACTTTTTCACCAGATACTTTTTCCATGTACTTCTGCTTTATAATCCTCGGTTGAGATTAGTTAAAGGTGAATGGAAAATGTTATATTAAAAACTAAAGGAAAGCCTGCCCTGAAAAACTTGACACTGGCTTCAAACTCCTGAAGGTTCAGGGATTTGTTATAATTCGTTAAAAATTAGCTGTAATGCAAGTCTTTGGAAAATGGGATATGTTACAATTGGAATTATTATTTTTTAAAATCGTGAGCCAGACGTGGAAAAAACCCAAAGACAATGCTTAATTAAAACTCATTTCACAGGGCAAAAGATGGACCTCTGAAGAAAAATCCATTAGGATGGCTTTTATGAAGTGAAATGGAGCTAAGTGCATTCCAGGTTTTAATGAAAATTTAAAAATATGAATTTTTAAGGATGGACATTTCAGTTTGGGTATATTAATCAATTTTTAGAAATGCTGTAGTTGGTGTTCACTACAAAAAAATTTTATTTGGTTAAGAAGATTAAATGCTCAACTGAAAACAATATTTTAGCAAATTCTTGCTTGAAGACGGGCATGTTCTGATGATAATCTGATATGAATCATCAAGAACTGAGCTGGCCAAAGAGAATTAATCCTATTCAAACATCCATACCGAAACTTCAATGAACTAAGTGTTTGCTATAATTATATTTTCTTATGGAAATTCTACCTAAAAGCAAAATAAACCCAAATCATTTTAGGAGAAAATAACCTTAATACCTATAATTTTTCTAAAAATGTCACACTAGAACTTGAATTAGTTAGATGCTATTATGTACTAATTTTTTTTATATAGACAGTATAAACAAATACCTCCTAGCTGGAACACGGTTATTCATGAAATGTTTCAAGCATCAATCCATGCATTTACAGAATTTTCAGACAACTCGTAAAATATCATTCATAGACAACCAAACCTCTTTTTTTTTAAAACAAAACAAAACCAAACCAAAAACCATTGGGTGGTAGGGTAAGTAAACCAGAAAGTTTTCCGAGCATGGAGCAGATGATGCAACAGGATTGTGTGGTCTCAGAGGGCTACGAGCAGCTCGCTACGCGATGGTGAGGCTGCTCCTAGGTTGTACAACAGCAAGAGCAAATGAATCACGGTAATTGAGCGGCATCTCCAGTAGTGTCAGCACCTAGCAATGTCAGATCCTGTAAGGAGGCATCCTACTCATAGGAATTTTATCCACAGAAACATAACAAAGCTGAGAGAAGAGGGGGCTTTTTTTAGAAAATGAAAATTATGAAAATTCAGGGGCATGGGGAGAAGGAGAAAATACACGGGCTACATGGGTCAATCGTAATTATTTTCTAAGGAATTTTCATGGTAGCTCATAGACAATGCTGAGATCGCGTCTGTCCTCCCTTGAAACAGGAGGACGAGCTGCAGTCCTGATGGAGCCAGAGGGAAGGGAGGGAAACGCTGCAAAACCTGCGCTCAAAAGCCAAAGCAAATGGGTGTACATTACGCCCTTCCTACTTTACACTTTGTTTTCTTTTTTTTTTTTGAATCATAAGTAGAACTTACCAAAAGATTTCAAAAAGCAAAATTTGTGACGAGAAGGATCAGACTGAGGTGTGGGAAATTCCTCCTTCACATCCAAACAAACGCACCCCCCCATGTTTTGAGCAGAGATACCAGCAGGTACAAACCATACACTTAGTCAGAGATCATTATCAACCCTACCAGATGCCATAATACACCTGAGCGATCACATCACTAAGTAATTAACTAAGTAATCAATCAATTAATTATAAGGGAAAGTTACTCTTGTAACACAAATCAGTTTAGGAGCTCTGGTTTCAGAAATAAAGTATTTACTAAAAGAACTAAAGAAACAGAGCCACCATTGTTTGCAGGAGAGACTCTGTTATTCTTAATTAACTTTTCTGAGTGTAGGCAGCACTCAAACGACCAAAGACTAAATCATCAGCTGGTGTGAATGAGCATAGCACTGGTAAAGGTGAGGAGCAATGTGACGGTTGACAGCCTGGGTCTAGTTTTCAGAATAATCCCAGCCCAGGCAAAGTTTTCATTTCTTTTTTTGATAAAAGATATTAAACCACTTTTTTTTTCCCCCACTGCAATTTTTATGTAACCCTGGTTCTTCTGGGACCTAAGCATCACTGAACTTGCCTGCACTCCCCGAGGAGTGAGATGTACACTGCGGAGCAGTACTTCCAGAAACTGCGATATTTTGGAGAAAGGACCTGTTGACTAATGAAATAAATCACAAGCTGGTTCAGAAAATGGTTTTGCTTTGCAGAAGACTCCGTTGCAGCTCCCATTTTGTAGTCTAACAGTTCCCAGGATTTAGTTACCCAGAGAGCTGCTCCCTAGGACTACTAGCAAAGACCCTGTTTTTCTTCTGTGCAGTGAATCTTACTGAGTCCTCAGCACAGACCGAAAAGCATGACCCACAAAGAGGAATATGAACAAGCATAGAAAAGAGGATAATTTGTGTCACATCAGTTAGGACAAACCAATGGTTTTGTTTTCTGGATCTGAACTTGACTTCTACCACCGCTGAAATAAAGTCATGACTTTTTTTTTTTTTTTTTTTAATGTAGCCATCATCTGTGAACTGGGTAATATATACTTTGCCTATCTTTTTCTAGCTAAAGTGTAGGCATTGGGGGGATATACAATGTTCTGTTGAATATTCAAAGATCCTAGCTGTCATCTGGATTTATTACAATAAAAATTAAAAAAAGAAATAGTACTGCCTAATTCTACCCTGCAGCAGTTACACCTGTAAGCAGCAAGCTGTCCTGTGTGGGTTATTCTGGAGAGGTGCACCATGCACGCAGAAAATCTCCTGCAGATGGCTCAAAGGACCAAAACATTCTGGAATTTGGGGCTCAACCTCTTGTAAACACAAGACTGTGTTTACAAGCCAAAGTTTCTGTCAGTAGTCCAAAGCCATCAACGCTGCTGCCTGCTGCTAATATTGCTAAACACTGGGAAGAACCAAGATTTCTATTTTAGATATAAATAGATATGAATATATATATATATTTTAATGGAGCTCTACTTGAAATAATTTTCCTTGCTTTTTTTTCCCCTGATAGGGTCACACCTAAATCAACATAGATTCAATGTGGCTAGCAGAAATCTGTGCTCTAGGTAGCTGAGACGGTGTCACTAGTCCCCAAAATATTTATGTGCTAATGCTGCAGTGAAGCTTTAACTAGGACATGAATTTGCATAGTATGCATGCTTTTCTTCGCCTACCCATGTGCCTATTTGCTCATAGAAAAGATTAAGGAACCTGGGCTATGAGTTATGTTATTGTATGCAAAAGAAAATTCTTATATTTGGTTCCCTTGAATATAATTTAAAAAACAAATGCAAATGCATATGAAACAGCAAGCATGAATTTCTGTTGAGGAATGGAAAATGACATTTTTCTGGGAAGGTAGAATAGAAGGATTCTGATAATCTGCTTCTAAAAACTCATAATGGAGAGGGGAAACAAATTTTCAGTGACTTCTTGAAGCCTGGAGTAAAGTTACTACTTTTCATGTTGACATCATTGTTTTGTCTTAGACAACATGAAACTCGAGGTTCCTGACTGCACTGTCACCACAGCTCTGTGAGCACAGAGAGATATCTCTCTGTATTGCTTAGATATAAAGGTATTTATGAGGAGTTCATTAACTGTTTATTCAATGAAATGAAATATACATCTGGGAAAATCTAATACACTGCTAAGTGTAGACTGTAAAAAAATGATAGTGTTTGCTGGTATCATAGTTTATGCTGGAAGAGGGCTTGGACTAGAAAATATTATCATTAAATACTCTTTTTTCTTTAATAAAGTAGTGCTAAAGCATTGCTAAAGCTAATATTTGTACACTGAGTTTTAAGGCATCATTCTAACTGACAAGTCCAAGAGCTGACATTCCCCTCAGTTCCCCAAGCTGGAGTTTGACATGTCAGTAAATGCCGTCTGCAGCCCAGTGTATTTGGGGACTTGGAGAGTTCCCTCAGCTTTCAGTAAATGAGCAGCAAGCTAAAAATGTTTGATATGTGTCCAGCAGCTTAGCATGCTTTGCAAAATACAACCCTAAGGTCTCTTGCTTTAGGAGGATGCAGAAAAAGGGCATATTTTTTGAAATTACCATTTTTTGAAATGCAGCATTTATATAAATATATATATGTGCATCATGTGTGTGTGAAAACACACAGCCACACAAATAGCAAAAAAGCCCAGATCTCCTCCTGCAGCCAGATCTCAAGCCCCTGCCCCAAAGTCTCACAATATTAAAACTGATCAAGTTTCTGGTTTTTGTTGTTTGTTTTTTTGGTTTTGTTTTTGGTTTGTTTTTTGGGGGTTTTGGTTTGTTTGTTTTGTTTTTTGGTTTTTTTTGGTTTTTTTTTGTTTTTTTTTTGTTTGTTTTTTGTTGTTGTTGTTTTTTTTTTTTTTTTTTTAAATGGGAAGATAGGTGAATTGTTTTAGCTGGAGGGGGAAAAAAAGAATGAAAAATTTTCTGAAACCTACACTCCACCACATATATTTTCAGTTCAAACAATTAAAATTTTTCAGTGTTCTATGTAACCCAAACCAGGAATTTACAAAAGGCAAATGAGGACAATGCTAACAATAGCACTATCAAGGCATTTATAAAGTGAATTTATTATCCTTACTATCAACCAAATGGAATGCTGAGAGACAGACGGGGAAATTTTTTATTAATTTATAGGCACACAATTGAATTTATAAGGTGCCTACAATTGTGTAGAAATACTTCTTGAAATGGCATCAATCAGAATAAATCCTATTTATTAGTGTTTTCAGGTTGCCATATGAAAACAGAGCTGAATATTATACATTTCCTGGCAACCGATGGACTTGGGCAATCAACTCCTTTTGGCAAATTAAGAGTAGAATCTGAAGAAATGCCTGATTTCTTAAACACTATTGCATAACTGGAGGATCTTACATTGGGTGTGTCTTTCCAACTCTTGTGATTCACATATAATACAGCCATACCCTTTGGAGAATTACACGCCAGATTTCATGTTTTCATGCCATGTTGAAATGGATGCTGGGAATTCTACACTCGCTCCATTTTGCAATGCAAATACTTCAATTTAATGACCAGTGACAACTCCCAACAGAACAGAGATGGGAGAAAGGAAAGCAAAGGAGAAAAGGGGGAAATTAATATAATTTCGGGGCTTGATATAATTAATATAATTTCTCTCTGAATTTGCCTTTTAACTCTCAAGTGACCAAGGAGGCTGCCTGCATGATTAGCTTAGACCCGATACCCAACTTCTAGACCGTAAAGTAAAGGGCGAAGAACGTTGCCCTGTATTCCACCAGGCTTGGTTTAAGGTAGATCAGAGTGGGACGCGTTCATAAGAAGAATATTCAGCAGGCTACTAGACCACAGCATCTTCATTTTGGCTACCTTCCTCTTAGCAATCATTCATGAGGCTTGGGTGGTGCCGCGGCTCCTCAGGGTCACGAGGAAGGTGCTTTTTGCAGTAGGTAACCCTGCAATAATTTCAAATTGGGGGTCTAGTAGATTGAAGGGAACAACGAGCCTCCAATTCCATTTCCAGGAAGAGACTACTGGGAAAGGGTTTGATAAATGTCACTAGTTTTTTTTCTGTGATGGAAGAGGATCTTTATATTTCCTCAAATATGCCAAGATTATGTTTATACGGGAGAATGTTTTAAGTTTCCTAGGAAACATGAATATTTTCTTCCTTGGGAACAAGAAATTTAGGCTAGCAATTTGTTCTTAGATGGTAGAGTTGTGTCCTTTCTACCAAATGGGCAATTCAAATTCAAACCAAGAAGGAAAATTGAAGCAGAGGAGCACAGGCATCAGGTACAGAGAGATGCAGGAGCTGGTCTGGTAGAATGGCTGGATGGGAATGTGAAAAATGGTGTTAGATGAAATAAAGACTATTCTCCAGGGAAGGGGTAGAATAGCACTGGTCTGGCATTACGTGACTAAGGGTGCAAAAAACCTCAGGCAAAAATCCGCCATTCTACACCCAAACTCCTAAGCAGGAGATGGACTGACCAGAAAAGAGTAGAAAGAAATAAAATGTCCCATGGAGGGAGTGAAGCTGGGGCAGAAAATTCACTCCTCCATCTCCTTTGAGCTGGTCGGGTTTTGTGCACCTGTGGCTTATCAGCAAGGCATTTGCATTTTGCAAAGCTGGCTCAGGCTTTGTTTCCATGAGAGCTTGCTGGATGTTCTCCCGGTTTTACAGAGCCCTGGAGTATGTGTTCTTGTAATCATGTGTTTGATCATATGTTTGACTGCTAACACCGGTACATTTTAACACTTCCAACAGGAAAATTCACCTGTACGGACCTGATCAGTGACAAACCTGTTCTTCTGACGGTATTAAAAAATACCTATTAAGATTGCTTTACATGGAGATGAGCAAAAGTATATAAAAGCAGATGTCAGTCATTTAATTGGCTTAGTCGTTTATTCTCTGCTGAGTCAGACAAAAAGCTCAGAAATCTGTCATTATGCAGCTTTTCTTATCTATGAAGTCTGAATCTATTATACTGAGGGAGCATGTTTTTAATCCACTCTGCTCAGTATGACCTCATGGCTGTGAGATTGCATTGTCGTATATAAACACTTAATTGTGTGGGCTTCATGTGGACACTGGGGGATTAAATGTGATAGATTCGAATGTGAGACAGCTAGATGCAGGCTATTGGCCTCATATTTTGCTTTGTTTCTAGGGACAAGACAATACGATATGTATGTGGTGCCAAGCAGCTCCCATTTTATCTAGTACTGAACCTAATTCTTAGAGAGGCAACGGATTTCTTCACAGTTTGTTGCTGTTATAACAAGAACATAAGGTTTGCAGAGGTGCAACAGTTTGCAATCCAGATCTACTTTTCTCAACTGATCAGTTACGATGAACAAGCTAAACTTTGCTTTGTTAGTCTTTCTCCCAAAAGATATGTTTTTGAAATTCCCTTTTTTAAAAAAAAAAAATTTTTAACTTTACTGAAAGGGAGTAAGGGATGATATAGCTGAAATGATACTATGGTGACATAACAAAGAACAGTAAAGGTCAGACCAGATTAATTTGCTACAGGATCAGCTGGAGAATATTAAACCTCTTAACTGTAATCCTTTGATAACCAGTCCTATAATGTAATCATCAGTGTACATCCAATAACACACATGTTAATTACTTTAGAATTATATTTTTCACTTTTAATCAAAAGACAAATTTTAAAGGATGCCACCACCACCCCCCAACAGCTAAAATAACCCATTTCAAATAAAAAGAGACTATTTTGATGAGGTGGCTGGGGAAAAGTCAGTCTGGAAAATATCCTTATGAAGGAAGCATCTGTCACAAGTCAAAATGTTATCACTGGTCCCTGGGGAGATCCAGCCTAGGTACAAACAGAAGTGAAATACTCGGTGCTGAGTTTTGACAGGCAAAGTGTGGATTTTGTGGTCCGGAGAGTATGTTGTTAAGCTGGGTCTGAGCAATTCACACCCCCCCCCCAACCTTGGGTTAGCATATAAAACCCTTGAAAATCCAAGTTTGGAGGAGGACGAGGGGTTTTTTTCATGCACAGAGGATTTAATATTCATGGAGAGAGTGCAGCTGCTTTCTATGAGATCCACAGGAGCACTTTCTCCCGAAGATAAGAGCCATGTCCCACATCAGCCACCTTGTGCCAGCTCCCATTGCCCCCCCTGCTCTGCTCCGGCAAAGCCCACCCATCCACAAGCCCCTCAAAGCCCGTCGGAGGGAGAGCCAGAGCTTTCTGCCAGCTGGGCAGCAGTTCATCTGCTATGCGGACAAATGCCTTGAAAACGTCAGGCTGTGACCCACACATTTCGGGAACCGTTCTGGAAATCCATTACCCACCCTCTAAAAGCAAGAGCGCTTGTGGGTGTGCTGCACAGCTTGTGTTAGCGCGTGTCTTCCAGAAAGGTGAAAACATACTTCAAGTCTTAACAATTAGGAAAAAAATATGATCGCGACTTCTCTCCGAGCCAAAACGGGGTTATACTGAAACACTGACTTTATTGAGGGTGGTGAAGTGCTGAACTGGTTTGAATTCTGTCCACTTCCTTGATGACTAGGTAGGAATTTCGAGGTGTAATTTTAAGCATTCACAGTGTAACAGTTGGTAAAGTCTTAGTAAATAAATTGGTAAACCCCTCCCTCCCCATTCTAAAAGAGCAGAGATCAAGCTGGACTGAATCTGGTTGGTATGGTCTAACTTCTAACAGAAAGGGCAAACACTGTTTTCCTTAAAGTAGCTTGTAAAGTCTTAAAGTTCTTGGGAAAAAACCAATCCCATGGGTACTCTGAGAAAGAGTATTTATACATGACTTCAGTTCCAAATGCGCTGCAAAAGTCTGGATGTACCCAATTATAACAATGTCTGCTTTGATCCTAACAGAGTCATCATTTCACAGAATAATTTCACTTTTCCATAACTGACTCTTTGCTTTCAACAGTTCTTTCCAGTGAAATTTACTCATCGGAGATGAAGGTGGATGAACGAGTTCAACAACAATTGCTGGGCAGAGGTATAAGGTTCCTCCAGAACAAAATAACCACTTCAATTTCTTAAGAGGAATGGTTGAAGATAATCCAGCAGCACGTTTCTCTGGCATCCAGTTGTGCCATGCAGCTTTCTGATGGGTGCAGTATTTTGGGGAGGAGGTCAAGTCTTGGGAAACCAGGGGTCAGCTCATTGTAGGAACCTTCCTCTGAGAGCTCAGGTGAGTTGCCCGAAGTACGGTTATATCTATCACATGGCAAATAATGTGCTGAATCTCTGCTTGTGCTGAAAGAACAGAGTCAGGGGTGAAAATGGGTTTGGGAGGTCTCTCCGAACTGACTTGAAGTTTTTGGTGTATTCTAATTTTCAGGCCCTTCCTCCTTCAATAAATACTACGGTCCAAACAAAATGCTTCCATCCAAGATGCTTCCAAACCCAAAATCACTCAGACAAACCCATGAAGAAGCAGCGCGTGCACTTTCCACTGATAACTGATCCCAACATGTTACTGTCCTGAGAAAAACAAAAAAAGAAAGGAAAGTTGACCTCAGGGTCAATTCTTGCTCTGGGTTGTGCCGTAATGTAATAGGATTTATAAATCTTTAATTGCAGTTGGTTTGCTATAAATGCTTAATGAAAACATGATGTCCAAAAGGCTGTTGGAGGGTATTAGTGGCTAGGCAGAGTTGCACAGCTGCAGCGCTGTAAGTAACCAGGCAATGGGCAGAAGCTACAAAGGATTCACGTTTACTTCTCTTGCATCTGTTCTAAAAACGTGCCAGGGATAACAGGGTGTGTGATGTGCGTATCTGTGCGTGCGTGTGCACGGAATTACATAGCAATAGTTCGATCAGCTCGCCTGGGGAATTTTAGTTTGCGTGGGAAGGCAATTACATCACTTGAAAGCGCTTTTAATTAAACCTTTAAAGGTTTGTTTAGGCAAAGAAAAGCTCAGAGCTCACAACTCAGTCCTCCGCAGAGCACTCGCTTTTGGTCACTTCCCCGGTGCCTTCTACAGAGAGCTGAGCTGAAGGGGGAGGATGAGGATGGAAGGGGAGAGGTGGGGGTCCCTCGTTTGCACCCCCAGCCCTGTGCTCGCTCGCTGCCGAAGACTGGCGAGCTGCCGCACGGCTCTCCAGCCTCCCCATCTGCAGGGCAGGCACATAAAACCCTGGAACCTCACCCTTTACAGCAAAGGCTTTTATGATTCGCTTGTTCCCTTTCTTATCCTGCTTCCCCTTGGAAGCCAAAGAGGGGGGAGGAGGGAGAAGGGAGAGGAGAGGTCCCCATCAGATATCATGTGTCCTTTCGGCCAAGAGTTGACTCCTGGGTGTAGATCAATTAAAATGAGACTTCACGTAACGATTTTTGTTTTTCCGTGGAAGCAGGGAAGGGCAAGCAGCGCCAGACAAGCTTATGGCTGTTCTCCCTCATGTGGCTTCCTGAAGCTTTTACTCTGCACCATTTACCCTGCATAAATCAATTGCCAGAATATTAGTGCTTTGCTTCCTTGTTTACTCTGAAAGATTACGTCCCATTAGCAGATTTGTCTTGTAATTGAACTGAAGTGTAAAATGCCAATGTCCTGACAACCTAAATGTACAGGATTAACTGCTGCAGACGTTTCTGTCCTCTTTTGAAACATTCTGATTGAGCATAATTAATCCAACTGAACTGATAGGATGATGGATGCTTCCAGCCACAGTGGTTTGCAAAGTGAAGCAAGGCTGGACATATATATCATAGCAAGATAAAGAGGTAATGACAGACAATGGCTTCTGTTTTTACAGTGCTGCTTTTTTCTCCATCTGACTACATTTCAGCGGCAAAGCGCAAACCTCGCTTAGTGTCCGATTTCAGGAGTATGTACTTGTGTCAATTTGTTTTTGGAGCGCCCTGAAAGCCCCCGTTTAACTTTGATCATCTGCCTAAGTGTCAGTCTGGAGTCAGGGTCTAATCACCTTCAGCAGTGGCAGCGCGTGTGTCGCCACTGGCCTGGACACAAGCGTTACCGAATCCGAGATTATTTTTTTTTACCATTAGCTCTCCCAGGCACGTTCTCTCTTCAGGGTCACAGCACACCATCGACCTAGCAGGAAAAAACTTCAGAAGAGGTGGGACACGTCTTTTGTACGTTGCATTAATCCAGCAGCAAAAGGGTTTTCTGCCCAGACTGGATTCTTGAGTCTGCACAGTGTATGAAGTTGCAACGCTCAGAGAAAAACGCCGAAATTTTATAAAAGAGGGTATGGCAAGTTAGGCGCTGACCACTGTCACCCAACAACAACAACAACAACCACAAAGCGACTTCAGATGATTTGCATGCACAGTCCCATCCCCTGTAGTACACAGAGTGAACCCAAAAGAGGAATCGGCGTTATCAGCGTTGTCCGACTGTTGCACGACAAACTCAGGGTTCCCGTTCTCCTCCCGTCCAGCCTGGCCTTTGCCATTGCTCTTTACTTACTATTTTTATAATGTCGTCCGCCACATCTGCTCTGAAGGCTCAGGGCCAAAGCAGGGATTGAGGGCTGAAGTGGAGTGTTTATTATTCGTGGGATAATGAAAAAGGAGATGCTAGTCTAGCAGGTACCGAGACGCAGGGTAAGAACGTGAGAAATAGCCCGGCTTTGCAGTTGGCCTACGTTATTTTGATGTCTTTGCTTTTTTTCTGCTACTGCTTTTAACCCTTTTCTATAACAAAGATGAAAGGTTTTAAGAAAAAAGGACAAATAGATGCTTTGCTATTCTTAAGGGCGCAGCCTTCAAGTTCAGTTCACAGAAGCGGCATTGTTTTAGTTTACCAGAAATATTTGAGTTTCTTGTCCCTGACCAAAATGAAGTTAGAAATCTTGTAAAAAAACGGTATTATTGTGGTTAGTTCCTCTAACCGATCCTGGAATTACAGAAGCATGAAACAATGAATAAAAGGAAAAAAATCAGAAGATATGTGTCACCACGTGCCTTTGTTTTCAATTGCTATGAAGAGAACATAATTTACTGTCTCTCTCACGTGTGAAAACAACACCTACAGCTTGACTCAACTTCTGGGCTTCTGCAAAATCTCACACACGAGGCACACCTCGCATTAGAAATCAAGAGGCAAAGAGAAATTCTGCCTAAGGAGATGAAAGAATTTGCTCGAGTCGGATTTCTGAGCTCAGCACCACAGCCCTCTGCTCGCTAGACTGGAAGGTCAGCAAGTGTATCGCTTGGGGAGTCATATTCTGCTTTATTATGTAACTCGTATCTCCGGAATTAAAGCTTAATCCCAAACTGTGGCTTGGAGAACAAATCAGAAAGGACTTTCTTACATTATCAGTAACACAACCGCCCTGTTTTCTAATGGTACAGTAACATAAGCATAAGCAATAAGGATGTTTTTTAATCTGAGCCACCATGTAAGGGAAATGAAGCTGCTAGTTCTCCTTTGCTGCAAGCCTACAGCAGCTGTCCAGAAAATAAAGGTTCTTGCCAGAGCTTTGATGAAACACACAGGGTTCTGTATGGCATCGGTGCCAAACATGCTGCTGATAGAAGCAATAAATCCACATCCAAAACCTAAAAATAATATTGGGATTGTTTTAAATTAAGGTTACGGAATATGGATTTAATTAGACCCTGCATGGATTCTGAATAGCAATTATTACATATTTGTTCAGGTTTAAGTATTTTTATAGGATTTTTTTTTTTTTTTTAATCCTGTTGGAATATTTTTCCTATGGGATGGGGATCATCTTTGTGAGAGGAAGAATGGTCTTGTGGTTAAGGCTGGCCTGAGACTTAGGAGATCTGGGTTCGATTGCTGGCTCTGCCACAGACACCCTGTGTGAGCTTGGGCAAGTCATTTAACAGCCAGCTTTTTTTTCTTAAAATAAAAGTCCAAGGCCCATTTAAGCATCTAAAAGATGCAGCTGCTGAGAACTGCTGAGTGTTCAGCATTAAAAAGAAGAAGAAGAAAAAAAAAAAGCAGAAGAAGAAGAAGAAGAAGAAGAAAGCTGGCTGCCTATCTAAGGGTTGTCCTCTTTTGGTCCCTTCAGTGCATGCTGAGAATTTCTGAAAATCTGTCCCTTCATGTCTCTATTCTTCATCTGTGGAGCAGAAATTGTAACACTCCTCTAGCACACAGGGATTCTGGAAGTGCTAGCAAAGCTGCAAACGGGGACTATGATTGGGATGAAGTTAAAATGATTTTACTTTGGCTTTTATGCCACCAGTGGGTGAAAATATGAGAAATGTCATTGCTTCTTGCCAAACTGGTTAGCCTACTGCTGCAAGCAACCCATGAAAAGGAGGTGGTGGGGGGATAGTCTTTCTGGCATGAATGCATTGTCTGGGTTTGAACTGGGCGGACTGGTGGCATGAGTTTGGGGAGTCATGTGCGTTTGTTTATTGTTCCCTCCAGCAGCCCGATTTTCAAACTGCTCATTCAAAACGTTGACTCATTCTGCCCCTGGTTTGAACCAAAGGACACTTGCGGGTGATGTCAGGAGCTCGGAAGGAGCCCCACGAGCCTTCGGGACCTGTGTGGGGTTGGGCAAGGTTCGCACTCGCAGCTCAGCAGCGTTTTGTGCCGTATTTCCCAACGCGGCTGCTGTGCCTGCCACCGCTTCTGGCTGCCAAAGCAACACACGCTGTTCAGAGTCTCGTCCTGATTGCTTCCCCAGTTCCATATGTGACCGGTGAGCCAAAAATTGCAGTTGCGACATCAACAGTCTTCAATATACATTTGCAGTTTGGCACCAATTGGTTGTAGTGTGATAGAGGGGACTCAGAGAAGCTGATGAAACTCAGACGTACAAGTATTTGTTTTGTTGTTTAGGACAAGAGAGAACAGAAAAGATGACTATGAAACTTTTTAGAACAGGTTACCAAAAATTGCTGATTAAAAATGTTTTTGCTGGGACAGTGTCTTTCCATCCCCTAAAAAACAGTGAATGAATTTGTACTCACATGAGGGAATTTGACCTCGTTTCTCTGTTTTCATTGATTAAAAAAAAAAAAAAAAGAGATGCGTTTTTGGTTTTGACAACACTTTCTGCATCTGTAGGTACACACGGAGGATGAAAGAAACGTGGCATATAACAC